>NC_140593.1:975521585-976121585 GCF_964204655.1 Triturus cristatus
AAGTGGTAAAACTGAAAAAGACATGTAGGAAAATTCGTTAATTAAGAAATCCATGAAATTCGGTAATTAAGAGTCGGTAATTAACACTGAGTGAAAGCAGGTGGTAACCATCAACAGAGCATATAAGCAATCCCAAAATGCAACAGCGTGGACAACATGGCCGCTCTGTATGTCATTGCAAGGCGCCTACGTCTACAGGCAGCAGGTCTGAGGATATGGAGACGGGAGGAACGCATCTACAGACAGCGCATCACACTCTTCCAACTGACTGACGCAGAGATACATGAAAGGTACAGGCTACACCCCCAAACCATCATGGACCTGATAAGGGACCTGCACCCACTCCTGGACCAGCCAACAAGAAGGGCGCATGCCATACCACCACATGTGCAGGTGCTCTGCAGCCTACATCTACTGGCATCTGGCAGTTACCAGGGGGTGATAGCTGCGGTGGGCGGTGTATCCCAGAGTTGCCTGTCCCGTTTCTTCAGGAAGTTCCTGGATGCCATGATGCAGAGAATGCACCACTACATCAGCTTCCCAAACACACAGGATGAACTGCAGAAAACTAAAACTGACTTTTATCACAAGGCACAGTTCCCCCATGTCATTGGCTGTATTGATGGCACACACATCCCAATCTGCCCACCAGCTGACACTGAGTACATCTACAGGAACAGAAAGTCCACCCACTCCATCAATGTGCAGGTAATCTGTGATGCAGGGAACATCACCACTGATATTGTAGCAAAGTTTCCTGGGAGCACCCACGACTCTTACATCTTCCAGAACAGTGGGATCTACACACGACTGCTTGCTGGAGAATTTGGAGAGGGATACCTGCTAGGTAAGTAACAGTGACGCCCCATGAAACCTGCAAATCATAGTGTATAGAGGCATGTGACTGATGGTTCCCTTTTACTCACCTAGGCGACAGTGCATATGCCTGCCAGTCATTCATCCTCACTCCCTACCTACACCCATCAACCCAGAGTGAGAGACGATATAACGTGGCACATAAATCTACACGCAATGTGGTGGAGCGCACGTTTGGACTACTGAAAAGCAGGTTCCGCTGCCTCCACAAGAGCGGAGGCGCACGCCAGTACACACCGATCAACTGCTGCAAGATCATTGCCACTTGTGCAATGCTGCACAACCTTGCCACGAAGAGAGGTACAGAGGTGGAACTAACAGATTTTGAGGACAACGAGGATGAGTCAGGCCAGCCAAAGGGCAACGCAGCTGGAGTGCCAACTGCAATAGATGGGAGAGAGAGACGGGCAGAGATCACATGCAACTATTTCTGAGTAAGTAAGGGGACACAGCCAGTTGTGGTATGTCATGACGTAGTTTTAATGCGGCACTACGCCATTACAACAAGATCAAGCCAATCTGGCAACATAGCATATTTACAAGGGGTAAGTCCAGGGTTACGTCACCCATTGGGAATTGGCTACGCAGGGCTGCATCAATGTTTGCGCACACGCGCTGCAGTGTGGGATGGCACGGATTGAGCATCCTCATTACTGCCAACCCCAAGCCGCCTGCTGCTCCTGCGTGTTTCTGGGACGGGGGGTGTGATGCTGCTCCTGCTGCTGGAGTCGATGCTCTCCGCAGCATCCCCTGCAGCAGTTGTGGCCGCCTGACTTGTTAATAGCACCTCAAGTGCACTTGTGACCTGCACCATCCCCCGAGACACGTCGCTGCAGCAGTGTGTCAGGCCCTCCTGCATCGACACAGAGCGCCGGCAGAGTAGAGAAGTGGCAGTTGCCAGACGGTTGAGTGCCCTGGTGTTAGTGTCCCTCCTCTGCCGTTCCCGGCGCCGTGCATCTATGTCAGCATCTAATTTGCTGCACAACAGCTGGATTGACTGGGACATGTCCCGAATGCCCGCTGCCATTTCACCCATCCCCACTGCCATTGTGCTGATGTTCTTGTCCATGTTGACAAATGTTGATTTCCTTCACCGTATATGCCTCTGGACTGACATGACTGCCTTTGTTTGCAGGCGCTGTTGTTTTAACATGTTGCCCTCGAGCCCCGAGAAGACCCCATGGCTGTCAATGTTTGCTGGTGGACTCTGCACACGCGACCTGTGGTGCCCTCTTGCACCCGTCTGTTCTGCCTGTGAGGTGTAGGGCACAGTGGCATGGCTCCCATCCTGGGGCATAGTAATTTGCTCAGGGCCCCTGCTGTCGTCAGACGAGGTGTCTAAGGCTCGCAGCCTGGCGGCAGCACGCCTCCTCAATCTCACACATGCAGGCGGTGATGTGGCCGGTGACTCAAACATGAGTGGCGATGCTGGCTCTGGGTGAAGTGATGCTGGCTCTGGTTGAGGTGAGGCTGGCTCTGGTTGAGGTGAGGCTGGCTCTGGTTGAGGTGAGGCTGCCTGTGTTAGTGGTGCGGCTGCCTGTGGCACTGCTCCCTGGGCTGAACTTGTGCTGGCCAGAGCTGATCTGTTTGGCCGGTGTGCCCTCTCTCCTGCAGCATGTCCTGTCCTGCGCGATGTCACATCTGTGGACAGAAATGCAACATCGGCTCAGTGTACCTGAAGGGCTGCATTGCAAGCATCACAATAAAATCATGTTACACTCTCACATTGTCCTCTGCCTGCTTGTGGCTAATGTGTGTAACATGCCTTGTTGTCCTGTGCTATTTACTTCATGGTTGGGGTTTCCCTGACTACATCTCCCAGAATGCATTGCCTGTCTGCACTAACACATGGACTGGAGTGGCATACTCATTTCACAATGGGGGATGTGGGATAGGGGTAGGGGGGGCTACATTGCTGTGCATTCGTCTTACCTTGTTGGGTGGCGGCTCTGGCAGAGCTGTCGGCATCCCCAAGGCCCACGACGCTCTCTTGCTCGATTGTGGCCTCCACCAGCTCCTCCAGTTCGGTGAGGGCAGGTGCCCTGTTGGTTCCACCTCCAGTCTGGCTGGCCTCCTTCTGGATTTCCCCCATCTTCCTCTTGGTTACAATCCTCAGGTCATACCAGCGCTTTTTGAGTACCTCTATGTCCCTGTGGGTCACTCCCACAGCATTGACCTGCGCCTGGATACCCAGCCAAATATTGCGCTTTTCTGCCTCCGGCACTTGCAGGGACTGCCTCCCAAACAGCTTCTGGTGCTGCTTCACCACCTCCTCCACCAGCACCTGGAGTTCCTTGGGGCTGAATTTCATCTTCCTCCTCCTTTCCCCTCCATCTCTCACTGTCCTCTGCGTCAACATGATGTTTTTGTGCTGCACAAACAGGCACTGGCTCCCTGCCTCTCCTCTGCACTCCAAGCCTCTCCAGAGTCTGTTAATTGTGTGCACCTGCCTGGGTGTGGCCACTTCCTGGTTGGGTGGGGTGTGGTTGCACAGGATTGGCTGTTTCATCCAGTCATGTGATTTTTTTTCCCGATTCGGTAAATACCGATTCGGTATTTACCGATTCGGTAAATTACACTTCGGTATTTACCGATTCGGTAAATTACACTTCGGTATTTACCGATTCGGTAAATACCACCTCGGCATTTAACGATTCGGTAAATTCCGATTCTTGATTACCGAATGTTACCGATTCGGTAAATATTACCGAGTTATTACCTACATATAACTTACCGATTCTTAAATACCGAATCGGTACGGTTCGGTATTTAAGAATCGGTAATTTTTATTTACCTACATGAGGCCCTTAGTCTTTCCTTTTCACCAGCATCCTACCTCTGATAAAGCCTCCTATTCCATGCTTTGGCCCTAGTTTTCCCTATCCTGCACACAGGGTGGCTCTAAAGGTCTGAACAGGATACAGTGACTGACATCAATACAGAATAACACCAATGCAGAATAAATGTTAATGTTTAAATGGCCACACTAAAACAGCCAGCATAGGTACTTAAGCATATTTGCACAGCAGAGAAGATTGGCCTTGATTACACAATATATGAGAGGCCCTAAATACTTAGACAATTATAATGACTCCAGTGGGAATCCCGATTCAGTTACAAAATAAAGTTTTAACCTGAATGAGGATTTCCAGGCCAGTACTACACACTCACAGGTTGGCCATTCCCTTGCAGATTTTTAGACCAGGCAAGAAGAATTTGTGCAAGAAAAAATATATTTTTCATGGTTTTTACATGTTTGATTGTGGAAAAAAACACGGCATAACTATCCCATTTCCCCATTGTGAGGAATTGTACTAGGAATGATGATTTAATATTACACTTACATACTGCGGCAGTATCAGTGTTTTTCAGTTGCAGTACTGGCACACTGAAAAATAGGGGGAATGGGAGACTGATAAAGTACCTTACTTCAAGTTTTGTAGTAATCCTGATAGAGGTGCAAACAAATCGTGAGTGCAACTGGTGTTGTGATACTGCACTTTTTTATCTACACAAATTTTGAAAGGTTAAAAGTCACAGAATACTGAACAGCACATAACTGGAACAAAAAGGTATCACTGAATTAGTTCCTGTAAGACATTTGGTCAGTAGTTGAGAAGGGTGAGAGCTGACTCAAATAATAAACACAATCCTTGTCAGGGTGAACAACAAAAGTCACAAAATAAACCTGTTTAACCTTCTGGTAGCTTGGCACAAAAACCAAGCGTAATTTAGAGACAATGTGTTAAGTATTTGTGTAGTACTCAACAGTAATAAAGTGAAAACACAACACAAGCAAAATACCAAACCAATTTGGAAAAGTAGAGTGAATTGTAATAAATAAAATTGCACCTAACAACAAAAATCCAATCAGTAGAACTGAAATTATGAATTTCTTAAGTTTTAGGTGTAAATAGTGGCATAAAGCACAAAGCACTTCCAGGATGTTGTTGACCACATTCTCCACATCCTGCCAATAAGCCTTTATATCTGGACAGGTGAAAATTATGTGTCGGTCATCTGCTCCTAAAAGACCACAACTACAACATCTGGGAATCTGTTCTTGTGCAAACTTCCCAATCTTTTCGGGAGTCAACTATAATCTATGGATGATAAAGAAGTGGTTTAGCTGAAGATTAGCTGGCTTTACCACTGAGTCCAATAGTTTAATGGAAGTTAGTCATACTGTTTGAAGCTCAGGCCCCTGAACAGTTCCAGAATACGGAACCTTCAAATTCCAATCCTCAGCTTCCTGCAGCTTCCAGTACCACAGAGCGACCTCCTTTTTCTTAGGAGGTGCACCCTGCAATTCTGACTCAAGTTCTCATGCACCCCCAATCTCCTGTGGGTTAGCTGCGAACCAAGAGGACAGCTGAAGATATTTAAACCTAGACAGGGAGCCATCAGTCTTAGCCCTTAAGACTTTCCAGTGTAATATGCCCGGCACTGTTAGCAATTCCCCCCAGATTTCTATCCCAGCTCTCATGCTGCCCTAACACTGGTTTTAATGGGAGTGGAAATCTGTTCTAGCCAACAATTGAGAAGATCACAGAGGGCTCTCTTGTTGTATCTGATGTTTCTAGCCAGGGGGGAGATTTGTAAGCATTGGAAGTATTCATTACCGCCTAGTGCTGTGGACTGGCTCAAAGCTGTATGGCAAAATTGTCAAATGGACACTGAGTGTAGACTTGGTTGGGCTAATCAAAGCAATGTGTGGGCTGGTTTCAAAAGGTAGAGTGGTATGAGGGCTATGACACCAATCCAATGAGGGTTCCAATTATTACGCCTGGGTGCAGCCAGAAACCGGGTAACTGGTTTAAGTGATGTGGAGTTGACCAGTGAAAAATGTCTGACCTTGCAGATAATGGTGATATGTGGACCAAAAAAAAACAACAAAGAGCCACTTGCAGTCATCTGGTCTCACTGGACCAGGTCAAAGTCTCAAGTTCAAGCTGACTGCGATGGACAGGGGGACCGATTCAGCAAGAAGGGTTGTCCTGGTGAAGAGTATACCTTCTCAAAGTCCAAGTACATGCAAGGAGCTTCAGCTGGAGCTTCTTGTTGCTGAGGTCCACAAGGAGATTGTTGTTGGTGCCACTTGAGAATGTTAAGACTCGCTCAGGCTGGTCCAGGTACAGGTTTAAGATAGTTGGAGCCTTTTCCATTCCTGAGGCTCCAATCAGGAGGCTAGCCAACTATCCCTTGGAGTCATTCTGATAGTCTGAGTTCAAGAGATGAAACAGGACTCAAGCAGCAGGGCAGGCCTCTACGGGTTCAAGGTAGTGTCCATGCAGCAAACTCATCCTTCCAGGTGCAGCAAAACAGTCTTGCGTAGTACACAGCAGGTCACATCAGCAGGTAGTCCTCTGAGAGTTTTTCCGTAGACCCAGAAACTAAAGAGTGGGTCTGAGGGTCACATTTTTATACCTGGTGCAAATAGGAGACATTTTTAGACAATTCCCTTTGAAGTTACCTGCTTCTCCTGATCTGGCTCCAAGCTGGCTGCCTGAACAATGCAGGGGTGACAAGTCATTTGGGTGAAGGCAGAGCACAGCCTATTCAGTTGCAATTAGGGCTGTGTCCAGCTCCGCACCCCCATCTTGCTTGTTGATGTCCCATTCAAGCGCATCCTGCTCGTTGATGTCCCATCCAAGCGCACCAAATCCCTCTATTGTGTTGCTGTCTGGGAGGAATAAACAAAGTCTAACTCCCAACTACATCCGGTCATGTGACCTAAGAACAGGCTGCAGGCACTAAATACACTAAATAGTTAGTGCAGGAAAATGGCTACTTCCTAAAAGGGACATTTTCAGTATTGCAACTTAAAAATCAAACTTTACCATTAAAGAAGATTTTAATTAAATGCTCTCAGACACTAGACATGAAAGGTTGACCTGCTCCTAATCAAATGTTAGCACTTATTAAATATAATAAGGCAACCTAATATTATCCTATGGGAGAGGTAGGCCTCACAGGAGTGAAATATTAATTCAGGAGTTTTTCACGACTGACAGAGCACTACTGTGCTCTTCCATTTGTAGGGGTGCATTAAAATCATGAGTAGTTCGCACCTACATATATAATCTTTTGTTGTGTTAACATTTGGGTATTAGAATGTAATGTGATAACATGTAAAGTGTTAGTAGAATTTTGTACAACGTGGAGAAATTAACATTGTAATCATGTTCTAAATTATGAAACCTTAATGTTCATTTTACAAGTGACTAATGAGAAATTAATTCACTGACTGTGTAACACATTGATTTAAACGTGCAGAATAATAATGTTCATGCATATGTGTGTTTAATGAAGTTCCATGGTGATTTTTATGTTAGCCGATTTTCTGTAAGCCTCAAGTGTACTTTTCCTGGCTCTCTAAAATGAGTTGTTCCTAATGTTCAAGTGCATGTAGAATCTTTTCTTTCTCACGTTTCTGTTGCAGGTGGAGAAATTCATCTTTGTTAGTTAGAATTGCGCTTTTGTTTGAGGAGTTAGGTTTCAGGAGGAGAAGATACATTTGAACAAGCGGTGTTGATAATGTGAAACGCTGTTCTTTCTCACTGGAGAAGGCCAGGGAATCAAGGTCATTGAGCCATAGGCTGGGAGAATCAAAATCACCTGAAAAGTTACCTACGAGGAGGTGTCTAGCTGAATGGGACAATAACGTGAAGTGGTGATGGGTGTGTCCAAAGATTTTGGTATTGGGGTGAGGGACAGTGCCCCAAGGAAAGGAGTTAGGAGAGGAGATTGGATCGATAGAGAAGATGCAGCATCTTAGAAAAAGCTCTGTAGCTTTCTGCTACTTGACCCGTTCAGCGTGAGTGCATTTCTTAGGAAGTCTTCAGGTGCTGACACCTTTTCCTGAACTTGCCTGGGGAAATGCTAAGCAGGGAGTTCACGTTAGTGGTAGTGTAGGGACAGACCAATGCTCTTTACTTACGAACCTCCGATGAAGAATAATCTTGATGTGGGCGCAGTTATTTTCTGCGTCCTGATTCTAGAACTGGTCATCCTTTGTATGCTTCACAGACTAAATTTGGTCGTAGGTTTCGCTTTGTATTAGGTCTGATGTATTTCTACACCCTCATCTTGAGGTGTTTGTATGTCCAATTGTTCGTGGCTTTGTAACAAAGCAACTAAACTTAGAACCTGGAGCCAGTGATTCTTCAGAGTCATGGTTCATGGGAATTGTCATATATATAATTGACAAATGATTTTCTCCCCTCTACACTTTTAAGCAGGGAACAAAGGTCTGTCAACCAGGTGTTCCAGAGTAAATCTAGATCGTGGAACCCAGCCCCATTACTACCAGGACATGAAAAACTTGAAAGTACATTCCAGCTTTTTAATCACAATGCATGCTTCCCTATGGGCAACTTTGGGCCTACTTTAGGGCGGATCTATATGCAATAAAAGGGTATGAGCTAAGTTGCTAAGTTAAATTGATAGTTTAAAACTGAAGTCAGTCTACAGTGGCAGACCTGCGGCATGTTTTTTTAGAAGATATTTAAGTGGGTGGCACAATGAATGCTATAGGCCCACTAGTAGCATTTAATTTACAGGCCGTGGTATAGTATACCACTCTTTTAATTAAATTAGATATGGCAATCAGTTATAAGCCAATTTTACCATGTTTAAAGGAGAAAGAACAAACACTTTAACTCTGGTTAGCAGTGGTAATACACAGAGTCCAAATGCAAACAAAAACAAATTCAGCAAAAATATAGGAGGAATCACGGCACAAAGTTTGGGGGTGACCCTGCAGAGAGCGCCAAGTCTAACATCCTACTTTCTGAATACCATGCACCCTGCCCTGTAAATGTTTTGAGCCTTCTTTATGGGTGACTTACAACTATTAAAAAGGAAGGTTAGCAGTGGCAAACATTTTATTTTGCCAGGCTGAATTGGCAGTACAAAACCTCACTAGAGGCTGCAGCACCAGTCAGCCGGAGACATATTTTATAGTGCTCCTTTAATTAAATTAAATAACAACTAGTGGGACTGAATTTTATAAATAAGTCAATCAAAAAAATGATAAATTCAAACAGTCCCCAATTGCCAGCAGAAAATTACAGCTACCCCTCTCCTTTTAAAAAACGACCCATGACATTTACAAGGTAACAGTTTATATCGGAAATTCCAAATAAAGTAAAAAAATGAAGGTTGCAATCCAGGACGCAAAGCATGTATTTCTTAAGATGGTTGGGTTCCGTGCCCAAAACTTCGTCACAAATTTCATTGGTAAAAATTAAATTTATATCCAGAAGTGGAAAATCATTCTTATTCTTACTTCATGTATTACCATGTTAAATAAGCCCAATAGCAATACTTGAGTTAAATATTAAAGCAAATAATGCCAAAAGACCTGCACTGACTGCACATGTGTTTATGTGATAGAGCAGCCAACATATTGATTACAAAGGTTGCTTCATTGCTGTTCAATTTCACACCAACCTTTGTACTAAGAGTTTAATCAGCTATAGGTCATTTTTTCACCACTAGTCATTCTGAATAAATGTTGCTTTTCACTTGTCAAGTAGTAGAAATGTGCATATTTTCAAAATGTGTATGCAACTAAGGGTGAGCGTCGTGCTCCGCTTCGCCCACGGAGTGCACGTAGCGCTGCGAGAAATGCGCATGCGCGAGCGTCCGCGCATGCGCATTTGTGTGAAGAAGTTACCGGCAAGCAAGAAGAGGGAGCCCCGGGACGCTGCACTGCAGGGAAGGTCATTTTATTTACTTTTTACATTCTTTAAGGTATTTTAAAATGAGGGCGGGCGGGAGGCGGGCGACGCGTAGTGGGGCTACGCGGAGCGCGCAAGTGTGCGTAGATTTTGCCACACTACGTGCTGCTCCACGTAGCCCCACTACGCCCACTACGCCCAGGGTTATATGCAACATTGCACTGGTTGATGTGCAATTTATGTAAACAATCTATAATGATAGTCCCATTGTCTCCTAATGAGTGAAAATTCAGAATGAGAGCTTCATTGAAAACCTCAGGAGCAGTCTCATTTGCACATGATGGTATCATGTGAATATTTCAGGGAAGACTGTAATGCATTTATTAGAGAGAGTCATACTATGAATGGAATACAAGGATATAACAATTTAGGGCATTATTTAGAGTTTGGAACCAACTCTTTTAGTCAGCAAGGTCAGCAGAGCGATTTACTCTACTGTCCTTGCAGAAGACAGACAGGTGTTATTGCAATTGGGCTCAGCTCATTCAGTACGCCTGGGTTTTTTGCGTTTTGAATCACCCGATTTTGGACTCTTTACTGTGGGTGAGTCTCACTACATGTGTCTTACCCATGGTAATCACATGGCAAATGGACTGCGCATGTTTACCGTCAGTGCCTGCCTTTCAAAATAAGGCCACTGTGATGCAGCAAGGGTGAGGGACCCTTGGATGGTTAGACGTGTGTGCACATTTGTGAAGGCTGCATGTGGGAGACTACTGTCATGCCAACCCGTAACTGCACACAGGTAGACGTGTGCGAAAAAATAAATTCTGCAAGTTCCACAAAAATATCTGTAAAATTGTGGGTTATCAGAATTGTCTCATTTCTCTGGTTCAGCTCAGGATCAGAGCCCAGGCCTTGTATCACCCTGCTGTGCCCAGTTAATTACATTTCTCTCCTGCAGCAGAAATAAAGGCCTCCCGACACAAAGGAAGCAAATAACAGTGTTTCACTCAACTTCTGTAGAGGAAAGGGTTTGGGTGGAATGATCTGCACCCATAAATCTGCTGTCACTGTACCAGGAATGGGCCTGTCCAAGCCCACTGAACAGGGAGCCCAGAGCACTGCAGTCAACACAGGATGTGGCTCCCCTTTGAAAATTTAGAGGAGAGAAATGCCCTGGCAGTGATGTCAGCAAGGGGCGGAGCTAGGGCCCCAGAGGAGAAGTGACTAGTGACTCTTGGATGACACCATTTTGAACTGTCCCAGCATGCTGTACAGGAGCATTGGGACGGGGTGGAGAGGTGATGTGGCATCCTAGGATTGACCAGGGGAGCCTGGCTTCTAGAACCTTCCACTCCCCTTTAAAAACTCTTGCACAAGGGGGAGACTCTCTCTTGCTTGGTGATGTTTGGGCACGTGGCAGCTGGAACCTGGGGCTGTCATGAACAACTGGAAGGAAGAACCCCCTGATGCCCACAAAAGACTAAGGACTCTGCCCAGTTGACCCCAGGACCAACCGGTCTCCCCAAGGGCCAGTAAGGCTGCCCCCTTACAACCTGAGGACCAGTTGCTGGAATGCCCTGGACTTCTGTGCCCAGAGACGAGGAAGAAGGAGGGTACAGGGAGCCAGGAGAATCTGTTCAAAGAGGATTAAACCACTATGGAGGTAGGATGGTCTGCTGCAGCTGCTGTGCCTGATAGCTAGAGCTCGCCCCCAGGGGTAAAATGAGCCCAATCTCCTCAACATCAGACCAACGGGGCCTGATTTATGGCATTTTAAAGTTTGGCAACCTTTTTCCGACGAAGAGCGTGGGTCTCAGTGGCTCTTTTCTTAACAATACCCACAGATAAGCAAGAGCCTGGGGATCAGCAAAGGATTTATATATTTAATTTTACCAGGAAGGGGGCATTTTCACTGTTGCCGCTGGGTGCACCCATCTCCCTTGGGACCAGTATAACAATACCAGAGGGGATCAATGTGGCACCCCCCCCAAATAGCAGTGGCCCTGCCCCCAATCCATGTTCCCATATCTGGGGGAAGTGGGGTGGTATCTGCATCACATACTCCCTGCCCGCACAGAGCGGGCAGGGGAGGATAGAGCTGCCGGCTCCTGTGGCAGCAGGAGAAGAGGCTGCAGAGTGGGAGTCAGCAGGGTTGCCAGGGGTGGTCTCCTGGGCTGCCCCCAATGTTTGAAGCATGTGGGGTGCCCAGTTGGGAACAGGCACCAACGAAAAAGAGATTAAAAGAGGCATGCCATAAAGAGAAAAATACCATTCTGCGTCTCTCTCAGCATAGCGAGAGAGCTGCTACTAAAATATTCACTGATCCTGGAGCGCCCTATTATGCCCTGAGGGGCTCTTCTGTTTTGCATATTTCCTCTCCTCGTGGTGGCACCAGGACAGCAGGGGCACCACCAATGACATCAAGAAAGCATGGGGGTTGCAGGGGTGTTGCAGCTCCAATGATAGAGTGATTTTAAGGTTACTCACCATATGTTTGTGGGTTGCTTGAAACCAGTACTCAGCTGAAATTCCCCCACTGTTTTCTAAGAATTCCAAATTCTGAAGCTTCTGTTCAATATCTGGAAGTGCTGCATCCTTTTAGGTCTTACTTTATGGTTGCAGTTATTGTGGCCTACAAGTGTACAATGAAGATACAGATACGAAAGCATCCTCTAAGGGCTATGTCTATGGTTACATGCAATGTAATCCAAATGTGATGCCCCCAAGGGACTATTTTTATTATTGCATTTTCACATTTTAAAAGGCTAGAAAAATACACAGATAATTATGTTGCTAGTGTTTATTGGTCACAGTGAATATGATTTATTAACATCAATAAGTACATTTACATATGATTAATATTATTGATGATTGAGTTTATGAAATAAATGCATCCTTTAACATGTGATTTGTTTCTCTTGAACCTTTCACCGAGCCAATAAACCTACCTTACATATTTATTTGACCCCTTTGTGGGGTCAAAGGTCATTATGTACCATCTTTTGTGGTATTTACCATTTACCAATGTATATTTTTGTGAAATTACTGCATAGTTTTTAGAAGTGTGAGTGTTATAAATGTACATCCCTTTTTTTACAACAAAAATCTATTGACTGGAAAATAATTTCTTGGTTGTTATTATTGAGTGACAGTGATTACTAACTCACGCCACCTCCCATAAGTAGCCCTTGTACTGCTCTGTTACCCTGAAAGAGTCAAATGCTACACTGAGGTGCTTGGTTCTCAGTAAGGAGAATTGTGGACCTATTACTTGTGCAGGCCTCACAACTAAATACTCAATTTCCTCCAGGTATATAGAGATCTCCCCCAGCAGGAGTAAAGCTCTATGCCTTCAGTAGAACCGCCATCACAGTGGCTTCTTTGAAGGCACTGAAAGTTTTGACTGGCTGCCATGTTTAATTGAGGTTCTGGGCACAGTTTTTTGTCTTTCAACAATGAACCCCCAATGTGGAAAAATAAAGGTCCCTGGCAACCTATGGGATTTCTTCCACTATGAGATGGCAATTGTCTTGCTTTCCAGCTCGGCACTGCCAGACTTTGCCTGTTGGCCCGAACAGGATAAAATGTTCCATTGGAAGAACCAGACCAGGCGATACCCTAACTCTAAATAGAGCTGCTAGACTGGAAGGTTGGTGGACAGAGCACTGCATGGTTATGTTGCTGAATGCCCTGCCCCCCAAAGGCTAAATAAGGTCATTAATAAATGCAAGCAATGCAAATAGTATTGTAGCAGTCTGCAAATTTAAGGTCAATTGTAATGATTTATTGCCTTTTTAAATGTTATATTTTTTTAATATGGCAATTGGAAACATGTTTATATGGTTTATATTAACCAAAGTAAACTAACAATAAATAAATTATAAATACCTCAATTTGTTACAACGCTGATAAATTGAACGTATTCCTAGTAGGATAGTTTGAGTGAAAAGAAATAGAAAGCAAAAAAATAAATTCTGTGTTAGGCCTTGAGCAATGAATTACTATTTCAAGTTTTAGAAGCAATCACTATATTCCAGTTTTGCCATCTTTTAAACCTTTCAATGATAGACGACGTTTTGCTATGACATTCAGAACAATTTACATTTCTCCGAGGAGTCAACAGGGACATTAATGACCATTTCCCACAAGGCATATCATTATCTTCTCAATGTTTATTCCACATTTCCAGCTGAGCATCCCAAGGCTCCATACATGGGTTCCATATGCTATGTGAATCAGCTGCTTTCAAGGGAGTACGGAAGGTAATGGAATCTAAGAAGTATGTGCCCCAGGAAAAACAAGTGATGCAAAAGGGATCTCTGTTGGAAAGCAAATTTTGATTGATAGGGCTTATTAAAGAAAAATGTGCTCTCTTTAAAAGCTGTTTTTATATGCACAATTTTCAGGTTAAAATGTATAGAGTGTGCTGGAATTTGATATGAAGAAATTGTACATATTCAGTTTATCATAAATGGGGAGGGAATTTATTTATTTTGTTTAATTTTAAAAATGATGATGGTAAAATAGAGTGTCTACTATCTTTGCTTAATATTTTTGTGATGCATTCTAAATTCAGAACAGCAATTAAGAAACTATTAAGGAAAATTATCAATTAGAAGCAGGTTTATAGCTGATAGCATCTATCATTTAGATGCAGTTTCCTCTGGAAATAGCTGGATTTCTGAAGGAAAGGAGTAAGGACCCATTTTGTTGGACAAGGTGTGCTGGGTAAACGATGGGCAGCTTATTTTCACTTCTCTTCAGCTATTGCAAAGAGAACAGTGTGTGTGTGTGTGTGTGTGTGTGTGCGTGTGTGTGTCTTAGGTTGTGCACGTGTCTGTTTAAGTGCATCTCTGGTATGTCTTTGTGTGTGTGTGCATGGCTGAGGTGTGCAAGCCATCATATTCCTAGTCAGAGTTTGACCTTTACCCTCACAGACACAATAGAGCCAAATCCTAAAAACAAAGGGGCATATTTACAGCAGAATTGTGTTGTTATACAAACATTGCTAACGCCACGCTCCTCCATTCTGAAAATACAGGGATGTGCCGCATTCACAAGAATGCGGCGCACCCCTGCGTTTTCCTAGCGCTGGAACTGAGTCCAGCTGCCTAGTGCCAATGCAGGCACCCTTGCACCATAGTGCAAGGGTGTCTGCGTTTTGGGGGAAATTGTTTATGTGCAGGAAGGTCCCCCTCCCTGCACATAAACAATCTTTAAATGCCGTTTTGTAACTTCTATGTGTGCTGCTTAATGCAGCACACATAGAAGTTGCAAAACAGCGTTTTTTTTAAAAATGATTGTTTATGTGCAGGAAGGGGCACCTTCCTGCACATAAACAAGCATAGGCTATTTGCTGTTTCTATGTGTGCTGCATAAGGCAGCACCCACGGAAACAGCAAAAAAAGGTGAAATAAAGCATTTCTCCTGTTTAAGACCAGGTTTTCCCTGTCTTAATTTTGGCGCTGACTCCTATTTACACTGCCCTTTTAGATAGGGGGCAGCCTCAAAATCACTGGGTGTTGTGGTGGAATGCCCACCACAACACCCATTACCCTCCCCTTTCACGCTAAATACAACGTGAAAGGGGCCTTATTTACAAGGCAGCGCTAAGCCATATTAAGTGGCCTAACACTGAATTGTAAATAAGGCGAGGCCCCTATCAACATCACAATGGCGATAGGGACTTGTAAATATGCCCCAAAATGTCATGTATATAACATAACAGTCTCTTCCTCTAAAGTGCCAGTATTAACATAAATATTCTCTAAATATAAACTTACAAAGATTGTTGAAAGAATGCACTCTCTCCTAGAATGCATGAAGATGTTGCCATGACCGCGCCTCGAAATTATTCAGTGTGTGAAGTGCATTATAAAAATGGGTAATATTTTTATTATAAACAGACTGACACTACGGCCGTTTAAATCATGTATAAATGAGGATTTTATTTGTATATAGTTGGCACAACGTGTTCAAGTGCGGGAGCCATGATGTGAACCTACTTTACCTAGTCACACAAACTGCATACAGACTGTCTTCTCTTGCCAATTGTACACAAAAGAAAAAGACATTCTAGAAGCAAGTAAGAAAATCCCATAATTCCGTCTCCAATGGGGTGTCGGCACATGGGACAAAACTGAGTTTAGCTTGTAAATAACTCCAGCAGAAAACAAATCAAAATGCATCTTTGTAATTTTACACATCACTAAATTAGAAGTCGGTAAGACAGCTCACTTTATTTATGTTAATATAATTGGTCTACGCTGACCTGACAAACAAATCTGTTTCACGAGGTGCCCAGCACTCTAATACAGACAGTTACATTACCCAATTGAACATTAAAGCCAGAGGTCCCAAGGAGAGTGTCCTCAGGTTACAAGATATACTAGGACACATCTACTAAATGCAGCTTTAGTTTGCAGATATGACCTACTAGTTATGCATGTAAGCTGCACTCTGAGGATCCAAAATTTGTTAATGCTTCTCTGGTGCACCAGTTAGAAATTCTTTGCAAAAATAGCGATGAATCTTATCCTACTTCCAATAAGAGTACCCATTTAAAAAGTTTGCAGTTATTTAATTTAATTTTTCACCTCTTAATTAATCTTATTAGATTATTTTTATGTAGTCTATTACTTTTGTGATCGACAAAGCCTTAACAGTTACGGTTGACCTAGGTTAATCAGGACCTAGGCTGACCTGATGATCCGGAGATCAGATTCACCAAGCAGGCCAGGCCCGTTAAAGATTTCACCTTCAAAGGACCTGACCATGCACAGGTTATGACCTCAAATATTATATCACTCCTGACATGTTCAATGACATCACCAATGACATCACTCATAACATCATTGATGACACCACTGAGGACATCATCAAATGAGCATGACACTGTATCACAGTGAAAGGTATTTTGTAAGCTACATGTAGAGCAAATGTTCTAAATGTTTAATATTGCAATTGAGTGTAATCTTTTAAGGCATGCTTAGCCTCCTTACGCTTTTTGTGAAGGAGTAGACAGGGTAAAGACCCAAACAATCAACCAATGATTTAGGATTTATAAAGCAGGGCAATTCAACCGAACAGGTTTCAAGGTGCTTTCATGTCCCGGAGGCTTATTCGAACAGCCAGGACCTGAAGGTAAAGGCATATTTCTCTCATTGACTCTACTCTGTGATTTCTATTATAAATGACTGATGTTATTTACATCCTTAAACCCCTGTGAGTAATAAGCCTGATTTTGCAAAGATAACTGAAATGCCTGCATTATATCTGCCATGATGGAGGGTCAACAGAGAGAATGAATAGCGTACAACTTTACATAGTTCTCATTTATATGTTTTTGTCTTTCTTACTTACTGCACCACTAGATGAGTCCTCATCCTAATGAGACTCTTTTAAGCAATCAGACAGAATAAAAAAGCATTGATCCCTTTTCAGCCAAGGCTCTGGCATCTAGGATTTTCAAGCATCCATCTCCACAATATCATGATCCTGACTCAGCTTATTCAAGTGGGAACATCAAGGACTGTGATTTATTGTTCCATTGTAATTTGGCAACAATGGGCCGGCCTTTACATCCATTTATTTGGCATTTTCTCATGAATTGATTATGTTGTTTAGATCTGCTCTATAAAAGCCATGTGAAGTGTACCTGTTTTTCTTGAGCACAGATCTTGATTTTCTCTTTAACTTTACACATACCAAATTTCATAATCACTTACAGCATTTCCGTGTTTATTGTAATTGATATGTAATATTCTTGCCTCTCTCCTCTTTCGGACTAAGATTTTGCAAATCCTGTGAATATTTCTCTAGATTGATAACATATTCATAAGTAAATTGCTTCAGAAACTCATAATGGTTACATGGGGTTTTAAAGGAGGTTATTCTTGACATAATAACTCTCTTTTTGCAAATAGTTTTTTTGGTCCTTCAATCCCACGGACCTCTACAAGGGTTTAACAACTTTTATTTAATTTCACTGGGAAAGACCTAGAATATTTGGGCTCAGCATGCCCAAATACAAAGTGTTAAAATTGAAGAATTTATAAGCAAGGCTACTGTCCTCTGGCAGGTAGGATTGTTAAGTCCAGCCTGGAATGTGTCTTGGCATATGAGAGTGTAAAGATTAGCAGAGTTCGTTTTAAGAGAGTTGTGGCTCAAGCAGTCCAAAGTACATTTTATAAGGTATATTTTCCACTAAAGGTATCACAAATCGGATGTTACAAATAAATAAGTTTTGAAAAAAAAGTGGGAAAAAACTTTGAATTATTTTCTATAATGTTTCTAACTAGAGATGTGAATTAAAGATTTTAATCTAACCTAGGTTTGTCCAATGAAAATCTAGGGAAAACATTCACAATGAAAATAGATTTTAGGTCTTCAGACTCCAGGAGGTCAGAGATTTCAAATATAAAAAATTGTACTTTTAACATTGCCTATGGCTGGAACTCCGCTAACCCATCATCCCTGACCACTTGGCCATCAGTCATGGACTGATGGGCCATATTAGAAGAACCTATATGAGTAGAATACGGATGCCCCGACAAGCGCCCCAGAATCTGGGACAAATGATAGGGTTATTATGGTTTGAAATAATTGTCAGCATGATCGGTCCTGTTTACCATGTTGAATTAATCTGAATTGTATCATGTGCACTGTGTTGTATATTGGTATGTCTTAATACAAATTAGTAAAAGCTGATTTATCAAAAAGGTTTGGAACATTTTTATACATTAAGCCCCATGACCGGTCAGCTAAAAAAATAAGTTTTCTTATAAAAGCTCTTTTCTTTGCCTTGTGATACTGCAGTGCCTTCAAAATGAAGCCCACCCAGGCCACAGTAGTGCTCCTGGTCACTATGTATTGTTGTCATGTATTATATTAGGTGTCAATGCGTACTGCAACTTACAAATGGCATTTAACTTCCATGCTACTAGTGCAATTTCTCCACTATTGTGAGAATGTGGATTATTAGTTGGTGTGGATGGTAATGATCCTCAAGTAATAAGCCCACTATTCTTAATAGGCCCAGAAAAGGTTTCAGTAATTTAAACCTGAGTTCAATCCTTGGTAGCTATGGCAGAGAGCACTCTGGCTGAACTTAGGAAAATGTGGAAAACGTTTAGCAGTACCAAAACAGTTAGGAAGCCAAACACACAACACAAAAAATCTCACTCCAATTCATAAAAATAGAAAATTACTTAATGGACAAATTGACACCAAAACCACCAGCATCAAATAAGAGTACCAGAGATATGAATTTTTAAAGTTTTAAATAAAAATGGGACCAAAAAGCATTATGCGCCAATAGTGATCATCTGGTTGTGCTTGCCCAGGACCTAGGTGTGGTTTAAAGCCAACTGTGATGAAGTTCAGGTTGAAAAGACAAACTAGGTTCAACCCAGTGGAAAGTTTTACTCTTCTGCTTAGTCTCTGAAATGGAAGTAAAAAAATCGGTGTTGAGGCTGCGGGGCTCGGTGAGTAATTATTAATTTGTTTTGTTCTTTCTATGCTAATATTCTTTTTCCCAAATAGAATGCTGCTCACACTCAGAGGTAGTTAAGTTTATATTACAAATATTATGTGATTCAGTCATGTGCTCAGCGCCACCTAATCGTAATTGTTGGCGCTCACTTGGGATGATAATTTAAGGATTCATGCAGACTCCTCTGTCTTGTCATTAGGATAGTGGTAGTAGTAATAGTAATATGAGTGAGTTAGTATTCTCTGGGCCTTTCTTTATGTAGCTGGAACTGTTCCAAGCAATCTCCCAGTGATGTGTAGTATGCATCCAGCCTTGAAAAAATGGAAAATGAGTCGGCCCATCAAAGGGGGGGGTTGAGATTGAGAATGAGATGAGAAGCAAAGATAATTTGTTGCAATCCATTATTAGTTCCAAAATGTAGTTCAGGTTTAGAACATTTGGAATAGGGCTTGCATTTAGCAAATTAGAACTAGGTTAATTTGATACAAATATTGTAGGTGATCTGATTTAGAAAAGCACATTGTTACTGTGTTTGCCTTTGCCTGTTAACATTTTTTGGGGATATTATTAACTGTATCACTATTTTTTATTTATTTTATCTTCTTTATTTCTAACATCAGCATCCATGGGCAAGAAAGAGCCAGCAGAACAGAGGTGGGTCATGTAGCCAGGTGTGCCACCAGCAGTGCCTCAGCGGGTGAAAGTTGCATCACCACCACCACTACGACTAGCGCCATGGCCGTCAGATCTTCTGGCCCTAGGATGTCCTCCTGTTATTATTATTATTATTTCCCTAACTTTTACCGCTCTACATTTAGAATAATTTTTCCTTTTATTTTCTTTACTGTGTCTGCCTCCTGTTTTCCGATTCCTCTTCGTTCTATCTAATGTTTGTTAAATTCTTGTTATCCTTTCAGTATCCTAGTCATTTTCTATATTTCAAGTTTCTGATGTTGACTTCCTACGGTCTGTACTAGTCTGTATGCAGCATCCTTTCTTCTGCTTTGTCAGTAAGCTTTCCTCTCCCCTTATATGTCTTCTTGACTGGTACTGTGAGACTAAGAGAACCGATTTTAGGACAGGTACTCTACTGTGAAGATTCCACCCCCAACTAAGCTATTCTTATTATAAGCATGTTTGTTGAGAATGCTTTCTTTTTCTTACTCATGCTCAAACAGCAAAACTAGAGAGTGACCATGGTCATGGGTGGACCCCCCAAATTTTGCGTTTGTATTATCTTCATTTCTGCAGTAGTAGTATAGCAGCAATTTTGATGACAGTGCAGCATAGCTGGAGACTAGTATGAGGACGGTCCTATTGCATTTGCCAACCAAGACCATGTCCTTAATTGACCAGTTATTCCACCCCTTCATTGCGCTTCAATGACTCAGAGTCATCATAGTTCAGTTCCTCTATTATGAAAAGCTTTTGGTTGGCTTGACTACCTGGCTTGCCAAACATTGCCAACCACCAAATTGCCCAACATTATATTTTTAATAGAAGATACTGCAACTGGAATTAGTAATGATATATTTTGGTTGTATTTTTTCAAAAAATAAATAAAGAGAGGTGTATCTGGCCTCCAAAATTTGTAATTTGTTTCTAGTCGCACAGACCACCAGTCCCAGGGCCAGCTTTAGCAGAGCAGACATGGCGGCAGTTGAAGGGGGAGTCCCAGCGGCAGCAGGGATGGGCGGTGGTAAGTCACATACAAATACTAGTATACTCACTTGCAAGGGTGTCATAAACCCCCCGCTTTAGCAGCTACAGCGGGATTTGAGTTAATGATCTCCTCTATCTGCAACTCAACAGACAAAAGCTCATAATGAATGCTAAACATTATTGAAAAGAGAAAAAAGGATGGAAGGAGAATGTATGGGTGAGATGTTACATGAGTGAAAGGATGCATTGGTGATTGAAAGGATGTGTGGGTTGGTGAAAGGATGCATAGGTGGGGGATAGGATGCATAGGTGGGTTAAGGATGGATGAAAGGGTATATGGGTAAAAGGATGCCTGTCTAAGTAGCTGGAAGGGTTGATGGGTGAAATGAATGCTCAGGAGGGTTAAAGCAGAATGGGTGAAAGGGTGAATGGGTGAAAGGATGTGTGGTTGGGTAAATGGATGTATTGGTGACAGGATGGTTGAGAGCTGTGGATAGGTGAATGAATGGATTGTTGTATATATATGGATGGATGGTTTTCAATGGTGAAATACTGGATGAGAGAATGTAAAGCTTAAATTGTGGGTACCAAAGGGTGAAGCATACTAGAACAATGAAATGATGAATGGATAAATAATTGGATGAAGAAAAAAGGGAGCTCTTTTGTAGAGGGGCATGCTTACCTACTTTGCTTGCTGGAAATGGTTTTGTCAAAGCTTTAGTTCAAAGTGGGAGGTATTTCTGTGTACTCCCTTGACTCACTGTAGTTGTTAAGTGAAGCAGATATGTATCCCGCCCATCATCCATCATCACCTCCCTGCCCATGGCATTTCACCAGTTCCACCCATGACCTAACTACTGCATGGTTCAATTCAGCACTGTAGTGTTGGCTGTGCAATGTGAGTCTGCTTCAGTTAATGTGGCCTTTACAAAGTAATGCATGGTAAAGCGAAAAAAAAAGGCGTGTTTCCCCTCTCTCCCAGTGCCCACTCAGTCACCTCCGAACACCTCACTCCTTTATTCTTCCCTATGTTCTGTCCCAGCCTACAAATTGAAAAATCCATCCTTGGCATGTGTTACATTTTACTGGCCAATTGATTTATGCATGTCATGGTTTCCATAACGGATTTACTCCTGTTGAAATATTTCCTTTCAACATTTGTCAACTACAGTGACTGACTAAGAAAAAGATTAGGCACATGATGATGATCAGTCACATGCCGCTATTCTGTAACAAAACGTTTACTTACCCAGCCTAATTGCTCTAACTTACCCTGCAGTAGAGTAAGTTAAGTTTCCTTTCCTTTCTGCCAAGCAAATTTATTTGTTGGAAATCTTTATAAATTGTGGTGGACGACGAGGTCAGGAAGTAAAGTGGGACAAAGTGCCTTGAGTTTTGCGGATGGGATAGTCTGTGACGAACGTGCCAAATACAATGTATATATCCAGTTCTTTAATGCTTTCTCTGTACAGCAGTGCATCATTTTTTCCACCTTCTACTTACGGCAGACAGGATATCTGCATTTTATAGGTAATGTGTGTGACGTTGTATCATTATTATTCATCTACCTTGGAGTCAGGGTAAAACTGAAAGCCATTTTGGAGAAGAACAGGGCCGTTGGAATACGATAATTGCCCATTACAGCTGGGCTGCAGACTGGAGAGAGTAGCAAATTACCAACTACCGGCGCGCTAGCATGCCTCCATTAATTTAGCACAACAAGAATACTTGTACCTCATTGTGTATACTGCCTTACTCAAATCAAATCAAAAATACACTTTATTCGATTTAAAAACAATTAAATCATAAAACCACATCATAAAAACAAAGACTTAAAAACATGATGTATCAATCCATGTAAGAACTTCAAAAATACAATATAGTTTTCTTTAAACATCCCTAACGTGAATAAAATTGAGAATCAGTTACGCTGGGCACTGATTACATCGAGTTTCTAGATTTAACCACCCCTTTTAAAAATATAGCTATATGGCCAGTACTGATTTCATCATCCAAATATTGCAGTTTAATGAATGCAGGTCGACACTGTCTCAGACCATGTGATTTTAAAATGGGTATGATCCATCTCTTCCTGATTATGATGTAAAACTTACAGAAAAATATGACATGTATTGTCGACTGTGGGGAGATGTCATCGCACGGGCATGGGCACAAAAGATGTGACCAATCATTAATTTGGGGGAATGAAACCATGTTATGAAAATTGCCTAGACGCAAACGCGTCAAAAGCATCCTAGCGTATATACTCAAATTAAAAGACAAATAAGGTTGTAACCCTGGTTCGGTCTGGATCCGTTGATTAGCACTGACCGTTGATTTCATAATGTTAGAGGAAAATCTAAGCATCTCCAGATGACTTAAACATAGGGACTTTAATTCCTTCCTCGTAATTGAAGTCAAACGGTCAGGTTTATCAAAATACTTGGGATGACCCATGTCATACAGGCTTTTTTTGACATACACCAACCAGGGAATACGTAAAACCCCTTGTAAATTCAGTCGTTTATCACATCCCGGTTGAGACTGGTGGAAATACCATTCCAGACTTTATGCCACAATAATATTGGCTGTATTTTTATTAAGTCGGACACATATGGTAGTCCCAGTTCGGCGTGACAAACATACGTAGTGGTGCTGGCTGGGACAGCTAAAAGACATTTTAAAAAACTGTTCTCGATTTTCTGAATAGACTCTACACTTGCATAGCCCCAAATGCCAGCTCCATACAGTGCAGTTGAAATGCATTTGACCTTGTAAATTGTCAGTAGATCTTTAATGGGACGCTTGCCTAGCTTCCTAGCAAAATTTAAAAGAGGTCCCACGGCTTTAGCAAAGAGCAATTTTCTGGAATTGATAGCTGGAGCTCACGAACCCCTATTTTCAAACACAATACCCAAATAAGAGAAGGACTTGGCAAATTCCAACCTGTTGTTACCAATAAAAATATCACAGCACTTGGTAGAAGGCTTAGTGCATTTCATTGTAAAAGTTTTGGCGATATTTATATTTAGGTCTAAATTAGACATATACAACACAAAACTCGTGACTAGTCTCTGCAGGCCTAGTGGTGTACAAGCTATTAAAACTGCATCATCAGCATGTAAAAGTACGCCAATAGACCGTTTGCCAACAATGGGTATATCTAGACAATCCCTAGATAGGGTATCCCCCAGGCTATTTATATAGAGGGTAAACAGGAATGGTGCTAGTACGCACCCCTGCCTTACCCCCTTTCTGACAAGGAAATTATCACTGAGTTCTCCTGTTCTCCCATAGCGAACCCTACCCCGGGCATCAAGGTATGATTGCTTTAAGAAATTAATTAAAGGGGTTTCCACCCCCATGGCCTCCAGTATGCTCCACAACTTCTGATGGTTAACACCATCAAAAGCCGAACTCAAATCGACAAAACACAGGTATAAACTCCCCTTTTTTGCCTGTGTATATTTCCCCAATAGGAGGCATAAGTTCACACTCTGCTCCACAGTGCCAAGACCTTGGCGAAAGCCGTACTGAAGCTCAGAAATTACACCGGCATTCTCTGCCCACATTTGCAGTCTATTTAAAATAACGCGCCCGGCTACCTTCACTAGGGAATCTAGCAATGAAATAGGTCTATAACAAGCCGGGTCGTTACGATCGCCCTTCTTAAATATCGGGACAAGAATTGATTCCGTCCAGGTCGGAGGGAGGCCGCAAGTACAACAGGCCCGTAGGACCAGAGTAATCAGTGGGCCCCACAACAGGGGGCAAGATTTAAATAATTCCACAGGTATACTATCTGGTCCTGGGGCTTTTCCACCCTTGCTTGCATTATTGGCCAAGATTACCTCCTCCGTGTTAAAATCAATATCGATTGGGAGGAAGTTAGACAGAGCAGATCCGGGATAATCACCCTGGGGGGTGTCATCATGATTACAATATAATCTAGAGAAATGAGACACCCATTGATCCTCCCCAATCGAAATTTCAATGCTGGGTAATTTTTGTGTAGCAAGAATCCCCAAATGCGATGCAATGCACGCAACGAAATTCGTTTTATTAATTTATATGTTAACTTACCTGTAAACCTCCGTAATCCATAGTTTACTACCCCCTGCCCTGCCCCTCCCCACGTCACCGCCCTGCAGTTACTCCTACTACCGACCGCGGCTGGTGCAGACGCGTGTTTTTTAGATAGCATGTTAGCTGGCAAATCCAAAATAACACTCAGAGGATAATGGTCACTGAAGGCAACTGGATACATTTTAAAATTAGATATCCTACCAGCGTGTCTGTTTGATATTAATAAAAAATCTATGGTCGAGCACAACCCACGGCTGTTGAAAGTATGACTAAATGGGGAGGCAGGTGAACATAGATCATTGGCAAAACCCAAATCCTGGGTAAACTTAATTAAATTTAAATGATCCCCAAACGGAGTATGCAGGAAATGGGAGATATCTTTCTCATCGCCAGACAATAAACCACAGTTACCGTCTGCTGCATGTGGACAAGGTCCCAAATTAAAGTCACCAACCCACATTATGCAAAAATCCTTGTTATTACCCCTTTGTGCTTTATCCAAGGCCTTCTGTAGCTGATTTAATACTCAAAACACAACGTAGGAGAGACGAGGGAAAGAAAGGGGGCGAGGCTATCTCTGACTCCCTCAGAAACTTTTAATCACACATGACAGAGAAGCAAATCCTAAAGAATAAGGCAAAGTACTAGCCCTAGTAGGTGGGAAAATCTATAGAGATTTAAATACTGCCCTCACACACCCGAGAGTGTCATGCTTCATCATAGGGCCGCATCATACACCCAGGTGCAGACCAACACCTTGGGTGGAGCGCAAATTTTTTAAGAGAAAGAAATGATATATGATGAAGTCGAGTGGTGAGGGTACAGTGTAAAAGACAAATAGACAGAATCAACACAGCAATGAGGTTCTGACAGTACTGAAACGAATAGTCTCCTAAAGGAAGGGACCAAAGAAAAGTGCAGAGGAAAGCAAAGTATAAAACTGTCTCGAGGTTAACCCTCAATTTTATTCCTGTTAACCTCGGGCAGGGTTAAAATAAATGATATGGGGTATCAAGGGCAGGTAACGACCCCGTAATCCCCACTGCTAAAACCAACATGTTTCTGCCAGTATTCTCTGTGCCCAACCGGGTCACTCTGGCATTCGTCAGGGTATAGGTCCCTTGTTGTCTGGTCTCACCCACTATTTGGGTATGTATTACCTTGATACTCGGGGTATTGCCCCGGCGTTCCTCTATAATGAGATTTCCAAGAGGTTTTATACATCTACAAAAAACGGGAGAGAAAGCAAGGAGAACAAGTTGCAATTCACAAGCTTATGATTCTCTATCTTGAATATACTTCTCATAGATAATCCCACACACTCATTAAAAGTGACCAATAGTCTATGGTGCAGCCAAAACTAAAAACACCATCAACGTCCCTGTGCACGTGGGCACCACCTCTCACCATACACATTAAACCAAGTGTTACGAGTGTCTGATGGTTGACTCGTTATTTCACCGGGTACACCCTTAAAAACAGGTAATAATGGGTCACCGTGCCCCAATACATAATCCTCAGATGTCCATTGACCCCAAACATTCCTGGTGTTCTAAGAAAAATGAAATCTTAGATACTCACAAGAGTTTACAGTTACAATTCTGAACCCGGAACGGCGGGGGAAGGTGCTCTTATTGTCACACTCTGTCGGCAAAAAACCACACGAATGTATCACTCAACAGGCGTGGTCACATAATCAATGGAGCCCCCAGGGCAATCATCGTATGGTTTGCTCTCATCACAACTTCTCTCTCATGTGCTTTAAATCAGACCGTTACACATCCCCTAAGTAATAAAGTAATGGCGTCTCCGCTGACTTAGCCTTCGATTCTCACTCACACAACCCCTTGTCATGCTGCCTCTGTCATACGAGTACTCACTACTCCAAAGAGACACTCTCTCTTGTGGCCCCACAACCGTCCTCCGACGATAACTGTGTTTCGTGGTCTGCCCTTAAATACAGAGATACACTTGGCCACAACGCAGCTCGTTGCACGTCCCGTCTGTGTGTGTTCTTGGGACCGCCCTCTCCTCTGCATTATCATAGAGAAAGGACTACATGGCTCTACGTTACATTTCTCATTCCGTGGCGGCCATATTGAAGTGTCTGATAACCACTAAGTCAACTATGTCTAGGGAGTAGACCCATTATAATTCCCAAAGATAGGAGTACATTGTTTTCATCTCCTTATATGCTTAATTACAGCAACTTTTTTACATAGCATATAGTCTGAGGGATTCTTCTCAGCAAGACCGAAGAATTAATTCTATGAACGAACCATGGGTACGCCACGGGCGTTCTTAGTCTCTCTCTTTTTTGTGTGTTCACATACCATAGGTAAATGCAATAAATCAACGTTGCATTAGGCCATACAGTTGGAACCAAGGTATCCCATCATTTAATCCCAACGTATGGCTCTTCAATCGTTCCACCCATCTCTGTTCACGTGTGAGAAGGAGGCTCGGAACATCACTGGTATTAGGTGGTATAAATGGTTTATCTATCACCACCCATCTCAGATCCTTTTCATTATGTTGCTTTTCCAGGAAGTGGGCTGTCAGTCTCGTATTAGACTTCCCACAACGTATGGTGCTCATATGTTCCAGGATACGGACCTTGATTTTCCGGGTCGTCATGCCAACATAAACCAGTTGACACGGGCACTTGACTACATAGATCACGTTTTCGGTATTGCACGTGGTGTGTTGTCTTAGTTCCCAGGGGCTATTCAAACCAATGTCAATGATTTTCCCATTAATAGATAATGGGCAGGCTCTACAAAAGCCGCACGCATAATGCCCCATTATAGGTGGTAGGAGCTGCTGATCATTTCGTGGGTTCCCTGCGTGCCTCTCTGATCTCGGGCGAGTGTTCACAATTAGATTCTTTATACTCGCACTTTTCTTGAAAGAGAACAAAGGAGAAGGCTGATTCAAACCATTGGAATTTAAAATCTGCCATTTTTTACTGATAATTTTCTTTAGAAGATTGGAGGATGTGTTGTATGTCGTTACACATATACTCCTATCTACTGTCTCTCTCACATTTGTCTCTAAAAGAGCATCTCTGTTGCAGTTCCTCGCTCTTTTCTGGGCTTTCTTTATCACAATATCGGGGTAGTCTCTTGTCTTTAATTTCGCACTTAGCACCTCTGCTTCCTTCTTATAATCCCCCACCTCGGAACAGTTTCTGCGCAAACGGAGAAATTGTCCGTACGGAAGATTCTCCCTCAAGGATCTTGGATGGAAGCTCAGGAAAGACAATAGATTATTTCTATCGGTCTCTTTATGGAACACATTGCTCCTCAACATTCCGCCCTCAGCTATGATATTCAGGTCGAGGAAGGGAAGTGTATTATTGGTGATGGTACCAGTGAAGAACAAAAAAGGATTTCTCTGGTTAAGCCAGGTGAGAAAGGCTTCAGCCGAAGTCCTATCTCCCCTCCAGATGATAAGAACGTCATCTATGTATCGATGCCAATCCCTGATGTTGGTGCGAAAGGGATTGGTAGGTTGGAAAATCACTTCTTCCTCAAATTTAGATACATAGAGACAAGCCAAACTGTGCCCCCAGTTTGGCTTGTCTCTATGTATCTAAATACATAGATGACGTTCTTATCATACGGACAATTTCTCCGTTTCTCCGTGTAGAGCCTGCCCATTATCTATTAATGGGAAAATCATTGACATTGGTTTGAATAGCCCCTGGGAACTAAGACAACACACCACGTGCAATACCGAAAACGTGATCTATGTAGTCAAGTGCCCGTGTCAACTGGTTTATGTTGGCATGACGACCCGGAAAATCAAGGTCCGTATCCTGGAACATATGAGCACCATACGTTGTGGGAAGTCTAATACGAGACTGACAGCCCACTTCCTGGAAAAGCAACATAATGAAAAGGATCTGAGATGGGTGGTGATAGATAAACCATTTATACCACCTAATACCAGTGATGTTCCGAGCCTCCTTCTCACACGTGAACAGAGATGGGTGGAACGATTGAAGAGCCATACGTTGGGATTAAATGATGGGATACCTTGGTTCCAACTGTATGGCCTAATGCAACGTTGATTTATTGCATTTACCTATGGTATGTGAACACACAAAAAAGAGAGAGACTAAGAACGCCCGTGGCGTACCCATGGTTCGTTCATAGAATTAATTCTTCGGTCTTGCTGAGAAGAATCCCTCAGACTATATGCTATGTAAAAAAGTTGCTGTAATTAAGCATATAAGGAGATGAAAACAATGTACTCCTATCTTTGGGAATTATAATGGGTCTACTCCCTAGACATAGTTGACTTAGTGGTTATCAGACACTTCAATATGGCCGCCACGGAATGAGAAATGTAACGTAGAGCCATGTAGTCCTTTCTCTATGATAATGCAGAGGAGAGGGCGGTCCCAAGAACACACACAGACGGGACGTGCAACGAGCTGCGTTGTGGCCAAGTGTATCTCTGTATTTAAGGGCAGACCACGAAACACAGTTATCGTCGGAGGACGGTTGTGGGGCCACAAGAGAGAGTGTCTCTTTGGAGTAGTGAGTACTCGTATGACAGAGGCAGCATGACAAGGGGTTGTGTGAGTGAGAATCGAAGGCTAAGTCAGCGGAGACGCCATTACTTTATTACTTAGGGGATGTGTAACGGTCTGATTTAAAGCACATGAGAGAGAAGTTGTGATGAGAGCAAACCATACGATGATTGCCCTGGGGGCTCCATTGATTATGTGACCACGCCTGTTGAGTGATACATTCGTGTGGTTTTTTGCCGACAGAGTGTGACAATAAGAGCACCTTCCCCCGCCGTTCCGGGTTCAGAATTGTAACTGTAAACTCTTGTGAGTATCTAAGATTTCATTTTTCTTAGAACACCAGGAATGTTTGGGGTCAATGGACATCTGAGGATTATGTATTGGGGCACGGTGACCCATTATTACCTGTTTTTAAGGGTGTACCCGGTGAAATAACGAGTCAACCATCAGACACTCGTAACACTTGGTTTAATGTGTATGGTGAGAGGTGGTGCCCACGTGCACAGGGACGTTGATGGTGTTTTTAGTTTTGGCTGCACCATAGACTATTGGTCACTTTTAATGAGTGTGTGGGATTATCTATGAGAAGTATATTCAAGATAGAGAATCATAAGCTTGTGAATTGCAACTTGTTCTCCTTGCTTTCTCTCCCGTTTTTTGTAGATGTATAAAACCTCTTGGAAATCTCATTATAGAGGAACGCCGGGGCAATACCCCGAGTATCAAGGTAATACATACCCAAATAGTGGGTGAGACCAGACAACAAGGGACCTATACCCTGACGAATGCCAGAGTGACCCGGTTGGGCACAGAGAATACTGGCAGAAACATGTTGGTTTTAGCAGTGGGGATTACGGGGTCGTTACCTGCCCTTGATACCCCATATCATTTATTTTAACCCTGCCCGAGGTTAACAGGAATAAAATTGAGGGTTAACCTCGAGACAGTTTTATACTTTGCTTTCCTCTGCACTTTTCTTTGGTCCCTTCCTTTAGGAGACTATTCGTTTCAGTACTGTCAGAACCTCATTGCTGTGTTGATTCTGTCTATTTGTCTTTTACACTGTACCCTCACCACTCGACTTCATCATATATCATTTCTTTCTCTTAAAAAATTTGCGCTCCACCCAAGGTGTTGGTCTGCACCTGGGTGTATGATGCGGCCCTATGATGAAGCATGACACTCTCGGGTGTGTGAGGGCAGTATTTAAATCTCTATAGATTTTCCCACCTACTAGGGCTAGTACTTTGCCTTATTCTTTAGGATTTGCTTCTCTGTCATGTGTGATTAAAAGCTGATTTAATACTACCTCAGATGCCGAGTTAGGTATATTATTGTAAAAATTAACAAGAACAATACAATGTGTGCTATCAATGCTCTTGCTCAAATTCATCCTATGGGATAAATATATACTTAAGCCTCCCCTATTCCTCCCACGATTAGGAGGTACGGCGGGCGTAAAAAAAGATTTGAACCCATTGATGTGATGTACCACGTCCATCCAGGTTTCATTAATGAGAGATAGTTTATTTTTATTTTTTCACCCAAAGCATCTGTTTAGTTTTTGTACTAGGAAATCCTTCAAAGGAAAAAATAACTGTTTTTTAATCATGTGTGCTGTTATTTTGCCTTAATTCCTTTCAGCCAGTTAGTGCATTTGTCTTTTATGTGAGGCATCTGTGGGTAAATAATGGCTGTGATTCGAATCATATTAAACTTGAATGGACCTAGTTGACCAGAAATGTACTGCTACTGTTACTGTGCCATTATCTAATTTTAAACAAGCACTTTGCACACAAGATTGTTTACAACTTGTCTTTTTTTCTTTCTTGATATAGCTACTCCTCCTGGCCGGCCACCTACTTTGTAGAAGAGGCTGGATTCCATACGGTCCATATTTCAGTGGCTGGTAGTCCTTGAGGAGGAGGAAGATGAGGAGGCAGCTGCTGTTGCCCAGGGCCCCAGCCAGACGTCAGCACCTCCAATCTCCCAGCAAGAACCACGCCACCACCGCTGCCCCCCTCGCACTCAGACCACCTTTTCCAGCTGCTGAGGTTGGCGCGTCTTGAAAGCAAAATGGCACGCATTGAGGGACACCTCAAAAAGCTTCTGACCTGCGTGTAGTGCCCTCTTCTTTAGCTCCTTACCTAATATTTTTTTTAGTGGAAGGGACTTGTTGTGGGTAGAGAGAGTGGGAATTGGGACAATAGTTGGGACCTGGTTTCTTGGACTTTTTGTTGGACATTTGGAAATTGGTTAGGGATGGGGAGATTTGTTTGGAGAGAGGGATGGGATTGTTGTGGGTGAAAGGGTTGGGTTTATTGTTCAGGGTAATACATAATTATTTTACTTTATTTGTGCCTCAAATCTTTTTTTGGGTATTTTACTTTGCATTGCACTGCCGCCTTTTAGCACAGACTGGTTTTTAAATCTGCTTTAAAAAGTGTATACCAGTTAGTTATACGGTTCCCTTGTCTTGCTACCCTCTGTAACTATATTGACCACTATGAGCGGATTACCATTCCCTATATTGCCTACAACAATGCTCCAAGGTTCTCTTACCTGAATAGATAAAGCAAGAGCTGCTACCTCTCTCAGTCTTCTTACTGCAGGGTTTCTCAAGGTGCCATGGTGGTAGTAGTAGTTGCAGGCTAGTAGGGAAGGAATCAATGCAAGGTCCCTCTCCCACCTAGGTAAACTCCAACTGTAGGATCAATCAAAGTATGTACCTGTGAAAGTATGATTAATCACAAGCAACTGTATTGAAATAAAACACAGAGTTAGCGGGTCATATTATTATATCATACCTTTAGGAAGACTGAGACCAGACTACCACCATGACACAACAAAGAAGACTTGATATGATAACACAAACTAGCAATAGTAACTTCTTCTGAGCAATGAGGAGCTAGAATTTAAACTAAACTTACAAAATCTTTGAGTAAGGAGGAGCTGATTCAGAGTCAGCAGTGGACAACATTAAGCATTTACACAACACAACACAAGGCCTAAATGATGATGTTGACAAATTATGTTCTTCTATACCTAAAATATGCAATACATTTATGTGTGGCTGGGTAAATGGGGCAAGTGGGCTATTGCTCAGGTAATAGAAGAGCCCTCAGTGAGTTGGTTAACAGGAAAAGCCAGGACGGGCGTATCTAGAAGCCGCCGGCGTGACGGTTTCCAAACAAAAAGACAGAAAATCACGTACCAAGAGGTGAAGGAGTGTGGTTTCCTAGACTATCAGTGGAAGAAAAAGACATAGAGACAAAAGTCCATATAACATGCAGGAATTAAATAAACGTATAAGAATACAGGAATCCGATTTTTCTAAAAATAAGATTATTAAATATAGAACGGAAACAGAAGCTGGGACTTTTACCGAGGTCAAACTGTTGCCATATACTGGAAGTGGAAGACACTTAGTACAATTATTGGGAGATTTTAAAGAACGGGAGTTTATGAAAAAAACTACAGTCTTGAAAAAGAAGGCATTATTTTTATTAACCCTTCGAAACGCGTCGACGCTCTCACAATAGCCACAAATATGTTTGTATATTGAATGTTTGTAGACATTGATGATTTGCAATAGTGCACAAGCAAGGTGGTCTAACTTTTTGTCTTGGTTGTGGCAGTCAATGGCAAATGTTATTGTCTATTGTTTTTTCTATTTTGGGAAAAAAAACTCTTGTGTATAAATTGTGGCATGATGATGATAAACTGGTTTTAAAATATTGAATATAATAATGCATGTCTTATTGTGACTTATCTGTACCTAAAGGTCTTTTATCTAATTGTTTCTTGATGAAATATATTACATATTGTTTTTAATACATTTTGGTTACCAATCTATCCACGATTAGTCCTTGTGCCAATACACAACTTAGGGTGAGCGGTCCCCTTGAGTGAATCTGAGTGAACGTTTTATGAATGTGAGTGAAAAGATTGTGTGTTGTCATTCCTCCCAGAGGACAAAGATATAAAATGTTGCTGCTTTCATCACATCCGCCCGACCTAGTGTGTGATCTATTTATGGTGTAAATTAAGTCACACCTCAATAAATCACACAGCCCGGGGGAAGAGTTTAGGGGTTTGATGAATGGATGGGCAATGGGATCTTGGGAAAGGTGTGACAAACACTACACAAACGTAACCACAATATTAATCTGGGTGAAGAGCAGCATTCCATCTTATATCTGTTGTGGAAAGAAATGAAGGAATGAGTATGGCACAGTTCAGTTAAATACATTACAAACAGTCCTTCTACCCCAGAGACCCACGTTAATATTACAGATCTAAATGTTCTAGGTTTGCAAATACAAATTATGGATGAATAAAGTGAACCCACAGAGTTCCAAAAATGTATTCTTAAAAGCAGAATGATACTGGATTTCCAAATTGGGTGGTGCATCTGCATTCTTCTCGGATTGTCCGTCAATCTTGGTTGCCTGGCTAAAGTGGTCCAGTAAGGTAAGCAGGAGTGTTATGGAGCTTTCGCCTTTTGTGCAGTCCTGCAGATTGTAAAACAAAAACGATATTGTAGATTCAAGAAGAAGTACAGAAGGTAAGCCTCATGAGAGTTGTACCAAGAAGACTCAGAGGCAAAACAAGAGCATAATCTGCAGCAATCATTAATTTTATGAGAAGTGAGAGCAAATTACAAGCAATCTTATGCAAATGATTGCATGTACTGGGCTGATCAATCTCACAACGGTCATCATAACAGCACTTGCATAATGTGATGATGTGACATCACAAGTCTGTCTCCAGTTACTTACATCAACAGCCCCTCACCCAACCAAACAACCACATAGTAGAGAAGAATCAAGTTTGAGCCAGCACACACGCTAAGCAGCATTGCATTTCCCAAATCACTTTACACTAGTCCACAGAGCTGAGTTGTCCTGTTAGAGTTATCCTCATGTTGGTATCACTGAAGTTGCTAACTTCTTTCTTCTGGCTGTTGTTAAGGGAGTCCCACCCTACGTCCTTCCATCATCCTCCTGACTGTCTCTGTCCAACTCTGTCCCAACTCCTGACCTAAACAAGAGAGATCGACCTGTAGAGCACTGCTGTTGATGAAAAAGAAGGGAAACATTGAGTATTTTTTAATACATTTTTGTTTGTTAAGTAAACAGACTAGTCTGGTCTTTGAAGATTAATTTGTGCACCAGAAAAAAAGGAGTGGACCTAGCCAGCAAATCTTGCTAAGTGTCAAAGGGGAAGGGCTATTCACCCTCAGGAAAAATCTTCAACCATCAGGCCACAAAAATTCCAAATCATCACAATCAAGCTTACAAATTATAGTTGAACACCCTCACTCACTGTCTGCCACCCCATGAATCATCACTGTCAATTAATCACTCAATAATATATTACTCAATGGTGAAATATATTTACCTGTTCCAATCCAAGCACGGTGGTACACAATCGTTAATCCTCTTTAATGCATGCAAGTCACATTGGGGCAGCAGTGTGAATCAAATGTTCTCGGACAGTCCTGCTAGAGGATGACAATAAGGATAGGCACAGGATGGAGGCAGTCATTGGCTTTCCAATACCTTTCAGTGGAATGTAGGAAGGCTTTTTCAGTGCACACTGGTCCAACTCCAATCCGGCCATATATGTGCCTAAAATGGTGGAGCTGCATAAGTCAGTCAGACACAGACAAACAAAATATAAAATGTTCCCTTAGCCATATCCATTTTTTGGGGGAAATGAGTTTGGCGATAAAAAGTTCTATGGTGGCCTATTCAGTCAGGGAAGTAGAGTGCGCCCTTAAACTCAGGTGGTTCGTCCAGAAGTTGGTCAGCTAACATACTCTGATCTGAGTCTGACCAATTACACTCATCCACCTCCTGTGGTATTTCAGGAATGCTGTAATTCAGTGGTATAAGTGCATACTTCTACTTAGCTAGTGGTGGTTGCAGTTCTCTTTGGGATAACAAATATGGGAGCTGGCGGTGGTGATGACACATCCCTAGGAGGTGGTTGAATAATAGGAGGGGTCAGGTCGGTCTCCTCTGGGACAGCTTCCATAAAGACAAGCTTGTCATCCTCATCCTCTCCCATAATTGTTAGTTCTTCAGGAAATTTCATTTTTCTGAGCCTCTCCTGGATTGTCTCGAACTCAGCCGGGGTCCAATCCATGTCCAGATCATCAGAAGGGGGCTTTTAGAGGATGGTGGAGTATCCTTCTTTTTCCTGCTGGCGATCTGGAAACCAATAGTAGTAAACTAGGAGGTTCTAGCTCAGCAGGAAGCTCAACCTCCTGTTCTGCTCCCACTTATGTAAGAGCGATTGCTGGCTACGGCTGTTGTCCACTTTGCTGCAATGATTGTGTACTACTTTGCGAAAGAGACAAATCCAATTAAACATCACTGCTCATTGGAGTGGACATGATTGCAGTGGCTGCCTCACTGAGAGACATGGCCTTGGGCTTAGGGTGAGACGTTGCCATTGATGCAGGAGGTCTTCTCCCTGCTTGCTCCCCAGAGGATTGTGCTGCAGGCACAATTTTCCCCAAAAAGTTTCTGGCCGGCACTCCAGTGGTGGAAATCTGCTTCTGCTCCTCCCCACTGGCAATTTTCTTGGCAGCGCCTTTCTTTGGGGCCATCTTGAAGCTGTCAGTTGGCAGTGTAACTTAGTTACACAAGCTGTAGAGATTGGAGGACTCATGTGACTGTCTGGCAGTACTGTGGGTGATGTCTCTTGTTCACCTAAAAGCGAAAAGCACGAAAAACATTTAGTGAAATGTGGCATTGTTGCTGCTTGAATTAGTACAGACATTATAATTTAGTGTGGTTGCTCTCATTATAATCCTAAATTATTAACAATAACAGTGCATTTCAAAGTCAAACCACTCCATCAGAACATAATATTTAATTTCCTATCAGAATAACTACATACAGATGTAACTGTTTGCTTTGTGTGCATTTAAGGGAGACACCTGTGGCAGTCAAGGAGGTGCAGGGGAAAATTGAATAATGTTTAAAAAATAAATGTTGGTGTGCACCTATGGCAGGCAAGCGAGTCCAGGGGAAATGGAATAATCCTTAAAAAATGGCTGCTGGTGTGTGCTGTGCCAGGCATGGAGTCAAGGTGGAAATGGAAAAATCCTTAAAAAGTGGATGTTGGTGTGTGTTGTGCACCTATGGCAAGTGGGGGGGCAAGGGCAAACTGAATAATCCTTGAAAATTAATCCTGGTGTGTGTTGTGCCCCTAAGGCAGGTATGGGTTCCAGGGGAAATGGAATAATAATAATTCAAAACCGAATGCTGCTGTGTGGATGTGTGCCTATTGCAGACAGGTGGTGGGAAAATAATGTGAAAATGTAAAAAATCATATAAGTAAAATAAAAAATTATTAAAATTAAAAAATTGAAAGAAGAAAATATCAACAAAAATTAATTGCTGGTGTACCAGCGGATAGTAGGGGACTATGAGAAACCCATTGGGAGGAAAAGCGGGTACTTGTGAAAAATGCAAAAAAACAAATGATATAAAACTGTTAATATGCAAATACTACAATGATCCTCAAACATAATTTGAAACTAATATCAGGGAAAGTAAAAAATAAACAAGTACAAAATGGCATAGCCCTCTCCAATCAAACGCCCTCTGCAGAGTGGAAAAAAGATGGCTGCACAAAATAGCCCCTGGCCACATGGTCAACCAACAGCAGCAAGCAAGAAGGCATGGCCACAACAAAGAGCAAATGCAGGCCTACAGCAAAAGCTCACTGGCTGGCTGAACAAAATGGCCATCGACCACATGGTCAAACAATAACAGCGAGCAAGGAGTCATGGTCACTACAAAGAGCAAATGCAGGCCTACAGCAAAAGCTCACTGGCTGGCTGAACAAAATGGCCATCGACCACATGGTCAAACAACAACAGCAGGCAAGGAGTCATGGTCACAACAAGGAACACATGCAGGCCTATGGCAAAAGCACAATGGCTGGCTACACAAAATGGCCACAGACCACATGGTCAAGCAGCAAGCAAGGATGCATGGCCACAGCAAAGAACACAGGCAGGCCTATGGAAAAAACACACTTGCAGGCTACACAAAATAGCCAATGACCAACTGGATAAACAATAACAGCAAGCAAGGAGGCATGGCCACAACAAAGAACACATGCAGGCCTACTGCAAAAGCACACTAGCTGTCTACACCAAATAGCTACCAACCACATTGTCAAGGAGCAAGCAAGGAGTAATGGCAACAACAAAAACGCATGTTAGCTTACGGCAAAAGCACACTGGCTGGCTACACAAAATGGCCACCGCCCACATAGCCAAGCAGCAAGCAAGGAGGCATGGCCACAACAAATAACACATGCAGTCCTATGGTAAAAGCACACAGGGTGGCTACACAAAATGGCCACTGACCACATGGTCAAATGACAACAGCTAGCAAGAAGGCATGGCAACAGCAAAGAACACATGCAGGCTACTGACCACATGGTCTAGCAGCAAGCAAGGAGGAATGGCCAAAACAAAGAACACATGTAGGCCCATAGCAAAAGCACACTGGCTGACCACACAAAATGGTTACCGGCCAAATGGTCAAACAACAACAGGATGCAAGGAGGAGGGCCACAGCAAAGAATACATGCAGACCTATAGCAAAAGCACTCTGGCTGGCTACACATAATTGTCACCGGCCCCATGGTCAAACAACAACAACCAAGGAGCCATGGAAAACAGAGAGCACATGCAGGCCATTGGACACTGTCTACACAAAATGTCCCATGGCCACATGGCATGGAGAACAAAGACAAATGGTGGCCTACGGGAAACCCACACACCCACACACACACACATTCGTCAGACAAAAGAGGCATTGGTAACACTGAAGAAAACACTTCTATTAACCCCTTCGCTGCTAGGCCTTTCCCCCCCTGTGCTAAGCCTTTTTTTGGCTATTTGGGGTAGTGCGCGTTTAGGTCCCTGTAACTTTTTGACCACATAAGGTATCCACGCCAACTTTGCGGCCCTTTCTTCCAACATCATGGGCATTGTAAAGGTACCCAGGGTTTGTGGATTCCCCTGGAGGGGTCCCAGAAATTAGACAAAATACAGCAAAATTCTGTTTTTTTGGGGAAAAATGGGGAAAAAAGGCTGCAAATAAAAGCATCTGGGTTTTTCTCTGCAAATGGTATCAAAAAAGAGTTTGTGGGGCTGAAATCACCACTTTCCCAGCTTTTAGGGAATTACAGACTTTTGTCAGAAAACCAACATTTTTTACACAGTTTTGGCATTTTTCTGGGACATAGCCTATTTTTGCTATTTTTTGTGCTTTCCACCTCCTTCCAGTTAATGGTAGAACTGGGTATGAAAGCAATAATGGATACTGGAATGCTATACATTTTAGAACAGTAGATACAATTCTGAATTCATCAAGGGGTCATTTGTGTAGATCCATCAAGGTTTCTTTATAGAAACTAAGAGTTAAATATAGGAAAAATTGAAAATTAGTGGAAAAAACAGCCTTTTGTGTCAACATTTTCACCTGTAACGTCTTCTAATTATGACAGCTTTTTAAAAGCAATATACTGTTACATCCGCCGGACCTTCCTGGTTGTGGGGATATATAGGACTTGTAGGTTCACCAAGAACCCGACAAACCCAGAGTCAAAAACTGAGCAGCAATTTGCAATGGTTTTTTATTATGTTCCGGGTATATAGCAATTATTGTGGGAAAATGTATACATGGAAAAATCGGTAAGAAAGACACCTATGTATTTCTGAAATGGGAACAAATTATAGAGTTTAGAAACAGTACATAATTGCACATTTTCGAAATTGGGAATACTCATACTAGCATGAGAATTATCGGTCATTTTTCAAAATGACTTCTTTTTTACACAATGTCTTTCATTTGGAAGGCAGAAACCATCAAAAACCAATAGGTAATAACAGTTGCTTTACAAATCTGAATTACCCTAAGTCTCCCGATAAAAATGGTACCTCACTTGTGTGGGTAGGCATAGTGCCCACGACAGTAAATGGCTCAAAACCCAACGTGAACGCACCACATTTTCACAATGAAAATGTACCCTTTTTTTGCGAAGTGTCTAGCTGTAGTTTTTGAACGCTAGCTCTGCCGGCACCTAGGGAAACCTAGCAAACCTATACATTTTTGAAAACTAGACACCCAGGGGAATCCAGGAAGGGGTGACTTGACTGCCTTCCACCAGGTTCTGTTACCCAGAATCCCTTGCAAACCTAAAAAATGTCATAAAAAACACATTTTCCCCATATTTCTGTGGTGGAAAGTTCAGGAATCTGCGTGGATCCACAAATTTCCACCCACCTCGTGTTCCCCAATGTCTTCCGAGAAAAATGGTACCGTACTTGTGTGGGTCGGCCTAGTGCCCGCGACAGGAAACGGCGTAAAACGCAACGTGGACACACCTCAATTTCACAGTGAAAAATGACCCTTCTTTGGCAAAGTGCTTAGCTGTAGTTTTTGAACCCTAGCTCTATCGGGACCTAGGGAAACCTAGCAAACCTATACATTTTTGAAAACTAGACATCCAGGGGAATCCAGGATAGGGTGGGCGGGGGAGGGGTGGGGGCATGGACATGCCTGTTTTGGGCAGCCCCCACCCTAATTCAAATTTGCCCCATAAAAACCCTGGCGACTAGTGGGCTTTTTGCACCCCCTGGGGGTACAGATTGGGGCTAATGCCCCCATCTGCCCCCCGGGGAGGGGGGGCCAGAAAGCCTACTAGACACCAGGGATTTTTTTGAGCACATTTTAATTAGGGTGGGGGTTGCCAAAAACTGGCATGCCAATGCTTCCACCCTAATAAAAATGTGCCCCAAAAATCCCTGGTGTCTAGTAGGCTTTTTTCCCCCCCAGGGGGGCAGATTGGGGAGTACTACCCCATCTGCCCCCAGGGGGCAGGAAGGCTGTAATTTTTGCGGGGGAAGGGGCATGCCCCACTCTAATTCAAATTTGCCCCCAAAAAACCCTGGCATCTAGAGGGCTTTCCCCCCCCGGCGGGGCAGATTGGGGGCTAATGCCACCATCTGCCCCCCAGGGGGGGCTAAAAGTCCACTAGATGCCAGGGAGTTTTTTAGGCAAATTTTAATTAGGGTGGGGGCTGCCCAAAACGGGCATGCCAATGCCCCCACCCTAATTAAAATTTGCCCTAAAAATTCCTGGCGTCTACTGGGTTTTTTGCTCCCCATGGGGCATATTGGGGGCTGATGCCCCATCTGCCCCCCTGGGGGGGCAGGAAGGCTGTCATTTTTGCGGGGGAGGGGGTTTGGCATGGGCATGCCTGTTTTGGGCAGCCCCCACCCTAATACAAATTTGCCTTAAAAAAATCCCCGACTAATGGGCTTTTTGCCCCCCCTGGGGTGCAGATTTTGGGCTAATGCCCCCATCTGCCCCCCAGGGGGAGCAGAAAGCCTACTAGAAACCAGGGATTGCCCCCACCACCATTACTGCCTTTCTGCCTCCCCTGGGGGTATTAGCCCCCAATCTGCCCCCGGGGGGTAAAAAGCCCACAAGATGCCAGGGTTAGTTTGGGGCAAATTTTAATTAGGGTGGGGGTTGCCAAAAACAGGCATGCCAATGCCCCCACCCTAATAAAAATTTGCCCTAAAAAATCCCTGGCGTCTAGTGGGCTTTTTGCCCCCCCGGGAGGCAGATTGGGGGCTACTGCCCCCCAGGGAAGGCAGAAAGGCAGTAATGGTGGGGGGGTGGGGGGCATTGGCATGCCCGTTTCGGGCAGCCCCACCCTAAAAAAAATTGTGCAAAAAAAAATCTGTGGCGTCAAGTGGGCTTTCTGCCCCCCCCCCCGGGGGGGGCAGATTGGGGGCTACTGCCACATCTGCCCCCAGGGGGTCAGAAAGACTAATTTTGTGGCCAGGTGGGTGGAGGAATCGGCATGCCTGTTTTGGGCAGCCCCCACCCCTAATTAATACCCCATAAGAAAATCCCTGGTGTCTAGCGGGCTTTCTACTCCCCCAGGGGGCCAGAAAGGCTGTAATGGTGGTGGGGGTGGGGGCATTGGCGTGCCTGTTTTGGGCAGCCCCCATCCCCCCAAAAAATGGGGCAAAAACAAAATCCCTGGCGTTTAGTGGGCTTTCTGCCACCCCCGGGGGGGCAGAAAGACTAAGTTTGTGACTGGGGGGTGGGGGCATCAGCATGCCCGTTTTGGGCTGCCCCCACCCCTAATAAATAAATTATTAGAAAATCCCTGGTGTCTAGTGGGCTTTCTACCCCCCCCCCCCGGAGGGGCAGATTGGTGGCTACTGCCCCCATCTACCCCCCCCCGGAGAGGGCAGAAAGACTAATGGTGCCCAAAATATTTATAGGGGGAGCAAAGGCCCTTGCCCAAGGGGCCGCTCCCCCCTCCCTGGTGCCTAGTGGGTTGATCCCTGCTTGGGGATCATCCTCCTGGGGCAATCCCCAAGCAGGGATCCACTAGGGAGGGGTACCATTGGAAATGGGAGATTGTCCCCTTTCCAACAATACCTCTCCTGAGTTTCTACGTGCTCAGGGGGCTGAGATAGCCCCCTGAGCACGTAGAAACTGAAACTGAAATGAGCATTTCAGTTTCGGTTTCACTGAAATGACGTCAGTGCGACGTGCGCGCTGATCGTCATTTCCTCTCTAATGACGATCCTCTCTAATGTTGAGCTACCACACACGTACTGTAATACCTCATACCAATTACACATACAGAATACAAGAGTACACCATATGAGCATCGTGTCTTCCCCCAAATAAGACATTTGTGAGGGTTTATGGGTTACCTTCAGGTTACAAACACATTGGGTCTCCCCACGAAATAACAACATTAGTGCATTGAAGGATAGGTGACTACCAGCTTCCTAATGTGGTTAACTTGACAAGTACACAAAAGATCTCTAAATTAGACCTATGGTCATAACAACTACGGCGAATCCATAGGGGCTTATACATTAAAAACGACCCTCTCACACATAGATATGGGGCACACACACAGAGAGTTTAAATTGAAGAATTGCTCAGGCGCATGTAGTCCGTCCGCAGGACTACATTCCCCAAGATCACCCGGGACGACTGATGGGTTCCGGCAAAGCCGAGCACTTCCAGACACAGGTGTGCCGGGTTGAGCATGCACACAGAGGGTACAAGAGCACTCTGCACAAGGAGAAACAAGTTCTAGCATCACAGAACTGGCTGAATAAAGGTAGTACCGAGTGGCGTACCTTTTGATGAAGTAAGTGGGGGGTATGCATGCGGGGATGCATTCTTAAGCCTGAGATTTCTCTATTGCTTGAAATTGTTTTTCAAAGAGTCGCACTTAGCTTTTCATAAAAAATATGCACATTATGATGAATATCACGCAGAGTGCCACTATTGAGGCATAGACACCCCACCACAAAAAAATACAGATGTGTTGTATAGGCAGTATAATAAGTAGCTTTGTATTAATGCATACACCAGGGTCTCAATTAGCAGTAAACGTAATCCTGTAGAACAACAAAGCTAATATGATTAAAAAAGACAGTCCCATCCTATTTGACAAAGTGACGAGTCAACAACTGTCATAAGGTGTAAATCAGCTGATTTTTTGTTACACTTTCAGCCTTTTACAAACAGCATACCACTGATCTAGAACTGGTGTATCCTCTTGTGATAATCAACTCACAGCAGGAGTTTATAATCCCTTCTGAACTCTTTAATGAGCTCTAAGAGATGTGTAGGATAGCCGCAAAGGAGAAACTATGCATCACAAAAATTCCATTTCTCTCACATGTCGGTAGCTAAGGGTTCAAGTAGCATTATACAGCACACAGTCTGACAATTCAGGAACCACCTTTAATGACCAAAACAATATATAGAAGTTATCACAGTACACACTAGTGTTATGTTATCTGTATTATTTATCCTCTTTGATATAGTGTGTGACTATAAAGGACACCACACTCTCTGTGACCGAAAAGTCGGTTCCCCCTAAAACCTAGTGTGAGAAAATATGGAACTGTTTTGAAGTATCAATCAAAGAAATTGTTTTAAAGATATGGCCTTTTAGATAGGCCCAAGTAAGCTTTTAGTCCTACCACTATAGTTCACATGCAACCTTCCATAATATTGGATATCGCCAAGCTAGAGCACTTGCATGTTTTCGGCCTAAATAAGCCATGAATATACTGATATGATGTGATGACTTCTATCTGTAGATAATTTTGGAAAGGTCTTCCAGTTCCTTTTGTAAATTTGCTTTTATTTATTTCTTTTTATGATATCTTTTTTCACTTCAGGTATCAAGCCCCTACTCATCAGACACAATCATTTACACGAACATTAGGGATCCGCATACCCTGATGAATGTCCCAGACCATTTAGGCTAATCTAGTTGGGCAGAAACATGTTGGCAGACAGATATTTGTGTGTGAGTCATAGATCTCCACATACCCATTTACTTCAGGTTTTAATCAAACCTAGTGTCTAGCTGAATAAAGGTATTGCCCATGGAACACTAAGGTATTTTTACTTTTCCATCCGGATCCCCTTTCATGTTGGTGTTGTCCAGTAAGATTTATTCAAGAACTCCCTCCTTCCATTACAGATTTTGAGGACGATGAGTCTGTCTCAGTTGCACTGTCTTACCGAGATGGGGAGAGGACTCCTATGATGAAGCATGATGTTATCAAGAGTGTGAGGTTTCCTCTTCTACTACGGATTACCTTTCCTAGTTAATAAACGTAGGTTGATTTTTTCCTTCTCAGGATTATTTGTAGACGTGTATTTGTTATCGAATAGTAGAGCTAAGTACACTAAACAGTTTCCTAAACTATAGCCACCGTACCTATTTTGTGTTGATGTCTTGACAGTGAAGGGACATACAGTGTCACACCATTCTCCTCTCTTTACCCTGTGTTTTCTTTACAAAAAGTTCATGCCATGCAGTGCAGAAACTAAAGTTGCTGCTTTGCATTTCATGAAAGGGAGCGAGAAGAAAAGCTCCATATCTACTAAGATATGGTGCTGTTTTTTCCTCTCTTCTCACCGGCACACTTTCGGCTGCCATACACAACCAAATGCATTCTTCCAGCATAGTGCAAGGGTTATGCATTCTGCAAGGACGAGTTTTTGTACTATATGGAGAACCTTCAAGTAGAAAAGCTTGCCTTTAACCCCTTTGCTGCGGCGGAAACTCCGCCGCAGCGCTGGGGTATGCGGGGGGGGCAGCGCGGTGGCGCGGTGCTCATGACGGAGCCACTCCGTCATGAGCCACGGTTGGGCTGTGCTCATGACGGAGTGGTTCCGTCATGACTCCGCCCACGGCGCTAATCGCCCGCACAGGTCATGAGCACACGGCAACCGTGGCTCATGACGGCGTGGTTCTGTCATGAGCACGGAACGAGTTAATACTCTTCTTGATTTGTTTATGCTGTACAACTCAACCTGCATGCAAAGTAGGAACATTTGATTTGCATTGGATTGTAAATCCCAGCCATTTGCGTCGGGTTTGGATTATAAGAGTAAAGCAAACTCACAAAGCGCTAGTAAATCAGGGTGTTTATGCACTTGTGCCCTGCACCAGCACAGTCACAGTTTTTCGTAACACCCAGCGTAAGATGATCTATATATTAAAAAAAAAGGTGCAGCAATATATATTGTCTGAAGACTTGATCTCACCTGTGTTATCAATTTGATAATCATATTTATAGGAAATTATGCTACTGGTTGGGTGGGGGGACCCAACTCAAGCAGAAACTACAGTTCTTGTCAGGGTGAAACACAAGCAAACCCCAACTTAACCTGTGCTGGACCGTCTGGTAAGAAAACTAGAGCAAAATATAATACATTGACATCAAAATGACAAAAATCCAATTAGAATAACCAGAGATATACAATGTAAACGATTTTGGTGAAAATAGTGCTTAAAATCACAGATTGACAACTGTGGTTATCTGGCCACGCCATACTCGGGCATAGTCACAAGTTCAGGCTGGCCACAATGGTGTGCAGGCTGGGTACAGACATCAAAATAGTACAGCTGAGATCTGTACTTTAAATCCTGGCTGTGGAGTTTTGCGCCATGCTGTATAGGTCCCGAGAAGCAATGCAAGGTCTGTGTTGAAGATGTGTTGCGCAGCGGTGGTTCTGATGAGCTTTGCTGGTTATCATGCGGGCTAACGTTGAGGCTGTGTCGCACTGCATCGGTTTCAATAAAATGCTGCGAAGAGCTCCGTCGGGTTCGTGTTGCACTGCCTCTGTTCTGATGGGTTCACAGCTGGGCTGGCAGAGAACCTTTAGCTCCACTTCCAATGGACCAGGACTAGAATAACACCACTAGGGGCATTAGGACGCACAGGAGGCAGAGTCCAGGTACATGGTTTGAGATGGGTAGAGCGTTTTCTGTCCCTGAGGCTCTGATCAGGAGGCCAGTAAATTAGCCCTTGGAGTCACTGTGTGTGTCCTGGGTTCCAGATGCAGGTCACGTCTCTTTCACTCAGGCAGCAGGGCAGAAGAGTAGCAGGGCAGCAGGGTTTCCACTGGTCAAGAAGTGCACTGAAGAGTTGAGTCTAAGGGTCCACTATTTATAACTGATACCCACTTTGAAATGGGAGAAGCTTCTTGAGTCCTTCCCCTACAGACATCCCTGGAATTTTCTGCCTGGCTTCCCTCACTCCAGTGAAAGGAGTAAGGGAGATGGAGGGGGATTGGAGAGGGAGGGGAGGGAAAGGAAGTGGTAGTTGAAATATGACTAAACACGGGTAGCTAATCAGTATGAGTCCCAGTAGCTTGGGACCAGATATACTAAGGCATGTAGTGTTCGCAAACATTACAATTCGCTAAATCACAAATCACATGGCTTTCAATCGGTAAATGTCTTGTTACTTTAAACGAAATCCATTTAGCAAGTTGGTAAATAGTTACCAAACTGCAAAATGGATATAGAAATGCATTTTGAATTGCATTCAAAAGGGGCGGGTTTAGAGTGTCTATTCCAAGTTGCAATCCCCAACACAATGTATCAATGGTTTGTGACTGAAGTTTTTGTCGCAAAATATTGATAAGTTACCAGTTTTTCAAATGAAGTGATACCTATTCACAAGGGAAGGGTTCCTCAAAGGACCCCTTCCCATTTGTGAATGTCAAAGACAAATTTGTTTCAGAGTAGGCTATGGTTCATAGTACCACTGGCAACTCTAATAAACTAAAAAATGTTTAATAATCAAGCACAACGCTGTTCTCTTTAAGGAAACAGGCTGTGTTTAAAAATATGTTTTTTTAAATGTATTCATACACATTGTGAGCTACAGGCCCCAGCAGGTAACCATTCCTATGAAAGCATCAAATTTCGATCTACCTCATGAATAGTAATATGGCAGGTCAGACTGCGACCTACTCCAAATAGTTAATATGATGTGGTCAGTTCGTAAAATCAAATTAGATTCATAAAAGTTCAATGCTCAGTCTGCGACAACTTTTTGTGAGTCCAATGTTAGTACAACTGGATTGATAACCGTTGACCGGTTTCCGTGCAGACCACTCTACAGAGTCTGCACTTGTTATGGCCACAGAAGTACTTCGCATGCAAAGTGATAGTGATGGAAGGGCGGTCCTGATCCTACTTGACCTGTCGGCCGCGTTTGACACGGTGAATCATCTAATTCTTACGCAATGGCTGAAGGCAAGTGGGATCAGGGACAAGGTGCTGGCTCTTCTTTCATCATTCCTGACAAACCGAGAACATAAGGTTTGTTGGGACAATTTTAAATAGGATATATTCCATCTCCCTTTTGGAGTCCCACAAGGGTCGGCGCTTTCACCCACCCATTTCAATATTTATGTGACTCCATTTTCCAAACTAGTTAGAGATTTAGGTTTTTTCTTGTGTCATATGTCGACAACACTCAAATCATACTTTCAATATCTTCAGCTAATGAGTTGCCGTCGGCAAGGTTTCATAGATGTCTTGATCGCATCATACAATGGATGCACACCAACTATTTGAAACTAAACACACAGAGGACTGAAATCATGGAGTTTAGTAATGGCCCTCCTATTTGGAATATAGCCTGGTGGCCAACGGGGGCAGGAGAGTGGCCGTCACCAGTGGCCAAAATTAGAAATCTGGGTGTGGTCTGGGACACACAGCTTAATTTCTCTGCTCAGATTAATCAAGTTACTTCAGCCTGTTATTTTACATTAAAGATCCTATTGAAGATCCTACCATTTCTTCCAATGGAGCTGAGGAAAACTGTGGTGGTTGCTCTTGTATTGTCTCGCATCGACTATTGTAATGCCTTCTACTTAGGGGTTGACAAACGGCAGCTTACTAAGCTGCAATCTCTTTATAATACTGATACTCGGACATTACTCAACATACCTAAATTCAATCATATTTCCGGGGCCATTAGGAGTCTACATTGGCTCCTTGTTAAGCAGCGTATTGAATTTAAGGCTCTTTGCCTGGTCCACAAAACCCTGCATGGTGGCGGTTCTTTGGCGTAACACAACTTATTTCAATGATACTGTCCAGGGCGTTCACTACGGTCTGCCAATCAGGCCTTGGTTAAAATCCTGAAAGCGAGGAAGGCCAGATGGGGTGGTAGATGCCTTTGATATTTGGCTCCCAAACTCTGGAATAGGCTGCCTTTGGATATTAAATCTCAACCAGTTCTTTACAAATTTGTTTGGCTTATTAAAAACCTGGCTCTTCAAGGTCTAGCAGTAGATCTTATACCTGTGGACTTACACTTCTTTCTATGTTTCTCCAGTGCCAAGACGCCTCGGCAATCGAGCGCTATATAAAACCCCTACTTACTTACTTACTGAGTCAATTGCTGCCTTGAAGAACCAGAACCTTTTGGACCTGGCGGCGCAGGGTACGCCTTAATCTCCTGGGCTCTCCTGCTTCAGCTAACAGAGACACGGGGACACTCTGTCGGCGTAAAAGATCAGATTTTATTAGCTGCAGCTAGTACAGTTGTCCTAGAAGTACACACGGTATGTTCTCAGGAGACTGCCACTTCACTCCGTGGCGCACAATCTTATATAGTACATAGATAACATATACATTAACACAGAACACACCTAAAACATACATAGAGGACCAATAAGGTAAGGTTAAAGACAGGACGTGTCCAATAGGAAAGACAAAGATATCGAGTAACTCGAAGAAGCCTCTCCTCCAACGGTGTTTGCTATCCCTCCCACAGGTTAAGGTATTAACATGTCTGTAACTGACTTGCAGGTGGCGAGATATGTGTGTTTTGGAGGACAGCGAAGGCCAGAAGATAAGCTAAAGTCAGGAGAGAATAGTGTGAACCAACAGATAGTTAAGACAGGGATTAGGAAAACCAGACAGGGATTAGTGTACTCGGCCGGTCTCTAACACCAGCTCCGTAAACAGAGGCACAAGGCTATTTTGACACAATATTGCAGGAAAAGCACAAAAGACTTTGTTCGTCGTGCTGCCTGAGTGAGGGCAACAAAAAATGGCGGCAGAGCACAAAATGGCGGCTCAATGCGATCGTGATCAAATTTCCTCAGCCTGAGGCGTGAAATCGTTTTACCTGACAGGCAAAAATATCTCTTACTGTGGGATAGACAAGGACTAATGCAAATTCACCAAAGATCCCACGCTTAAACTTAGACTAACCAGCACCACCACCACATATCTTATTAAATGGACTCATCTTCTCTACCTTGCACATTTAACATTCAAAGTCACCAATCTACATTAGCATTTCCATTTTTGGGGATGGGAGATATGGAATGACAGAGCCTGTGTCAATTAATTATTGTAGAGGGGCTCCTTAGAGGAATGTAGAGAGTTGAACCTGTAGGAATTAAATATAAATTGGATACATTCTGGAATTTACTCTCAAATGAGACAATGTTTCAACCCACAGGAACGAGATCATGATAGGGAAAAACATTTTGGGCAGGTCCCTCCTCTGTAGGGTCATATGGAATCTCTTTCCTCTAAGGAGGGCCCATCTGCCCACATTATTATTAACTGAAATTTACTCCTGAGTATTACTTGAAAACTTATGGAAAATTAAGTGTCAAAAACTCACACAAGTAGATAATTAAAAATAGTATATAATTTATTCAAAATATTTTCAGGCACTGTCAAATCAGAATATTTATCAATTATTGTATCACTTTCCATGACAATAACTACTATGTACATCTTGTTTTCTTAATCCATTTGAAACTGCTTCAGGCACACAGTGTGTGCCTCAGTATGAGACATATATAGATCACCATCAATATGAATTTTTCTCTCAGAAAAAATGAGACACAATGGGATCCAAATTCTACCTAATACGCACATTTGCTGCTTCTAACTATCAGTGACCATACAAGAGCAAAACCTCTCCCTGGTATCTGTAGTGTCTTGCGAGTTAGCAATGACGGAAACCTTTTGGCTCCTGATGGACTCCGTAGAGCTGTGATATGTGTTAATGCGTAATGCAATGAAAGCTGATTTAGAATGTTGAGTCTACAGTTACACGCAGAAGAATAAAGACATGTCATACTGAGCTCTGTGTCATTGGTGGGTCCCCAGGCTGGAGAAGACTCTACAAATGGTGACAAGTTAGAGGATAAGTAACCCGAAGATCAACAGTCCTCTGTCAGGGGAGTTTGCAGCTGTTCAAGCAAACTGCTTGTGTGTGCCATGAGTGCAGCCGTCGAAGTATGAAATCGGCGCTTAATGCACATGGAGTCAAAGAAGCACAGCTCTAGCTGCTGTGAAGCAGTTGAAGATAACAAAACCTTTGTGTTGACCAGGGGATGTGGAAGAACTTCCCAGAACCACTGTTGGGGGTAGGAAAGGGAGTCCTTCCACCCACACAAAGGCTGGCACGAGATATAAATATTGACCTCCAATTTCTTGCAGACCTTGTTACAAGCGTTCACTATGCACTTCATCAGTGTGGCCCTGAATCTGAGGCAGATTTTAATGTAAGAGAGGAGCCAGACAGCAGGTTTTCAACAGTGCATTCATTTTTCAGAAGACAAGACCATCCTTAGTTATACATGCTTTGCGAATGACAGGGTGGGGCCTGAAACTCATGAGTCACTCATCATCCAGCTTGTTCCAGATTGACCAATGTGTTGCAGGCCTCCTGCTGTCAGCCACACTGATGTATGTGATCAGAAAGCCTCAAGTGGCAGTTGGTGCAATTATTTCCATGAATGTTGAAGTTGAGTAGGCCCCACAGGGTCAACATATGCATAAATACACAGATATCCAGCTGATGGAAGTGCTTAATGCTGCATTAATATCTGGATGGCAGCAGCCCTTGAAGGCAGTCCCTGGTCTAACAGCCTACCCAGTAATTCCTGTTATTCTGTTACAACATTGCAGTATGCAGAGTTTGGCACAAGAAAGAGAACTCCACTCCGAGCAAGGTATGGTGTCACTGTGAGACACCGCTGTTACGTTTGTTGCTGTGCTATTTAAAACTTTTTATGTTGCATTTTGAATGATTATTAGTTGGGGTGACCTGCGGCTTTTTCACTTTTTTAAAATTTGAGAAGTGAGGAGCATGTGCTAAGTGCCTGCTTCAGAGGACACTAGTAGCCATTGTGGTGTGCTGCTTTTCCACTTAGGTCAACGGCCTAGTCCTCACACACACAGCCCTACTTAAAGCGACTGGAGAGCGGACACGCTGCTGGTTCACTGACATGACTTTATGAGATGTCACTCCCAGATGTTATTATTACACTTCCTCCCAATTATTTCATTGTGAAGGGACCACCAGGATAAGACAGGAAGTGGAATTGCTATTATCTTTAAAGACATACATAGAGTACAGGAGCTACCTATTCTCACCTTGAAGTTTTGTTTTTCCTTCTCTGTCTTACATACAAACTCACAGTACCCGGTGCCTTGATCTACAAGCCTCTGGGGTAAGCTGGGAACTGGTGTTCCTTGGTTCTAGACATACTTTCCGCTTACTTTCTTAAGTGTGCGAATTTTACTTTGCTTATTGAGAATAATATCCATCTGGATGAGCCCATGTGCAGTCTGGGCAGGACAATTGCAGAGGATTTAAGCGTGTTGAATTTAGCTTTTGTTAATTCAGTGCCCACAAATTAGACTGGGCACCTCCTAGATCCCATTTTTTCAAATATCAAGGACCTCACGACATACCCTCCTCTTGCCGTTACTGTGGTCAGACTATCTGGCAGTGCCTTTTGCCATTGGAACTTAGGCAACCCCCTCTATAGAAGTGGCTAAACTTCCAGGCAAATCGAGAAATTGTTCTAAATTCTCAACTGCAAAGTACTGAACCAGATTGTTCAAGCAGATGGCTGGCTTTGATCAACCTATGGCCAATGCTGGATTATGAATTCGCTAGAGGGAATCCTGCCAGCCAAACTCACTTCCCCCGCACGGCTTCACCTACCTGCTCTATGGATTAACTGGGCTTTTCGCATGGAGAAAAAACATTGCAAGAACCCCGAACCTGTGTTTGAGTCGGATCTACACCTGGATGAATAGCAACTCACTCAAACTTAACGGTGATAAGACCAAGGTAATAGTCCTAGGCAAGAACCCTCAGCTCTGTGGTCCACAGTGTTGCCCAGATTCTCTTGGGGCCCTCCCTGAATTAACCCCCAAGGTAAAGAACCATGGCTTCTGGCTGGATGAGTGTCTGACTATGAAACCACAGATGGCTAAGGTGGCCTCCAATTGCTTTAAGTGATGAAGCGGCTAAAAAAGCATTTGGATGATTCTGCCATTAGCTCAAAGAACTGGGATCCAGGCCCTGATACTCTCCAGAATGGACTATGTAAATATCTTGTATTTAGGAGTAGACAAGGCATCCATCCGACACCTACAAGTAGTCCATAACTCCATGGCATGACTTCTATACCAACTCCCTAAACATGCCTCGGTTTCGAACCTCCTCCGCAAGCTCCATTGCCTCGCAGTTAAAAAATGAATACAGTTTAAAGCCCTATGCTACATGTATAATAAGGCCAGGTCTGGCACAGATTTACAATATATTCAAGAATTGGTGGTGCCGTACCTGCCTGCCCGCACGCTGCAATCGATTTACTGTTTCCTATGCACAGTAGAGGGGGTTGCTATTTTGCATACTGTGGGCCCAACGTTGTGGAATGCACTATCTGAGTTTCTGAGAAGCTGTTCCTCTTAAACCGGTTTTCACAGAACTGAGAAACTGTAAATCAGAAGCCCCGCCATCTATCTGTATTGTTTCTTTTGCTGAACCCCCTAGCCATCTTGTGATATTCAAGATTTCTTCTGAATAGATTGTTCGAGTATGCTTGATGGTCATGAAGACGATGGAGCAGAAAACAGAAAATCCACCGAAACTTGTGTTAACGTTTTTAAATATCTACTGTTGCCTGCCTGCATAGGAAGCCCAAAATAGCTGTCACTTTCCAAATGATTAGGACTTGTTATGCATATCAGGGACTCTATTTCTTATAAATGCTGGACTTTCTAGATTACATTAAATGGTCCTTTTTTCTGGGTCGGGGTTTCAATATATAATGTTTGAAAACAGCACTTTTTATGAATTTATCAGATTGATTTAATTTCTTTTGTAATGCAATTTGGGAGTCAATACAATTCTCACTTCTTGAAATTTGATAATAATATTGTAGGAACATAGGATCTGCTTTTATGGTTACCCCAACTTTTTGCTTGATGTAATGCTGTCCCTGAATAGTCTGACCAGGATCCTGCTAATCAGGACCCCAGTCTCTCTGCTTTTCCCCCTAAATTGCTATGGTAAGTACTTAAGTACATCCCAGATTGGATACTGGGGTACCCTTATAAATCCCTAGTATATGGTACTAAGGTAGCAAGGGCATAGGTACCACAGAGGTCCCCCATAGGCTGAAGCATGTATTATGTCACCTATGGGAGAAAATTTAAACTATTGCTAAAGGCCTGCCATTGCAGCCTATGTAAGCTGGTGCTAGCACCACTTACACAAGATATAGATTTCCCCATATCTAAGGTCACTGCACTTAAAACATATAAGCCACCCCTACAGAAGACCTTTTCAATCCTGAAGGCAGGGTGCTTGTTCTAAGTGTGAGGCTACCCCAGCATTGGCAGGACACCCTTACAGCCTTCAGAACCCCTTCTTCCGGGTTGTAAGTGAGACAGAGATATAACAAATAGAGGGGCACTGCGTCATTGCGCAATGACAATCTCAAAACTGGCTGTAACAAACCCTGTCATGTTTGGTATCAAACATGTATGAATTATACCCCCACACCACAAATGGTGTGGGAGGTATGAGTCCAAGCACTGTAAAGGCCCTCCGTTAGACCCTCAGTGCTCCCTGTACCAGTCTTCTAGACCTGGACAGCACAACATGGCTGCTGCCGACCAGAGACCAGAGACTCAATTCTGCCCTCCTGCTGCTGAGCCAAACTCGAGCAGGGGAAGCAGAGCAATAGGAATCCTGTCACAGGGAGGAGTGACCACCTCCCAGACAGGGTTTAGTGTATTGGGACAGGGTGGGAGCATTTGCCAGCGCCACATAGTCTCTGTGCAGGGCAGATTTGGTGCCCTCCATGCATAGTCCAGTTCAATCCAGTTGAGGGAGCCATTGGCTCCAGCTCTGGTGCAAACCTGGACAAAGGAAAGGGGAGTATCCTCAACCTTGTCCAGCCCTCCTTAGTGATGGACCCCTAGATCGTCCCAACCCTTTACTTAGGGTAGTTAAGGACTTACCTCAGGGTGGTTCCCTAGATTCATCGTGGGACATGATCCAATTCAGACACCACTTTAACTTCGACCGTCTGGGCATGCTGAACTTTGCTGGAATTCGCTCTGGGCATCAAGGCTGCAACCGGAAAGACTCCTGCTGCTCCTGATTTCTTCACTCTGCTCGTCTGCTGCAATGTCCATGCCTGTGCTCACATACAAGAAACCTTTAAAGACCTGTGGGCATCCAAGAAACCTGTAGCAATCTTCGTTGAAGTGAAGGAGTCACTTCCCTGCATCTGCAGGCACCACAACTAAGTTGACTGGTCTGCTGATCCTGAGCTCCCACGGACTCCGAAAGGCTCAGCAACACAGGGGGTAGTTCTTCAGGTTCATGAAGGCCTGCCCTGTCTTCTCACCAAGTTTGAGGCCAGCATCCCTCGTTGGAGCCATAGAAACCGAACCCCTGTGCACCCCATCGACTTGCTGTTACAAAGGCTTGTTGGCTTCCTTCCATCAAGATCTTCGGGCTCCAAGTAGCCCCAACCTCAAGCACCTCCAGTGACCAGAATCTTCAACCACACCAGATTACTTGCACCATGGGACTGCTTCTTTTGTAGCTGCTCAAGGTCCTCTTGTGACTCCAGTGCCTCCAGCCTATGGGTCCAGTCGAGGGTTACCTTTGAATTATTTTGGGCTCCCCGGATTGCTCGGGGCGAGCTCTGACTCCCCTGCTTGTGGTGAGTCTCCTGGACCTTGCTGGTCCCGACATTGCACCTTCTTCTACTCCTTTGTTGGTTGCAGTTGCCAAGGCTTGTTGGTGCTCCCTCCGGACACTGACACCTCTCGACATCTGACATGGAACAACTTGTGTATGGCTCCTGGTCTTCCATAGTGTTGCTTGGTCCACACGGCTGCAGTTTCAAGGTCACCATCAGCTCTCCTGCACCACCCGACATCTGTGGGAATTCGTCTTCCTTGCCTTCTGGTCACTCCTGAGTGGCTTAGATTCTGTCCCCTCTGCTTGCAGGTTCTTCACATCTTAAATCCACCTCTGGGTTCCATCGGACACTTTCACCTTCTCCAGAAGCGGCATCTTTCTGAAGTCTCCCATTGAGTTTAACAACATTTTCCAAAGCCACTTCACACCTATGCACCCGGCTTCCCTGGTGCAGGTATCCTAGTTCCTAAGTTATCCATGGGTGGGGTGCCTCTCCAACCTCTTGTCTTCCACAGGGTTTCTTCGGGGTCTGCTGGGAAGGGTCTGCTTTCTTTAAAATTACAACCACGACTTACACATTGATTTGTACGGAGAATTTGGTAATGTTCCTGCACTGCACACAACCTCCGTGGGGCTCCTAGATACTCACCTTGGGTGGTTCCTTTGGTCCCTGGCACTTCTATGTCCTCTGACTATTGTCTTGACTCGAGTCGTGGTTCGCATACCACTATTTTAGTATATGGGTTGGTCTCACCCTGGGGACCACTGAGCATTCTGTGCTATTTACCAGTTTCTATTGCAAAGTATTGTGTGCATTTTGTATATCTCCGGCTAGGAGATATCTGTATGTGTTAGTGAGGGTGTTTTAATAAATTCATATTTTTATAAATACACTGTGTGGTTATTTTTCACTTAATCTATACCTATAAGATTATGTTCTGTAAAACAATCTGCTTTACACTCCTTCTGGACTAAGCCTGAAGGCTGCTCTCCACAGCTACCAATTAGAGAGCTTTCTAAGGTTGTCTAAGACCACTAAAATCACCATAAGGGTTGCCTGGATCAGTGCAAGGTGTCCACTTACATAAGTGTACATCATATACTGAGCCAGCCTCTCACATTATTGCATATTGTACTGTGAAATTGAGCTAAGGAAATGAACTCCGTAGAGTAACCAAGAAATGTGTGGGTTTAGAAAAGTTTAATTTTCTTTCTTTGTGAGATCACTGTACAATGGTTTTGGAATCACATTCTCCCTTGGCAAATTTTAAACTGTCTGGTCAGTAGTGGTTTATTTACGAGTTGAGCTTTTTGGAGCATACACCACTTTGCCAGTGGAGAGGACAATTTAAAATGGTGTGAGATTAGTTCAGTGTATCGTAACCTTTTGATATGATATGATTAACAATTTATAGTGTGCGCAGCTACTCCCAGGAGTATCCTTGCGCAAATGTAGAGAGGTTGGCCAGGCGGACATTAGACTTGCGCAAAGAATCAGGTTTTCAGTTTCTTCTTGAACAGCAATGAGTTACTAACAGAGTGTAGCTTCAACAGGAGCTGATCCCATGCTGATGCAACAGGAATGTTAGAGATCTACTTCCAGATAATTGATGCTTGAACTTTGGGATCACCGCTAGAAGTTTGTTGGTAGATTGTAAATGTCTAGATGTATTGTAGAAGCTGAATCTAGCTCTAAGGTATTCAAGGACCATTTTATACACGGCATCATGTACCAGTGTCAGAGCCTTAAATGTGATCCTCTCCTCTATGGGTAACCAGTGAAGTCCCCACAGATGTGGCTAATGTGTTGTCTTTTTGGCACATTCTGGATCACCTGCAATTTATGCATTAGGTATTCTGGTATGCCCAGGTATATAGCATTGCCATAATGTATTCTAGATGCAACTAATGCCTGGATGACAGCTTTCCTTGCTGAAAAAAAGAGAACAGGGGCAGAGAGTTCTTAAGAGACCTCAGAATTCCAAAACATGTACCTACCAGCTTTTTGCCTTGAGGACTAAAAGATAGTTTATTGTCAAAGGTTATTCCCAGGTTTTTTACCAAGTCCTCCTGAGGACCAAGAGGGGAGGCATCGTCTGCCCAAATAGTTAGCCTGATATTTGGTTGGAGAGTCCAAAAGAAGAAGAATTCTGTTTTTTCCTCATTTAATTTATGTTGAGCTTTGGCTAGCCAGTAGAAGACTGCGATAAGGCAGTTTTTAATTTATGTGCCCTTCGGCTCAGAACCCTTACTTCAAGGTATAAGCAATTGAGTGTCATCTGCATAGGATAACACCTTCACTCCCAATTCTTCTGCTAGAAGTGCCAAAGTTGTAAGATATGCGTTGAAGAGCGTTGGACTTAGGGCCGAGCCTATGGGGAACCCCTGTGTCCATCTTCCTTGGACTAGTCGAGCAGGGAGGAATCAAAACTTGCCGGCTTCTGTATGCTAAAAATTATGTTAGCCATTCCAATGCACGTCCTGCCGCTCCAATGTCCTGGAGGCGGTCAAGCATCAGTGTATGGTGTACGGTATCAAAGGTCGCTGACAGGTTCAACATGATCAGTACAGCCGCTCCCAGACCAGGACTCCTTTGATATATTCTGATACCTCAACTAATGCCATTTCTGTACAATAGCGGTCTATAAAGCCAGATTGGCTAGGGTGTAGCAACTTATTAGCTTCCAAGAAGTTTGATAGTTTTATATTCACCTGCTTTTCCAATATTTTGTATAAGGCTGGCAGCAAGGAATTGGATTGTAATTAGCCAGAATGGCCGGGTCCACCACTGTTTTTTTAATAAGTGGAAGGAGCTTGGCCTGCTTACAGTCATTAGGTACTGAAGCTGTACTAATTGAGGCATTTAAGATTGAGTTTACAGTCGGATTGATAGTCTCTGCCACCAATGTCAGCAATTTCGAGGGGCAAGGATCATTGGGAGAGCCAGATTTGATGGCTTTAAGAGCCTTGAGCATGCAATCCAACTGAATAGAATCAAAACTACTCAGGTTTACCCTAGCTGTTGGGATCTTCTTAGCAAGTCCTAGGGTTCTCTGCGTCAACCTCGGGTAGCCATCCTGTAACTAGGGTGGCTTAAAAGCTAGAGATCTTGTTAGTGAAGAAGCTTGCCAGCATTTTACACCAGTCGATCGAGGCTGCCTTGGTATAAGTGCAGGCCGCCTGGGACATAAACTCTTGACTATAGAGAAAATCTCTTTTGATCTATTTACTGCCTTTCCTGAGTGCTCCTCGAAATAAGCTTGCTTCCCTGCGGTTATAGCCACATAATATGCCTTTTGAGCAAGCTTAAAGGTCTCTTTGTTGGCTGAATTATAATCCTTCCTCCATTTACGCTCTAGTGCCTTACAATGTTTTTTCCCTATAGTGAGGTCAGCTGAAAACCATAGAGTAGAAGGCTCACTTCTAGGTGCTCTGCTCCGGAAAGCCGGGGCCAGAACTTCTGCCGCTTTTCTGATCCAATTGTCATATTTTATGGGCTCTTCATTTAGAATACCAGATAATTCTGGGTGATGTTGCTTTAGCACCTTCGAGAATTCCTGTGGTTCATTCATTCTATTGAAAGCTTTTCTAGCTCTGGGAAGGGTCCCATGTTACTGGTCATTGCCATGAAAATCTGATTAAGAAGTGAACCGACCATGATAGTGGTTGCGGATCCTCCATCTGTACTGGCACAGTGGTACAAACTTGATCTAGTGTGTGTCCTTCTTGATGTGTCGGTTTCACCACATGCAGGCTAAGATTGAGCAAATTCATTATTTCTTTGAATACTGAAGCTTCTGCGCTATCTGTTTTATCTAAATGTATTTTAAAATCTCCTGAGATCATGAAATGCTCATACCTAAGAGCTAGATGTGTGACGGCTTGATCAAGAGATTTAAAAAATGAGCCAGCAGGGCCCGGTGTCCTGTAGACTAGCACCCCGGCTACTGATTGTTGGTGTGATAGAGAGATGAAAAAGCCCATGGCTTCTGCGTTCAGCAGGTCATTCACCACTATGTCTTGGAAACCCCGTTCTTCTCTGAGGATAAACTGACGAGTTCGCCTCCCCTGCCTTCTGGTCTGTTTTTTTAAATTAATTTTAAAACCTTTTGGCTTAGCATTGCCAAAAGTAGGGTTACATTCTTCTGGTAGCCAGGTTTCTGTGATACATAGAAAGCCCAGGCTGCCTTCCTCTAAAAGGTCATAGATGCTGTAAATGTGTATTTCCATTGAGCGAGCAATTATCAGTGTAGCGTGCACTGGAATAGTAGCTTTTTTTAACCCCTTCAGCGTTGCGCGGATTCCCCCGCGGTGCTGAAGGGTTCGAGCGCGGGCGGGGCCATGACGGAACCGTTCCGTCATGAGCACAGCTCAACCGATGCTCATGACGGAACCGTTCCGTCATGAGCATGGAAGGGGTTAAGGAACAGATTGGGGTGCGCTTATCTGTTTCAGCACCCCACATGTGATAGAAATGGTAGTCTGGGCAGTTTATCTTATTCCCCACTGAAGGTTCTATTTGGCACTTGGTAAGAGGCGCTAGATCCAGCAGAGCTTATCTTCTGTAGCTGATGCACATCTTATCATCTACAAACTCAGGGGAAGCGTGGCTGGCGCTGGCTGCTTTCCGGACACTGACGGGCTTCCCTTAGGCATGGAAGCTGCGCGTCCAAGCAGCGTGACTGCTTTAAGCATGAGGTCCCTGCAACCATTAGAGCACGCACAACCAAAAAAATGGCTGCTCTAGTTGTCAACCAGAAGACTCCTTTCTCCTCCCTTCCTGTGCAGCACAACCTACCCATCACAGAGCCCTGATCAAGATGCCCCGGTGCGTTCAGTTATTGCATCCAGATGAAAGGAATTACAAATTTAAAACAGCAAATTTAATTCAAAATCAGTAAAAAAAAATGATTCAGTGCAATAAAGGGCAATGTGCCATTTGAAACAAAAAACGTCATGCTAGAACACGGACCGACCTTTGACTTCAGGGGAACTGCACTTGACCATTAACCCTGGGACCCCCACTGAATCATTATTTTTTTTCTTTTAATCTAATTTTTCATTTATTTATTTATTTATTTCAGGAGTTGTATTTAGCATTTAAATGACCCGAGGGATATCAGAGCACTTTACAACAACGTACATGAATAGAAACATAAACAGTCACAGTACATTAATAAACCTAGATTCTGGATGTTTCTCGGGTCAATATAATGTGGTAAAAGTTCCTTTCAGGGAGAGGAGGGGAATTTGGTTAAGGAGTTGAGGATTGGCTCATTGAGAGGCTTTGCAGCAGTGGTGACCATCATTAGTCAGGGATTACGAGGGAACGTAGTGCGGCTATTGTCCAGAAGGATAGATATGGCAGTCGGGGAACAATTATTTGAATCCGAGGACACCCCCAACTGAGACATTACTGGAAGTATCTGCCTAAGCATTGTCCATGATTTGAACCGCAAAACAAAACACAAAAAATGCAGAAAAAAACATTCATCAAACAAATACACAAAGGATGACACATTTTATTTAATTCTCAAACATTTTTAATAGAAAGGTTGGATCTTTTCTAAATTCGATTGAGGCCATTCATCGTCCATACTATATTTTGTTTAATGCACCTGCATTGCTACCATGAACCAATCTGAGGATAATAATTTAATTTTTAGCCCCCAATTTTTCAAATTCATGCACATTTACAGTACATTTTAAAATATTCAATTGTACAACTAACTTCTTTATTTATATACACTTTATTAACTTGTTAATATTATTTAATTTTCTAAGTAGTCGCACACCACCTGAGGAGGCTTTGCGGACCCCCAGGAGTCCCGGGACCACAGGTCGGGGACCACTGAATTAGATAATTAAGGGTGTGAAATAACTAGGCCTGGGCAAAGCACTACGCTACGCTCGCGAAGTTTGCGAAGTTCGCGCCACTTCACACTACGCGAATTGCACTTAGCACAGTGCGAACACGCGTAGCGTAGTCTTGCATAGTGCTGCGGTCATTTTTTGCTTGCTCGCGGTCCTCAACGTCAAGTTGGCGACTGCGAGCAAGCAAAATTACATCCCGGCGAGACTTTTTCCTTGTTCGCGATCAGCAACATCAAGTTGGCGATCGCAAACAAGGAAAATAAACCTCCCGGCGAGATTCCCAACGCGAGGTCAGGTTTCTCATTGCGAGGGGTCGCGTATGCTCGCGACCGCTCGCGATGAGAAACTACCAGTTTGCGTTGAGAAAGCTGCCGCTCGAGTAAAAATCTCCTCGAGCAGCAGAAAACTACAGCGCGCACTGTGCAAGATGCCATTTTCAATGATTGCACCGTGCCGGTTGCTTGTCTGCACTGTGCAATCATTGAAAACAACATCTTGCACAGTTCGAACATGTTACTACGCAGTTCGCAAAGTGCTACGCGAAGCTCGCGTAGTGCGAACTGCACTTTGCGTAGCTTCGCGAAGTGTTACTTCGCGAACTACGCCCACCCTTAGAAATAACAGAATCATTTCACCACTTACACAGCACGCAGCCTGTGCCTTTTGCCTATGAAGTAAGGAGGAACTGGGTGTGACAGATGTTAACTGAAATCATTGTCAAAAGCAGTACACACAGAATTAGAACAAGCAACAGTTAAGCGAAAGTTTCAAAATGCAGTGGTGAAGCAGGATGTGCACTGTGCCATGACAACAAAAATAAATAATGGAAGTGCAGATAACTGGCAAAAAACAGGGAGCAATATAATTTACTGATTCTGGTGGACAAGTCGAACACACCCTTAGGGATAATAATATTGTTGGTTATTTTACTGCGTTAGATAAGTCCACCCATGCGAATCGTTTGCCATGCTATATTACCCCAGTGCAAGCATTCTTCTGAATGTCATTTGTTTTAAATAATTTCTGTACCACTTGCTTTCTCTCAGGCTATTCAGGTATGCTAGAATTATACGGTTTAATGATCTCCTTGAGAATATGTGACACGCGCAGGGGCGCTCGACCAATAGTAATCCTAGTCAAACTTACTCAGATGTTATTAAAAGACTGGAGGCTCTTAATAAATCCTTACTTTCTTATTCTTTTTAAAAAGCAGCAATATAAGAACGCCAAAATAGAAAAAAAGGACTTGGGAAATTCTGCGATCAAAAAAGAAAAACTACACTACTCGGAAATACTGGGCATGTGGACTACTGATATCATCGCATGTGAACAGTTACTCATATACGTCTGTAGCACGTCATCATCTTCGTTTGCTGCTGTGCAGCCAAAGATAAGTGTGTTTTTTTCCCCATAAATTTCATTTGGATGTGCTAAGATTAATTTTGCACATTATTGCTCTAGTTCCAACGGGTTTTACTCTATGTTGAGCTACAGGCGACTTTTTTTCTTGTGACCACTGTGTCATTTTTAGGAACGAGACCTGTCACCTGGGGCCGCCCCAGTCACGCTGCAGTTCCGCTTCGGCTCGTCCTCGTGCAGAATGAGTGCTGCAGACACTAAGGGGCAGATTTACTACTTCTGGCGCATCTCTGCTAATCAGCAGGGATGCGCCGGAAGAGTTACGACGCATCTGCCCACCCGTTCGCCACGACTGATGCGCTGCATTTACAATGCGGCACACAGTGGCACTTGGATGGGGATATGCGTGACGTTGTAAAGCCCTGCGTCACATTATACCTGCGTCAGGTATAATGGGGCAGATTTATGTTCCCTTGGGCATCCCTGCAAATCAGCATGGATGCGCCAGGGAAGATGCATCACGCAAGTTTACCCTTGCGCCACAATAGATGCGCCGCATTTACAATGCAGCGCATCGTGGCGCAAGGATAAACAGATGCATGACGCATCTGATGGCGGAAGGGCGGCGCATTGCTGGAGTTGCGTCGCAAGCGCGACGCAGCTCCAGCAAGGCTCGGGGGTGCCCTATCGGTACAATGCTGCGTCAATCCTTACGCCTGCTTCAAGCAGGCGCAGGGATTTGACGCAGCATGGCCGGAAAAGTGACTGAGTGAAATCTTGTAGAATTCACTCAGCCACCCTTCGGAGGCGTTCCTGCGCCGGAACGCCCCCCCCTGTGAAGGTACGCCCACATGTGGCGCAAGCTTTACAATGGGACGCATCTCTCTAGATGCGTCACGTTGTAAATCTGCCACAGCATGGCGCTGGCTTTGCGCCGCCACTGCGTCACAAAAGTGACGCAACTGCGGAGCAAAAGTGACGCACAGGGCTTATAAATCTGCCCCTATGTATGCAGGGGAGCGTTCCCACGCAGGAAAGCCTTGTAAAAGTGACGCAGTGAAATCTACAAGATTTCACTGCGTCACTTTTAGGACGCCACTGCGCCAAAACCATAAGCCTGCTTGAAGCAGGCGTAAGGAGTGACGCAGTGTAGTGGGAAGAGGCCACAAAATGCATTGCTGGAGTTGCGTCATGCTTGCGACACGACTCCAGCAATGCGTGACTTTTGCCCCAAAAGATGCCTCAGAATTTCTGACGCATCTGTCAATCCTTCCGCCATGGTGCGCCGTATGGTAAATACGGCGCATCCATGGTGGCGCAAGCATTTTTTAGGGTGCCACAAGTGTTTTCACAGAGCATTAAGGCCTCAGCTTATTTAACTCAGCTGATGTGGCGCCAACCTGTAATTACTTGAGTTGGGGGAGGGAGGGGGTGGTGCACCCCATGTATATTGTTCATTGAAAGTAGAATTTAAAAGATTTATAGAACATTTTGTTAAATACTTTTTGAAGGACAAATACCTTTTATTTAAAAGCGATTCAAATTACTGTACATTTCAGTCTATTCGGCATTATATATTTTTTACAATTGTGTATAATCTCTTTTCTAATAAAAAGGACAGAAAAGATTTGATATCATAGAATCTGAGTCAGATATTGATGAAAGAAGAGAGCTTTTCAAGGGAAATACATTGATGACTGTTGGTGATTCTGTAAAAAAAAATGGTATGGCAGGCTCTGTAAATATGATTATAGAACATTGGGAAAAATATCAAGGAAATGATTCTTGCCCAGATTCAACCTGCAGGGGGTTGAGGGTACAAGTCAAGTCAAATCAAAACAGCTTTATTCGATGTAAAATGTACCACCATAAAAGCATACTTATAATAACCGAAAAAACTAAAAATACAATATACAAATTTTAAAAATGTCAGTTCATATACAATAAATTTTTGTAGAGATATCAATGGATCCTTGTTAAATGTAAACATATTGATGGGTCAGGGAGGGCAGTATACAAATTAGAATGAATTTTTCCAGATGTCAGACAGTGAATTGTTAAAAATATCAAATACTTTAAAACTATAAAACATTATTAAATACAGCAATAAATACAACATATCATATATACAGATCGATAGTCGATATGCACTACTGAATATATATGTATTAATTAAAAATAGTTTACAGCAGATTTAACACCATCACTTACGCCGAAATACAATAATTTCAAAAAGAATAGATTATTTGCAAACAAATGCATAATGTACAAGGCTAGATAATAAAACCAGTTCACCAAGTAACTAGGGTCATTCTGCAAATTTCATGTCTACACATATTAATAACGCAGCTAGTTACTCTTGTCAGGTTTCTCGTATAATAGTGCATCTAAATGTGCTAAATCCTTCCTTTTCCTAACCGCCCTCACTATAAAACTGTTTACAGTGTGGTCTTCATGTTATCCAGGCTACATAGAAAGTTAAAAGCATTTTTATAATTATAAAGCCTATTAGTTAGGAAAAGTGGTTTTAAAACAGATTTCCGAATATCACTGTACAAGGGGCAGAATAATATAAAATGTAACGTGGACTGGGGGGTTTTCCCATTACATGGGCAATTTGGTAAATTATAAGACCACTTTTCTTTACCAAAGAATGCGGTTATAAAGTGCAATGTACCAAATCTGAGCCTTGTTAAATAAAATCTGTGTTGGATATTTCATACCGTTGTAAGGTATGTCTGTGTGCCCAGCACAGAGGGAATTTCACAATAGATGGTAACACTATGTTCTTGTCTAGCGTCGTCAATTCTATCACAGTCCCTGGAAGAAATATATCTTAACTTCAAATCATTTTTACTAATGTTTTGGATGGATAGCGGATCCCCTTTATCGTAGTCTATCATACAATATGTTAGTAAGTTATGGATATATTCTAGCCATGGGATTTTTTTCCAATGGTCAAGGGTCATGCAGTCTTTTATTAGATCCGTGGTAATTTTGTTTCTTAGATCACCCCCAGACCTCTCCAGAATGTAAGTCCTGCTATACTGATAGTATCACTTATATATGATGCAGGCAATTCTTTGTGTACAATATAATTAGCTGTTGATTTTTAAGAATGTATTTTCTTGTATCTGTAGGGACGTCGTATTTACTCTCCCCCATATTGGAGCCCCATGACAAACACCAGTCACACACTTGGTTCTGTACAAAGTGAGTATCACCCTTACGGGTTTATTTCCCAGTTTAGCCGAAAATCTAAAAATTCCCTCAGTGATTCTTAAAAATTTCAAATTACATGAATCAATGTGGGGTTTCCAGTTACCCTTTTTATTAAAAAGAAGGCCCAAGTATGAAAAAGTTGAGACTCTACCTAAAACTACTCCTCCCACATAGTGTTGTCTATTCTTCAATTTTATGTTTCCACATGTCGTGACAAAAGATTTAGTCAGATTTAGCTGTAAATTCTTTTCTGACATGTACTGAGCAAATTTCTCAATTAGACACTGTAGGCCATTCGCTGTCCTTGAAAAAAGGACAGCGTCGTCGGCATAGAGTAATACTGGGGTAGTACGTCTACCTACTTTTGGGCTATCTGCATTTTGCTTCTGTAAAAAAGGGTCCACATTATTAATATATAGGGAGAACAGCAGTGGTGCCAGTACACAACCTTGGCGTATTCCTCTTGTAACCCTAATATTCTGTGTACATTCGCCCTTTATTCCGAATCGTACTCTTGAAGTTAAAAAGGTATAGATCTGGGATAAAGATATAACGATATATAATTTGGTGCTCCTAACTCTTTTAGGGTTTACCATAGTTTGGCGTGATTAACGAGGTCAAGCGCACTTGTGAGGTCTACAAAACAACGATGTAGAGCTCCCTCCTTAGCTAGAGTATATTTTCCTATTAGAAGCTCCAAATTTGAGCACTGTTCTACCGTTCCAATACTTCGTCTGAACCCATACTGGGTTTCTGAGAGAATATTATTCTCATTAACCCATTCTTCTAACCTCCCTAGGGGAATCCTTCCCATTAACTTTGAGGTTGAGCCCAGAAGAGATATGGGGTGGTAGCAGTTTGCCTTCCCTCTATTTCCCTTTTTAAAAACGGATACAATAATACTTTGTACCCATGATGCTGGTAAGACCCCTCCTATAGCAGCATTAAAAACTTTTAACAAAATGGGGGTCCAGAAATCCATATCACTTTTAAAAATATCAATGGGTACCCCATCTGGTACTTGCGGCTGGCATTTTTTTGGAGGGCGGTTTTAATTTTCACTGTTGTAATTGGCAGAGATTTTACAGGTTCAACTAATATAAAATTGCCATTATTTATTGTGGTGACACTAGCAGCCTCTGGATTAAAAAAAACCTCAAAATGTATGATCCAGTCTTCAGGGGGTACAGCAGTTTCTATTTTCGATGTTGTATTTTCTTTAAAAAATGGGTGGTCAATAGTATGCCCGAATAGAGCCGCATTTCTAATTTCAGCGGCCTGAATTAGAGTCGCCCAAGCGTCCTCCTGTATTTCACTTTTCCTTTGGCTTAAAATTCTTTTGTAATCTTTCCTCAAGGTACTTATTTTGGCACAGTCCCTTGGTTTTAATTTAAGGGCTGTTTTTAAATCCCTGTTTAGCCTAGAGCATTCTTTGTTGAACCATCTAGGATTATTATCATGTATTGTTTTCTTCCTTTTGAGGGTTAAGTCGCTCGCTATTTCGATAATAATATTGCAAAAGGCATTTATAAATAACATCTATAGAAGAGCTATTCATACAGATGTCAATATCCCTTTGTTTTTTCCCTCTTAAATTATCCAAGAAAATGGTTGGATCTACTCCCGACCATTTAATGGATACTCCACTATTTCCTTGGATTTTTATATCTGTATGTGTAGTCTTACCCCTGGGTTGATGGGCCAGGGCAAGCCTCAGTGTCAATATTGATGGATTATGATCCCTAAGCAATTGTTTTTGATTATAAAAATTTCCACCAAACCTTTGCACCTTGCTGACGCAATAAGATGATCAATAGCTGATGATGCTCTCTCCCCTACATAAGTATAAATAGCATTTTCACCCTCTAGGTTCTCTGGTTCCAAAATTACTAGATTATATTTAAAAATAATATAATTTATTACTTCCCCGTATGGATCGTGTGGGAAATGAGTGATCCGATCACCAAAACAGTCGCTAAAACCACATTGTTCTCCCTCTAAAATATCACAAATTTCACAATTAAAATCCCCCCCAAATAAGTATATACTCCCCTGCCAATTCCTGTACAAAGTTATCTAGATCAACCTCGAGGGCTTTAATTGCCCTTGATCTAGTGCTATCGAAAATGTTATTATAAAAATTAATCAAAACAATTGTCTGTTTCCTCTCCGAATATAGGTGTATCAGCTGCTAATATTGTGACTTGACATTAACATCCTTGACTATCAGGGGCGAAGTAACTGCTATTAAAGTTGCTAAGCCTCCTTTTGCTCTCCCTCTTCTTGAGCTGCGGGAGCCCTGGCCGATATTTAATCACCTCCTGGCGCTTCTCTTCAACGTCGGCGGCGAGCGTGTCGCAAGGGATGTCGGGAAATGTAGTTCTTCACTTTCCCCTGCAAACAGGCAATCAGCAAACCAAGACGGTAATCAACAATCCAGCGAAACCAGTGGGCCAGTGGGCAAAAGAACAGCAGAGTTCAAAAGTGAAGAAGACTCTCCTGATGACTATGCAGTATCTTTTCCAATGAATGGGAGGTCGATTCGGGTGAGAGTTCTCATTTGGCATGCTGCGAGGCGCTCCCGTCATGCTCCGCAGCTAGCTTGTTTTCGGTGGTAGGAGCAGGGATGGCGATCGATCGATCGAGCGTGAACGCTACAGTGAAGTTTCAGAGTAACGGACGGATGAACGAAACCCTGAATTCCGAATACTGAATATTTCTACCCGCAGGAGCAGGTGCCCCAAATGCGGTCTGCTACCGCAAACGTGTTGAAGGTTGCCTATGAGAGGAGGAGTAAGCCTCGGTGCTGCAGTGCGGACCAAAGGCAGAAGGCAAGAGGACCCGCAAATGCTAGCCTTGAAGCGGTGTCTTGGACAAGAGCGGTATTGCAGCGCACTCCAAAAGATTAGGGGTGCCACAAAACACGTTATTATCCTGAGGAGCGGGTGTCCTAGATGCAGCACGGCCGCGGTCGCGAGCCAGTCACATAAAGTTTTCAGCGGTAGTAGCTGCTTTTCAGAGGAGAAGTGAAAGCGGCAGCAGTAGTGCTGCAGTGAAGACCAGCGAAGAGAAAGGACCGGGGAGCTCCAGTTAAATACACAGTAGTGGCTAGCACCAGTGGCATCAGTGGTGTTAGAGCGGGGCCAGCCAGAGTGTGAGCTCTAGCAGAGTCCTAGTCCAAACGGAGTCCCAGCAGTTTCATCAAGAACCCTTCTTCGGGTAAGCTCCAGGCATTCTATCTAGAGCCTGTGATATTTATATTTCACATTTCTACTCAATGTGAGTCTGGCCGCCTATCTATCTACATTTTCTGCGGCGTACCTCCTTAAGCAAGTGCTTATTAGCTCCATATTTTAGCTCCTCCTGTAGTAGCTCTCCTTGTACGCCCGTTACACACATTGAACTTTTGCCTACGATTTGCTGCACGTTCTCTAGTTATTTCTTTCTCAAGCAAACATCCTAGAAGAAGGGAGTAAAACAAGATGGAAAAGAAGGTCTGAAAAGGAATTCAGGAGGAGGAAGTCTGGTAAAGGAAGACGTTTGAGTCTTTTGAGTTTCGAGTCGAGCTCAACCTGATTTAAGTTAAAAACAAGAGCGAAAGTGAAACGAAACTGAGGGGGAGAACAACCGAAGAGAGAAAACAGCATCAGGGGTTTCAACCTAAATCCATGCGCCCTGGGGCAAGACTATAGGTCTAACCGTAGGCTGGGTGTTGATGGGGTGTGCAGCGGAAGCGGTCTGTGTAGTACGGATGAGGCTTGCGGCCATCTCATCTAACTCACTGCTGGGTTCAATATAATCGGAGTGATCTGACAGCTTGTTCGCTAATCCTTATAATAATCAGCTACTTTCAATGAAGCACATTTCAAGGGATTCCTTCTGGAAACACGATCTTATGGACGAAACCTTAAATGAGAGAAAACAGATGAAGCAGTCACAATAGTTAGCTATGCGGTTGTGCATCAAATGCTCAGAAAACAGCTTCTGGCTTCAGATAAGCAGTCTCGGCATCGGGAAGAGTCTTGGCACAACATGTCTCCTGCTAGATTAGAATCCAGTTCAAGTTCCGGCACTATATCTCCTCTCTCAGTAATTATATCAACTACACCAATTACATTAGCTGTTTCCACTACTGCCCCAGTCGGTATCCTCAGCCTCGGTAGAAGCCTCTCATCTGTAGCAGCATCGGCTAAGCCAGATAAAGGAAAGCAACCTTACCCTCTATTTTCCTGGGCTGCTACAAAAGATGTGCAAACAGGTATCTATGCGTCTTCGCATTTGACTCAATCAACCACTTAATTATTATCATCTCAATAATTGTCAAGTCAGACATCTGATTCCTCTCAGTCTATAAGCCAGAATTCGACTACTCAGCAAGATCCAGCAAATGTAACTACCACAATACCTTCAACCGCCAACCCCACACTTTCAGCATCTCCTGTACTATTTCCATCATCTGCACTGCCGCCTCAGCCTCTTCCAATCCAGGCAACGTTGCATCAAATTCTAAGTGGGCTACGCGACATCAAGATCTCGCAAGAAAGAGCTCATACGAAAACTAATGAACAGCTCGAACAGATCAACAATAGTCTCCTCCAATTGTCTTCTCACATGACTCAGGCTGAGTCCTGAATTTCTTCTGTGGAGGACTCCTCTAAAAATCAACGTACAACTTTAAATAAGATGCGGTCAGAACTTGAGGATCTCCAATTTAATATTGATGAGATGGAAAATAGGGCACGACGTACCAACCTCCAATTCGTGGGGATACTGGAAGCCGGCTCTTTAAAATTGATCTCTGACCTGACTCATAAGCATGTATTGGTGGAGAAGGTGGCTATGGGGGAAGATCTTACTATTGTCAGGGCTCATCACGTTCCTCCAACGTGTCCTTCAAATGCTAAATATCCTCAGACTATAGTGGCCAGCTTTGGAAACATGCGAATAAAAGAACAGATTTTATCTTAGGCAATCTCCTAAACGTCCTTCTCCACAACTAAGAACTTCTCGTTGCGAATCTTCTCGGATATGTCAATACTAGCGGCACAAGGAGAGTTTGTGGGATTGATCAACAAATGTAAGAACTCGGGCGCACCCGCTACGATTATACAACAATCAAAACTAAGAGTTCTTTCCAAGGAACGCACACATGTTTTTCTGTCTGTAGATCAAGCTAAAGAATTTCTACACATAGTGAAGCAGTGTGGTGGTCAAGAAGGGTCAGGGGCTCCCTTTTCTTCTTCCTTTCTCTTTTTAGAGTATGCATGGAGATGTAATGAGAAGAAAGGAGATAAAGATAAACCTTCATGCATCAACTAATCTAAGCTCTAATAATTATGAGCTATCCACTGCTCCTCCTGTGGACAAGCTTTTGAGTACCATACCAAAGTACTCACTTAAGGGGCACAGGGGTATGGGTGGGTCACCCTTTTAGGCCAGTGATGGTTAGGGCCTTTAAAGGGGGATTGAGGGGGTGAGGTGCTTCATTCAGGTGTGCTGGTGAGGGGGTTCAAACAGAAAAATTGCAGTTAGTAAAAATATTTTTGGGAAAGATTTTTATAGTACCAAGGCAAAATAGCCTCTTGATTCCAAGTCCCTATGTCTACAGTACAAATAATTAGATTGGTCTCATGTAACATCAATGGGGCTAACAACCATGATAAATTGAAAGCTACATTGCAGTGGCTGGTCTCTGCACAAATTCAGATTATTTTACTTCAGGAGACACATTCAAGAGGAGAAACATCCCCTTGAAAGCTGCTGAGTTATATTTCTCAAGCTTTTTTTGCTTATGCAGGGGCTGCTGTCAGGGGAGTAGCAATCTTGTTTACTCATCACTGTGCTGGAGAAATTTTACAGATCATAAAAGACCCTAACACTAGATGGATAATCGTAAGCTGGAAGATGAGCCACGAAATCTTCCAGATAGTTAGGGGCAGATTTACAAGACCCGTACGCCACATTTGCGCCGCCATTGCGTCACTTTTGTGACGCAGCGGCGGGGAAAAGCCAGCGTCATGCTGCGAGGTATTTACGAACGTGACGCATCTAAGGTAAAGCCCTGCGCCACATATGGGCGTTCCGGCACAGGAACACCTCCTAAAAGTGGCTGAGTGAAATCTATAATATTTCACTCAGTTACTTTTGCGGCCATACTGCGTCAAAACCCTGCACCTGCTTGAAGCAGGCTTAAGGATTGACGCAGCATGTTAGGCATAGGGGCACCCCGAGCCTTGCTGGAGCTGAGAGGCGCTTGCGACTCCAGCAATGCGTCACCTTTACAGCAGCAGATGCGTCACGCATCTGTCTATTCTTGCCTCATGGTGCGCCGCATTGTAAATGCGGTGCATCCATGGTGGCGCAACAGGTGTCTGCCATGACGCAAAATAACTGGCGCATCCCTGCTGATATGCAGGGATGCACCAGTTATTGTAAATCTGCCCCATAGTTTTTAGGACCCAATTGTCGATGACACAACTGCACTGGAGGGTATTCAAGAAGATGCTCTTTCTCAACTTCCAGGCTACATTATTATTGGTTGCGATTTTAACTTAATGCAGAATTTGCAGTTCGTGTCTTCATGTAAGAATAAGGCTTAAAACAAATCTAGAGTAGCCAGATGTGCCGCCACCCAAATACAAGAATTCAGCCTTTTAGATCCCTGGCGAATTCATCATCATCAGGCATGTGAATATAACTGTTTTTCGAAAAGATACAACTCTGCTTCGAGAATTGATTTTTTTCTTAATTTCACATCACTGGGAACGAGGTAAGACATATATCCTTGCAAACCTTTGCAAACCCGTTTTCAGATCATTTGGTTCGGGTAATTGAAATTAAGGTCAATTCAGTTAGATGCAAGCATCCTCGTTGGACTTTAGACAAGACCTTCTTAACTGAGGAAGAATGGGTCACGAGCATGCAAATAAAAATTAAGGACTTTTTAGAGAAAAACAAGGGGTCTGCTCCTCTTATCTTGGTCTGGGAAGCTTGTAAAGCCTATATTAAGGCTAGGACTACAGCTTTGGCACTACAGCACAACTTAGATCGAGCAGTCCAGGGACATCTAATCGACTATTCTCCAAGCACAAAAACAATTTGGAAAAAGCTTGAAGCAATTTAGAAACCTTAGACGGTTCTACTACCATTGTGAATCAAAATACATGCTTTCAGAAACTTAATGAGGAAAGTGAATATGCTGGTAACCTTCTGGCATTGTCTTTAAAAAAGAAAACTAATAAAGCAATGATTAAGACCATCTTTGATGAAAATAGAAATCAAGTAGAAGACCAAATGGCTGATATTGGAGCGGTATTTCTCTCACACTATAAGAAAATATATTCCTCTTTATCTTTAATCCCTTCCTCCTCCTTAGATGAATTTCGCAATCCGGACTTGTATCACCTGATCAGTCTGCTATACGTTGATTACAAATTGTTTTCCAAAATTCTGGCACTAAGAATAGCTACTGCTGCCCAATTAGTGGTCCATAGAGATCAGTCAGGTTTTTTGCCTGGGATAATGCTAGCAAGCAATACCAACTTTATAGTCCAGGCAATCGATTATTATATACATAAAAACATAGACCCTACTATAATTATGATAGACGCTGAAAAAGCTTTTGATTTAGTTACTTGGGAAATCTTGTTTGAAATTTTTCAGAACATTTTATTTTCCCTTACACCTTATCAATTTATTAAACAACCTTTACAATAATGCAGAAGCAAAGATCATAATAAATTCTCAAACCATTGGAACACTACAAAACAAACGAGGTACTCGGCAAGGGTGCCCAATGTCTCTAGTGCTCTTTGACCTATTTATAGAGCCTCTAGCATCTTTATTACGACAGGACCCGCAAATCAGAGCACCCCTCCTGGGCGCTCCAAAACTAAAACCTTTTGCAGATGACTTAATTCTATATCTGTCTGCTGAGCAACATCATATTTTGAATGCCTTTGAAAAGATTTCATTGTTTTCCGACCTGGGGGGATACAAGATCAATCATTCCTAATCTGCAATCTTGCTCTTTAACTGCTCAGTCCAGGTCCTTCCACTAGAAATGTGTAATCAGGTTCAGTCTTCCGGTCCAATTAGATATTTAGGGATATCTGTTTCACAGGACCCTTCCCAGCTATACCAGCTTAATTATGAAAGCACGCTTAGGAAGGCTAGAAATCTTTTAAAGCAGTCGCAGAATTTACCACTCTCATTGATAGGGAGAATTGCTGTTGTCAAAATTATGATTTTGCCTTTATTTCTCTTTGTTTTTTTCAAATGTATTAATTAAAGTCCCCCCAGAATTTTTTAACGAGGTAGACCAAATGCTTCGGAATATTGGCTGGTCTGGCAGGAAACCTTGTTTGAAATTAGAGTCTCTACAATTACCAATCGCAGATGGCTGACTCACACTCCCTCACTTTAAAAAATATTATCAAGCTTCTTTTTTCGATTGGTGCACAGTCACATACCGGACATGATCTGGGCTGCAATTTTTACTTGAAGCAAATGATCTTGGAATCCGCCTCCCACCTTGTTCCTTTTATTAAAATTCCGAGGCTCCCAAAACGAAGTAGATATAAGATACCTCAAGTGATTTCTGATAGATTTTTTTAATTGAAGCAGGAATATCAGTTTATCTCTTTTCATCCAGAAATGTTAATCTCTCACAGTAGGGGGATAGGTCTTCAAATAAGTGAAAGAAATACAACAGTTTGGAAGAGATTAGGATTAAATTGTTTTAGGGATCTCTTAGTAGGAGATCAAATTAAATCCTGGAATCAAATTAAACAGTCCTATCCAGGACTTCCATCTTCATTAATGTTTTCATTTTTTTCAGCTTAGGAACTTTTTAAGTAATTTTCATGTCTTCTCAGATCCACAAGTAAATCTGATTAGTCTTAATTTTTATTTAAAATTAAGCCAAGGGACAGGCAATTGGTATAAAACATTACTTAGCCATCTTCAGGCTAAAACTGTGAATAAAACTTTACAAATGATCCAAAATGCCATTGGTTGTAGGCTGGATTTACAAACATGGAGAGCTTATAACATCTGGGCCTATAAAGCCATAAGGGGGCACTAATTTTAAACATATGGCTTTTCTTTTCAGTTGGCAACTTTATTACACTCCTTTTCGATTCTCTAAAATGTATTCTTCTATTTCAGGAGCATGTTTCAGATGCACACATCCTATTGGGGACTGGTTCCATATCTGCTTCGCATGTCCAGTTTTAGCTACATTTTGGAACCAAGTGCCACAGTGGCTTAGCAACAAGCTTGAAATAAATTTAGCACCCGAACCACGTACAGCTCTTCTCGGAATGACTAATACACTTGGCTTACCAATATGACAACAACAGTATGTTTTTATTGCATCACTTGTTGCTAGATCATTCATCTTGCAAAGATGGAAGGAGGCTGATCCTCCAACATTTTTGCAATGGCTCTTTAAGATGTCTTGTATCAAGGTGAAAGAAAAGCTATACTCGCAAAGAGGAAGAGCCTTAAGGAAATGTTATCAAATATGGGGTGGGAAGTAGGTCTATGCATGCCCATGTCCACGAAAAGTCTGCTTTCATATACACAAGTATAGATTTTGTAGTTAAGTTAATAGACGAGTATTTATCATGTATATTAATGATAATTCTATTCTGATGAATTGCTTATTTATGTCGCCTTTACTGACTGCAAATAAATAAAAAATATATTTAAAAAAAAGGTAGATTCAGATGCAAAAAAGAATGTACAAATCTAATATCAATGTGGTCGCAGCTACAAAGTTGCTCAATTGAGTTCTGACCTCCGCAGAGCTATGAGTGTGGATGCACCATCCTTTTCAGATTCTGTCAGTCATTGTCTAAACCCGCTGGCAGGGTCTAGATGTCCAAAGAAATGAAGTATCGTCTCCCAGCTCATGCATTTATGGGATGCTGATGATGAGTCAGGTAATTTTACCTACACCACTGACAGGGCCTTTACACTGGAACAGGGTGTGTTCCAGGAAAAATAAGTTAAAAACCTTTTGAAGTTCTCCAATGAGAATGTTCCTGAGAGGGCATCTGAGAAACTAGAGGGAGCTGGTAAACCTTTTAGTTGACTCTACCCCATTCATTCATCCTTTATCCTCTGACTGGACAGCCCTCCCTCATGAAACAGCCTAAATCAGGGCCAGAATAAGCACTCCCCTTGACAAGCCAGTAAGAAACACACTGAAATCTGAATGTCCACATCTGGCAATTCCAGATCTGGTCCTTGCCACACTGGTTATTGTTCAAAACACCTGGTGTTCTTTCCTAAATACATCAAAGACACAAACAAGGATATATAGAGCCTGGTCCCTGTGCCAAAATGAGTTACTCAAAGTTATGAGTCTAGTGTTTAAAATGTTTGACAATGTGGTACAGTCCAAAGAGGCCATGATCTCTATCAAGCATGCTGAATAATGTAGCTGAATTCAGTGAATGAAATATTTAATCACCGTCCTAATTGTCAAGGACCCCTCCCAAGGCTTACCTTCTCCTTGGTGGGGTGTTCCTGCAGAGGCAACAAGAACCACCACCCCGTTTCCCGCCGTGCCCTAGTCGGGGTTGAGCACTGCTTTAGGACAAGGGGGTACCCGGGGTAGAAGCCAGAGAGGCGCGGGTCCGGAGGACGCTGGACACCAGGCTGTGAGGGAAAGAAGGGAACACGATTACGTCCCTGTCCGCTCCTTCTCTTCCCTCCTCTGTGTCGTGCCCACCTACTAACCACTGGGTTACCTGGTGCGATGTTGTGAGACCCTCCTCAAATGTCTGGCTTCCAGTTCGCAGGTCCTGGACTACAATGTTGTGAGACCCTCCTCAAATGTCTGGCTTCCAGTTCGCAGGTCCTGGACTACAGTGGCCGCAATAAGTCTTGTAGCTCACCGATGGTGACAACCCCAAAAACAAAAAAACAAAACCAGCGCTCCTGCGCAAATAATAAAGGTCCCTGGCGTACCTGTCCGGTACTCTCCTGTTCAGGGAAGGTGTGAGGCCAAAATCAAGAGAACAAAACCAGCGCTCCTGCGCAAATAATAAAGGTCCCTGGCGTACCTGTCCGGTACTCTCCTGTTCAGGGAAGGTGTGCGGCCAAAATCAAGGGAATAAAACCAGCGCTCCTGCGCAAATAATAATGCGAGGTGAGTATCCCGCTCCACTGCACACTCCTTGGTCTGCAGTGGGATGACCGATTTAAGATGTATTGGAATGGCAGAGACAGACGTCCACCTACCTTCGGTGCGCCCTCTGCTACTGCTGTACCTGTCCCTCTCGAAGTCCGCAGCAGCGTCCTTCTTCGGTGGTAGTTCGGGAGCTCGTGAGCGGCGTCTTCTCCTTCCGCGGCTGAGGCGAGAATTCAAAGCGCTAAGCAGCCGGAGTTCCCGGCTGTTATGCGCGACCAACCGGAAGTGAGGATTTCGGCCTTCCGTTGTGGTCCCGCAAACACTAGACCGCTAACCTCTCCTCCACGGAAGCGGGCGGATCGCGGAATCATGACAGCACCCACCACTAAACAGAACCCCCCCCACCCGGCAGCCGGAGGATCACACCGAGGTGGCAGGCCGAGGACAGCCAGGATGACCCAAGTGGAAGGCCCGAACCAGCCGGGAGGCGTGGCGGACATGCAACAATGGCTCCCACGACCGCTCCTCAGGACCATAACCCTTCCAGTCCACCAGGTAGAAGAGCCGGCCCCGGGTCCTCCGGGATCCAGAATGGCCCGGACCTCGTACTCGATGTGGTCACCGCGAAGAACAGGAGGTGGAGGAGCGGAGGTCACACAATCAGGATGGGTAGCTCGCAGGAGGGAAACGTGGAAAACAGGATGGCATTTCATGTGCGGGGGCAGAGCCAACTTCATGGCCACACGGTTGATCACCTTAGCAATGGCGTATGGACCCACGAACCGGGGCAACAGTTTCTTGGGACCGTGTGCATTGATGTGCTGGAGTGACACCCACACCCTGTCACCCACCTTGAACTGCGGCTCGACCTGTCTACGTCTGTCCGCGAACAGTTTGTACGATTCCTTAGCCTTGGCGAGTTCGAACCTGGCCTGCTGCCAGAGATCACGAAGGAACCCATGGTATGCTTGCACTGTGGGCAGAGGACTGGCAACAGGATCCTCCCAAGGGGCCGTTCGGGGATGTCGCCCCTGGAGACAAAAGAACGGGGACATGCCGATAGCGGAATGTCTACTGTTATTATAGGCGTATTCCACCAGCCAAAGGACCTCCGACCATTCGTGTTCGACGGACAGGAGTAGACATCGGAGGTACTGCTCCATGGTCTGGTTGGTTCTCTCCGCCTGTCCATCAGTTTGAGGGTGGTACGCCGTGGATAAGCGCACCTCCATGCGCAGGATGCGACAAACCTCGTTCCAGAACTTGGACACGAACTGGGAGCCCCTGTCCGTGATGATTACCGAAGGAATGCCATGTAAGCGTATCACGTTACGCAGAACGATCCCTGCCAAGGCGGCCGCCGAGGGTAGCTTTTCCAATGGGACAAAGTGGGCCATCTTGGAGAGATGGTCCACAATGGTGAGGATGGTGGTACAACCTGTCTTAGTTCTGGGTAGGTCTACCACGAAGTCCATGGATATGGTATGCCAGGGGTATGGAGGCACAGGGATAGGATGCAACAGCCCCACCGTGGGTTGAGACGACCCTTTTCCCTGAGCGCAGACGGCACACCGTGCGATGTAAGCATGTACATCTGTGTCTAGGGTAGGCCACCAGAAGTGTCTTGCCAACAAGTCCTTCGTCTTCTGACGACCAGGGTGACTGGATAGAGGGTGATCATGGCACATGTACAGTGCCTGTTGCTGAAGGTGAGGTAGAGGCAAATAGTACCGGTCTCCCTGGTATATGTACCCATCCTTAGCGGTGAGCCCTTTAAGTTCCCCCATCCACAACGAGGCGGCCTTCTGTTGTAGGTCGTCCCGCAGTCGGGTTAAGAAGCCAGAAGACAGAATGGTTCCCAGAAAACAGCGGTTCGGGATGATTGGTGCTGGCACGTCAGCAGGCGAGGTCTCCTCGTTTTCCATTGAGTCGTGACAGGGCGTCAGCCTTGGCGTTGTTCTTGCCAGGTCGGTACTGGATGTGAAAATCATATTCGTTAAAGAATAAGGTCCACCGCAGCTGCCGAGCGGTCAGGGCCCTGGCTGAACGAAGGAACTGGAGGTTCCTATGGTCCGTATATATGGTTACGGTATGTCTCGCGTCCTTGAGGTGGTGTCGCCATTCCTCGAAGGCGGCCTTTATGGCCAGCAATTCCCGGTCAGAAACCGTGTAGTTCCGCTCTGCCGGCTGTAGTTTTCTCGAGTAGAACGCCACAGGGTGCAGCAAGCCCGTGTTGGCATCCCTTTGGGACAGTACCCCCCCCAGAGCGTCTTGGGAGGCGTCGGCTTCTACAATAAAAGGCCGTTCTGGGTTTGGGTGTAGCAAGATGGGGGCCGTAGTGAACCGAGTCTTCAGGGCTCGGAAGGCACGTTCGGCGTCGTGGTCCCACTCAAAGCGGACCCCTTTTCGCAGAAGACGAGTGATGGGAGTGACGATCCGAGAAAACCCATCGATGAAGCGACGATAGTAATTCGCAAACCCCAGGAATCGTTGTACCTGCTTTACAGACGTGGGGGAGGACCACTGTAGTATAGCTGCCGTCTTCTTGGTATCCATGGTAACCCCCTCAGGGGTGATGACGTGACCCAGGAATTCAACAGCGGTGGTGTGAAAGACGCTTTTTTCCAACTTAACGTACAACCCATGGTGTAGCAGTTGCTGTAAAACGGAGCGCACGTGTTGGATATGTTCCTCGCGTGTTTTGGAGAATATCAATATGTCGTCGATATAGACGACACAGAACCGGTCGATGAAGTCCCTCAATACTTCATCAATGAAATACTGGAAAGCCGCCGGGGCGTTGCAGAGTCCGAAAGGCATGACCTGGTATTCGTACAGTCCGTATCTGGTCCGAAACGCGGTCTTCCACTCGTCTCCCTTTCGGACTCTGACGAGATGGTAGCCCCCCCGAAGATCCAGCTTGGTGAATATGTTGGCGGTTTTCACTTGGTCCAGTAAGTTTGTGATCAGTGGCAACGGGTATCTGTTTTTTACCGTGATGGCATTCATCGCTCTAAAGTCGATGCACGTTCTTAAATCTCCCTCCTTCTTTGCCACGAAAAAGAGGGGAGAAGACACCGGTGATCTGGAGTGGCGGATGAACCCATTACGTAAATACTCGTCCAGATACATACGAAGGTGTTCATTTTCCTTTTCTGTGAGTGAGTATATGCGGCTACAGGGCAGCTTAGAGCCCGGAATCAGGTCTATTCTGCAGTTTAAGCTGCGATGCGGAGGTAAGGTATTCGCCCCTTGTTTGTCGAACACCGCGGCTAGGTCCAGGTACGCCTCAGGCACCGTCCCGTGTACGGTTAAGACAGTGTTGGTAAGGGGCAACACGTGCGCCCGTATACAAGAGGAGCCGGAGATACACGGTCGGGGGTAACATCGAGACGTGCAACCATCTGAATCCAAGTACATCACCCTGGTCGCCCAGTCAATTCGTGGATTATGGGCCGCCAACCATGGAAGTCCCAGTATCAGGCGGAACTGCGGTGCGTCTATGGCATCAAAGGTGATGGATTCCGTATGGCTATTCTGGAACGTCATCTCGAGGAGTTCGGTTCAGAAACGGATGAGCCCTGACGTAAGATCTGTCCCAGCCACAGCCTTCACGGCCTCCGGCGTCTTCTTTGGTACCACTGCCATTCCTAGGCTAGCCATATAGTGGTTGTCGATAAAATTGCCTGTGGCTCCGGAATCGATAAGGGCTGTCACCTGCCATACCTGTCCCGTCTGTGTCTGTAGGGTAACTTCTACCCCGAAATGATGGCAACCGACGCCGTTTCCCGGGGTTGGTATCCGGATGGATGACGAACCCAGTAGCCGGACCCCACCGTTTACTGGGTTTCTTCGTTTCCCGACCAGTCTCCTCTGGAAATAGGAAGCGCAAAGGGTCTCCTCGGTCGCGGTTTTGTGGGTTTAACAGGGCACTCCTTCACGAAGTGGCCGCTTTTGCCACAATACAGACATTGGTTCTGTCGCCGTCTCTTCTCTCGTTCCTCCTTGGTCAGTGCTCCCCGAATCCCTCCAATCTGCATAGGTTCGGGTGAGTCAGGGTTGGGTCCCGCTATGTCGGGGTTCTTCTCCCTCTGTGGCACCACTCGGGGATCTCCGCCTCTGTGTCGATCGGTCTTCCGTTCCTGTAACCGGAAGTTCAGTTTAACAACCAGATCGATAAACGGTCCGATGTCGTCCAGTGGGTCCGGGATCTGGGATAGAAGATCTTTCATGTCGCCCCGTAATCCCCTGTAGAAGACCGACACCTTCTTGGACTCAGGCCACTGGGCTTCGATAATCAGTCTGTTGAAAGTGGTGATGTAATGTAACAAGTCCGTGGTTCCCTGTTTCAATCCGAGCAGCTCGTTATCCGCGGCCTGTACGAAGGTGTGACGGGCGAACATCCGTCGCATGGTGTCCTTGAAGGCTGGTAAGTGGTACAAAACCGGGTCGTCATTCTCCACCAAAGGTATGGACCACAGGGAGGCATCACCTCCCAGATAAGAGAGGATAAAGGCGATTTTAGAGGCATCGTCTGGGAAGGCGGTAGAACGGGCCATGAAATGCAGCTGGCACTGGTGCATGAAAACGCTGTTCTTCGTGCTGTCGCCAGAAAAACGCTCTGGGGGGGCCAGTTGCACGGTATGCGGGGCTGTCACCTGGATGGAGGAGTCTTGCATGGGAGTCGATGGAGAACCACCGGGTTGAAAGGTGGTGGGTCTCAACAGGCCTTCTCGCAGTACTCTAGACGTGGGGAACTGTCCCCAAGGCCCTGTTCCAGTATCTGCAACCTGCGTCTGCAACGCGGTTATGTCCCGGCGCAGGCTGCGGTTTTCCGCTTGCATAGTGGCCAAGATGGTCGCAATGTCTTGAAGGGTGATCTCAGGGTCACCCATGTCGCCCGGGCAGGAGGAAGTACTTGGGCTTTGAATTCTGTCAAGGACCCCTCCCAAGGCTTACCTTCTCCTTGGTGGGGTGTTCCTGCAGAGGCGACAAGAACCACCACCCCGTTTCCCGCCGTGCCCTAGTCGGGGTTGAGCACCGCTTTAGGACAAGGGGGTACCCGGGGTAGAAGCCAGAGAGGCGCGGGTCCGGAGGACGCTGGACACCAGGCTGTGAGGGAAAGAAGGGAACACGATTACGTCCCTGTCCGCTCCTTCTCTTCCCTCCTCTGTGTCGTGCCCACCTACTAACCACTGGGTTACCTGGTGCGATGTTGTGAGACCCTCCTCAAATGTCTGGCTTCCAGTTCGCAGGTCCTGGACTACAATGTTGTGAGACCCTCCTCAAATGTCTGGCTTCCAGTTCGCAGGTCCTGGACTACAGTGGCCGCAATAAGTCTTGTAGCTCACCGATGGTGACAACCCCAAAAACAAAAAAACAAAACCAGCGCTCCTGCGCAAATAATAAAGGTCCCTGGCGTACCTGTCCGGTACTCTCCTGTTCAGGGAAGGTGTGAGGCCAAAATCAAGAGAACAAAACCACTGCTCCTGCGTAAATAATAAAGGTCCCTGGCGTACCTGTCTGGTACTCTCCTGTCCAGGGAAGGTGAGCGGCCAAAATCAAGGGAATAAAACCAGCGCTCCTGCGCAAATAATAATGCGAGGTGAGTATCCCGCTCCACTGCACACTCCTTGGTCTGCAGTGGGATGACCGATTTAAGATGTATTGAAATGGCAGAGACAAACGTCCACCTACCTTCGGTGCGCCCTCTGCTACTGCTGTACCTGTCCCTCTCGAAGTCCGCAGCAGCGTCCTACTTCGGTGGTAGTTCGGGAGCTCGTGAGCGGCGTCTTCTCCTTCCGCGGCTGAGGCGAGAATTCAAAGCGCTAAGCAGCCGGAGTTCCCGGCTGTTATGCGCGACCAACCGGAAGTGAGGATTTCGGCCTTCTGTTGTGGTCCCGCAAACACTAGACTGCTAACCTCTCCTCCACGGAAGCGGGCGGATCGCGGAATCATGACACTAATACAGCGATATCTCAAGAACGCTCTAAGCGGATGATAATCAAAACAGATCAACAGCATAAAGAATTGCCTTAATTGGAAAGTGGCCCTTCAGCTCAGGGACATTTGTTCTGAGACAGCTTCATACAAGAAATCTCCAACTATGTAAATACATTTACATCTATTGATAATGTCCAGGCTGATATCTGTAAAGTTTTTTGGCAACATAAGTTTGTCAGGACCAGTAAAAGTGGTGTCCAAAAGGTCACTTCTCATTTTACAACATGGCCCAGTTCTTCAACGAAGGAGGACATTTTTTATTCCAATCCAGACCTACCTTCTTTGATTGAAAGAGAAGGGATTACTCTCAATGATAATGTAGAAGTCATTAACAGTCCTTGCAAGTGTGCAACCTATTCCTCCATGCACAGGGGGTAAATTAAGTTTTTTTTTCAAACCTGGGATTCTATTTTCATAGATCCCTGAATAGGTGTTACCACATGGAATTCTTCAAAGAAACCATTTAGACTTTGCTTCCAAACTCTTTCCATCTTTTGCTCATAGACCATGCATTAGACCACCAGGAGATGGCATTGTCCATCTGGACCACAAATATGCATATCCATCTGCTCCAATTAAATTACTTGGAATGATCAAACATATCAGTTTTCTTAACTCCCACCTGGATTATCTTCAACTTCTTGATATTTTTCTTAGCTACTCAAACCAGTGGTGGCCTATCTAAGGTCTTGAAGTACTCATCCACCCATTCACTTAAACTATAAGCCTGATTTAGGGTTTGGCAGACGGGTTACTCTGTCACAAATGTGATGGATCCCTCTGCCGTAGTAAACGTGGAGTAAATGTTATGCTACATATAAAGCAGTGGTTGAGATATCATCCATGTTTGTGATGGAGTATCCCAAACACCAAACTCTTAATCAGGCTCTGTGGCCCAGATGTACTAACATTAGTAATAGCAATGATCAAACAGTGATCTTCTACAAATTGCTATTTGGTAATCAATATTTCTGATGTACTAAATTTTTATCTGGCCCATATTTCCGAATTAGTGATTCGAAGTGGGTAGCAAATAGACCTAACTCATGAATAATAATGAGGTAGGTCACAATTTGAGACCGTATAGGGCATTTAGGGATGGTGACCTGCTGGGGTCAGCAAACCACCATGTCTATGATTGTTTTTTAATAAAGTAATCTTTTTTTTAATACAGCCCATTTTCTTAAAGGGAAATGGGATGTGTTTCAAAAAACGAAAATTACATTTTTATGTTTCATTTTTTAGACTAGGCAGTAGCCCATGAGGCCACTGCAAAAACAACAGTTGATGGACTGAATGCATAACAATGTCATTCATTCACCCCAGTACAGAGATCTGGGCCTAAATCCATTGTTTTTTGCTCACCATGCCATTCAAGTTTGAACCCAGACATATGCAAATCAGTCTTGACCCTGTGCCTCATGGGAACAGTCCAGCCCGAACTGCCAAGTCAGGTCCTCCCTGGACAGGAACCAAGCATCCTAGGACCGGTTTCGGGGTTCACCCATCTTCAGCCAAGATAGCTTGATTCCAGTGGCATGGAGAGCACAGGACTCACGTCTGAGCATACCCGTCCCACTCGGGGTGACAAATGCAAAAACAACAGTTGATGGACAGAATGCAGAACAACGTCATACATTCACCCCAGTACAGAGATCTGGGCCTAAATCCATTGTTTGTTTGCTGACCATGCCATTTCAGTTTGAACCCAGCCATATGCAAATCAGTCTTGACCCTGTGCCTCATGGGAACAGACCAGCCCGAACTGCCAAGCCAGGTCCTCCCTGGACAGGAACCAAGCATCCTGGGACCGGTTTCAGGGGTTCACCCCTCTTCAGCCAGGATAGCTTGATTTCAGTGGCATGGAGAGCACGGGACTCACGTCTGAGCATACCCGTCCCACTTGGGGTGACAAATGTAAAAACAACAGTTGATGTACAGAATGCAGAACAATGTCATACATTCACCCCAGTACTGCCTGCTCCCAAAAATATTTTTTTCCATTCTCAGAGAGGAAGGGGTCACTTGGGAAGTGGAACATTTCCCAATGGCACCTTCGAGGTGCCAGTAAAATATTAATCTTTTGCGACCGGAATTCAGTCGCAAAACATTAATGCATACTACTGCATATCGGTATTTGTAAGAGATGCTCTAAACCCCCCCCTTCCAAATACCGATTCTCAAACCCAAATTGTGATTCAGTACCTTGATACTGAATTGCAATTTGAGGTTTTTACATTAAAGATATTATTTTTGAGGTTGCAAACTGCCTGATTCTGTGAATCAGGCCATTTGCAACCTCAAAAATGCTTTGGACATTTGGCCCCAAATTCTCATTGGGACCCAGGTTAAGTATATCTTCCTACAACATTTTCAGCTATTGTTCACTGCTAGTTTTTTTTTTTTTTAGTAAACAAGGAGAAGTCCTTACTTCTCCTAGGTTAGTCTTCGCAATTTCTGGGTTTCAAGGTCAATTCCCTTTCTTCTATTGTCCAAATACCAGAAAAAAGTAGCTTATTTCTTAACATTACCCACATGTTGTGCTGTTGCCTAGCCAAAATGATTGGTTTATTGTAATTTTCAATCCAAGCAGACTTCCTGGATCACCTTCATTACTGGGCCTCGCAAAGCCTAAAAAGATGCCATCTCAAACGAGGTACTCAGAAGCAATTCCTTTGCATTTAGAAACAAAAGAAGAAACTTGAACATCCCCGCACCTGGAATTATTGAGCCTTCTTCATTTTCATTTTCAACTTCCACCAGAGTCTGATGCAAATGTATCCATTTTGGGTGCTAGTTACGGCCAACATTTGAATAGATATGCATGGTCTCAGCAGTCAGTTAAATATCAACTGTGTAGAGTTGTTTGTCAGTACTTTTGTCATACAAACATTCACAAAACACAAAGCTGGTTGGCCAATTCTTCTCCGGATGGATACCCTACAACAGAAAGGTACATAAACCATCTAGGAAGCAGTCATTCAAAATCTCTATCTGAAATGGCAAAACGAATTTAGGAATACTGTCTTCAATGCCATGTCTTAGTTACAGTAGAGTGTATCCATGGATCTATAAATTGCAAGGAATATTGGTTTTCTTTCCAGCTCAAGACATCAGCAACTGGCAGCTTCATATCTCTATTGTTCACTCTTTCCAAAACCTTTGATGATAATTGTTGATTGAGTTGTTCAAATCCAGAATTAACACCATACTTAATATATTTTATAGTTGGAGACCAGATTCAGTGGCTCAAGGATCTATGTCTACCCTCACCCTTAGTTTCAAGGTATTTCTTATACATTTCCGCCTTCATAACAATCTCTGCTGTCTGTCACAGCGCAGGAGAGAAACAGGGTCTCTAGTGATGATCATAATCCCTCTCTGACCTTCACAGATATGGGATCCGGATCTCGCCCTGATGCCATGTGTGTAAAAAGGTATGCTCCAGAACTAGTAATATTCTTATAACGAATTGATCCTGGCACCATAATATGACCAAGCAGCTTGTCGGTAACACAGCTCCAAAAGCCCATCTTCCAGTACGGCCACTCTTATCAGTTCTATATTACATCATAAATAACACGGTATAGCATCCACACAGGGACATGCTGATGTTACATGTCATTTGTACATAAATTGCTACTACATGCATACATACGAGATTCAATCACAACACATCCCCCTCCTTTCTCACTACAGTGTAATTAAAATCAAAAGAACATTAAAATACACTATTCAGATGGAAAAAACTTAATTAAATAGCCAAACAACATCATAGAAAACATATTTCATCCAATAAAAGTAAACCGACCAGATGGAATAAAAAACAAGTTGAGTCACTCACAAACATAATTTCTTAAACTCATTGGTTTAACCATAGAACTGCCAATGCTGCTTCTTTTCCCAGACCCAGATTGCTTTTGTTCACCTCTCTCTAAATTCTTACCTGAACTATTCCCATTCTGCATGTTAACATCCCCTTCTTGCTTCTTTCAATGCCCACTCATATCTTCATCATGCATCCTTTCATACCTTCTACTTACATTCTTAGCATGTGAGGTACTAGGTAATCCATGTACTATAATGCCTTTCCTGCACAACAAAATTGAATTAATATTCCATACTCTACCATCAGTAAGAAGCACTGAATTACAGAAGATCTGTTTCACAACAAGTGGTTCAGAGAACTTCACTTGACTTTTCTTAAAATGTACAGATTTCTCTGCTTTGAACTGATCCACCACCTTAATGTGATCAGTTTACAGTTATGTTTCTCATCAAAATGTTTTTTGTAGATTGGTTTTGCATGCACTAGCTTTTTCTTAATTACTTCTGTTGAGGAACCCACTTTCTTTGAACTTGGTATCAACCCTGTCATCCTAAGAACATGGTGCTCTTCCTGTTATTAGTTTGAAATAACTATGTCTTGTATCATTTGAGAAGCAATTCTATATGATCATCTAGTGAACAACAATTCATTCCTCCAACCCAAGTGGTTGTTTTTGACTTGTTAAATTAACTCCTTGATCACTAGGTGAAATTGCTCAATTGCACCATTTACGGCAGGATGATAAACAGAAGTAGTTTATGTGTAATACCAATCCTATTATAGAAAGCTTTGAAAGTATCTGACAAGAATTATTTCCCAATATTGCTGAGAACACAGTTACATAGTCCTTTCCTAAGTAATTTCCCATAAAGACATTTTACCATGGTAACAGTATCAGCTTTAGCCACAATTTCAAGCTCTGGCCATTTTGAAGAGAGGTCTATGATGACTATAAAGTATCTAGATTCTCCTTTTTCATGAAACGGCACATAATATCTATCACAATCATTCCCATCAAATACTGGGACTGGTGATGGGCCATAGTGGTGGTAGAAAGTGGTTAATGGTTTGTCTGAGTTATTGCAATGAGCACAATCCCTGACTTTCTTTTTGAATGCCTTGTCTAAACATGGCCACAAATATAATTCTTTCATTCTGTTCTTAGTCTTGCCAACACCCAGGTGACCTTCATCTAAAATAACCAGTAATCTAGATTTAAGAAGTAATAACTCTACCATTCCTCAACACTTTTCCATTTTCTGCTGACAGCTCTTCTTTTAGTTACCAAAATTCTTGTAAGTCATTGTCATGTAATTTCCTTTCTGACCAACCATTCACAACCCTTTCACATATCTTCACCACCACCTGATCTTCTTCCTGTGAGACTGAACATCCTTTATCAGCGATACCTCAAATCTTGCTATCGACAGATTACACAAAGTATTTCTCAAGATCGCCTTTGGCAACACACTTCAAAGGCAGAGGCAAATGACTTTAAAAATTGCCAACTTAAGTTTTACCCCAGGAGTGTACTGTACTTCATGTTAATAATCCAATAACCTAACTAACATACGTGTCAAACATTGGGACGCACTGCACAACCCTTTGGTAGGTAGTACTTTTGTTAGGGATTTGAGATCCCCAACGTATTGCCTACACTGCTCTAGACCCTACATATATGGTAGTGCTTCTCACTGAATTACAGACTACTTTTCTTCGGTAGGTGTCAAGGAACGAAAAGCAACTACAATACCACTTTCTTTCCCACTTGTGCCCTGGTTGAGTTAAAACAGCACCACTGCCTCTCTAGCTTGCCTCTGTGGCAACTACACTTTTTAAACCAGCGTGACAACCTTGTAGGGGCAGTGGACTGCATTTGCCAGATTTTATCATCTGAAACAAGGTCTGACACTCAGTTGGCCACTCATATTTGTTTTTAATTTTCAAAAGTTGAGAAATATGGTACGTTTGATTTGATAAATCTTTGACAAATTTTGTATAAATCTTAGGCAGTCCTAAAAATGCCCTTACACCATCCTTGATTTTAGGTATGGGTGAATCTCTTATGGCTCCTACTAGTACTTTTTATGGGTTTAATGCCCTCTACTGCTATGTTACATTTTTCTTTGTCAATTTGCATGTGCTCTGCTAAGCAAGTGGGCCTTTCTGTTCTAATATGTTCAAAACTAGTGTCAAATTTGAGTCAAGCTCAGTTCTAATCCTACCCAGAATTAGGATGTCATCCTAAAAGAATAACAGATTTTTGACATCCTTAAACAATTTGTGCATTAACCTCTGGAACATAACCGCAGCAGAGGCAAGGCCAAACGGTACTCTTTTAAAATGGTAATATCAAAATGGGGTAACAAAAGTTGTGAGCATTCTACTCTCAGGATGTTGTGGTATCTGAATGCAGCACTGTAAACAGAGCCACGTTCAAGCATCCCCAGTTTGCTGCCTTTCAGTGTCACTAGTGGTCGATCGAAAAACTCTTAAAGTTAGCGCAAGGTGTGTTAAAATCACTAAAAGATACCAGGGTGATACTGTGAAAATGATGAAATGGGCAGGAGTGAAGGTTACTTCTTCTGGAAAAGAAGACCCTCACACACCCAACAAGCGGGTGTCTTGCTTCATCACTGGGTCTTTGCTCCTTATTGGGCCGGCGGTGCAATGCCCGATCAGGCACCCAAGGGGGCCTTCCTATCGGAGATCTTTATTTCCAACGCCGATGAGTGAGGTGTGTGGGGGGGAAGTTAATTTTAATAGTTGGTGTAGGTGCATGTGAGGTGAAAGGTGAGTATACTAAAACAGGGGTAGGTGATCCACTTCAAACAATTTTAATAAAGCATGGTCACCATACTGATTAAAATCAAAATAATACGCACATCTCTCACCTTTAGGTGTGTGAGTAAACGTGCTAAAAGGATCAAAGGGTCAACATGTTTCTTGCCTTGTATTATATTAAATGGCAATTCTTCAGGACCAATGAAAAAGATACGGCTACCTGCACCTTTTTGGTGGTGACCACAACCTCTAAGAGGTATCAATGGTGGACACACGTACAGCACCCTAAAAATGTGTGGTACCGCGAGTAAAGAAAAACACAACCTGCGGAAAGAAAAGGAAAATTACAAGTAAAAGCATTATAATAAAAACCAATCCGAGACATCAGGTTAACTTTAGACAACAGGTGATGTCAGAAATGAAACCGTGACATGCGTCGATTGTGAGCAATTGTTTGCAGGACTTACTTAGGGCTATCAGCAGCAAATTAATTATAGACCAACTCAAAGACCAGCCCGGAAAAGGCTGCGTCAAATTATCAAGAGTAGTGTCGCAAAACCTCACCCTCATAGGCTGTGATGAATACGAGGCCAGGGTGGGAGAGCACTAAATTTGAGTGCCCTAGAATAAGGAAGGCAGATAAAACAACAGACAGGTAAGGAGAAAAGAAGAACAAACATTGTAAGGTATTGAAACCTATGTTGCATTAAACCTCATGATATATTGGGGTACAGAGGAAACAGTCTGCAACTGAGACCTCACAAAGGCATAAGCAACTCGAGTGGTAAAAAATGCAATGTCACTAAAGGGTTAAAATGCACTTGACTGTGTCGATTGCCCGTGGACCAAAGGGTACATGAGGGACTGGGTTGAGTCGCTCAAGTACCTGACAGCGACCGACAAGAGAGTAGTAATGCTGTAACACGTTTGTGTCTTCAACACGCATCAAATTAGCCAAGAGATAGTGGTGTAAAAAGACTTGCAATGATGTCAATACAGCGAGTGACGCTTATTAGCGTAGAATCAATCGTGCTCTACGTCAACACACTCATACGACAGAGAATAAAATGTGAGCGATAATATCTTGCCATTGATGGTGGAGGCATTTAAGGTATCACATAGACCTAACGCATACAAAAAACGTATACGAACAGCCTCTATTGGTCAGAGCTCTGCAGATTACAATTCAGTTATGCGGGCACATCCTGATGGCAGGAAAGATATATATCTCAATACTCACGATTCCGTATTTGAGGAAACTACCGTGTACCTAGAACCTCACCAGCCACTGCAATCTGGTGTTTGCACGTCCGACTCGCTCCTGGTTATGAGAGCAGGTCGGCGTGCAGCGCGAGTGCGTGGAGGGCGGGGACATCCGGTAGAGAGAGGCGTGCCCCCGCAACAACAACTAGGCCGCTAACCTCGGTGGGTGTGAGTAGGAAGGGACGCGTACGTGGTTGTTATGGTAACTCGTGCGCGGGGAAGATAAACCCTGTCGCTCGAGTGATGGTAGAAATACCGGCAATCTGTTAGCATTGCGGCAACCGGCTCAGCAGTAGACTCCCATGGTGAAATGAGAATATTAAATGTTACAGAGAATTGAAAATCATTAAAAGGGGCACTAGATCAAATTTAGCTAATCGGCTTAGTAATGTGGGGTGCAAGCATACGTGATTCAGCTAGAGTTATAGGAGGCAGCAAACTTGATTTAAGAAAGCATGCTCCACGGAATATCCTCGTTGAGGCCAGTGGCGTCTGCAGCCAATCTTAGGACCCACCGTTGTTCGAGTCTAAAGAGGGCTTTTTTCGACATGTGGGGGTGGGATTCTAAGACAACCCATTGGAATGAGGTGGGAGCATGTCGTTCCAGGTGATAATGGGTCATCATTTTGGTGTTTGTTTTGGCGCATCTGAACTGCTTTTATGTTCCAGCATGCGGGTCTTGACTGCACGAGTAGTCATGCCTATATATGGTAGACCACATGGACATGTCATCATATAAATGCAGTTAGATGAGTTGCAATTGGTGTGTTTGCAGATACTCCAAGTCAAGCCGTTGGGAAATACCAATTCTTTACTGATGCGTGTCTGAGGACACATAGAACAAGCCCCACAGGGATAATGACCCTTAACTGGAGGCAAATCGCACAAAATTCTTTGTGACCTAATAGTTGGTTTCTTAGGTCTAGTATGTATTAGTAAATCCTTCAGATTACTAGTGCATTTGAATGCAAACCTGGGAATTTCTAAATCCAAGTCACCAGTATTGAGAATCCCCCAGTGTTTTTTAATGATGGCCCTGATCCTGTTGGAATCAGGCGTAAAAGTGGTGACACACGTAATGGATTGATCAGGTTCCTTGATGTTAATGTCTAACAAGCTCTCTCTGTTATTGTTTCTTGCTCGTTTGCGAGCTCGTGACACTACTTGTGTGGGATAGTCTCGCTTGATCAGATCATTCATGAGGGTCGCGGACTCTTTCTGGTAGTCTGCCACAGAGCTGCAGTTCCTTTTGATACGCAAAAATTGCCCAAAGGGCAAATTTTCCCTCAACGACTTTGGATGATAACTGCTGAATAAGAGGAGGCTATTCCTATCTGTAGGTTTACGGTACAGACTCGTAGTGACCTTGTCTCATTCAAGTCGGACAAGTAAATCCACGAAGGGAACTTCTGTGTCAGAGATAGTATGGGTAAATCTCAAATAGGGATTTAAGGTGTTGATCCAAGTACAAAATTCTGTACATTTCGTATAGTCTCCTCTCCACAGGATCAGAATGTCGTCAATAAATCTTTTCCAGAGCAGTACATTCGCCGAGTAGGGATTGGAAGAATGATGGATTGCCCTAGCTTCGAAAGCCGACATGTACATGCATGCTAGACTCGGCGCGAATGTACTGCCCATGGAAGTACCTTGGGTTTGATGGTACAATTGTGTGTTGTACTCAAAGAAGTTTTGAGTCAGGGCCAGGCTAGCGCATTCCATTATAAATGGTACAGGTGTAGTGGAAATACGCTCACTGCTACTCAGAGCATCCTCGATGACCTGGAGAGTGGCTTGTTGGGGTATGTTGGTATATAACGCTTCAACATCCAATGTCAGCAAAAGGTTTATCTCCTGTGGGTGTTGGATAACCTCCAGGAGGCGGAGAACGTCAGTGGTGTCTCGGATGTACGAAGGAGTAGTTCTGACCAGGGGCTGGATGAAATGGTCAACAAACTGCGACAAAGGTTCCAGAATGGATCCTACGCCTGACACGATAGGCCGTCCAGGCACTGGAGATGTCCCTTTATGAATTTTGGGAAGGCAATAAAAGAAGGGGATCACTGGTTCCTTTGCTATGAGGAAGTTCGCTTCTTTCTTAGAGATCCAGCCTTCTAACTCAGCTGTGGAGACCATAGAGCCTATAGTCCTGGTCAACTGTGGGGTAGGGTCTTCCTTAATGGGCGTCTAATATCTTGTGTTGTTAAGTTGTCTATGACTTTGTATATCGTAGTCAACTGAGGACATGATGACAGTCGCCCCACCCTTTTCTGCTTGTTTTATTACAATAGTGTTGTCATTAGCCAGATCTCTCATAGCCAACGACTCACTAGTAGACAAGTTCTGAAAGGGCACTCGATTGGTATCCATATTAAGATCCTTTAGGACTGCCTTTTCAAAAGTCAGTACTTCCGGCGGGACCATACTCCTTGTGGGCGTGAAGGTTGACGGTCTATGGAGCCCTGAGTCATCGCCACTAAGCGGCGGATGATCTTGAAAGAACGCCTTTAGCCTAATCTTGCGAAATAAATTCTGGACCTCGCAAGTGTCACGAAATCTGTCTGTCTTAGGTGTAGGGGCGTAGCCCAGACCTTTCTGGAGCACTCTTTCTTCCACAGGTGTAAGAACTCTGGTGGATAGATTGATCATCAATCTCTCTTGTCCCTGGTTTGGCTCCTGGTTTCCACTGTTCCCTGGCTCATCCTCATCATTAACACCGCAAAAAGAATAGCGGATGCCCTGTTAATCAAGATCCAAACAGCGGAGGGTGCTATCAAAGTCATCATCCAAACAACTGTATACAAGACTAAATTAGCAGAAATCAATGCTGAACTTGCCGAGAATAGGGAGTACCTTAAGAAGCAAAAAATATCTAAACTTCAAAAAGACATTAAGAAGTTTTCGACAGAAAAGGTATACTCCTATCCTAAAGCAGACTATACCTCTACAGTAACTAGCTACTCGTCAGATGAGAGTTCAGGGCCTTCCAGACGGAGTTCCTCAACCAACAGTGAATCTAGCACAGGGAGCTGGAACAGCAACAACAGGAAAACGAGACCTTTCCAGCCACCAGGCTATCCGGCATTCAATATGCCTCCTTATCAGGGACCCCCCTTTTGGCAATATCCTATGTATCATCAAGGCCCTCCCCCGCCCTTCTTCCCACCTAGGGCTGAACAACCTTTTTTAGACAGAGGCTGGGGCAGAGGAAGAGGGCGCAGAAGAGGGCGACAACAAAAAAGAGTGCAATGGCAGGAACAACCTCCCAGAACAGTGGAAACCAGGAGCCAAACCATGGACAAGAGAGATTGATGATCAATCTATCCACCAGAGTTCTTACTCCTGTGGAAGAAAGAGTGCTCCAGAAAGGTCTGGGCTACGTCCCTACACCTAAGACAGACAGATTTCGTGACACTTGCGAGGTCCAGAATTTATTTCGCAAGATTAGGCTAAAGGCTTTCTTTCAAGATCATCCGCCGCCTAGTGGCGATGACTCAGGGCTCCATAGACCGTCAACTTTCACGCCCACAAGGAGTATGGTCCCGCCAGAAGTACTGACTTTTGAGAAGGCAGTCCTAAAGGATCTTAATATTGATACCAATCGAGTGCCCTTCCAGAACTTGTCTACTAGTGAGTCGATGGCTTTAAGAGATCTGGCTAATGACAACACTATTGTAATAAAACAAGCAGATAAGGGTGGGGCGACTGTCATCTTGTCCTCAGTTGACTACGTTATCGAATGTCGTAGACAACTTAACAACACAAGATATTACACGCCCATTAAGTAAGACCCTACCCCACAGTTGACCAGGACTATAGGCTCTATGGTCTCCACAGCTGAGTTAGAAGGCTGGATCTCTAAGAAAGAGGCAAACATCCTCATAGCAAAGGAACCAGTGATCCCCTTCTTTTATTGCCTTCCCAAAATTCATAAAGGGACATCTCCAGTGCCTGGACCACCTATCGTGTCAGGCATAGGATCCATTCTGGAACCTTTGTCGCAGTTTGTTGACCATTTCATCCAGCCCCTGGTCAGAACTACTCCTTCGTACATCCGAGACACCACTGACGTTCTCCGCCTCCTGGAGGGTATCCAACACCCACAGGAGATAAACCTTTTGCTGACATTGGATGTTGAGGCATTATATACCAACAAACCCCAACAAGCCACTCTCCAGGTCATCGAGGACGCTCTGAGTAGCAGTGAGCGTATTTCCACTACACCTGTACCATTTATAATGGAATGCGCTAGCCTGGCCCTGACTCAAAACTTCTTTGAGTACAACACACAATTGTACCATCAAACCCAAGGTACTTCCATGGGCAGTACATTCGCGCCGAGTCTAGCATGCATGTACATGTCGGCTTTCGAAGCTAGGGCAATCCATCATTCATCCAATCCCTACTCGGCGAATGTACTGCTCTGGAAAAGATTTATTGACGACATTCTGATCCTGTGGAGAGGAGACTATACGAAATGTACAGAATTTTGTACTTGGATCAACACCTTAAATCCCTATTTGAGATTTACCCATACTATCTCTGACACAGAAGTTCCCTTCGTGGATTTACTTGTCCGACTTGAAGGAGACAAGATCACTACGAGTCTGTACCGTAAACCTACAGATAGGAATAGCCTCCTCTTATTCAGCAGTTATCATCCAAAGTCGTTGAGGGAAAATTTGCCCTTTGGCCAATTTTTGCGTATCAGAAGGAACTGCAGCTCTGTGGCAGACTACCAGAAAGAGTCCGCGACCCTCATGAATGATCTGATCAAGCGAGACTATCCCACACAAGTAGTGTCACGAGCTCGCAAACGAGCAAGAAACAATAACAGAGAGAGCTTGTTAGACATTAACATCAAGGAACCTGATCAATCCATTACGTGTGTCACCACTTTTACGCCTGATTCCAACAGGATCAGGGCCATTATTAAAAAACACTGGGGGATTCCCAATACTGGTGACTTGGATTTAGAAATTCCCAGGTTCGCATTCAAACGCACTAGTAATCTGAAGGATTTACTAATACATACTAGACCTAAGAAACTATTAGGTCACAAAGAATGTTGTGGGATTTGCCTCCAGTTAAGGGTCATTATCCCTGTGGGGCTTGTTCTCTGTGTCCTCAGACACGCATCAGTAAAGAATTGGTATTTCCCAATGGCTTGACTTGGAGTATCTGCAAACACACCAATTGCAACTCATCTAACTGCATTTATATGATGACATGTCCATGTGGTCTACCATATATAGGCATGACTACTCGTGCAGTCACGACCCGCATGCTGGAACATAAAAGCAGTTTCAGATGCGCCAAAACAAACACCAAAATGACGACCCATTATCACCTGGAACGACATGCTCCCACCTTATTCCAATGGGTTGATTTAGAATCCCACCCCCACATGTCGAAAAAAGCCCTCTTTAGACTCGAACAACGGTGGGTCCTAAGATTGGCTGCAGACGCCACTGGCCTCAACGAGGATATTCCGTGGAGCATGCTTTCTTAAATCAAGTTTGCTGCCTCCTATAACTCTAGCTGAATCAAGTATGCTTGCACCCCACATTACTAAGCCGATTAGCTGAATTTGATCTAGTGCCCCTTTTAATGATTTTCAATTCTCGGTAACATTTAATATTCTCATTTCACCATGGGAGTCTACTGCTGAGCTGGTTGCCGCAATGCTAACAGATTGCCGGTATTTCTACCATCACTCGAGCGACAGGGTTTATCTTCCCCGCGCACGAGTTACCATAACAACCACGTACGCGTCCCTTCCTACTCACACCCAGTGAGGTTAGCGGCCTAGTTGTTATTGCGGGGGCTCGCCTCTCTCTACCGGATGTCCCCGCTTTCCACGCACTCGCGCTGCACGCCGACCTGCTCTCATAACCAGGAGCGAGTCGGACGTGCGAACACCAGACTGCAGTGGCTGGTGAGGTTCTAGGTACACGGTAGTTTCCTCAAATACGGAATCGTGAGTATTGAGATATATATCTTTCCTGCCATCAGGATGTGACCGCATAACTGAATTGTAATCTGCAGAGCTCTGACCAATAGAGGCTGTTCGTATACGTTTTTCGTATGCGTTAGGTCTGTGTGATACCTTAAATGCCTCCACCATCAATGGCAAGATGTTATCGCTCACATTTTATTCTCTGTCGTATGAGTGTGTTGACGTAGAGCACGATTGATTCTACGCTAATAAGCGTCACTCACTGTATTGACATCATTGCAAGTCTTTTTACACCACTATCTCTTGGCTAATTTGATGCGTGTTGAAGACACAAACGTGTTACAGCATTACTACTCTCTTGTCGGTCGCTGTCAGGTACTTGAGCGACTCAACCCAGTCCCTCATGTACCCTTTGGTCCACGGGCAATCGACATAGTCAAGTGCATTTTAACCCTTTAGTGACATTGCATTTTTTACCACTCGAGTTGCTTATGCCTTTGTGAGGTCTCAGTTGCAGACTGTTTCCTCTGTACCCCAATATATCATGAGGTTTATTGCAACATAGGTTTCAATACCTTACAATGTTTGTTCTTCTTTTCTCCTTACCTGTCTGTTGTTTTATCTGCCTTCCTTATTCTAGGACACTAAAATTTAGTGCTCTCCCACCCTGGCCTCGTATTCATCACAGCCTATGAGGGTGAGTTTTTGCGACACTACTCTTGATAATTTAACGCAGCCTTTCCCGGGCTGGTCTTTGAGTGGGTCTATAATTAATTTGCTGCTGATAGCCCTAAGTAAGTCCTGCAAACAATTGCTCACAATCGACGCATGTCACATTTTCATGTCTGACATCACCTGTTGTCTAAAGTTAACCTGATGTCTCGGATTGTTTTTTATTATAATGCTTTTACTTGTAATTTTCCTTTTCTTTCCGCAGGTTGTGTTTTTCTTTTTTCATTTCAAAAGAATTTTATTATTTTAAAAGCGCAATATGAAACATAAGATACAGGCCAAAGTGATACAATTGATATCGGACAATAAGGTAATAAATACATTATGATAAAACTAATTAATAGGGAAACAAATCAATGTCATTCATTAATCTGCAGATATCAGATAAATAAGTTACTTAAGGAGGGAAGACCCAAAATGATATCTGGCAAAGAAATATATCAAAAGTATCACCCACAGATGGCAAATTGGGGAAAGAGGGAAGAGAAGAAAGGAAGAAAGAAAAGGCGGAAAGAGTAGGAAAGAGAAGAAGAAAGAGAAAGAGAGACAGAGAGGAGAAACGGAAGAGGAGAGGATTTCCAAAGGAATCACCCAACACAAGACAACACTAACCAGACAAATCAAAGGGAAATTGCGCCACCAACCCTTCAGAGGCCAACTCCATGTATGAATCTAAGGCTTTCCAAACACCAGAGGAAATAGAAGGAGAAAGATGAGCATGGTCCACTGACATATGAGCACTACGTAGAAAGGAAACCCAAGCCCACCAAGTATGATAAGAGACGGACGAAAAGGATTTCCACTCCATGAGAATTACTTTGACTGCAATAGTTAACAAGAGGTCCAACAACTGTAACTCCATGGGATCTAAAGGCAGAGGGACTGGGGACGCCAACGGACCCAAAAGAATTAATGGAAAAGACAGCTGGAATTTGATGTTAAAGATGAGCATGAGGTGCTTGTGAACTAAATCCCAAAAGGAATGGAGAAGGGAACAGTCAAGGAACATATGTTGAAAATCACCTGGTAAAAGCCCGCAGCTCCAGCACAAATTATCTTCTTTAAGATTAAGTGAATGCAGACGAATGGGAGTCCAGTGAAGAAGATTAATAGAGAAAAACTTAGACTGCGTTAGGGAAGGGGCAATTTTGTTACGAAGAGAAAATTTACCAATATTTTGCCAGGTATCAGGAGAGATATGAGCAGTAACACTCTGATCAAAATGATGTACCCATTTTTGCTGTGTGACAGTTTGGGAGGGGAGTGTAGAGGACGATAAAAAATTGTAAATCCGAGACGCAACGTGACCAGTCCTAATCCAAAGCTGAAAAAGCGTAATCGTAGGGGAAGAAGGATGAAGGTGTAATTTAGCAAGCGCAACCTTAATCTTAAGAAAAGTATAAAAATCTAAATTAGATAAAGAGAATTGTTGAGCAAGGGATGAGAAAGGGGAAGGGTCGTTATTAGAATCATAGAGATGTTTAACAAGTGAAACACCCTTCCCAGCCCAATAAGACATCAACTCCGGGTCAATATTAATTTTGATTTTAGAATTGCGCCAAATAGACGACCATCTAGTTTTATGTAATGGAATTGCTACTCTCCTATCAACCTTACGAACCGCAGCAATAGTGTCTAAAATAATAGAGCGAGAGAATGGAATAGAAAGGGTGTTTGTGGTTAAAAAGGATGCAGTCGGCAGTGGGGAGGCCAATTCCTGTTCTATTGTCAACCATGCTGGAGCATGAATAGATGTAGAAGAAAACCAAAGGGCACCCTGGGACGCCAGAAAAGCAGTTTGATACTTCCCCCAATCAGGAAAATTACAGCCGCCCATATCATAAGATTTCCGTAAAAATTCATAAGCAATCCTAGCCCTTCTATCATTCCATAAAAATTTAGAAGTAAGCAAATCAAGTTCATGAAAGAAGGAATCAGAAAGCCTTACTGGAAGCATAGAGGAAACAAAATTAATAATAGGAGTGATCATCATTTTAAGGGTCTGCATACGGCCCCACCAAGAAATATGCTTCGGAGACCAATTCTCTAAGAGACGTCTCACCTTAAGAATAGTTTGGGATTCATTGTAAATAGCCGTAGCATATAGGGTGGAACAGAAATGGATACCCAGATATTTTAGCTGTTTAGATTGCCATTTAAAGCCCGCCGAACCCATATGAGAGGAGAAGCAATAAGCATTTAAAGGAAACATCTCTGTCTTATCTTTGTTCAGAGTGTATCCTGAGACTTTTGAAAAAAGAGCAATCGTATCCGAAATAGCAGGAATGGCCAGTGCGATATCATCAGAAAAAATGAGAACATCATCTGCGTATGCAGCTGTTTTTATTTGATGAGACCCAAAAGAGAACCCCTTAATATCTGGATGCGAATCAATCATTCTGAGGAGAGGATCAATGGATAACAAAAATAAGAGAGGGGACAAAGGACACCCTTGTCTAGTGCCTTGACACAGGTTAAAAAAGGAAGACGTAGCACCATTCACCCGTATATTAGCCCTAGGTCGGGAGTAAAGAGACATAACCATACGAATAAAGGACTCACCAAGATTATGTGCACATAGAACAGCTCTTAAAAAAGGCCAAGAGACCTTATCAAAGGCCTTTTCAGCGTCAAGGGCCAAGGCTGCCGCCGGAAGATTAGATCGCTTAGCGGCACCAAGAATATGACAAAAAGTACGAATATTATCCCGTGCAAGACGCCCCTTTACAAAACCTGTTTGTGAAGGATGAACCAATTGGGGAATAAAGGACTCTAAACGTTTAGCTAGAATTTTAGCAAAAATCTTGGCTTCCATGTTAAGAAGGGAAATGGGACGAAAATTTTTGGGATCTGCGTGGTCCTTCCCTTCTTTGGGGATAACTACAATAGTAGCATCAGCCGCGGAACCAGACACAGAACCATCCTTAATAAAAGCATCAAAAACGGATTGGAGTTTCGGGACAAGCACGGGAATAAAGGTTTTATAAAACGCAATAGGATAACCATCAGGACCAGGAGCTTTACCAGACCGAGTAGCTTTGATCGCGGAAATGATTTCATCAGAAGTAATCGGGCAATTTAATGATTGATTATCTTCCTCCGAAACAACTTTCAAAGGAACCGACTTCAAGAACTCCTGACATTGTTCAAAAGAAGCTTGAGCCGACGGGGTATATAAGTTATTATAAAAATCGCGGAAAACATCAAGGATTTCTGCAGTTTGAAATTTTTTCTTACCAAGCTGGTCAGTAATAGAAGGAATTTGGAAAGTATTACAAGAAGATTCCTGAAACTTTAAAGTGGCTGCAAGAATCTTGCCCGCACGATTTTTTAACAACAGTCTCTTAGATTTCTGAGCCTGCAGGCCAATATGAGCTCTCTTAGTGACTATAGTATTGTACGAATACTTTAAATTCTTAATAGATTGGAGGCAGGTCTTGTCCTGGGAATGTCGAAAAAGGGATTCCTGACGTTTGATCTCATCTGCTAAGTCCGTGAGTTCCTTTTTAATGGCTGCGTTTCTCCTTGACATACATTTAATGACCTGACCACGGAAAGTACATTTGAAAGAGTCCCAAAGAACAACAGGGGAACTGACCGACCCAACATTCTCAATAAAAAAAGTCTCAATGTCATTAGAAAACTCTCGCACCAAGGACTCATCATGTAAGATTTCTGTGTTGAGTCTCCACGAACGAGCACGTGTCCTAGGGACAAAGGACGTAAGAGTAAGTGTCACTGCGGCGTGATCAGAAACTAAAATAGGGTGGATAAGCGGAGAAGAAGAAGATTGAACCAAAGAAGAGTGAACCAAAAGATAGTCAATGCGTGAAAAGGACGAATGAGGGGAAGAAAAAAAGGAGAAGTCACTACCAGTGGGATTATGAAGACGCCAAACATCCTGAAGATGGATAAGAGAACACATATTAGTCATTTGTTTGTGTGCTTTAGGGGGACGAAAGTTAAAGGCAGAATTCCTATCCAAGATAGGGTCCATTGGCAAGTTAAAGTCACCACCTACAATAAGATTGCCAGAGTGAGGGGTATCCTCTAGCTTTTTGGTGATAGCATTCCAAAAGGACGGGTCATCCTTGTTGGGGGCATAAATATTCATGACAAATAAGTCAGCATTACCATTGGACACCTTAGATAATAACCAACGTCCCTCTGTATCCTGTTCAGAGGAAACGATAGATAACCCAGAGTGTTTAGAAACTAAGGTAATTACCCCATTCCTTTTACCACAAGCATCCGAACAAGCAACATCAGAGACCCACTCTTTCTTCAGAAACAACGCCTCCTTGGCAGAGAGCTTTGTCTCCTGAAAAAGGACGAGATCCGAAGAAAGAGACTTACAGTAGTCCAAAATCTTTGACCTTTTTACTGGATGATTTAACCCTTTAACATTAAGGGAAAGTATATTTAGTCCAGACATAGAACCAATATTAGGAAAAAAAGATATTCCATATGTGACATATGAAGCGCAACAACCAGGAGAGCTAACCAGCAGACATCAACAGCCAACACACAACAGGGTGAGACCAAAGAGGAAATCCGAAGAGAAAAAAGGAAAGAAGAGGAAAAGGACAGCAAGAGAATACACAGAAAGAGAGAGAGAAGGGCCCATCCGGCAGGTCTGGAAGAGACCAAATTCATACAAGGGGGGACATGGGAAAAAGAGCGAGGGCCAACAGGAGGAGTAAAAACAATGGCATAAAAAGCCCCAGAACAGTGCATAACTGATTATACATTAAAAGGGAAGACTATCTAAAAGCTAAGAACTGGCATTAATGATAGCTATTTAGAAAACAAAGCGAAATGAGAGACTATAAAGGCAACACGTTTGACCAAATAATGTATAAATAACAACTAAAATGAGTCATAAAGAACGGTAAGAGCAGGAAAGATAGAGAAAGAAAGCACTTTCAGGCAATAAGCGCAGATGGAAAGTGAACTAAAAAATAACATTATTATAGGTAGAACCATACCAAAGCAGACTCTATCAAGAGAAAAAGGAACATAATGAAGAAAAGAGAAGAAATACAATCTAAAGCAGACTATATGATACAATATGAGAAAAATAAGTGAAACATAGTAAAAAACGGTATATAACCTTCTATCAATATTACAGTCAATGAATCCCTATGGCAGTTAAATAAGAGACCTAATACTATATATAAATGTGTGAAATCTATATGCAATCTTATATGTAACTGATCATGAATAAATAAAGCCATATACACACAAATTAGCAGAATAAATATGCTTGCCTAAGTGAGAGAACATATAGATAAGAGATGCATAAATCTATCGAGTACAAGGCATCTATAAAAAACTAATCTACTCGAAAGAGACAATTAATAACACAATGTAATCAAAACACTCAATGAAAAAATCAATAAAGTAGGTATAACTAGCAACTATATGAACATCACATATTAACTCTAAATATAGCCATAAATAAACACCTAGTAAACATATATGCTTAAAACACCTAGACACACCATACAACAACACGTTGATAACGCAACGGAAAACACAATGACCTATTCCGTAAAATACGGAACAACAGAAAACAAACATGAAGCAAAAAGACCGACCACAAAGAGATAAAATAAACCAACTTTACCACAAAAATCGACGCACCTAACGAAGACATGCAACGGGAGAGGAAAAGGACCATGACCTAATACGCCGAGAGACAAACCGGGGAGGCAAGGAGTAACAAGACGACACGCGAACAGGAGTGAAGTCAAGCCAACAAGAAAAGCTACCACAAAAAATTAAAAGGTTTATACAGTAAAACTAACAACACTAAAGACCAACACATCATACCAATAATAGGGAAACACCAAGAGACGACAAAAATACGTCAAACCCAATGAGCATAAAGACCACCGCGCAGATCTAAAAGCAGCTAGACTTAATAGATCTGACAAGGACAAAAAACAACGCAATATATATAGCCACATCAGGTGCCAGAAGAACCAGGAACATGTGAAGCCCCTGTTTGAAGATCCATCTGCAACTCCATCTGATTATCCAAAAACAAGGCCAAATCCGCAGGTTCGTCAAAAATCCTGACACGACCTTTGAAAGTAATGCGGAATTTTGAGGGACCAGCAAAAGAGAAGGGGATATTCAACTCAGACAAACGCTTCCGGAGATTAAGAAAACCCTTTCTCCTTATCACCGTGTCCCTGGCAAAGTCTTGAGAAATTGAGATACGATGGCCATTGCAAGAGACAGCTCTAACCTTCCGCATATGAGCCAAAATCTGCTCTGTACGTTGATGACGCAGCGGTTTAAAAATTATCGCCCTTGGTTGCGTAGCAGACTTGGGGCGAAAGGAGGGGACACGGTGTGCCCGTTCCAGTTCAAAGTCTTTATGGAAAGAAATTTGTAGTGTAGATGGAATCCATTGATAAAGAAACTCAATCATGGAAGATGAATCTTTCTCAACCTCCTCTGGAAGACCAAAAATACGCAGGTTGGATCTACGATTACGATCCTCTTGTTCAGTGAGGTCTTTCCTCAATGCTGCCATGGAACGCTCTATCTGCGTGAGAGATCTAGAGTGCTTTTGCATGGTATCCTCTGCGCCACTAATCCGTGCTTCTGTACCTGAGACACGAAGGGAAAGGGCCTTGAAATCATTCCTGATGGCTAACACCTCCACCTGCAGTAAATCTGTATTTGTCTTAGTAGACTGCGCAATTTCATAGACCTCATTAAGGCGCGTCAGGATGGACTCAAGAGTCGAATTAGTGTCTTTAGGAGCAGACTCAGGAGTTGGGGATACCTGTTTGGACCTCTTAAGAGATGCTTTAGAGTCCTTAACGTCTTTAGCATTCGGTGAAGGGGCCATATTCTCAGCCATAGGGCAAACCACCTCCACAGGAACAAAATACACCTCCTCAGATAGAGCGACAGCAAGAAATGTCAGGGGCTGCAAAGCACTCAATGTGCGAGAGGAAAAATGAACAGGAAGGAATAATGTACTTGCATCAAAAGAGCCGAGCAGAGATTATGGCAGGCGATCCCCGTCAGAAAAAAAAAAAAAAACACCACACAAAAAAAAAAACTCACGTGCTGCAGGCGCCAGTAGGCACACACCGACACCTGAAAACAACCAAAATCAGGCCACGAGCAAGGAAGTCTCACATAGGGAAGTGGCAGTGCGTCTGATGAAAAATAAAGTAGCAGAACCCACACAAAAAAGAAGAAAAAAAACACGCAGTGGGCAGCACTTCAATAGGCGGCAGAGAAAAAACAAAATAAACTCAAGAAAAGTGAAAAAACGTCACCAGCTCCTGTATGCCTCCATTCCTGACAAGACAGACCAGTAGCGTCGTCGTGAAGAGGTGATAGTACAAACTCCCTCACAGAAGAAACAAAATGGCGGCCGCTCGTGCAGACATGAAGCGCCACCTCAAAATGCCGAAATATGGAGTCTGGCCACTCTTCATCACCAGAAAAGACCCTCGTGGCGTACACGGCAGTTTCCCAGTCAGGATGTCATCCTCTGCGCTGAACAGGGCATTCCTCAGCGGCAGAAATGTCTCCGTCGGCCCCTGCTCTTTACGGAGCTCAAGCGCGATCCGCCATCACGCAGCGGCGCGCAAGCCACGCCCCCAGGTTGTGTTTTTCTTTACTCGCGGTACCACACATTTTTAGGGTGCTGTACGTGTGTCCACCATTGATACCTCTTAGAGGTTGTGGTCACCACCAAAAAGGTGCAGGTAGCCGTATCTTTTTCATTGGTCCTGAAGAATTGCCATTTAATATAATACAAGGCAAGAAACATGTTGACCCTTTGATCCTTTTAGCACGTTTACTCACACACCTAAAGGTGAGAGATGTGCGGATTATTTTGATTTTAATCAGTATGGTGACCATGCTTTATTAAAATTGTTTGAAGTGGATCACCTACCCCTGTTTTAGTATACTCACCTTTCACCTCACATGCACCTACACCAACTATTAAAATTAACTTCCCCCCCACACACTTCACTCATCGGCGTTGGAAATAAAGATCTCCGATAGGAAGGCCCCCTTGGGTGCCTGATCGGGCATTGCACCGCCGGCCCGCTAAGGAGCAAAGACCCGGTGATGAAGTAAGACACCCGCTTGTTGGGTGTGTGAGGGTCTTCTTTTCCAGAAGGAGTAACCTTCACTCCTGCCCATTTCATCATTTTCACAGTATCACCCTGGTATCTTTTAGGGATTCTAACACACCTTGCGCTAACTTTAGGAACTGCATACCTCTTTGTTTTCACTGATTGATGGGCATGTATGCTGGACCTTTAATAATAATAAGATAGATTATTATTGATAAGCCCCCCTTTTCCCTCTACTTGTTTGAGATCGAAAAACTCTGACAGAAATGTGGAAGATACAACAGAGATCTTGGCAGACTACTATAAATAAGCATAGGCAGAGCCAACTGGTCAAGCTTGCATTTGAAGGTTAGGAAGATGAATTGGCATTGCTAATGCTAGTTTAAAAAAAAAATGTAGTCAGTTCTAATTGGGTGAGTGCATCCCATACTATGCAGCGTTCTCCCAGCTAAGACTCAAACCGACACTGACAGAGACTCTATGGTCTTTACACGATTCAAGAATGGCTCAGCTGGTTTATTCTTGCCTTCCCAGGTCCATTTAAAGATAAATACACATTGGAACCTATAAACATTTGTACAGAGATCTGCCATACCACTGTTTGTTGGAAACTTCTTTACTATAATACATGTACAGATACTACAAACACTCATTTCAGAGTGAAGGCCCTTCTTGTTGCCTTAATGCTTACATATATATTTTTTAAATCAATATGATACATACATAGCAGATATAATTTTGCTGCATAATTGTTTCCTTCCTACCAGTCATGACATTTTTTTTGCAACCGTAAAGTGTAAAATAAAAAGATTTTAAATTGATATTTTAATTTAATGTTCAGAGGCAGATGTTATTCATTACTGGTGACTTTTTGCAAAATTTACTATGGAAACCGATTGTGGCATTTAGTAGTATATGGTCTACTAGACAAACTATCTTAAAAAATAAACAATAGTCAAATGCATTATTTAAGCACTGATCATATATGCCATTGATTTTCATTCATTGGAAGAGCCACTCCGAGTACCTCGAACTCACCTTCCTCTGTTAGATCAATCTATCTGTCTTGATGTGCTTTACAGACTGAAAATGTGCGCCTTTTCATCTTTCTCCTTGAACGTGAATGCTGCAGCTTCCTGGAAGGAAATAAGTGGTCTTATTTGCCAAAGTGGCGCATTCTATGCATTAAATGTAATTATACAAATGAAGGTTTTACTGAGACTCCGGATTTCACTCATTAGTACAATTCACTCTCATTTAAACTCCTCGCTAACATACCAGAAGCCATTCATGCATGGGTGGCTCTAGCAGGCTTTGAGGGAAACGCATGTATTTCCCAGTAAATGGACATCTTTACGATTTTTCAGTTCAAAACAGCAGCAAACCTAATGACTATAGAGGGGCGCTGCTCCTCGGCGATAGACTACTTATTCTTGAAATGTCTGTTTAAGAGCTCAATGAAATGGTGTATCCGAAGACGTCAGCAATGTTCAGAATTACAAGGACCTAAAGAGCATCTCTCAAAATAGCTCAATGTTATTTCATCTACAGATATTTTTTGTTTACAATGACATCACATGAAAGGGATTCTTCGATCTATAATTAAAGCTGCAGTGGAAAATTCATAAAAGCACTTATGACTAGGGGAAGTTGTTCTTCAGGAGTACTTGTGGATCAGCCCAGAAACTTCTCTGTAGCAGTAGAAGTGCAGAGAGGACTCAACTCTTTCTATTTGTACAGATTGTGTATGCATATTCCATGATTAGTACCATTTTATTCCCATGTAAGATAATTTGCCTCTATCTCACACTCACATGTACAAATAGTTTGCTAATTTGCGTACTCTAAAGTGCCTTTTGTGAATAGGTCCATACATTGTTTTGGTTGTCCTTTCAATTCATAGGTGTCTGTTGCCTACTTTCAGGAAATACTGTATATCCACGAGGGTTGGACAAACCTCACTCTCAATCAAAGTTATCCAGAGTTTGTCTAAGAACGAGGAGACAGCTTTACAGTTTAACCACCTTGACGATATTGATCCAGCGCTGGGCCAACCCTCTCACCATTGGATATCCGATGGGTCTTTTATGCGACTGAGAGTTGAAGAGAGTTAGCACTTGGTCAAACATATTTAATTAACTGTGTAACACATTTGGCTACAGAGTGAGGAACAGAAATCAATGAATAAAGTTCAAAGATTTATTAGAAGTTAGCAGTCAAATTCAGGTAAATTAATCTAAATACCATGCTGTAAAGATAAGAATAACAACAGGATAGCCCCACCTCCTAAAGAAGTTCAGGCGCATTGGCATAAGGCAAACAAGAAGTTAAATTACAGCAAAACAGAAGATCAATCCTGAGATTTGGTGCTCAGAGAAGAGTCTTTGATCCTCTTTCCTAATCTTGGCAAGTATGTGGGAAGGTGTCAGCACTTTAGCAGCTTGGTCAAGACACTTCTAGGAATAGGGGATACGTTTTAGCCTGAGGCACACTCAGTAAAGCCTCAAGGAGATACGTATAGAGGACTGTACATCTCAAAATCAAAAGGGACAGAAGCCAACAACATGACCTGTGAGAGCTCCAGTTATTTCCACACAACTCTCCTGGGTAACACCCCTTGCTCACACCATTCTGGGCTCCATTGTCCATTCCATTCTCATGTTGTAAGCTGCAACATTTGTGAATTCTCCCAGACCAAACCTGAGAACGATATCCTTGGGTACCTGTAACTCCTCAAAACATTAATGTACAGAGCCTGTCAGTTGATGCTCTGGCTCTCCATGTTCTTTTTCAAGGTCTTCTTCTCAGACTCTCTATCGCTATTACAGTGTTACATATATTCTCAAACTAACAAACCATGCACCTGCACGGACAAAATACGCAAGCAGACATGGAAAAGCAACAGTTTATGAAAATGAAATACAGGCCTACTTTAGTCAATGTAAACGTCTCATTCAATGATGCACATTTAATGTGTGTCTTATGTGTGCACTCATAACTACAAAAAAATGGAAATGATTGTACATTAGATTCAAATGTAGATGCCTATTGCAGTTTAAGTAAATGCAAAGTAACTTTGAATGCATGAATACAAGTGTAACTCAGAACTACATTATGAATTTCAATGCGAAAAGATTATTGCACAAGTTACATATTTCTCTCTCATTTCTAATGTAAATACATTTTAATGGTATGAGGATGGTTTATCAAGCTCTAAAACTGCATTTATTTAATAAAATTGAGCCACACAGTGTATATATGAATCTCTAATTTCTACAGTAACTGCACTTCATTACTGAATTTAAGTGCAATACTTTACATTAATAATGTTCGGACACTCTGAATATGTAGTGCTAAATGCACATATATGTTGCATATTTGTGATGTGTAGGTGTGGAGCGAAAATTACACTCCTCAAATATATATGTACCTTCAAGGCACGTAGATATGGAATCAAGACTAGTAAGGGGCATATTTACGAGAGGCTTGCATTACATTTTCACAATGCAAAGTGGTACATGCGCAATGCATGCCACTAAGTCAGATTTCTGAAGCCACGTAAAGCCACTTTACGTGGCTTTAAATGGCTTAAATAATTTGGAGTAATGCAACGCAGCACAAATCACTGGGTTACCTTACTCTGCGCAAGCGAGCTGTCCGATGGGCACTGCGGTGAGTGTTCTCACGCAACTCCTATGGATTATTGACACATTACCAGATTTACAAGGACTTGTAAACTTGGGAATTTGGCAAAATCTTACGTCTCCCCAGGTGAGGGTAACAAGGAGAAATATGTCCATGTCTCCTAGTTCTCTCCTCTTTCTTCATATGCTGCATTCTGCTGCACACTTAGAAAGAGGGATAAGCCTCTCAGGTATTTGTTTGTGCAGGAAGCTGCTCCTTCCTGTAGAAAAACATTTCTGTATGCAACAGAGGCTTCCTTGCACCATGGTGTACGTGTGCCTGCATTGATGCTGGGCCACCAAAACGCTGCCAGTGCAAGGGACAATTATTCCATGAAAACTGGCTAGTTTTATAGTTGCCCTTTAGGGGACATGCATGCAGAACCTGGGAAAACGGTGCATCTCCTCACAGGGTTTGAAGAGGCCTCTGGACTGTGCGTCAAGTGGCTCAAGACTAGCTTACTCCCGACCCGGGCGGACCTGGGCGAGACCCCGGATTTGTGCTGCATTCGCTGGGAGGAAAGGGCTATGAAGAGGAGGAATCCTTGTGTACTGCACAAACCCAGAGAGGGGATATCGGGGCGGCAGCTGCAGCATTTCAAGCTAGTGTGGGATTCTGAAAGTCACTTCCGATTTCTGTGGCTGGCTGGATAACGATGCCTAAAATAGCGTCACCTAGCCTTTTTTTTATTTTTTGCAGTACTCACGGTGTTTGTGCCTCAGGGTTGTTTCAGGACTTGGCACAATTCAGATTGACTTAATATGGGGCAGAGGCTGGCTCAGGGTGGCACTGGCTAAGCTGCAGCATGAGTCCATGGAATTGGGGAATAAGTGTCTCTAACTTTAAATTCTATTACCTGGCGGCCCAGCTGCAGGTGTGTATGGAGTGGTTTCCGAGGCTGGAGAATGCAGAGGCGCCGCATTTGCCAGGTGCCCCAGATCGGGCCCTTCTTTGGACCCTATTGCTTGACCCTAAAGTTCACCTAGTGCAGGCAGCAGAACCTGGCTATGTTCCAGAACTGTTAGCTGAGGGAGCTCTGTCGAATGAGGACGCATACTTCATATTCCCCGAGGTTGCTGCTTCAGGCCCTGCTTACGTAGGTCAGGTGGGTCAAGGGAAGTCACCTGCAGGACTGGGTGGCTGAGGGCCTAGTTACAGTGGGTCCATTTTATGCAGATGAAGGGCTGTGTTCATTTGAGGATCAGCAGGTGGAGTTTGTCCTCCCGGCTGGGCAATTTATGCTGCATGGTACCTGACTGCATCCTGGGACCGGTTTCAGGGCATCAACCCTCATCAAGACTGATTTACATATGGCTGGGTCTGAACTGGGGTGGTGAAGTGAGCTAAAGAATGATGAAGGATTCAACCCAGATCTGTGACTGGGGGTGAGTGCCTGAAAAGCTTCAGGGCTCTATTCATCATCTCCTTGTGTTTGCTTTGTTCACCTATTTAAATAGCACATTAAAACATGTCCCAGGCCTGCCACTGCAGTTGTAATGCAGTTTTAAACTGCCATGTTGAGTTGGCATTAAAACCCCCTTGCCAAGCCTTAAACTCTCCTTATATTGCAGAAAGGAGGGGTGGGCAGTAAACTCCACTCCTCAAGCGGAGTTTGCAAGGTTTTGCCCACTCTGCACTCTGCTTGGAGCACAAACTTCTGGAAAAACTCAGGCAACCGCCACATAGCAGAGATTTTTGTCAGGTGTGGCTCGCCAACAATGTTATTGAGCACAAGCGAGAACATCGAGCATTAAACAACATCCCAGTGAGATTTCTTAATGCGAGTTGTCGTGACAGGTTGCTACCGCTTGCACTCAGAATGCTGATACTCGCGTTGAGAAAGCTACCGCTTGAGTAGAAAATCTACTCAAGCAGCCGAAACAAGCAGCGCCCTATGGCACGCCACGTGGTGCAGTTCAAGCTGATTGTACAGTAAGGGACACAAATCAGGCCGAGCAGCGCGACATACCAAATTCTGCTGCTCGCTGAATTCCTTGGAGTTTTTAGGTAACTCCGTGTAATTCTGTGGAGTGAACCCCTGTGAGTATCCTCCACCCCTACATATATGTCACCTCTAAAGTAGTCCCTAGGTTGCCCATAGGGCAGAGTGCTGTATAATTAAAAGGTTGGACATGTACTTTTAAATGTCTTGATAGTGAAAAACTCTTAAATTCATTTTTCACTACTGTGAGGCCTACCCCTCCCATGGGATACCATAGGGTATATTATTGCATTTAATAAGCTAATATTTCCAATTGGTAACTGGTAGCTATGTCAAGTTTGGTGTCTTTGGAATTGTAATGAAAACCCTATTTAATGGTAAAGTTTAGTTTTTTTTTTACAATTTTAAAAATGCCACTTTTAGAAAGTTGGCATTGTCCTGCCCTTATCCCTTTGGTGCCTGTAACCTGCCTTGGGTGACATGACTGGGCCTAACTGACAGTTAGATTTTGTGAATTCTTCCCAGACAGTCACACAATAGAGGGATTAGGTGTGCCTTAATGAGCCATCTGCTAGCAGGATGGGGGGGGGGCGAAACTGAGCACAGCTCCACTAGCAACTGATTAGGGAGTGCTCTGCCCTCACATAAAGGACCTATCACCTCCAAATTGGCTTGCTGCCAGGACAGGGAAGTCAGGGAATTCCATGCACTTCAAAGCCACTTTCTAGAAACTTCACCCACCTTTCAGTAGGAGGACACCAGTGTATAAAAAGGAGACAGAAGACACCCACTCTACAGAGCACTGAGGACATGTGTATACTCTGCCAGGAAGAAGGACTGCTGTGCTGCTGAAAGGACTACCACTCTGCTGGACTGCTGACCTGCTGCTGCCCTGTTGAATTTCCACCTTTCTGCCATGCTGCCCTCTTGCCTGGGAAAGAAGAACTGGACTTGGAATTTGAATCCAGGACCTCCATCTCCAAAGGGCTAGTTCACTGGCTTTCTTATCTGAGCCTCAGAGGCATAAAAGGTTCCCCTCACCTTGGACCCACACCTGAATTCAGCTTGAGTGAGTCCTGACCCTCCATACAATTGGTGCCTCACCAGTCCTGGCCCCTTGTAATTTGCTTTTGGGCTCAATGCTTGCTATAGAAGAGATCAGAAAGTCAAGTTTAGAAGTGCTGATAAGGGGCTAATTGCAATAGATAGGGGTCAACAATATTGGTTTATAAAAATATCCCATCCACTACAGTGCCTACCACTGCATCACATGGTAAGTTTATCTTGGCATTCTTAACTTAACATCCACTTCGTGTAGTTAGGCTGATTTACTATTTGAAATATTTAGTTTATGCCATCTGTCACATGCAATATAGTGACCCTGTAACCGTGTATGGATACCTCTTATGGACATCTAGCCAGCTGTCATATGTACTTGTTAAGAACTGAATCAACTAATTGTGGTATGTTGTGGCTGCCATGCCTAAGACCCCTTTATTGGTCAAAATGCAACAAAATGTTAGATATATGTTTCCTCTTCTTTCAAACAAAACAGAAAAGTCAATTTTGAGCAAAGTGTTCTAAACAACGGAATGATAACCTTCAAACTAAAAACCATAATGCTGTCTACAAAGGAACACCATGTAGTCCTGGGGGGGGGGTGGTGGTGGAAGAAATACCAATTATCTTCTTTTTAACACTCTTCGGGGTAATTTATGATGCTTCATTGACTGGCTCTCACATGTGTACCCAGACCCAATTTTGTTGCTCTGCTGGACGTTCATTAGGTTGTCAGGTTGAAAAAAGAAATTGCACCAAAGCGGACATGGAAAACATTTTTATAAATAGTGAATCAGGCTATTCAGATGTAATAAAGAGCATTTTAATGCCTAAGTACTGGCACCACTGACATCTTCTAGTGCAAGTGCTCTTAGATACCATTATGCACGCTGGGATCAAGGACTAATGAATACCAAATCCAGGAAGAAAAGGAGGTAAACACGTAGCTTATATTAGCTAGAAAATGCCCCCACTTGATGAATAATGTTCCTTCATTTTGAATCTGTGACATTATACAGATTGCAAACTCATTCTATGTAAGAGGACCTGGGATGAATTAGCTCAATCCTGTGAAACCAAGATAGCTCCTTGTTCTTGAGGGGGATAAACAGACCTTGCTTTTCAGAAGCAAGTGGCCGGCCATTTGCCATCACAGTTCTGAGCAACAGTGGATGGAGCATTTCGAAGGGGCTATATAACTTTGAGTTAAGTAGAGGCGAGGAGGACCAAGGGGCATATCAGCAACGAGGCGATATAAAATTATCTCCGCTTTGGCGTCCGTTTTTGGGCGAAAAGCGGCGATAATTTTATCGCCTAATTAGCAAGGTCACGCTATTGCGTGAAACCTTGCATTAGCGCCCATATTCTTAACGCCCAGCACTAAGTGTGCTTAGCGATAATTATTGCCGATTGTTGCTGATATGCCCCCTGGGCGGTCTAGCAGGAGGTAGAGCGAATGTGGTATTCACACTAGATGAAGTAACTGACGCTATCTTGCAACAAGGCCCTAGGATCTGACAGGATACCTCCTGATCTGTTTTTGGCTGACATTGAGATCTGGGGTCCAGCCTTGACGTTGGTCCTTAATGCTGCTGTGAGGGAAGGTGCACCACCTTCATGGTCCACCACCATAATTGTCCCCGTCTTTAAGAAGGGGGACAAGGACAATAAACCCCCAGTGTTATTGGCTGATATCACTGATTGATGCTGTTGTAAAGGTCTTGGGAAGAGCATATTTTTAAATAGGCTGATGTGGACAGATAAGAATGACATTTTTTAAGGTGCAATATGGCTTCAGGCCGGGCAGATCGATAATGAACCAATCTCGGAACTTATATTTAATTATAAATAAGTATACTGTTGCCTGGCCCAAGTCACTTCATCTGGCATTCATGGAGCTTACATCCGCCTTTGACAGGGTCAATCTTAGGAAGCTGTGGAGCCTGATTCTTGTGATGGGGTGGAATCGAACATTGGGCTTCTTTTATCAGATTTACATGCTCATACCTCAGCCCGATGTGGTACTCTCAGGGCAATGGCTTCTACCCAGACCTTTAGAACGAGCAGGGGAGTTCACCCGGGATATCTTCTGGACATTTTTCTTTTTACACTTTACATTAATGGTTTGGAACAAGCCCTCCTCTCAGAGAAGGCCGACTGCCCAAGGGTGGGGGTGAGATTGCTTTCGGTTTTATTATACACAGATGCTGCGGTCCTCATGGCCTGAACTGCCATGGGACTGCAATCATTACTGGATAACTTTGTTGCCTTTATGGCTAGCTTGGACCTCACAGTAACCTTTACTAAGTCTTACATGATGGTGGTTCGCCCAAGGTCCACCAATTCAAAATCTTTCAAGGTGGGAAATCATATCCTGACTAAAGTCACAATTTTTTCCTACCTTGGGGTACTGTGTGATGGATATAAAACCTGGAATCCCCTGACATCTGATTGTTAAGGCCTTGGGTGCTGTGGCTAGCTTAGCCCAGAGGCTGGGCTCCAGGCCCCCCAGCATTTTAGCCACATTTTACCAGGCCAAATGTGTCTCCAACACTCTTAATGGAAGTAAGATATGGGATACATGAAATTTGATAAGATCAGAACTGATGAAAACGCGTTTTTAAGGTGTAGGTTGTAGGTCCCCAAATGTACACCCGTTTTCTCTGTCCGTGAGGAGTTAGATATAAAATACATATAAGACACCATTACCCTAAAACCTTTGGTATGTTGGATCAGGATATGGGCTGGAAGGGTGTTCAGCTGAATAGGTAGATTCTCTCCAATTGTTTTTCCCTTGATTATGCATGCACAATTTCTTGGTTGATGTATGTGAAGGCAGCCTTTATTAGCCATCTTTTATAACCCCCAGAGCTTGAGCCCCTTGGAGCTGAAACGGGTGAAGGAACAGTTTTTAGAACGTAAATCTCTTCAAAGAGAACAGATAGAGCTGGTGAAACCTATGGTGCAGGGGCATATGTACTTAAAAACAGTTCAGTCTATGGAACCTTATTTATCCACTGTAACTAGTGAGAGGGATAGTTTCCTTTTGGCCAGATTCTGATTTAACCTGCTGCATGATCTTCTGGCATCTCCTAGTAGATGGAGTCTGCCTGGCACTTTGGGGCCCTGTGGCTGTGGCAATACGTCGCCACAGGATACCCTCCATTTTTTTTGTTGTCTGTAAATACTTTGGTGTGCCTAGAAGACTGTTTATCATCCCTCTACTTAAACCCTGGATTTTATGCAAATTCGCACTGCTCTTATTCACCCAGATGGGCATGTTATAGAACTGAGCTGAGATTGACGCTCTCTGGGCCCAATTAACGTTACTATTATCAAAGGAGGATTTTAAAATAAGTTACATTACGGTTGTGTTTTTATGCGCTGTTTTATCTGCTGTTTTATTTATTTTTTATCAGTTTTATTCACATTGGTTTTATATTGTCTAAACCTTCTAATATGTATGTCTTATGATTCTATGTTCTTTTTTATGGTTATAATTATAACCTAATAAAGATTTATGATGACATTAGAAGTGTTCCATGTCACATTGTTCAATTTGACCATAAAGTGTCTGTACCTTTTCAACTTATCTGGTGAAGTAAGGGAACAAAAAATAAGACAATGAAGAAAAAATACATAAACTGTGATCAATCACATCACTAATCAGTGAGGAAGAGAGTGAGAGGTGGGAGTCAGAAAATCCACGTTTCTTTTCTTTGGAAGTCCTGATGACTGCTGAAACCAGGGGGTGCTAGGGGTAGTGTTAAGAGAGTGATAGCTAGGGCTAGCAGCTGATGTCACTTGGCCATCCCTGATTGACTTCCATGTGTACCTTTCATATACCTTGAAGGCATTGTATAAAAGGGTGGCACTGTCTCAACACCGACCACAACATCCCAAGGTATCAATGTAGATTGCAAATTATATTTGACATGAAAATGATTGTATACGGCAGGCTGGCTAGTTCACCACTGGTAGGATGTATAGGATGTATGAAATCAAGATTTCATGGAGTCCTTTCTGGCTATCTCTGCTTCCTGTAATTGTTCTCCCTAATCTCTGTGCTTTGCTGCTTTCCAACATTCTAATCCATCATTGGCAAGAACTTGTCAAAATTGTTGCCTTTAAATAGGATAGTTACTGTTTTGCTCTAATCACCATCCTGATACATTTATATTGTAATGATAATATTTGTATTATTCATGGTGCTTTTGGATTGATGGATATTTTGTTAACAATAGTCCCTAGCTTATTTGAAGTTAGGAAGTAAAAATTCAACATAGACTTCGGTGAGACCTATGTGATTTCCTCCTGTGTCCAGCCAGACAGAGGAGCATTTAATCTTGATTATTTGAGAAAATATAAGCAAAATAAGGAAAGGCTGATGAAACAAGGGCACAGTCCTGTACCAAGTTTCCAAAAGAAAGAAGAAGGAGAAAGGCCAAGAAGTTAGAGGCAATTATAAATTGATAACAGGCAAACACATCTTGGAGCAGCAATGGGGGCTTACATTACAATGAGTGACTTTCAGATAAGCTCTACCCAATAGTATCCACAGTACATTTAAACAATTGCCATAATGTGGAACTATTCAAAAAAGTCGACGTAACGTTTCGATCCCAAGCTCCTATTATACAGGGATCATCATCAGGACTGAAGGATATGTCAACAGAGTAATGCCTGGTAGATTTAAAACGCCTCAGTGGGAGAGGGGAGAGGAAGCAATTGGTGAAACAGATCTCAGGGAAGTATTTCCTTACTACTCCAGGAGGTTACGGATTGGTCTGGGCAGTGGAGTTGCAGTATCGTTACAATTAGATTGCCCTCTATTGGAGTCAGGGGAACGCGTCTGAGTCTTGGGTGACAGCTGGTTGTGCTGTCTGGGTGAAGTTACCGCGGTGTAACATAGGGAGAAAACACGCTTTGGAATCAGGAGGCGTGTCGAGGTCTGGAAGCCGAAAATCGGCTAATTATGAAGTGCATAGGATTGCCTTAATCAGGACAATCGCCGCGGCACAAGTAAATGAAAGACGGAGGACTGCGTGGATACGGCTTCCTCCGGTCGGCAGCTACAATGGCTGTCCGCGTGCTTGTTCTTGTCTTGCTTCCACAATGGGGAGTCGAAGACAGTCGGCGGTGCAGATGGATTGATGGATAGCAGTATTTTATAAGTTCGTACCGGGATAATTCTGACAATGGAAGCCTGTACAGGCGATACCTATAGAACATTGCAAATGCTCCGGCCACTTGAGTAATGACCTAACAATATTGGGCCTTCTATGTAAAACACATATGGGTAGCATAATCTCTTGAATTCTATGTCAGGACCAGAGGTGAGGATTATGCTGTACTTTCTTTTACTTCCTTTCCAGCAGCTTCAACATTAACCATAAAAAACTAACAGTCCCATAATACATGCAAGTTAGGTCATCCACAGTCCACCAATAGGCAGCTTCCATGGTCCATAAGGGTGTATGCTTAGAGTAAAAATCCCTCTTTCACTTTCTGCTATCCAGGAGATAATTACCTTATTTCTCACGGGCTTGTGCAAATGACGGGAAACTAAGGATTTACTTAATTTGATTGTTGTAAATGGTGATAATTCATGCTTTAACACTGTTTAGTATAATTTGCGACCGTTCCGCTCGTTGTTTTAGCTTGTCGGGCCGTGGGAGCGCTTTTGCGCACTCCGCTCGCGGCCCCTCCCGTAACGGGCAATGCGGTGTGCTCATCGGAGCCTAGAGGGCGTGTGTCCACGCCGCGTTGATCCGAGCCATGCTGTCAGACAGGATCAACGAGAGCTGGACACGGCGCTGCATCGCAATCTGACTGACTGATTGCCTGGGAGCCGGTACGCCAGCGAGTAGCAGGTCTATATAAAAAAATATATATATATATTTACTGCCTCATTGACGCCCGCTTGCGGGTCCGGACTTCTTTGTCCAACGCGCTGCTGAAGCGAGTGCCAGCGAAGAGAGGAGGCAGTTTGGAGGCGGACCCAGGCTTATTCCGACACACGGTGAAGTGAAGGGTGAGTCGCCCCCGGTAGTGGAAGACTTTTTTCCACCTTGCTCCATTAGGAACCAAAGACAGTGACTCCAGTCACGCCAAAGTGCCAACCTCAGACTGTGTTAGCCCAATTTACACCGAATTAACTCCTTGGGAGCGCAGAAAGCGCATACTGGGCAATTAGCCAGAGCTCAGTGCTCACATCGGCCTATACCTGTGCTACCCAGTTTGACAATTTTTTCTTTGTGACAGCCAACTGCTATTTGCTCACAATAATCCTCATGGAGGAGGATTATACATAGGAGGAGTCTCTGCAGGGTCCCCCCTTGGCGATGAATTTTGTGATGCGTAGCGCGCGTCCATCCACCAGGCTGTGGCAGCAGCCATAGGCCCTTTCGAGCACCGCATTATAAAATTTGCTGACGCTTGCCAGGCGGAGCCTCCTCAGGGCACCCAGAAACATAAAGGTGCCTCAAACATGGATGTTGGGGCTTTTGAACGTCTGAAGAGAGTGTTCTTGGCCAGGTCCGATGCATGGTGTCAGGAAAACATCCCGGAAACCCTAGAGGATCCCAGTCTAAATGATGATGGCAAAGACTCCTTGGGAGAATCCGCAGACAAAGCAGGCCCCTCCAACCCCTGGCATCCTGTAGGGTCGCCCTCCTCAGGTACACCCAAAGGCTCGGAGGAGCTCTCGGACATGCTAGTTCCTGAAGATTAGGCGTATCCCCTATCCGCAGAGTGGGCACCCTCCTCCAAAGTCTCAGCTTTCGTGGCAAGTTACCTCCGTAAACCCCTAGAAAAGGAGGTGAGAGCCTGCCTCCGGGCAGAATGCACCCCCTATAGGACAAGGTGGCTTTAACGCCTGAGGTGGATCCAAGCAAGGCCACATTCCTACATGTTGGATATAGCAGGCCCATCAACAAGATTTTAAAGTTGGCAGAAGAAGCCAAGATGTCTGGCACCCCTCTTTCCCCTGAAAGGGTTTCTAACTAGGCCTAATATACAATAGTTTTCCTAGGGAATGCCAACTGCGCCCTTTCTACCGAGAGTAGACGCTCTTTTCACCTGAAGGTTAATCACAAACTGGGGGATTTGACTTCCTCGGAAGCGGGCACGGGGGCACAAGGCGGGCTCTGCGGGGACCCATTTATCAAGGAGCTGATAAAGTTTGTCGCCACATTCACGTCCATGGATAAGGCACAAGCTTCCATTAAAAAGGTTTTCCACCCCAAAATAGATATAGATATTTGAAAGAGGTGTTGAGTAGGGTGGTGAACTCCTTGGCGATGATTTGGTTAACATAAAATATATATATATAAAAAAACCACAATAAATATCTAATTAAAAAAATTCATAAACTATGTAATAATTAATATTCAAATTATAGTTATTTAATTATTGCTTAAATAACTTTCCACCCTACAACCCTATAAACCCAGCAGCCAATACCGAAAATATAACAAAATATGTAATTATTACACAATAAATATTCATCAATTAAAAATAGAATAATCTGTATTATTTTGTTAATTATTATTTCATTAAATTCCTACCCTATACTCCTACAAACCTAGCAGTTTGCACCTAAAATAAAAGAGTATTACATAATGTACATAATTAATAATTAATTCAATAATTAATAATAATTAATATTTAATTGTTTACTAATTAGTATTCAATTAACTTAGCTCCCTATGCACCTACAAACCCAGACACCCACACCTGAAATATAACTAAATATGATTATTACACAATTTACATAATAATAATTTAAATATTAATAATACATTTAAAATTAATTGTTAAATAATTATTACCTAATTAACCTCTCACCCTATGCCCCTACAAACATAGCAACCCGCACCTGAAATATAAGTATAATAAATCAATATTCCAAAATATACATAATGAATATCAATCACATACTTAAACATGATTAAATAATTAACAAATAATTATTGCGCATTTAACTTCCCACTCTATTCCCCTACAAAACCATCAACCCGCTACAACACTATTAACAATTACATCACAAAAAAATTACAAGCTATTTTTAAATATATTAATAACAATTATACAAAACATACTAAAACATAATATTAATATATAAACTAAAACACATTCAATTCATTACAAAGTGATATTATTTACAACTATATAATGGAAAAATATATTACAACAACGATATTCTTAAGAATGATATTACCTAGCTGAAAAAACAATATTCTTGACAGCGATTTTTCGGCAAAACGATATTTTCGTAGCACAATATTTTTTTCTGTGATTCCTGTCTCTCAATATTCACGACACAATATTTTTTTCAAGTACCTTGAGGGCATCCAAAATGGAACTCACTGGTCCGAATAATCAGACTCATACCACACACAGAGTCCTACTACCATACATGTGCTACACATTCACTGAACACACGCACTTAATATGCGTACAGAATGTAGTGCAAAGTTCTGGGGTTCACATAACAGCTGAAATTTACATGAGCGGGGTCGGTAGACTCTCCTGGGGATCACATAACAGCTGAAATTTACATGAGCAGGGTCAGTAGACTCTCCTCTCCCAGACAATAAGTAAAGGGTCTGGTCAAAATACTGATCGGTAACAAAACTTGTTAAGCTTTCACCACTGCTTTGCAGGACTTTTCCAGGGCATGGACAGAAGTCCTGCACCCATTATGTGAGCGAGCCTTGTACATCTCTCCAGATCAGAGAACTGGTTTTCGATCTTGAATTCCCAGGGATAGTTCTAGGCCTCTACACACAGGACAGATGAGCGTGAAGCCAGGTCCAAAATGAAAAGCCAAGATAAGAGTTTCACATGGAATTATGCAGTCATGGTAGGGGAACACAACAGTTTAGTATGCAGAAGACATTCCATCCCCAAAACATCTAAAATGGGAATAAAATAGGAATATTCAGGGAGTATTCATATCCAATCAGTACCAATAGAAAGGTCTGTTTCTCCTTTGCAGTTTTATCAATACAGTGCATTGACTTTAGGACAAGTGTGCATGGCCTGTTTTAGCAGCTCTGCCTAAGTCTGCCATGGGGTACTGTTGTTGTAGGCTAGGGTGCAGTCAGCAGAGCTTCATGCAAGTGAATGGCAGGGGGTAAAGCTGGCTTACAGTGTAAATGTGGAAGTGAGTAGTGCTGAGGGGTTGTTTCGGGGGAGACATGTGGCAGCTAGTTCTGGCCCTGGAAGGCTGGCCTCAAGGGGTCGAGAGCACGGGCAGCCTGCAGGATTAGACTCAGCTCTTCTCACTCGTGTTGCTAACAGAGTGCTCCTTTTTTTCTTCCTGGAATCCTAAGCTTTGGGTTGCCAATGACAGATCTTCCAGTTGAAATGTAAGACTTTTGCAACAGCAAATGCCCCGATTACTTACCGGTAATCTTCATTACTCCGAGTATAGTCTTCCTCGCCACATGAGTTCCCATCCCTCCCTCCCTGTCGGGCTATTGGCTTCATGTTTATTCTTGGTATTTTCAGGCTGATGGGCTGACCCGCCTCTTATAGAGGTCAAGGGTGTAATGGGTCGGCCATATTGGGAAGGGATGGGAGACATGGGAGGCTGACTTTTTTGCTTTGGAGGGTTCTGGTGTGGAGCTGAAGCTCACTTTGTTAGTCATGTGGCGAGGAAGACTAACGAGGAGGTAATGCTTCAGATCCCCTCAAACCCCTTCCTCCTCTGTTCCTCTGGGCATCTCCTGTGTAGCTTGAGCCATGGGGCCGCTGCTGTTACCTCTGTCACTTTCCCCCATCACCCTAAGGTTAATTGCAGAGTATGCAGTGGTGTGGGTGGGGGGTCATCAAGAAAGAGAGATGAGGGAGGTGGAAATAAAGAGATCAGACAGAGAAAGAGCAATGAACGAGAGCTAATGGATGGATGAAAAGAGAGATACAGCGAGGAAAATAGGGGTCCGACTCTGGTTTGAACATTTTTAACCTGGCTGCTGTTTGCTTGTTCCCCCATCCGGCTCTGCTTTTACCCATCCCAGTCACGTGACCGCTGTTATGTAAATCAGCCCCTTCACAACCAAAAAACAAGAACACAGCTGCTTATGATATTGACGTCATAAATGCGGAACAACAACGTGAAATATGTACCATTATGCAACTATTTGCCTCAGTAGTGAAGTATTGTTTGAAGCAATCGCCGAGCCACGGTAAGTGCTGGGCACACAAATAGGCTCTATTGATGCACATGAAGACACTGCCCCAACGACAATGAGTGTTATGAAAGTACAGCATCGCATTGTGACGCGCCGTGGAGGGTCCAGTGGTGTGTGCAAGGTCATCCGCTCTTGAAAGGTACCAAACAAAGGAGTCCTACTTTCCAGGAAAATTATCCTGTGCAAGGAAGGCCTCTTTCACTGCAAGGATACAAGTAATTATCAGCTTTTTACTGAAACAAAAGCTGCACGTTGAGCTGCACGAAAAAGCAATTATTCTCTTGTCTGATGATAATAATGGCGTTTTATCACAGTCAACTGGAGATAAGTTGCAATTAGGCGTTACACAATTCTTAGAATTAGGTTTAAATGAATAAACGAATGAAAAAAATGAAAATCTTTTTATGCACCTTTTTGCATAAAGGTGGAGAATTACACCTACGTAGAAGCTATGTCAGATATATGGGGGATAACCCAAGATTTAGATGCTTGGAAAGGGATGTATGTCGTACCAACGCAAACTATTACAACACATACTTTTACAATGCTGTTCTTACAACGCTACTTCCATTACAACGCATGCCATTACAACGCAAGCCATTACAACGCATTTAGCATTACCTCGTAATTTACTATTCTAACAGCGCCGGGTGCTTACCTCAGGGAAGGTGCTGGTCAGTTAGGCTTAGGCATTGTAATAGCGTGCATTGTAATAGCATGAGTTGTAATAGATCTTGCGTTGTATTGGCTACGTTGTAAAGGCATTGCGTTGTAATGCCTGCGTTGTAATGGATGTGTCCCTTGGATGCATTGGAAACGCCACCAACTCGTGGATTTTTGGGCAACCATCCATCTTTTTCCAACCCATTTCTTTCCTGGAAACAGTGATAAATGTACTTCTGTTAAGGGCAGCAGTAAATGTCATCTGAGTTTGGTAACAGGAAGCGATCAGACCAAAATTAGTGTGAATGTGTGGGGAGGGATTCTGCCACAGGAGCAATATTTCCCTGTGGCGAAAGAAAGCAGTCAATATAATTGCCCAAATGCATGAGCAACTGAACTTTAAGTACAACTCTGCAAATTGAAACCCTTTCCAAGAATGCAAAGAAGAAGTCCTGATAAACTGTAACTTTTTGCTCCATCTGTGCCAGGGATGGAGTTGAGAGCTCACTCCAGGCTCTGAGCAGGTTGAAGAGAAAGGAGGATTTTTCGTGTTGTTGGTTGGTGCCTTTTGAGATTTTTTTTTTTTTTGCAGAGTTTTATATAGCGCAAACTTGACCCGAATCCAATCAGGAATCAGAGCGCTTTACATAGCACCAGTTATGTTACATGAGGACACATTCATTTTTTTGTGAGGCACGGGGAATTTAAGTGATTTGCCCAGAATCACAGGATCTTCAGCGTCATTACCGAGACTCAAACCCAGTTCCTCAGATCCGAGGTCGAGCGCCCTAGCCGTTAGGCCAACTCCTCTCCCCAAAGATGGAGATGTTCTCCATGCGAGGTACCTGTTCAGCCAGGACCATTCTGGGATCTACTTGCTTTCAGCTGCATGACGTTTTGCTCCTTGCAGCTGGGACTCTCTGCTAGATTCTGGTTTGGGATTTTAGCCTGGCTCTTTCATCCTTCCTGTTGACTTGCTATTCTTCTCTTCACTATTAATCATCATTTTCATGCAAGATGCATATGATCGCCAAGGAGGTTTTTTCCCTTTGAGGGTTTTCGTACAGTTTGGAAGTCTCTTAAGGAGACACTTGACGCCTTTCAAATAAACTGTTCTGTGCAGGGTGGCACTGTGGCTACAGGGATGAGTCAACCTTTCTTCAGGAACTCTAGAAGTGTACTCACAAACCTTCCAAAAATCTAGTCCTTGACACTGTTGCAGGTTTACATAAGTACTCTTTGCAAATTTAAAGCTCAGAAATCTGCACCCTTGAAGGATAATAAACCTGCAGGTGCAGATTTCAGATTTGTTTTGTGAATTGGGCTTGGTATGTTTATTATGCCCAAACCTTCTACTGAATAATGTTACCTTTGGGAATATAGTGATGATTCTGCTTGTCCCAATTTAGGGGCATATTTCCAATAAAATGGCAAAGCGTGTCGTTAAGCCAAGAAGGCTAACGACACAGTTTGTCACTTTAGAAACGGAGGGCTGCACCATATTTACTAGAATATGGTGCAGCCCAGCTTTTGCTAAACGTAATTTTTTTTTAAATGATTGTTTATGTATAAGATGGGGAACCTTCCTGTACATAAACAATCATAGGCAATTTGCTGTTTCCATGAGTGCTGCATCAGGCACCACACATGGAAACAGCAAAAACGAGGAGAAACAAAGCATTTCTCCTCGTTTTGCCTGTTTAAGACCAGGCTTTCCCTGGTCTTAATTTGGGCGCTGCCTCCTATTTACGTCGCCCTTGTAAAAAAAAAAATGTAAATCCAGTATTTGTAAAGCGCACAGCTACCCGGAGGCATCCCGGCGCTGGGGGCCATTGGGAAGATTGAGCAAGCTATTGCCCAGTCACATGGTGCTGGGCTAACCTGCCACCGGTGCCGGGGATCAAACCGTGAGCCCCAGCGTCCGGTGTCAGTCGCCCTGACCGCAGCGCCACACCTCTTCCTTGTAAATAGGAGGCAGCGTCAAAATCAATGGGTTTTGCAGTGGAACGCCCACCGCAACACCCATTGCCCTCCACTTTCAAGCTAAATACAGCATGAAAGGGGGCCTTATTAATAAGGCAGCATTAAGCCATGTTAAGCGGCTTAACGGCACCTTGTAAATAAGGTGCAGCCCTCTCTTATCGCAATCACAACGTAACTGAAAGTGACGTGGTGGCGATCGAGGCTTGTAAATATGCCCCTTATTTTCCTACCAAAGCACCTATAAAATGTATATCCTCATCAGCAGCTGATATACTAAGACAAGGTTGTTTATCCACTGATTCTCACTCCACGGAAAGTTTTGGAAAATACAATCTGTTTTTATTGGTAGGATTTCAGAATAATCTGTAACATGCAAGCACACACAGATTGGACCATATATGATAAAATGAACATGCATCAGTAGTTGAAAAAGGCAAATTGTGATACCACAGTGTTAACATCAGTTACTACAGAAGGCTTTCACCTTGTACTGTGCTCTTAGCGAAGACTATGAATAATTAAAAATGGCACAGGATAGGGAAGATTAATTCAGTACGTCCCGCTGAGCAAAGTGAATAAGTGAAGTGATTTACTGTTGTTTGCAGCTATGCTGCTCATACTGCACTTAATGATTTTTTTTCTCCATTCCCAGTATGTTCACTTAAGAAGTAAAATCAAGAGTATTGTTGAAACACATTCTCCAGATCTTGATATACAAAGGAAAGAGACACCTAGATGACCTTATATCTATGTGGCCATTAACATAAATTAACCACATGTTTTGCAGGCTACTAAAGAATGCTCTTTTTTACACTGCTTGCATCTATCTAGGCCTTGGAAATTACTGACCAAGTAACCAAAAGCCATAAAATGAAAGCTAAGAGCAAATATTTCAGGCACCCTCTTCAAGTGCAGGCATGACACAGAAGAAGAGGCTAAATAAACAAGCAATGGCAAAGCTAATAGGTCTCGCATTTTGAAGGCAATTATTGAGCTATTGTGTTTGCCAGTGTTTGTTTTCACTGGAATACCACACAGATTTTTAATTTAGTTTGCAGTTCTGACATGGCCATCAGTCATGTTTGAACAGTAAGGCAAAAAAAAGCCAAAATGGCTGTAGGAAAGTGGAGTATTATCTGGTGATGCTGGTTAGGCTTCACCATGCAAAACTCTCACAATACCCCAACGATGTTCCTTGGACTTACAATGATAAATCCTTAGCTCAGTCCTGGTAGGGTGGCAAAGAGCAGTGAGGCTTTACTATAGGAACATATGTTAAGCATTTTGGAGTACCAACATGGACATTAAGTAATTGACACAACTTAAAAGAAATCCAACAGCAATATCAGTACAACCAGAGTTATGGATTTTAGAAGGAATAATAAATCACTACAAATCGGTATCACAAAACCTTAGCATTGTGTTCAATGGGAAAAAAGCACTAGTGGCAATTGGTCACTTGCAGGTTGAGTTGCTTGGAACCCAAGAAGGATAAAGGTGATGTGAGTTCCAGGACCAAGCCATGACTGTCAGTTCGAATTTACCTGGCTCGAGAAGCCCGGGTGCAGAGTTGCCCAGGCTGTCCATGGTGCTGAAGCAAGAGCCACTGCAGAGCTGGGCTTACTGCTTATATGGTGCTGATGAGGATACGGGTGCAAAACATCAACATTGAAGCCACTGCTGATGTTGGATGAAGGTTTTGACTTGTTCCCCTGAGGTGCAGGGTAGAGTAAATGAGGTGGTTGCTGGGCTGGCCACCTACAAACCTTGGTAGAGGTAAGCTAAGCAAAAAATTATATCGATATACGATGGCACTCAAAGGGTTTCGCTCTGTCTGGGGGAACTGATCTTTGGTCCGTGACTAGTCGCAGTCATGCAGTTACAAGAAGGTTGCCACAGGTGCAGAGTATCAAACCTTTGCTTTGTGCAGAACGTGTTGTCGCAGACACAAGTCTCTTCCTTGTCCTTTATTGTAAATCAGATCAGAACTGAGGTTCTGGTGTCAGGGGTAGCCCTTAAATCCTAGATTTAGAGGCTTTAGGGGTGTGGGTGCAAGTGGCCAATGGGCTACTAGCCCCAGCATCTGATCTGCCCCATAAGGTGACCTTAACAATCGGTCTGTCACCTTTTATACCCAGAACCCTCTATTCTGCCACTTTAAAAAATGGCAGAAATGTTCCTCAGCTGTACAGACCAGGTAGCCCACCCCAGAGATGTGGAGAGCCTTTTGGGGGTATACACCTCCTGAATACCTACTTTCCCACCTGCCTGGGGGCATATGTGCCTGGGGGCAGGGTGAAGGATGTTTCCTCCTTTGTTAGGCAGCCTGATTGCATATCACAGGCGGTGACGGCTTTGAAGCTTATCGCCTTGATGTGCCACTCGACTAGCCATCCTCTCGGGGAGGGAGGTGTGACCTTTTTCCCATCTAGGTCATCATTGTTTCTGACTCCTGAAAAGTTCATTCCTTCTGGCAGGGGGTCTGATTCCCGTCTTGGTGGCAACTGCTGCGGGCTGGCAGTCAGAGCATAGGAATGGCTTTAGCCACCTGGCTACATACCATATCGTTCTCGACACAAGATTTGTGTCAGGGTGATGAGGCACATTCTTTGATACCAAACATGCCATATTTCAGTGGTACCTTAATGGAGTTGCTAACCTCAGATTTGCCCGGATGCCAACCCGTGTTAAAAACAACAAGAGAGTGAGGGAAGAACACAGTGTTGGCCACTCTCAATCCCCAGGTAAATATAATCAAATCAACGAAAGAGTGTGCCTTGAGTCTGTCGATAGAGCACTACTGTAGAATCCAAATAGGTTTCTTAATAAAGCCCTCACTCACCAACCTGGTCGGTGACATGCTTCATCATCGGACCCCACCCGTGTTATCCTATGGACCGCTGATCACTTATAGTAGCCATTAATGGCGAAGGTGACTATAGGGGCATATACGTTTGCACTTATATATCCTTCCTTCCTTAGGGGTGACAGCCTATATTTAAAAAAGTGCATTAGACTTGCCACACATGGTGAGGGCAAAATCAGAATCAAGCAGATTGCACTGCTCCTGCAGTCTACAATGGCAAGACTGCTGTCATCAGTTTACTTGAGTCACCCAGGGTGGCACAAACAGTGCTTCAGGCCCTGGTGACCCCTTTAAGACCAATGCCCTGGGTACCACTGGTACAATATACTGGGGACTTATAAGGGGGCTAAAGTCCTTTCCAATTGGGTTTTCCAATTCACATGAATCAGTTTTGGGGAGCGAGAACTGGCACTGGGGCCTGGTTAGCAGGCTTCAATGCACTGTCAGAGTCGAATACCAGCAGCTAGTAGTTCAACTGGGGGCAATAATTGGGGTACATCTGCAAAAAGGCTTGTTCTCTCAATGGCTGCTTGCACGTCAAGACAGGTGTGTGTGTGCATTCATCACAAAACATATGTACACACAGAAACCATCTGGGAATTTGTGACCTTAGCAAAGTAATTTGTAGCATTCAACAATGTCTCAACAGGTATTATTTAGTAGACAGCTTATAAAAAAGGACAATGAACTGCAACAGATGGGAAAGAAAGGGCGAAAGGGAGACAAAAGACCAAGAAAACATTGAATGGGCAAATTATTTTTCCATATATTTGGTTGCCAGCTCAAGAAAGCATACACAAATGGACTGTGTTACATTGAATGTCATGTAACCTGTATTAAACTGTGCACAAGTGCTGGCAACACATGAAGGGGTATATACAGCGGGAAATGAGGCGCAGAACAACAATGATATATACAGTAAACTCTTATTGGTACCAATACACTTAATACATTATGAACAAGGGTAGTTTTTTGGGAACCCCAAGGGAGGCTCCATGAATTACGCTGCTGAAGTCGACGGCGTTTTAGCCTGTATCGTGTTTAGGCAATCATCAGGCCGAGGTTACGAAATTTGTTTTTAAAAAACAACAGTGTTAGGGACATTGCCAATGTTTGAACAGTAAAGAAAAAAGAAGGCACATCACTACACATTTGTGAGCATGAGTTGTGATGCATATGCAGGAATATGTGTACTAGGCAGACATCTTTGAATGGTGCACCTATCTGGTTTTTTGTGCTCTTCTCTTTTCCCTCTTCATGTGGTGATAGCTTAACGTTTTCATTATGGAGCGAATATATTTGGTTGGTAGAAGATTTGTCTTGTTTATGTATGTGATTGAATAAAAATGTTTTTCAAAAAATGAGGGCCTCATTACAAGAGGCCTGCGTTTCCGGTTCATCACTTTATATGACACACCGGTGGCGCAGGCCTCTAAATCACATCCATGAGATGACAGAAAGCCACCCTGCGTTGCTTTGCATGGCCTCCTAGATTAGTAGATGGAGTAAGGCAAAGCAGCACAAAGTGCTACCTTGCCTCACTCTACATCAAGGAGGTGTTCTATGGGCATTGGGGTGTGTTTTTCCATGCAACACCCATGGGTTTTGACATAATTCCAAATTTACAACGAGCTGTAAACCTGAGAATGCGTCAAAACTGGTTGCCTCTCAAGGGGAGCATAAAGAGGAAAAAAAATAACTTAATTCTTCTTTTTTTTTCCTCTTTCTATGTGTGCTGCATTCTGCATACATTTCAAAAACAGCAATCTCTCCTTGAAAGCCCTGAGGGGTAATTGTTAAAATGGTAGCATATGCCACATAAAAAAGGCACGGAACATCTCCAAGGTCTCAGGAGTGAATTCAGTCGTCAGATCATCCAAAAAGAAATGAATAAAATAGATATTTTTGAAATAAGCGAAGCCTCAATATTCTTGTAGCTAATTTTTGATAGCTGACACCTAGGGGCCGATTTCGATCCTGGAAAAATTTCCCCCGTACGAATCGTATCCGGATTTTTTACCGTACGAATCGTACAAGTAGCGTACAAACTGCCAAGTACGATTCGCATGGGAAAAAGTCCATACGAAGCGCAGTGGGAAATTTTCCCCACACGTCCTCGGGTCAGAAAATGTGTCCGACACATCCCCGGACGATTTACCGTACGATTCGGAAAAATGAAGTCCGACCGCGCAAGTACGATCAGTCCCGTCCTTTAGATTTCACAACCGTATGGAAAAAACACTGTACGGACCCAAGTCCCATAGCAACCATGGAGACATGTGCCCGCATACTCGCAGAACACCCCACCCCAGACCCCATATGTACGCGCAGAACACCCCCCCAGCCCTCGTATGTACTCGCCGAACCCCCCCCAGGCCCCGCATGTACGCGCCAAACGCCCCCCGGCCGCGGATGTACGCGCTGAACACCCACCAGTGTATGTACGGAGCGTACCCCCACCCGTGTATGTATGGAGCGAACCCCACCCGTGAATGAATGGAGCGTACCAACACCCCACCAGTGTATGTACGGAGCGTACCCCACCCGTGTATGTACGGAGCATACCCCCACCCGTGAATGAATGGAGCGTACCAACACCTCACCAGTGTATGTACGGAGCGTACCCCCACCCGTGTATGAATGGAGCGTACCCCCACCCGTGTATGAATGGAGCATACCAACACCCCACCAGTGTATGTACGGAGCGTACCCCCACCCATGTATGTATGGAACGTACCCACACCCCACCAGTGTATGTACAGAGCGTACCCCCACCCGTGTATGTACGGAGCGTACACCCACCCGTGTATGAATGGAGCGTACCAACACCTCACCAGTGTATGTACGGAGCGTACCCCCACCCGTGTATGTACGGAGCGTACACCCAGCCCCCCCTGTATGTACGGTGCGAAACACCACCACCGATGGACGGTGCGGACCAACACCCTGCCCGGGTCTGTACGTACCCTACCCCAGGCCCCTACACCAGAACCCTCACCCAACATCGCGCATGTACGAATCGTACTAAGCCATAGCAAAGGACAGCACTGTACAACAACATGGCCCATGTACGCACCGTACATACGCCAAAAACACTCGTACTGAACCAGGACAAACAAAAACAACACAAAGAGAGTCAATTCGATGCACACAACACCACAAAACATGTCCAACAAGCCCAAATACATCCTATACACTGACCTGCAACTGCCAAACAGCTAAACAGAGGCCCAAAACACAACCACTCCTTATAACACACCCACCCAAAGTTCAAACACAGCCACACCCACAAATGGACCAATAAAAAGGCCCAACACACACAAACCATGATCCTTTGCAACAGATCGACTGCTGCCAGACCCCAGAGACAACGCACTGCACCATACTACATCCATCAGTACACCTTACACTTGCACTCCTTCACACAACCACCATCACAAACACCCCCTCATCGCATTCACATACACACACCTTCACAACCACACTCACACACACACAACCATCCACACCAACACCCCCACAGACATCCACACCCACACCCCACACCATGCCCACTAACAAGAATCCAAAGTTCACAAAGGAGGAGCTGGAGGTCCTTGTCGACGAAATCGTCAGAGTCGAGCCACAGCTCTTTGGAACATTGGTCAGACGAACCAGCATATCCGAAAAATCAGCCACGTGGGAGAGTATTGTCAATGCTGTGAATACTGTTGGGTCCACCAGAAGGACCAGGCATGAGTGCCAAGCCAGGTGGTACGATGTGCGGAGGACGGTCCGCCGAAAAATGACTGACACTCACAACCATGCCAACATCACTGGAGGAGGGCCGCCCCGCAGACCGGTACACTACCATCCCTGGGAGGAGAAGGTGATGGCCACGCTGCCGCCGGTGGGAGTAGACGGAGTAGAAGGAGTCCGAGAGCCTGGTGAGTACACAAACAACTCACCTCACATGGGGGGAACGCCATACACAAAAAAAATACCAATCATGCATGCAACCCCCCCCAAAGCCAGCACCGGACACAACCACACTCCAAAAACAAACACATGCCACTAGCGCCTCCATGCCCCAAGCAAGGCCAGGCCAAGTCACAGGCCACACAAAACACCAACACAAGACAGGATGTCCCCGATACCGGGAGGGTGGCCCTCAAAACTAACATGGAGCAACTCTGAAGCACACAACAATGCCCTCAGCCCATATGGCCTAGGGCACAGCCATATAAACAGTGTGTCCCCACACAGTACTGTGTTGTCTGCAAATGGTGGCCGCGTTGCAGGATGAAATGGGTATGAAGGCACAATTTGCACATAACAGCAGCTAATAAAGACGCTTCACTCTGAAAGAGTGACAGCACACACACCGCCACAGCAGCAACGCAGACTCAGACACTCCGCCCAATGGGTGCCCGGAGATAAACAACAAACCCACATGAACAAGCCAATGGCCTTTGAAAGACCTGCAAACTGTGTGTGCCCAGGAAGCTGGGCTGAGGTGACAGAGGGTGACACACAGAGGGAGGGAGAGGGGGAGAGAGAGAGAGGGATACAGAGGTGAACACAGGGAGACAGACAGAAGGAGGGAGGAGGGTGACAGAGGGAGGGAGAAAGGGAGACAGAGGGAGACGTACAGGGGAGGAGGTTGACAGAGGGAGGGAGAAAGGGAGACAGAGGGAGACGGACAGAGGGAGGAGGTTGACAGAGGGAGACGGACAGAGGGAGGAGGCTGACAGAGGGAGGGAGAAAGGGAGACAGAGGGAGACGGAGAGGGGAGGAGGTTGATAGAGGGAGACGGACAGAGGGAGGAGGCTGACAGAGGGAGGGAGAAAGGGAGACAGAGGGAGACGGACAGAGGGAGGAGGCTGACAGAGGGAGGGAGAAAGGGAGACAGAGGGAGACGGACAGAGGGAGGAGGCTGACAGAGGGAGGGAGAAAGGGAGACAGAGGGAGAAGGACAAGGGAGGAGGTTGATAGAGGGAGACGGACAGAGGGAGGAGGCTGACAGAGGGAGGGAGAAAGGGAGACAGAGGGAGACGGACAGAGGGAGGAGGTTGACAGAGGGAGGGAGAAAGGGAGACAGAGGGAGACAGACAGAGGGAGGAGGCTGACAGAGGGAGGGAGAAAGGGAGACAGAGGGAGACGGACAGAGGGAGGAGGCTGACAGAGGGAGACGGACAGAGGGAGGAGGCTGACAGAGGGAGGGAGAAAGGGAGACAGAGGGAGACCGACAGGGGAGGAGGTTGATAGAGGGAGACGGACAGAGGGAGGAGGCTGACAGAGGGAGGGAGAAAGGGAGACAGAGGGAGACGGACAGAGGGAGGAGGCTGATAGAGGGAGGGAGAAAGGGAGACAGAGGGAGACGGACAGGGGAGGAGGTTGATAGAGGGATACGGACAGAGGGAGGAGGCTGACAGAGGGAGGGAGAAAGGGAGACAGAGGGAGACGGACAGAGGGAGGAGGTTGACAGAGGGAGGGAGAAAGGGAGACAGAGGGAGACGGACAGAGGGAGGAGGTTGACAGAGGGAGGGATAAAGGTAGACAGAGGGAGATGGACAGAGGGAGGAGGCTGACAGAGGGAGGGAGAAAGGGAGACAGAGGGAGACCAAATCACCCTTGGGTGTTGTGGCCATGCCCGCTCGTCAGCAGGTGGACTGTGTGCATGTAGACAAGGTTTGGCAGTGCGTGAACCCCCCCCTTCAAGCTTTGATAAACACTGGGCCATGTGTCAATCTGTGCACGAGTACATCCGTGCTGCAGGCACAAACCTAACCTTACACCCAGTATACCCACCCACTGTGTTTGTTAGAACCCTGTCACAAATGCTTAAGTTACCTACCTGCATTCCAAATAGCATGGAAAAAACACCATTTGGCCACGTACAGTGCAACACGTAAGACGGCTCTGCATGGCTTGCTACGCCCGCTCACTACACTGCTGACTGCGTTCCAAAAAGATGCATCAACTAAGATTGTGTCACACATAGGTCAAGTGTCGAAAGCTGTGGCCAAGGGACATACCCATGCACGAGTGCACTGTGAGAGGAATGCAAGCCAAATCCAACCACACAGAGGAACTGTGCCAACTCAAAATGAATTAAACATGGATGTCGCATGTAACACAATTAACATTGTCTCTCTCACACACAGGTCAACATCGTCCATCTACCCCCAACACTGGGGGGGAAGACTCACAGGACCAGGCTCTGCGTGAAGAGGACCCCACCGGCAGCGACGACTCTCACCACTCCGTGGATGACCCAGACCAACCTGGTCCCTCTGGTGTCCAACCACCTGCAGCACCTGCGTCAGGTACAACTGTGCCAACCACCACCCCCATTCCTGCCACATCCCAGGAGACATCCAGGAGCCCTGCCCACACACAACAACACAGCCAGTCTGTCCAGGAGGGACAAGGTTCTCCGGGCACCCAGGAGGAGGTAGGCGACACCGCAAATGCCATCCCTCAGGGGTCCCGGAGACCCGATGTGCCCACAACGGCAGGCCAGGCACAAGTGGGCAGGGGTGGTGGGAGTAGAGGACGGCGGAGGCGCGAACCTGACCAGTTGGCTCAGGAACCGGTACTGTCCCACGTCAGCAACATCCTGGACACATACCGGCGTGACGCCAGGGGCATGGTCCAGATTGCGTCAACCCTGACAGACATCAAGGGGACACTCGAGGAGATGAAGACCCTGCATGCCGAGCAACATGCCTGTCAACAGCGACACCAAGGACGGATGGAGGCAAGACAGGCTGAGCTCGTGGCGGTGCAAACGGACATGACCCGTGTACTCTGTCGGATTGCTGAAAACATGGGCAACCCTCCCTGTGCCACCAGTCGAAGAACGTCACCACCCACAGGGAGGGATCAGGAGGAGGAGGATTCATCCGACGGAGCATCACAAGCATCGTCACGGACTGCTTCTGAGGGTCCCCGCAGGAAGGTGGGTCGTCCACGCAAAAGACCGTGAGAGTCAGCGGAACATCACCATCTCCCAGGTCACCTGGCCTGGCACCTGGCCCTCTGGCCCAACAGCAGCACATCAGCAAATGACATTCTCTGCCACATGGCCTTGCTGGTCACTGTCTGACCAATGTTGACAAAGACTGTGGCACAGACTCTGATGACTTTCAATGGCAAGGATACCAACTCCCCCTGTGAACTTTGGATTCTACGCTCCCGCTAAGCACCTCTTGTCACCCCCCCAAACACGTACCCCAGCACAAATAAAATTTATCACAATCACAAGATGATGCCGTCATTTTGCATTATTCCACTACATGTGTGTGTTGTAAAGTCAAACCATGCCTGATTTCAGAAGTAACTCCAAACATCCATACCCTGGGGTCTGAGTTTGGCACAGGACATACATGGGTCACAATGTACCATCCAATACAGACATGGAGCACCATACTCACCCGTGATGGGCCCAACCAGCTGAGGGGGTGCCCGCACAACTGTGCCTACAGACCTATGTAGAAGAGCAACAGTCATGCGCAGCGGTCAGGGATCATGTGGAGTGTCCTGGGGTGCTACTCCCAGGTATGTGTAGACACGTGGCAGAACCATGTCCTGCATGGTTGAGTCAGGTGGATGTGGAGAATGGTGGGCCGGCCTCCGTTGGATGCATGGAGATGGCAAAATGGGGTGTTGGATCACAATGCCACAAGGTTGTGTTGTGGTTGTGGGCTGCATCCTGAGTGTGTGCGTGGATTGAGAAGGTCATCCTGCAGCTGGCAGTGATTCATTCCCCCCATCTCTGTTGGATGTTGATGTGGCCTGGTCGCCGGATGTAGAAGCAGAGCTGTGCAGATGCACCCTGGATGTGGACAAGTATCATGGGAGTTGTAACGCACACGTCCGTAGAGTGCAGGGTAGGATTAGACACGGATGTCGTAGTTGACCTGGGGGATGGTCTCTCTTGCCTTGAGGTGGATGGAACTGGGGATCTTGTGCATAATCCAGAGTGTGCTGCAGCATGAGGCACAGATGCTGCTGATCTGCATAGCACATGTCAGCAAACAATCCATGATGTACACCAGCTCGTTTGCGTGGACACTCGGTGCCCTTGCTGCAGGGCCTGCAGCAGCATGCGCCATGTCAAGAAAACAATGCCACAAGTAGCACACAAAGACAAGGATCTCAGGAAGGAACCATGCAAAAGGTGTATGTCAAGGAAGGACTGTCTGGTTCAACATGGCACACACACACACAATGGATGCACATGCAGCACAGTGGCTGTCGTGGAGACTGACATGCCACAATACCTACACAGCCATGGACATCATGCACAATACTGATTCTAATCCCTGACAAACAGCTTGCATCTTGCTACTCTACACATAGGCTCATATGCACTATCACTGAGAACTATGCCAGACATGCCGCATGCACAGTGGCAACAGACCACCATTGACAGAGATGAGGCACCTTGGAGGCAGAGGGACACCTTTATTAGTCCTGTGTGTCGGAATGCTAATGCAACTCTGTCAACACATACACAGGTCATGTGGATGAACACGTGGGACCAACACTGGCACCCCCCTGTGCACCACAGATGCTGGAAATCCATAGGACTGGCACACAAGTGATGGGTTACAGCTAAACACCCCCTGCTGATCACGGAGAGGCTGCTATACACCATTGAGACTCTAATGGGGAATTCACACACCATGTCAACCCGGTGCAACCCGTATGTTTCCGAGGGCAGTGTTACACACATTGATGGCTTCATCACAATCCACAATCCCATTACAGATGACTGTCACCAAGTCTGACCATCAATATAGGGGAATTCAGCTCCATGTCATGTGCCCCATGGTGATTCTACATGTATGTAAAGTATCCAAACATGAACAGGAGCAGTGCACACACATTCCAAACAAATACCACACCCAAAAAACCGTGCTGCATCCCTTACCCTAAGGAGATTTTCAAACTTGTCCGTGCATGTAACGCTGATTCAGCACATGTTGCTGTGTTCATGAGGAATAGCAGGAGCACAACAATGCCACCAGCAGACAGCATGCGCAAGTACCTGTGGATGAGAGACACACCAGAAGTCAGCCAAAAGAAGCACATCCGCATGCATGTGCATGTACTCGACACGTATAAGGTTGTCAACATGCTACGTGACAATGATGACTCTGGAAAAACATTCTTCCATTGCACCATCACTCGAGTGACACATCCAAACACACCTCTGACTCACTTGGCAGACATGCAGATGGACACACACATCGCAACACATGCCACACACGGCCCAATGCGTGCACACTCAGACACTGGAACTTACCACTAAGCAAAGAAGTTGCGTATGAGCCGACTCCGGATGTCCTCTACCGCCTCCTCCTCCTCCACATCACTTGCCTCGTGACCAAACCCTTCATCCTCCATGGGTGGATGGTCCTGCTCATCCGGATCCAGGATGAGTGGCACAGCTTTCTCCACTGCCATGTTGTGCAGCATGCAGCACACGAGGAAGATCTTGCAGACCTTCACCGTGCATATGGGGTGCGCCACCGGTCTTGTGGAGGCAACGGAATCGGCTCTTCAGGAGGCCAAACGTCCTCTCTATCACTCGCCTGGTCCGCCCATGGGCGTTGTTGTAGCGGTGATGGCCAGCCGTGCTGGGGTTGCGGAGAGGCGTGATCAGCCATGGCATGTTGGGATAGCCAGCGTCCCCTACATGGAAACATCATGGACAAGAGTGGGTCAGGAGAAGCAGTAAGACAGGAAGATGACATTAAATACAGGACTGCCAGAGTATACCCATCAACAACACATGCTCGTTCGTTGCGCAGCTGCAGCATCATTTCAGGCACCCTGCTACGCCTCATGATGTAGGCATCGTGTGCTGATCCTGGAAAACGAGCACATGTGAAATCACCATGTTGGCAAGACACACCACAAGGGCATTAATTGAGTGGTAATGCTTGCGGTCCCTATATGATACCTCCTGTGCCTGTGGTGGTACCAAAGCCACATGTGTTCCATCTATGGACCCAATGACATGGGGCATCCCTCCCAGGGCATAGAACTCACGCTTGACACCTGTCAACTGCTTAGGAGTTGGGAATTTAATGAACTCATCCAGGTGATCCAACATGGCCTCTAAAAAACCATGCAGAACACGGCTGAACATGGTTTGGGACATGCCCCCAACATGAGCAATGGTATATTGAAAGGTACCCGTGGCAAAGAAATGTAGGGCTGCCATCACCTTCATCTTGGGTGTCAGTGCAGTAGGATACCTGTGTAGCGGTTGGAGGTGTGGTGCCAGCCGTGTCGTCAAGTCCTCAATCAACTGTTGGGGGAAGCAGTAGCGGCGTATACAGTCACGTTCCCTCAGGTCAACCAAGTCCGGAATTGAGCAAAGGAGAGGCGGAGCCCTGCAGTGAATTTGAAGGGACAACGAAGAGTGAGTACAGTACACCACCAATGTCAATGTACTGAGCACATGTTCAACAGGCAATACACATATGCTACATACAGAGTCAGGTCTGTGCAATATGCCCTGGACACGTATGCCAGGCAGGTGACACTCCTACCAAGAGCCAGCCAGAAACGTGGATTCTCAGGCTCAACATGACATGGCATTAAACTAGCGGTGGGCCAGTGTGAGTGAACAGGCAGACGCATCACAGGAGTGCCAGACATCCGCATATGGGCAGAATAAATATGTTAATCATACAGACAGGTTGCGGAACACTAGAGGCACAGGTCACATGTAATGTAAAAAGGACAGACCACACACCTTGCCATCAAGGGGTACATGTCAAGACTGATCACACTTACATTGAGAGTATGCAGATATGTCCTTGTTTTGGAACTCCGTGTCGATGCATACATACACACCTTATGTCGGATTACACATGTGGGCTGGTGTGCGTAACAGTGTGCCATGCCCATCTACACACAGACACATGTTGGTTGCAGCAACTGCAGATGCATTTGACCAAACACCTACAGCAAACCCATGGGAACACATGACACACACATGACATAGTTACAGCGTGCAACGCGGGCATTCACATCTCAGGTGTAACATTCCGTGTACCTGGCATCAGGGGACAGTTTCGGGTGTCGGTGACTGTGCCATGCCAGTGACGCATGGCTCAACAAGTCTGTACTACATGCACACATGTCAAAGGAGTGAAGGGGATGTGTGGCAGATAGTGCACCATCACACATGACATGTGTACACAGCTCATCATACAGTCATTTGCTTTACACCTCAGGAGTAATGTTCCACATCACAGCCTGACACACCTGTGCCCGACACATGTAGTACTGCACAGACAATGCCTTGATGTCCAGCCTTGGCCAAGTATGACAGCTCTATTCCTGTCTGTGTGCCGCCTGTCACCACTGTCAGGTGTGAAACGCACCGTACATACGCACTGAGGGCGTGTGTACGGTCCCTATCACAATGGGAGTGTTGGCGCATGCATACGCCATAGTGATACGGACCGTACACGCGCGTGTAGGGTCCCTATCACTATGGGAGTGCTGGCGTATGTGTACGCCATAGTGATACAGACCGTACCTGCGCGTGTCGGATCCCTATCACTATGGGAGTGCTGGCGTATGTGTATGCCATAGTGATACTGACCGTACCATCGCGTGTAGGGTCCCTATCACTATGGGAGTGCTGGCATATGCGTACGCCATAGTGATACGGTCCGTACCCACGTGTGTAGGGTCCGTACCACCTTGGTTGTGCAGCCCTAGGCGTACGCCATGGTGATACGGTCCGTACCCACGTGTGTAGGGTCCGTATTACTATGGCGTACGCATACGCGAGCACTCCCATAGTGATAGGGACCGTACACACGCGTGTACGGTCCGTTTCACTGCATTTGGGGTGCCCTAGGGCCGTGGATCGCACCGTACCTGTGTGTGAATATTGAAATAACATAGGGGACACATGAGGGACAAGTATAAGGGCCTAAATGCATGCTGGTTGCCATGGAGACCGAGTTTCAAGTTTCAATTTTTCCATCAGGTGGCCAGCAGAAGTCGGTTAGAAACAATATACTTTGTTACAAAGTGGTTGTTGACTTGACATCATGCTCAATTTTTAAACCATGCAAAGCCACTCACTGGGGTAGGTTTAAAGGGATTGGAGGAAACGTAGGATGCTACTTTGACTGACCAATCACTCTGTACTCCTGTAAATGAAACAGCCCAGCAAGGCAGATATAAGGCAGCCAGGTCCCATGAGAGGGCACTTGCCTGCACATCCTTTCATTCCACAACACTGCTGCTGCTTGTGATTCCTCTGGCACCATGTCCAGGTCTGTGGAGAGGGCCCAGCCATTCACCATGGAGGAGAATATGGCGTTGGTGGATGTGATCCTCCCACAGTACACCATGCTGTATGGTCGACCAGGGGAGCAGGTGAGTGCAGACTCCACTAGCTTAGACTGTGCCCCTTTTTGTGACTGTGACTTCTGGCATTGTGTGCATGTGTGACAGACATGCAATGTTGTTTAGAGTAGGTCCCAGGGTGGGGAAGGCCTCATGTCTCCCATGCAGAGCATGCTGTAGTTCCTGTGTGCACTCCTCACTTGCATAGTGCTTACTGTGACAATCAATGCATGGTGAATGCCACATTCTGCCTGGCTACTCCTCCTGGGAATGTTGTTTCTACAGTCCTGATGTGATTCTGTGGTCCCCCCAGTGTGACAGGTGACAGTACCCATAGATGTGTGTTTGTTTAGTGTACCTGTGCTGTGAGTGTCCAAATGATGTGTTCGTCCCCTGGACATTGGTGTGTGTGTGTGTAAGTCCCCTGTCATGTGGGTGAGTGCATATGGGGAGTGTTGCACACCAGCTGCATGAGGGATGGATATACCCTGGCCATCTGATGTGAGCAGGGAGCAGTGCTGTGTGACTGCCGTGCTGAGCCAGCCCCACACCTGTGACACCCCCCAGTCTAGTGGCACATGGGCAGAGTGATGTTTGTACCCGCAGTTGCCAATGGCAGGTGATTGTCCCGTGCCTGTGTGTGTCTGTGTACTCTGCTGAGGTTGCGTCAGTGGGCTGGGACATGTGACTGCTTTGAGGTGCTGTACATAATCCTGGTGTAGCTTGTGATGCACAGTGTGATCCAGGATCATTGATTGTGTGGCACCCCTCATGCTACCTGTGTACGTTCAATGCCACGTAGTGCATTTGGCCTTCCCCAGAGGATAATGTCCCTATGACAAAGGTGCAATGAGTTGCCTGCATACCATGGCCTGTTCAAACAAGACAAGTTATTAATATGTGTGTCTCTGTGTCATTGCTCAGGTGTATTAAAGTATTCTCACTTTTGCATCCTCACAGGTAGGCGTCCATGCCAAGGGGGAGATATGGAAGCAAGCCGTCTTTGCCGTGAGGAAGACGGAGGGTCGGAAGCGGCGCCTAGCCCAGGTGAGGAAACGCTGGCAGGATATCCGGTGCTGGACGAGGAGGATCGCACGGGTCCTGCTGGGGGACTCACCTGAGAGCCACAAGAACCGTGGGCGCCGGCGTCTAACCCACATCCATAAGCGTGTGCTGGCGGTGTTCTTCCCCGACTTGGATAGGCGCTTACTGGAGAAGCAGCAGCAGGAAGGGGGTAGGTACGTGTGTGTTTGTTGTGTGTCACCAGCTTTTGGAAGTGCGCTGTTGCATGGATACACTGCCAGGGTTTAAATGTGCAGTGCATGACCTGTTCCCCAAAGTACACCGGTGCTGTTCTTCCTCCCTTCCCCTCCTTGCCATGTGTTCCCTGGTCTGTGTGTAGTCACTCTTGCACAAGGTTATCTAGGCTGCCAGTTAATCCAAGTGCCCAATGCTTGCAGCATCATGTGTTGGGGTGGTGTGTAACAGGTTTTGGGACCTTGCCTGTGCCCTGGTCAGTTCAGTCATTGTGGTGTCCATGTCAGTTGGCACTGATGGTGAGTCCCGACATAGGAGTGTGTCTTACAAGTGTACTGCCTTACAGCATGCATGTCCAATGTTGTGCCCTCTGACATGATGTGCATGAGTGGGAGTAATGCATAGTGCAGGGACGGTTGTTTCAGTTGCAGTCATATCCATCCAGGACCATGGAGGAGTGTGGCCACTACCGTGCCCTGGGGCACCTTTTCCTAGGTATCATGTGTGTCATCCAACAATGTGGACATTCTCTGTGTCTTCGGCATAGGTTGGGCTCTGTGGCATTGTACCCTGGCCTCATCTGTATTTACGTAAACTGTGCTACATGTGTCCACTGTACTGTGTGACCCAATTTTGCCTGTGAATACTCACAGTGGGCAGTGCCTGTGTGTCTTGGTACGACAATCTGATGATGGTTTATTGTCAATGATATATGTGGACAGGCGCACCAGGGGTAGTTTGTGTTCAATCAGGATTTAGTGCAGGCCATGTGTTTTTATCCCAGAGTAAGAGGTGTAAGTACTTCCTCTGTCTCAATCACATTGTCTCAGGTAGGGGGTGGTTTGTGCGGGCAAGGCCTACATGTAAAAATCTGAAGTCTCCTTGGTAGGTCTGGGCTGTGTGTGATGTTTGTCTGGACATACACTCAAGGTGCAGTGACCCAGTCATGTAGGACATGGTTTAATGTATTAGCTTTGCAGCATGTGCATAAAGTTAATAGACATGGTTCCTGCTCATCCCTTTTTTGGCAACGCTGTGTGGTGCAGATGCTGTGCACAATGGTCCCCAGAGCCTGGCTCCTCTGTCCAATTTGATATCAAGTAATTTGCTGTTGTGTCATGCTCTCCATTGTTTCTCAGTGGCATGGTGGGTCAACCAACTGTGTGTTGCAGGGCCTACATATGTACCTTGTATTGTAGGTGTTACTCATGTTGCTTTTCAGGCTATGCACTGTGACCTATGTAGATTTGATTCATGTGACATATGTATCCAGGTGTCTGATTATTTCCTGTCTCTTCACCTTGCCCACAGCATCGTCGGGGGACTCCGAGGGAGACACTGGCACGGACCGTGAGGAGGGATAGAGCACCAGTGCTGTCTTGTCTGGCGACTCAAGTGGCACGGAGGCCGAGGGGAGTACGGCGGAGGACCTGTCCAGTCCCACCACCGACTATGACGCTGACGGGTCCGAGGCTGAGCTCCCAGAGGGGGCGGAGGCAGCTCCCACAGCTGAAAGCAGCACTCAATCTCTTCCTGCCCCCTCCATTACCATCACCGGCCTCCCACTTGCTCGGGTCCCTTCCCGCCGTGCTAGGTCACCACGTGTCTCCTTCTTGCCAGGCACCGCACCCCCTGCCCCTGTCTCCACTGCTGCCGCGAATGCCGAGTCTGTGGACATCCTGCGCCAGTTGCAGCTTGGTCAGACTGCGATGCTTAATGTCCTCCATGGCCACACCTGTGTGCTCACCCAGATGGAGGCATACATGGAGGGCATCTCAGCTGCGCAGTCTGACCAACGCCAGTTGCTGAGGTCCATAGACTCGACACTGACTGCAGCAGTGGGTCTCCTGCAGCGCTGCGTCCCCCCTACCCCTGCACCATCCACACTTCCCACTCCCATGCCTGTCCCAAGCACACCCAGACATCCCCATGCACACCCCACCAGACACAGGCACCACACCACCAGGGAAGGCCAAGCGCACACCTCCTGTCACGCACACACAGGGTGAAGTAGGCACACCCACTGGGTCGGGGGGCAAACGGAAGACACGCAGCCACAGTGGGAGTCCACATTCCTCACAACCCACTCCCTCCAAATCCACTCCCCTCAGCTCTCCTGGCCAAGATTCAAACAAAGATTCCTTCATGGCCGCTCTGTCCCTGAGCCCCAGTGTGTCACCACCCCGCAAGCGGTCAAAGGAGTCCCCGGTCAGGGTAGTTGAGTCCCCCCCCTGTCCACACCCTCCCCCAGTAGCGCTGCGACCCATCCCTCCGACCCCCCCCTCCTTGGGGACTGTGGTTCCTTCGGGTGCAGGGGAGACGCTGAGGGGACCTTGCAACCGTGTGCAGTGCCATTCTCACCACCACCTTTGGCGCTGCCCCACCCCCTGTGGTGGAGTCCTCCGTCCCTGCACCCACAACACCTACCCTTGCCCCTCCTGTCCCTGCGGTGCCTGGTCCTTCCCCTCCACATCAATCAATCAATCAATCAATCAAAACACTTGTATAGCGCGCTACTCACCCGGAAGGGTCTCAAGGCGCTTGGGGAGCGGGGCCGCTACTGCTCGAACAGCCAGGTCTTGAGTTGTCTCCTGAAGGTGAGGTGGTCCTGGGTCAGCCGGAGGTGGATGGGGAGGGAGTTCCATGTCTTGGCCGCCAGGTAGGAGAAGGATCTGCCTCCGGCGGTGGCTCTTCGGATGCGTGGTACGGCAGCGAGGGCGAGGCTAGCGGATCATAGCTGGCGGGTGGGCGTGTGGAAGGTCAGGCGGTCGTTGAGGTACTTGGGGCCCAGGTTGTGGAGAGACTTGTGTGCGTGGGTGAGTAGTCTGAACGTGATCCTCTTGTTGACGGGGAGCCAGTGCAGGTTCCACAGGTGGCAGGAGATGTGGCTGCGTCGAGGGATGTCCAGGATGAGTCGGGCGGAGGCGTTTTGGATTCGTTGTAGTCTTTTCTGTAGCGTGGCTGTGGTTCCGGCGTAGAGGGTGTTTCCGTGGTCCAGCCGGCTGGTGACGAGGGCCTGGGTGACCGTCTTCCTGGTTTCGATCGGGATCCATCGGAAGATCTTGCGGAGCATGCGGAGGGTGTGAAAGCATGAAGAGGAGACGGCGTTGACTTGACTAGTGATCGAGAGGGAGGAGTCCAGGATGAAGCCCAGGTTGGGTGCGTGATCTGTCTTCTTGGGGGCGGTGCCCAGGGCTGGGGGCCACCAGGAGTCATCCCATGCGGAGGGTGATGGTCCAAGGATGAGGACTTCCGTCTTGTCTGAGTTCAGTTTCAAGCGGCTGTTCTTCGTCCACTCGGCGACGTCTTTCATCTCTTTGTGGAGGCTGGTTCTGGCGGTGTCGGGGTCTCTGGTGAGGGAGAGGATCAGCTGGGTGTCGTCGGCGTAGGAGATGATGTTGAGGCTGTGTTGGCGTGCGATGGCAGCAAGAGGTCTCATGTAGACGTTGAAGAGGGTGGGGCTGAGTGATGATCCTTGCGGGACGCCGCAGATGACTTCGGTGGCTTTGGAATGAAACGGGGGGAGGCGGACTCTCTGTGTTCTTCCAGCGAGGAACGAGATGTTCCACTTCAATGCCTTCTCTTGGATGCCGGTGTTCCTGAGGCGTTGGACTAGGGTGCGGTGGCAAACAGTGTCGAACGCGGCAGAGAGGTCCAGGAGGATGAGTGCTGCTGTTTCCCCATTGTCGAGAAGGGCTCGGATGTCGTCGGTGGCTGCGATGAGGGCGGTCTCGGTGCTGTGGTTGGCTCTGAAACCGGACTGCGAGGGGTCGAGGGATCCATTCGTCTCGAGGAAGGCGGCAAGCTGTCTGTTGGCGATCTTCTCGATGACTTTGGCAGGAAAAGGGAGGAGCGAGATGGGGTGGAAGTTTTTGAGGTCGGTGGGGTCCGCTGTTGGTTTCTTCAGTAGGGCGCTGAGCTCGGCATGCTTCCAGCTCTCCGGGAAGGTGGTGGTGTCGAAGGAGGTGTTGATGACGTCTCGGAGTTGGGGTGCGATGGTGGAGTCAGCCTTGTTGAAGACGTGGTGGGGGCAGGGGTCAGTCGGAGAACCGGAGTGGATTGGGTTCATCGTGCGGGCTGTGTCTTCGGTGGTCACTGCGGCATAGGTGCCGAGGGTCGTGGTGGGGTGCGTTGGTTCGACGGTTGGGTGCGAGGATGGTGTGCCGAAGCTGTTGTGGATGTCGGCAATCTTGCGGTGGAAGAACGAGGCGAGGGAGTCGCAGAGGTCTTGTGAGGGGGTGATGTCGTTGTTGCCGGTGCTTGGGTTGGAGAACTCCTTGACGATGCTGAAGAGTTCCTTGCTGTCGTGGGCATTGTTGACCAGTCGCTCCTTCAGTGATTTCTTCTTGGTGGTGCGGATGAGCTGGTGGTGCTTGCGGGTCGCGTGTTTGAGGGCTGTCATGTTGTCAGTGGTCCGGTCGAGTAGCCAGGCTTTCTCGAGGGTGCGTTACAACAAACAAATGATGGACGGAATGCTGACAATGCAGACATTCTCCCCCAGTCAAGAGATCTGGGTTAAATCCATCGTTCTTTTGCCCACTACGCCACCCCAGTTTAGACATGGCCATATGCAAATCAGTCTTGACCCTGTGCCTCATGGGAACAGTCCAGCCCGAACTGCCAAGCCATGTCTTCCATGGACCGGAATCAAGCATCCTAGGACCGGTTTCTGGCTACCAGCCGTCATCAGCCAGGATAGCTTGACTCCAGTGGCGTAGTGAGCACGGGTCCCACGTCTGGGAATACCCATCCCATTTAGGGCGAAAAGCGTTACAACAAACAAATGATGGACGGAATGCTGACAATGCAGACATTCTCCCCCAGTCAAGAGATCTGGGTTAAATCCATCGTTCTTTTGCCCACTACGCCACCCCAGTTTAGACATGGCCATATGCAAATCAGTCTTGACCCTGTGCCTCATGGGAACAGTCCAGCCCGAACTGCCAAGCCATGTCTTCCCTGGACCGGAATCAAGCATCCTAGGACCGGTTTCTGGCTATCAGCCGTCATCAGCCAGGATAGCTTGACTCCAGTGGCGTAGTGAGCACGGGTCCCACGTCTGGGAATACCCATCCCATTTAGGGCGAAAAGCGTTACAACAACCAAATGATGGACGGAATGCTGACAATGCAGACATTCTCCCCCAGTCAAGAGATCTGGGTTAAATCCATCGTTCTTTTGCCCACTACGCCACCCCAGTTTAGACATGGCCATATGCAAATCAGTCTTGACCCTGTGCCTCATGGGAACAGTCCAGCCCGAACTGCCAAGCCATGTCTTCCCTGGACCGGAATCAAGCATCCTAGGACCGGTTTCTGGCTATCAGCCGTCATCAGCCAGGATAGCTTGACTCCAGTGGCGTAGTGAGCACGGGTCCCACGTCTGGGAATACCCATCCCATTTAGGTCGAAAAGCGTTACAACAACCAAATGATGGACGGAATGCTGACAATGCAGACATTCTCCCCCAGTCAAGAGATCTGGGTTAAATCCATCGTTCTTTTGCCCACTACGCCACCCCAGTTTAGACATGGCCATAGGCAAATCAGTCTTGACCCTGTGCCTCATGGGAACAGTCCAGCCCGAACTGCCAAGCCATGTCTTCCCTGGACCGGAATCAAGCATCCTAGGACCGGTTTCTGGCTATCAGCCATCATCAGCCAGGATAGCTTGACTCTAGTGGAGTAGTGAGCACGGGTCCCACGTCTGGGAATACCCATCCCATTTAGGGCGAAAAGCGTTACAACAACCAAATAAATGATGGACGGAATGCTGACAATGCAGACATTCTCCCCGAGTCAAGAGATCTGGGTTAAATCCATCGTTCTTTTGCCCACTACGCCACCCCAGTTTAGACATGGCCATATGCAAATCAGTCTTGACCCTGTGCCTCATGGGAACAGTCCAGCCCGAACTGCCAAGCCATGTCTTCCCTGGACCCGAATCAAGCATCCTAGGACCGGTTTCTGGCTATCAGCCGTCATCAGCCAGGATAGCTTGACTCCAGTGGCGTAGTGAGCACGGATCCCACGTCTGGGAATACCCATCCCATTTAGGGCGAAAAGCGTTACAACAACCAAATGATGGACGGAATGCTGACAATGCAGACATTCTCCCCGAGTCAAGAGATCTGGGTTAAATCCATCGTTCTTTTGCCCACTACGCCACCCCAGTTTAGACATGGCCATATGCAAATCAGTCTTGACCCTGTGCCTCATGGGAACAGTCCAGCCCGAACTGCCAAGCCATGTCTTCCCTGGACCGGAATCAAGCATCCTAGGACCGGTTTCTGGCTATCAGCCGTCATCAGCCAGGATAGCTTGACTCCAGTGGCGTAGTGAGCACGGGTCCCCCGTCTGGGAATACCCATCCCATTTAGGGCGAAAAGCGTTACAACAACCAAATGATGGACGGAATGCTGACAATGCAGACATTCTCCCCCAGTCAAGAGATCTGGGTTAAATCCATCGTTCTTTTGCCCACTACGCCGTCCCAGTTTAGACATGGCCATATGCAAATCAGTCTTGACCCTGTGCCTCATGGGAACAGTCCAGCCCGAACTGCCAAGCCATGTCTTCCCTGGACCGGAATCAAGCATCCTAGGACCGGTTTCTGGCTATCAGCCATCATCAGCCAGGATAGCTTGACTCCAGTGGCGTAGTGAGCACGGGTCCCACGTCTGGGAATACCCATCCCATTTAGGGCGAAAAGCGGTACAACAACCAAATGATGGACGGAATGCTGACAATGCAGACATTCTCCCCCAGTCAAGAGATCTGGGCCATGTCTGAACTGGGGTGGCAGAGTGGGCTAAAGAATGGTGATGGATCAAACCCAGATCTGTTGACTGGGTGTGAGTGTTTGATTGGTTCTGATGCTCCGTCCATCACCACCCCCTTTTGTACCGCTTTGTTCGCCATAAGTTGACAGGTTGTGCTCAGACGTGAGTCCCTTGCTCACTTTGCCACTGGATTCAAGCAAGCCTGGCTGAAAACGGCTGAAATGCCAGAAACCGGTCCTAGGAAGCTTGTTTCCGGTCCCGGGAAGGCATGGTTTGGCAGTTCGGGCTGGACTGTTCCCATGAGGCACAGGGTCAGACTGATTTGCATATGGCCATGTCTGAACTGGGGTGGCAGAGTGGGATAAAGAATGGTGATGGATCAAACCCAGATCTGTTGACTGGGTGTGAGTGTTTGATTGGTTCTGATGCTCCGTCCATCACCACCCCCTTTTCTACCGCTTTGTTCGCCATAAGTTGACAGGTTGTGCTCAGACGTGAGTCCCTTGCTCACTTTGCCACTGGATTCAAGCAAGCCTGGTTGAAAACGGCTGAAATGCCAGAAACCGGTCCTAGGAAGCTTGTTTCCGGACCAGGGAAGGCATGGTTTGGCAGTTCGGGCTGGACTGTTCCCATGAGGCACAGGGTCAGACTGATTTGCATATGGCCATGTCTGAACTGGGGTGGCAGAGTGGGCTAAAGAATGGTGATGGATCAAACCCAGATCTGTTGACTGGGTGTGAGTGTTTGATTGGTTCTGATGCTCCGTCCATCACCACCCCCTTTTGTACCGCTTTGTTCGCCATAAGTTGACAGGTTGTGCTCAGACGTGAGTCCCTTGCTCACTTTGCCACTGGATTCAAGCAAGCCTGGCTGAAAACGGCTGAAATGCCAGAAACCGGTCCTAGGAAGCTTGTTTCCGGTCCAGGGAAGGCATGGTTTGGCAGTTCGGGCTGGACTGTTCCCATGAGGCACAGGGTCAGACTGATTTGCATATGGCCATGTCTGAACTGGGGTGGCAGAGTGGGATAAAGAATGGTGATGGATCAAACCCAGATCTGTTGACTGGGTGTGAGTGTTTGATTGGTTCTGATGCTCCGTCCATCACCACCCCCTTTTGTACCGCTTTGTTCGCCATAAGTTGACAGGTTGTGCTCAGACGTGAGTCCCTTGCTCACTTTGCCACTGGATTCAAGCAAGCCTGGCTGAAAACGGCTGAAATGCCAGAAACCGGTCCTAGGAAGCTTCTTTACTGTCCAGGGAAGGCATGGTTTGGCAGTTCGGGCTGGACTGTTCCCATGAGGCACAGGGTCAGACTGATTTGCATATGGCCATGTCTGAACTGGGGTGGCAGAGTGGGCTAAAGAATGGTGATGGATCAAACCCAGATCTGTTGACTGGGTGTGAGTGTTTGATTGGTTCTGATGCTCCGTCCATCACCATCCCCTTTTGTACCGCTTTCTCGAGGGTGCGGCAGGTCTTTTTGGAGTCCTTGAGTTTGTCGGTGAACCAGGGGGCCTTCTTGCCTCTGGGTTTGCTGGGAGGGTTCTTCAGTGGTACGAGGTCGTCGGCGCAGGCTGTCAGCCATTGCGTGAAGTTGCGGGCAGCTTCGTTGGGGTCCGGTGTGCTGGCAGGTGGGTTCTGGCTGAGGGAGGTAGTGAGCTGGTCGGTGGTGATCTTGCTCCAGCTTCTGTGGGGAACCTGTTGCGGGTGGTGGTGGGTAGTGGTTTTCCTGAAGCTGAAGTGGACGCAGATGTGGTCGGTCCAGTGAAGTCCGGTGCAGTGGTTGAAGGCGATGTGCATGCTGGATGAGAAGACGGGGTCAAGCGTGTGGCCGGTGTAGTGGGTGGGGATGTTGACCAGTTGCTTGAGTCCGAGGTTGGCGAGGTTGTCCAGCAGGGCGATGGTGTTGCGGTCCTTGTTGTTTTCCAGGTGGAAGTTGAGGTCCCCTAGGAGGATGTAGTCGGTGGAGGGGAGGGCGTGTGGGCTGATGAAGTCCGTGATTTCTTCGCAGAATTGTGTGCGTGGTCCCGGGGGTCTGTAGATGAGGGTGCCTCTGAGGGTCGTCTTTGGGTCGGTGTGGATCTGGAAGTGGAGGTGTTCGGCGGCGGTGAAGGTGTCGTCGACGTCGGTCGTGATGCGGATGGTGTTCTTGTGGACGATGGCGATGCCTCCTCCGGTCTGGTTGACGCGGTCCCTCCTGATGATCTTGTATCCATCTGGGATGGCGATGGCGATGTCGGGGGCTGAGGAGGCGTTCATCCAAGTTTCAGTGAGGAACGCGACGTCTGGTGATGTTGTGTCGAGCAGGTTCCAGAGTTTGACGGCGTGTCTGTGGACAGAGCGGGCGTTGAGCAGGATGCACTTGAGGTGATTGTTGCTGGTGCTTGGCTTGGCGGGTGCGGTGCAGGTTCGGAGGCAGGTGAACTTGCAGCTAGTGCAGGTGAAGGGTCCGTGGAAGTGTTTGGGGGTGGCTCGGCAGCAGGCGGGGTTCCGGCAGGCGTTGAGTGCGTTGAGGGCGGCGTCGTCGTAGGTCCTTCGGTTCGTCTTGCGTCGGTGGGGGCCAGGGGTCCTGGCGCTGGGCTAGGTCCAGGCGCGGACGGGCGCAGACAGGCTTGCCTTTGGCGCGCCTTCGGCGCACAATCGACGCGCTCGCTGCGCGTGACCGCTGCGCGTACGCGCGGTCGCCATTTATGGCGAAGTGGGAGGGAGGGAGGAGCAGCTGGGAGGCGGGGAGGGCACAGAACAAAAAGGGGGCGTGTCTGTTAGCCCCCCCTGTGGAAGCTAAGGAGGTATGAACTGTGCAGGCAAGCTAGGGGACACGCGTCCCTATGTGTCCCCCACCAGGATTTGGACTATGGACTGCCCTATGGGCCTTGTACATATTGAACTTTTATTAACCATTTTTTTTTCATGCTGAATAAAGCAATGTTTTTTTTCCTTTGAACCCTACTGCTTTTCTGGTATTGCTGTTGTTGGTGCTGCTCCATGATTTGGGGTGGTGATAATGTGTTAGGTGTCTGAGAAATGTAGTGGTGTGCTGCTCATGGGGTGGACCCTGGTATCTGTGTGCCATCACAAGGTATTTGCCAAATCTCTTTGTTCATGGCAGCTCTTACTGCATGGTGACATTGTCCCAAGGTGTGTTCCTTCCTCTGTGGCCCCTGACATCTTCCCTGCAGGGTGTTTCCTAAATGTTGTGCTGGGTTGTGTCTACATATCCTTGGTGTGTGACAGATCCGTTCAACTTTGCCCATGCATGCTGGGCAATGTCTCCACCTGCATCATTAGTGGCATCCTTGGTGGTCACTGTACTTGTGTATGGAGTATATTGACATGACTTCATGTGGACATGTTCCCTTTTACACACTATGCATGTGTGTACTCCCAGCCTCGCACACATGTGTTACGTGTTCTGCAGGGTCTTTGAGCACCTGACTGACAATTGTGGGCATTGTAACTGTGGGTACTGCGCCCTTTTCTTTCCATGGGCACTGCTGGGGGGACTCTGCACCCACCCCTCCTGTGTCTTGGCACTGCTGGGAGGACTCTGCACCCACCCCTCCTGTGTCTGGGCACTGCTGGGAGTGATGGAAACCCACCCCTCCTGTGTCTGGGCACTGCTGGGAGGACTCTGCACCCACCCCTCCCGTGTCTGGGCACTGCTGGGAGGACTCTGCACCCACCCCTCCCGTGTCTGGGCACTGCTGGGAGGACTCTGCACCCACCCCTCCTGTGTCTGGGCACTGCTGGGAGTGATGGGAACCCACCCCTCCTGTGTCTGTGCACTGCTGGGAGGACTCTGCACCCACCCCTCCTATGTCTGGGCACTGCTGGGAGTGATAGGCACCCACCCCTCCTGTGTCCAGGCACTGCTGGGAGGACTCTGCACCCACCCCTCCCGTGTCTGGGCACTGCTGGGAGGACTCTGCACCCACCCCTCCCGTGTCTGGGCACTGCTGGGAGGACTCTGCACCCACCCCTCCTATGTCTGGGCACTGCTGGGAGTGATAGGCACCCACACCTCCTGTGTCCGGGCACTTCTGGGAGGACTCTGCACCCACCCCTCCTGTGTCTGGGCACTGCTGGGAGTGATGGGAACCCACCCCTCCTGTGTCTGGGCACTGCTGGGAGTGATGGGAACCCACCCCTCCTGTGTCTGGGCACTGCTGGGAGGACTCTGCACCCACACCTCCTGTGTCTGGGCACTGCTGGGAGGACTCTGCACCCACCCCTCCTGTGTCTGGGCACTACTGGGAGTGATGGGAACCCACCCCTCCCGTGTCTGGGCACTGCTGGGAGGACTCTGCACCCACCCCTCCTATGTCTGGGAACTGCTGGGAGTGATAGGCACCCACCCCTCCTGTGTCCGGGCACTGCTGGGAGGACTCTGCACCCACCCCTCCCGTGTCTGGGCACTGATGGGAGGACTCTGCACCCACCCCTCCTATGTCTGGGCACTGCTGGCAGTGATAGGCACCCACCCCTCCTGTGTCCGGGCACTGCTGGGAGGACTCTGCACCCACCCCTCCTATGTCTGGGCACTGACTAAAATAAAATCAGGATCTCCACTGGACCCATGTCCGGCATCTGTACTCAAACTCGCCCCTGAGCCAGTGACAAAATTTCTAACATCCATAATTAATGCGATGTTTACAAAAGGTTACTTCCCTTTAGCTTGGACAACAGCATCTATCCTACCGCTCCTGAAAAAACCTCAACTGGATAATAATGACCCTAACAACTTTAGGCCCATATCCAGGCTTCCGTTTCCGGCTAAAATCGTTGAAAAAATTATGAATATTCAACTTAGCAACTTTTTGGAGACAGGTCAGCTGCTGGATCCTATTCAATATGGCTTTCGAGCGGGTCACAGCACAGAAACGGCACTCCTCAAATCGACGGAAGAGATCAGGGCCACCCTCGATAAAGGAGGAAAAGCGGCACTGATCATGTTGGATCTATCAGCAGCCTTTGATACGGTTCATCACGGGCTGCTGATGGACCGACTAGAGGAGATCGGTGTTCGTGGTTTGGCTTGGAATTTGATTAAATCCTTTCTGGAAAATAGAGTGCAAACAGTCACTCTGGGAGATTTCTCAGCCAAACCTTTCTCCTTCTCCTGTGGAGTCCCACAGGGCTCGTCCATTAGCCCAACTCTCTTTAATGTATATGTAAAACAGTTAGCCCCACTGGTGGAATCCTTCGGATTCTCTCTTACCTCCTACGCCGATGATACCCAGATCGTGGTGTCCCTGCAACCGGGTAGTCAGCGGAACACTACCTCTGGGTTTAGGGACTGCATGACAGAGATTGGCAAATGGATGGCTCAAAACTGCCTTAAGTTGAACTCTAGTAAAATGGAGGTGGTCCTCTTTGGGAATGACTTAAATTTTTGGACTCCAGAATGGTGGCCAGACTCAATGGGGCCACTTCCGACAGCCAGCAGGAAAGTTAAAAATCTAGGGATAATGATAGACAATCAGTTATCCCACAAAGATCAAGTAAATGCGGTGGCCTCGGCCACCTCATTTACTTTAAAATCCTGCAAAAAGATCTTGCCCCTTCTTCCCAAAGAGATTCTAAGAACTGTGATATCAGCACTTGTAATCTCAAAACTAGACTACTGCAATAGCCTGTATTTAAATATGCGGGAAGGGCTTTTGAATAAACTTCAACTGCTTCAAAACGCAGCAGCTCGACTTATCACAGGGATTCCCAAGTATGCTGCCATTTCACCCAAAATTAAAAAATTACACTGGCTTCCAGTGAAAAAACGCATTTTGTTTAAAGCCATGTGCATAGTGCATAGGTCACTCCAGGGCCAGGGGCCCTCATACCTTACCAAGCACATTCACTGGTACAAACCCAGGAGAACATTACGCTCTTCAGAGCCAAAACTGGCCAAAACTGCACCAGCAAAAAAAGCCAACTGGGGTGGTCGGAGCTTCTTGGTTGGAGCCACTACGGCCTGGAATACCTTACCACCACACCTAAGAGGCATTCTGGATCACCTCAGCTTTAGGAAGGCATTAAAAACCTGGCTTTTTGTGCACTAACAGGCAATTAGGCTATCTCACTCACCTGAAGGAGGACTTCCAAACAGCGCCAGGACACCCACGGGTAACAGTTGCGCTATACAAAATTTATAACATAACATAACTGCTGGGAGTGATGGGAACCCATCCCTCCTGTGTCTGGGCACTGCTGGGAGTGATGGGAACCCACCCCTCCTGTGTCTGGGCACTGCTGGGAGTGATGGGAACCCACCCCTCCCGTGTCTGGGCACTGCTGGGAGGACTCTGCACCCACCCCTCCTATGTCTGGGCACTGCTGGGAGTGATAGGCACCCACCCCTCCTGTGTCCGGGCACTGCTGGGAGGACTCTGCACCCACCCCTCCTGTGTCTGGGAACTGCTGGAAGTGATGGGAACCCACCCCTCCTGTGTCTGGGCACTGCTGGGAGTGATGGGAACCCACCCCTCCAGTGTCTGGGCACTGCTAGGAGGACTCTGCACCCACCCCTCCCGTGTCTGGGCACTGCTGGGAGGACTCTGCACCCACCCCTCCTGTGTCTGGGCACTGCTGGGAGTGATGGGAACCCACCCCTCCCGTGTCTGGGCACTGATGGGAGGACTCTGCACCCACCCCTCCCGTGTCTGGGCACTGCAGGGAGGACTCTGCACCCACCCCTCCTGTGTCTGGGCACTGCTGGGAGTGATGTGAACCCACCCCTCATGTATCTGGGCACTGCTGGGAGGACTCTGCACCCACACCTCCTATGTCTGGGCACTGCTGGGAGTGATAGGCACCCACCCCTCCTGTGTCCGGGCACTGCTGGGAGGACTCTGCACCCACCCCTCCCGTGTCTGGGCACTGCTGGGAGGACTCTGCACCCACCCCTCCCATGTCTGGGCACTGCTGGGAGGACTCTGCACCCACCCCTCCTGTGTCTGGGCACTGCTGGGAGTGAAGGGAACCCACCCCTCCTGTGTCTGGGCACTGCTGGGAGGACTCTGCACCCACCCCTCCTATGTCTGGGCACTGCTGGGAGTGATAGGCACCCACCCCTCCTGTGTCCGGGCACTGCTGGGAGGACTCTGCACCCACCCCTCCTGTGTCTGGGCACTGCTGGGAGGACTCTGTACCCACCCCTCCTGTGTCTGGGCACTGCTGGGAGTGATGGGAACCCACCCCTCCTGTGTCTGGGCACTGCTGGGAGGACTCTGCACCCACCCCTCCTGTGTCTGGGCACTGCTGGGAGGACTCTGCACCCACCCCTCCTGTGTCTGGGCACTCCTGGGAGTGATGGGAACCCACCCCTCCCGTGTCTTGGCACTGCTGGGAGGACTCTGCACCCACCCCTCCCGTGTCTGGGCACTGCTGGGAGGACTCTGCACCCACCCCTCCTGTGTCTGGGCACTGCTGGGAGTGATGGGAACCAACCCCTTCTGTGTCTGGGCACTGTTGGGAGGACTCTGCACCCACCCCTCCTGTGTCTGGGCACTGCTGGGAGGACTCTGCACCCACCCCTCCCATGTCTGGGCATGTACGTTCGGGACATACACAGGTGTTGGTACGCTCCATACATACACGGGTGGGGGTACGCTCCGTACATACACTGGTGGGGTGTTGGTACGCTCCATTCATACATGGGAGGGGGTACGCTCCATTCATACAGGGGTGGGGGTACGCTCCGTACATACACTGGTGAGGTGTTGGTACGCTCCATTCATTCACGGGTGGGGGTACGCTCCGTACATACACGGGTGGGGGTATGCTCCATACATACACTGGTGGGGTGTTGGTGCGCTCCATTCATACACGGGTGGGGGTACGCTCCGTACATACACTGGTGGGGTGTTGGTGCGCTCCATTCATACACGGGTGGGGGTACGCTCCGTACATACACTGGTGGGGTGTTGGTACGCTCCATTCATACACGGGTGGGGGTACGCTCCATTCATACACAGGTGGGGGTACGCTCCGTACATACACTGGTGAGGTGTTGGTACGCTCCATTCATTCACGGGTGGGGGTACGCTCCGTACATACACGGGTGGGGGTACGCTCCGTACATACACTGGTGGGGTGTTGGTGCGCTCCATTCATACACGGGTGGGGGTACGCTCCATTCATACACGGGTGGGGGTACGCTCTGTACATACACTGGTGAGGTGTTGGTACGCTCCATTCATTCACGGGTGGGGGTACGCTCCGTACATACACGGGTGGGGGTACGTTCTGTACATACACTGGTGGGGTGTTGGTGCGCTCCATTCATACACAGGTGGGGGTACGCTCCGTACATACACTGGTGGGGTGTTGGTGCGCTCCATTCATACACGGGTGGGGGTACGCTCCATTCATACACAGGTGGGGGTACGCTCTGTTCATACACTGGTGAGGTGTTGGTACGCTCCATTCATTCACGGGTGGGGGTACGCTCCGTACATACACGGGTGGGGGTACGCTCCGTACATACACTGGTTGGGTGTTGGTGCGCTCCATTCATACACGGGTGGGGGTACGCTCTGTACATACACTGGTGGGGTGTTGGTGCGTTCCATTCATACACGGGTGGGGGTACGCTCCATTCATACACTGGTGGGGGTACGCTCCGTACATACACTGGTGGGGTGTTGGTGCGCTCCATTCATACACGGGTGGGGGTACGCTCTGTACATACACTGGTGGGGTGTTGGTGTGCTCCATTCATACACGGGTGGGGGTACGCTCCGTACATACACTGGTGGGGTGTTGGTGCGCTCCATTCATACACGGGTGGGGATACGCTCCATTCATACACTGGTGGGGGTACGCTCCGTACAGACACTGGTGAGGTGTTGGTGCGCTCCATTCATACACGGGTGGGGGTACGCTCCGTACATACACTGGTGGGGTGTTGGTGCGCTCCATTCATACACGGGTGGGGGTACGCTCCGTACATACACTGGTGGGGTGTTGGTACGCTCCATTCATACACGGGTGGGGGTACGCTCCATTCATACACAGGTGGGGGTACGCTCCGTACATACACTGGTGAGGTGTTGGTACGCTCCATTCATTCACGGTGGGGGTACGCTCCGTACATACATGGGTGGGGGTACGCTCCGTACATACACTGGTGGGGTGTTGGTGCGCTCCATTCATACACGGGTGGGGGTACGCTCCGTACATACACTGGTGGGGTGTTGGTGCGTTCCATTCATACACGGGTGGGGGTACGCTCCATTCATACACTGGTACATTCCTGTACCCACGATATGCAGGCCTGGGTACGGGCCGTACCCATGCCTTTGGAACGTGGGTACGGTGCGTACCAGCATTGTTGGGGTGCCATAGGGGTACGCGTGGTACGTCCCGTTCCCACGCTCTTGAGGCCTGGGTAGGGTGCGGACCCCCAATGGGGTGCCGTAGGGGTACGCACAGTACCCAGGCCTTCGGAGGGTGGGTACCACGCATACCCCTACATCACCCCAGCGATGCTGGTACGGCCCGTACCCATGCCTTTGGAACGTGGGTACGGGCCGTACCGCCATTGTTGGGGTGACGTAGGGGTGGGCGTTGTACGACCCGTACCCACGCTCTTAAGGCGTGGGTATGGTACGTACCGTAGTTGTTGTGTTGCCGGTTCGCGTCAACATCCACTTCCGTTGTGGCGGACGCTTGCGTTGCTGGACACGCCCCCACCCCCTCGAGGTGACCAGGTCCTGCAGGTGTCAGGTATGTCCAGGGCATGTCTGATTTGGGACTTGGGTGGGGGTTATGTTTCCTTCCCCTGCCCCCCCCCCTTTGCCCCTGGGTGTTGTTCTGACCTTCTGCGGCATCTGCGTCAGTTCCTGTAGAGCAGGTGGACTGCTATGAGGGCCGGGATGACGCGTAGGTTGGGGTCCATGGCTGTCCGTCGCGTACAGGTGCTCCTTGTGCACGTCGTCCTGATTTCCCGGCAGTTTTTGGCAGCCGGAGAATATAATCCGTGCGGGGTGACGTCGGTGCGGATCGTACTTCCTGGTTCGTGAAACGCAGCCAGAATGCGTCCCGACGTCACGTCGGCGCTTTCCCGGATCACATTTGTGTGTATATTTTCGTCGGTCGGTGTTTTGTTCGATTCGCACGGAAATAGTGTTTCCATGCGAATCATACTTGCATTTTTGTAATGTTTTTTTGCCGGGTACGAGTCAGACGGAGAAAATGCTCCGTCCGACGGTTCGTACCCAGTTTCTCCAAGATCGGAACCGGCACCTTAATTTATCAAAAATTGTTCATCATGACCACAGATAGCCACAACTTCACAATGCAAATTAAATAAGTTCCTTTGAGTTTCATATAGCAGCAGGTAAATGTTCCCTATTTCTTCAGATGCATTTTACCGCAAACGTATGGAAGAGCAGAAACTAATCAGTTGTGGAGTAATCCTTGTAAAAGTCGTATTTGTGCCCAATGTAGTAAAAGACTGGTCGCAAAAAGTGGCAAAATTTGCGACCAACTTTTTAAAACCAGTCATAATTTTGCTATGTGATCTAAATACTAATAGGTCACAAGGCAAAATTGACAGTCATAGGGGTCTCAGAACAACTTGCCTAAGGAATACTAATTAAGCAGGTAGCTATTTGTGACCTACTGTGACCTATTTCAAAGACATGGATGGAGGACTTAAATGAACAACAGACCATCGTCCCTTTGTTTGCATTCCCAAATAAGGTTTGTTTTTAAAGCAGCCTATGCTCCTTAAAGGAACTGATGTTGTTTTAAAAAAAGATAACATAAGTGGGAGAGGGCAGTGGCCCACTGAACTCCTAACACCCTCCCCCCTCCCCGAGACTGCCAACAGAATTCACAAAATGGAAGGTGTCCCAAAAGATCATTTGGTACTCTTTAACATTTATTGGTCAGTTACTAACTCCTTTTATTATGTTGGTAACCAATCAATGGTTTGTGACTGCCACTGTGGTCACAATCCTTTGATAAATGTCAGTTTTACCTGTAATTCAGAGGGGACACCCCTTTTGCACCCCATTCTAATTATGATTAGGAAAGTATCTCAAAACTCTGAGTTGGAAAGTCTTTTCCAACTTGTGGCAGAATGGATTTAGAAAATAGAAAAAAGCTATTTTGCATTTGCAAACCTTCTGATTTTTTTAATCTTGGGGTTTGCAATCACAAAATGGCTTTGTACATTGGGTCTATAGGTTATTAACCCAAGACTATTTTTCCACATCACATAATTTGTGCTTACGAATAAGTTAAGAGAAGAAATAACCTGTTCTCATTGGGGTATTCCAATTCTTTTGAATAGGAATGATTGTTACTTTGTAACTTTCAGGATTACAACAGTTCCTCAAATCTAACTTAGAAAAGGGATGTTGTGCTTATCAGACAGCGTTTGTCTACATATACCCATTTCTAGGTTATCAGAAGTGATATAGGTCATATATAACTGTACAGGATCACTAACACTCCTGAGACATCTGCCACCATAATAGATTGCTCATCCCATCTGGTTGGTATAATTGAAAGGTTTGATGGTTTTGACATCATAATAGAATTACACCCAGTCACATAGTGTAAAGTGTAAAAAGCACAACTTTATTGGTCTGCCATCTTTGGTGTCTCTAGTGCCAGAGAAATAGATCCACAATTTACTCATCTTCAGAAGCATCTGGCATTTATCTCTTTATTACAGTTGTGACTGACAAAACTTTGAATATCAATCTTTTTGACTCTCAAGGCTTTAAATGTATCAAAAGAGACACGCTGACATGACCTTGCTAACAGAGAGCATGTTATGTATGTAAGTGTCTACTTGAATTAGTATAAGGTAGCCCTAGCTGGAGAGCAAAGTGGCATTTGTGCCCCATTTTCACTTGGCAACAATCTCTATGAACGCACCTATTATCAATATTAATTTCACTCTTCAGTTTGGGAGCATTGCACTTGATCTTTACATAGGAAGAGATCAACAAGAAAAGCAAAAAAAGATAATACTGTATTTCATTCTTAACTCCAAAAAATAACTTTTCATAATAATAATGCATATGTGCACTCAACAAAATAGTAATAGTGTTTTGAACTGCTGAAGCTTTTATATGAAGTTGATTGAGGTTGGAGATAAAACTCCAAAACTGAGTATATTTGCCTGACAAAAAATATCCCACTCATATCAAAGTTGTTTGGAATATTGCACTATTTACCAGAAATGAATAAACCTTTATTTATTTTAGAAATTAATGTAAAACATATAAATTGAGCATGACAAGTCCCATACAAAACCACTAGCATTTGCTTATCAGTTGCATGAAAGATTGTCCAGTAAGTAATTGACAGCTATTGCAGATCATATACTAGACCAGCATCACTTATTTAGCTAAACTGCCTTTAGGAATCAGGAACTATCCTTGAGAGTGATTGTCTTGTAAAATTCTCATATCTTTCTATTTGAAGACCCCTTTTACTGATGATTTAGAAGATCCAAAAGTACCAGCAACTGAAGCACTAACATCTATAGAACTTTTGTCACCTAAAAGGAAAGTTTTTTAGAATTGATTCACAATTGTAATGACCTACGCCAAGCAGAAAAGGAGACTTTTGTAGAACAGAAGGGTATGTTTCTAATCTAAAGATAAATGCATGTCTTTAGAAGTAATCATCAATATGACACACTCAATAATCAGCCCCTTTCGGTCTGACCCTTTCAGTGCCAGGACACTCATAGGGGATAGTGTGTTTACTCATTCATTCATAAAACAAAAAAAAATACTTTCAGAACTTCATTAAAGGATGCGTTATTTCTTGAAAAGGGTTTTTAGAAAATGTTAAATTATTTCACAGAGATTGTGGCTGTGATTACAAATACTATTTACTCACATTCTCTGTAATATGATTGCCTCTTTTTAAAGAATAACATTATTCTTATTATTTCAGATATTCAGATCAAAGCTAACTCCAAACTTCTACCACTATATGAACCTCAACTAATGTTGAACAGCTTCCACTGAGTGCTATGGAAACAAGAATTACCCTCCATGGACAGTTATTCTCGCTCATAAGTACCAGCAAATGCATGCAAGACAATCAGGGGATGTTTCCTTGTCTCTCTCTCTTTTGTTTTTTAAATGATTGGCAGTTTTGTCCACTGATAGGCAACCAACTCAGAGCACTAAAACTCATTTACCAGTGGCCATTAAACAACTCCCGCTGAGACAGAATCCATCATCACACATCTTTTGAAGAATGTTCAAGTTGGCTTTTATGAACTAGCTCACATTCACCCAATCTCCCTTTCTGTTTATACTCAATGAGCAGGTAGTTATTAGTTAATTATAATTGTTCACGGTGTCTCTTGAATCTAGCTCAGGCAGATCTATGCTCATTGTCCACCCTCAGGTTTGAAATCGCTAGTATTATCCATAACAGAGGATCAGAGTTGTAAGTATGATGACGGGGTTGTGTGAGACTTTCCTTTTTTAGTACTATTAGCTCCCTGAGTTCTACATCAAAATATTGAAGTATATCTATATATTACCTACTGGCAGTCGCCAGTAGGTAGTTATAGTTAGGACCAAGTTTCCATACGAAGAGAATTTTTCGTTTTGCTTATAACTTTGGCGTCATTTGATGAATCTTCATGAAATTTCCCAAACTAATTCTTTGTTCATATCAGCTCCTATGTGGTAAGTTTGGGGGTGATTCGTCTAGGGGGGGCCAAGAAAAAAGGGGGGTCCCAAAACGTGTTTTCTCCATGTTAATTTCCATAGGAAACTTTAGACAAGGCTACGGGTGGAACGGGTGAACGGAATTGCCCCAAATTTGTCAGGGAGAAGGGTCTTGGTCTAGAAAGCACACTTTTGTTTATTTGGTGTAAATCCGTTCTGCAGTTTTGGGGAAATATCGAAATTTATGGATATCGATATTTGGGAATTCTGCCATCTGATTGGCTGAGGCGTTACGAGCCCGAGCTTGCTGCTTATTGGTTGTGAGCGCTGCGAGCGGTTGCAACTAGGAAGTGTTGGCTGCCATTTTGTGATTCCATTGAAGTGAGTAAGGGGGAAAAAAGGCGAAAAGAGTAGGAAACAGGAGGAGTGCGAAGAGAAGTAGTCACACCTACCGGTCTTGCTCAGAGTGACATGGTGCTGAAATGATATGCTGCTACAGTCAGGTATGAAACCTAGAGCCTAAACCAGGAGGTCATTGCTGTAAAGTGATGTGTTCTGGTGTGCTCTGGTGTTTGTAGGATACCTGTGGAAGTAGTGTTATTAGGCGTTTATACCATACAGGGAGTGGGAAGCGAACTACTGAGCTCTACCGCGCGTTTATACTATACCGGAAGTGGGAAGCGAAGTACTACGCCTACCGGTGTAAAGACTTGGGGATCAAACCGAGCTGAGTGTTGTAAAGTGATGGGCTGTGGGCGTTGTAGCATACTGGCTGCTGTAGTATAACTGTAAGTAGTGTTAGTATGTGTTTATACTATACAGGGAGTGGGAAGCGAACTACTCACCCTTACTGGTCTGAAGATTCAGGGATTAAACCGTGAGCTCATTGCTGTAAAGTGATGTGCTCTGTGTACTATTTCAATTTAAGTCATAGTACAATGTTAGTATGTAATAAGACTATAATGTAAGTATGTAATGTTAGAATGTAGGGCTGTCATGAGGGGAATCTTGGGGAGTTTGTACAAGGTGCTGGAGAAGACGGATGCCTTGGTGTCTGGTCCTGTTGGTGGCTGTTTAAGCTGTCTTCTTTTCCTGAAATAAATCTACTTATCGGATCCACTACTGTCTTCCTGTTGACTACATAAATTTGGCGACGAGCGGGAAAAGGTGAAAAGAAGGCAGCACTCACCATTGTTTTGCGCTTGCTTGCGTTGTGCTGAAGACCCGTTTTCTTGGTGAATCTGTTTCTACTCATCCCAGGGTCATGTGCTGAAGACCCGTTTTCTTGGTGAATCTGTTTCCACTCATCCCAGGGTCGTCGGCTGATCGAACTATCTGATCCTACCTCTGGTAGGATTTATAGTTTTTGATTTTGGGCTTCCTCTGCCTCTTCACTACACTCTGGTTGCTGTACCACACATGTGCAAGTAGTGTTAGTATGCGTTTATACTAATTTTGTAGTTATGAATTAAACAAAGCATCATGGTCCCATGGAGTGCCACCTCCCAGGCGCAGGTTATACAATGTCCTGGGGTGTGCAAGCGCGGGACATTTATGTTTGCTATTACAGGGCATTGCTTGCACCCTGTGATAGTAAATTCTTGTTTGCCTCGTTGAAGCGAGAGGAGGAAAACCTCGTATTGTTTCAATAAAGCGGAACCAGATGGTAAAAAAAGAGGAAAAAAAATGAAGCGGGATCTCACCCGTTCATTTAAATGAGCCCACTGGTGGGCAATGTTCCGGGGCCAATCCTATTATTATATTGCGGGGTCTCTGCAGCACTGGGGATCTTAATCTAACATGTAAATTAGGCGCGGGAGGGCACAGAGACGTTTCGCAGACTAGGGGATCGACACCTCCCCGGGTATTGTTTACGAATTGTTCGGGAGGCTTCGAGGCCATCTCAAGACCGGGGATCGGCAACCTCCGGGGCTTTATTTAAATATGCAGGGTGGGCCCCGACAGTCCTTGAAGCCTCGGTGGCCCTAGGCAGTGCCTTATTGGTTCTGAAATCACACAGACAGTACTCACGGTGTTATAAAGTGATACACTTATATAACTCTTGTCGTTGTACAATTACCCAGGCTTTATTTATGTAATAGTCTGTTGGTTTATATTTGGTAGGTGCACCGGAAAATTAAACAAAATTTCCCTTATAACCTACTATCAACTGCCGATTTTCACAATAAACTACAGACAAGTGTTGTCAGAAAAAGAAGACCCATACACTCAGGTATTCATTGGTAAAAATAATTCATTTTTATTAACACAGCACTAATAAATGGAAATGTAACTTTATTCGAATAACAGTAAAACATGAAAGAAGTGGGTGGGACTCCTCCGGAAGCAGTGTACAAAACCTGCAAGACAAAAAAGAAACATAGGTATGTGTGCCATGTCTAAGAGAAAAAGAAAGGCAGTGAGAATGAACATAGGAAAGTGAGAATGGGACAGAGAGCGATTGGGTGGAAGGGAGAAGGGGAGGGAGAGTGAAAAGAACAGAGGGAGGAGGAGACAGAGCGCCGGCCTACTGCACCCAGACCTCACTGTTCACCTCCCGTCACCCGTGTGTCTGGGACGCTGGGGTCTGCGAGAAAGAGTGCGGTCCAGCAAGTCCTTAAAATGAAACAGAGATATGAATGAGGCCAGCGATTACATCATTATCTATGGCAACATCGCTTGCCTGCACCTGGGCACCCAGGCTGCTGCACCCCAGCCCCTTTCTCCGCTCTGTGCTCAATTGCATCTTCTGCGTGCCGAGGCTTGACTACTCACCTGCCACAACCAGTGTGTCCAAGGATGTGCCGGTGCGAGCTCCAACTCCGGGGTGCCGCTATCAGGGTGGCCCAGCAGGTCTCCGGTCGGGGATGTTGTCTTGATACCATGGTGGAAGGCATCAGAATGCCCAGGGCATCATCACGGGGTGAGCACCCGCTCCGCCCATTTTGGCTCCACTAACCCAGTGTCTGAAAAGGAAGAAAAAATATAATGTTGGAAATGTCTTGAGGTAAATGAAGGTTTCTTTCAACGTTAATGGAAAACACCAGTTGAGTGCATCCTTCCTTCTTGAAGTACGATCTACCAACTGTTAGTGGTAATCATGGTTCAAAGCTGAGTTGGAGTGCACGAGAATACACAAGGTTAAATAATAATATGTTATGCCAACGTTCACATACAAAGAGCGCATGCTAGAAGCATAATGTGCGTGTGTAATGCAGTGGCGCAAGCCTGTGTACATGTACACTTAGTAATCAGCTCACTACAGTGCCCCAAAAGCCAACACCACATGTCTGTAGGGCAGCGCTGCCCGCTGGCTCAGGCCTACAGTACTGTCCAGCAGGTCCTTAAAATGAGACAGAGATGTGACTGAATGAGGTCAGAGATCACATCGGTATGCAGGGCAATATCGCTTGTTTGTACCTGCGCACCCAGGCTGATGCACCCCACCCCTCCTGCAGAATCGCGCGCAATTGCAGCCCCTTTGCACCCAGGCCCCACTGCTCACCTGCTGTCATTGTTGTGTGTCCAAACACGACGGGCAGCAGTGTTCACAATTCAAGTGCAGTGTTGATTGCGACGATGGTGTACCTGTCGCGTAACGAAAGCTCAGGGGGCCACCGCAGGGTATGTGGGGGCCTGTGTTACGCCCCTGTGGTGTACGCCTTATGGATCCCCTTTTTTATTGCGCATTGTGATATGCAAGGTGGATGCGGCCATATCACCTGAGGCAGTGTAGAAGAACTGGGACATGTGGCATTGTCGTTATCCTATTTATACGTACGCAAAGTTGGCTGGGCTTGCGGACGCCAGGCGAGCGTAGGGGTGTGAATAATAGTTCCGGGGACCTGTGTGTTATTCAGTTCTTGCCTGGCCAGGAAGTGTACTTGTGTGTGTTTCTGTTGCAGTTTTGACGTCGCAGAATGCGCAATTTACATTAATGTAGCATCTACCTGGAGGGCGGCAACTATCGCTAATGAGATGCTAAGCGAAAATATTGAATGGCCAACATCACATGTCGTTGTCAAGGTTGTGGATATAAGCAGACACTCATGTCAATAGTGTGCGGTATTATTGAAAGTGTTGCTATCGCGAAGTGCGCCCATGTGAATGTGCTTGGGTGGAGGGAGGATCAGCAGTGAGGCTACGTTATAAACAGTGATAACATTCATTATAGTCAAGCAATGCATGCCAAACGTGAATCTGAAAGTCTCACATATGACCAACTACTATACTGGTAAAGCCTGACAACAGAGAATACAGCAATACAAATGTACACATTACTGTTTACTGTTTGTCACATATGCTCTAGGATGTGCACTCTGCGTGTGGCTGATGATACCCCTTTGGGCCAGCAATACCCAGGCCGAAAGGCAGCACAATAATGTGCACACACACACACACCAGGGGCATTGTGTAACACACATTTGATTTTTGATGTAACGTTTGAGGTTCATGGTGATCACACGTGGAAGGCTAATATACAGACCACAAATATTGATCAAGATGATCATTGCATGTTGTGTGTAGTAGAAGATATGTGTACACAGCAAAAAAACTTTCCAAAAAAGCTCTCTAAGGAGAAGGGGTGTGTCTCATCAAACGCTGTAGAGAGAATGACTAAAATGGGTGGGGTCCTCCAACTGTTACAATGGGAAATGTTATGAACTAATCAAATGCTTTTTTTAAGGTCACATGGCAATCGCGCATCGAGGGCGCAAGGAGGCCGCACCCGACAAGATTTTGAGAAAATATATTATTACAGTTAGAAATATATAAATGTTTAACATATTTTAGATTATCGCTTGCTCTTATATACAGTTTAAAGTTATTTAGATATAGTTTTGAGACAAAAAAAAAAATGAGGGAATGGCATACCCGACACGACACCATACGTCTATGACATAACACAGGGCCTGGCAGCGTGCACTCGTCGATTACGCAATGCGCAGCGGGCGCGACCCCATGCGTACATGACGTAATGCGTGGCTTGGTACTGCATACTCGTCGGATACCTATGTAGCAGCTGGCGCGAACTCATACGTATATGATGTTACGTGGGACGCAGTGCCACAAATCCGTTGGATACGAAATGTGAGTTTAGCAATATGGCGGATAAGATTCGCGTGGTGATGGAGCTTGGTACACTACCGGTATGGGAGTGCAGTTTTCTAAAAAAAAAAAAAAGATATACATATTTTTGGGGGAAGATATAAAACATTACTTAATTTTTAAAGTTAAAAAAAGAAGTATAATAGAGTTCCAAAATATTACAAAAAAAATAGAAAAAATATAGGTTTTATAAACATTAAAATATGAAATTACATTTAAAAAACCTCCGAAATTCACTGAAAAAACCTTAGGTTTTACAGACGTTATAGTTAGGAATTAGCATTTAAAAAACCTTTGAAATTCACTAAAAAAAACATAGGTTTCAGGGACGTTATAGTTATTTGGACATTTGACTCATATAAAACCAGAGAAATTCGCCTGTTATAGTTAGTTGAGCTAACTATAACTCGCGTGCCCGCAATGCACTGCTGATGATGTCACATATTACATCACTCATGACATGGTCAGTGACATTACTGATGACATCACTGATGACATCTCAAATGACATCATTGATGACGTGATCAGCGCAAGTATATTATTGGTTATTTGAATACATCACAGACATAGATTTTGTGAGTACATACTCCTCCCACAGCCTGAATAGAATCCATTCCTGGTGAGTGAGAACTTTTAGACTCCTCTCTTTCCGTAAAACCTTATATAATGTAATCAGTGATAAAAACCCTGAGAAACATCTTACTTTTGAGACTCTTTTTTGCAGAGGGATCAGATCACCATGGCGCCAGTGGCTGCTACTTTGTGTATGCTTGCACACCCAAAGACCCCGATTTCCGACTGAAAGAGATTACAGATTGCACCAGAGCTGACTGACTGCAACATTTACATTGGAGTCTATTGATTAGTATGTGCACTAAATTGCCATGTTGAATATTCAATTACTGTGTCTGCAAATTTGCATGTCAATTTTGCATTAGCAGTTGCAATTTAACAACAAATATGAAAAGAAAGCTTATTTTCATGGTCCGAAAAATGTATATGTAAAGTTTTTTTGCATACTTTTAATGTAATCACTCACTTGAAATTGAAAAAAAGGATTTGAGTAGGTTTGACAGAATGGAATAATAGTAATATCATATTTCACTTTAAAAATGACCCTGGCATTTAGGGTAAGGTGCCAAAGTAATCTCTGTGCAATTTAACACTCCTTGGGAATGAAAATCAGCATTTATACTAGCTCACAAGTTAAGGGTAAGTGGGGAATGGATGTACTAGAGTATAGGTTTGGCATAAGATACTCAGATATAGGCAGTGGTGGAGGTACACGGTATTAGATAGAAGTACATATCTTATGTTGCTGGTAGGGGTAGAGGTATTTAGGCATGTAGAGTACTGCCAGCCCAAGTCCTCACCAATATCCATTCCACACACGGAGAGTAGCTTTACATGTCTTTATTCCTCTGCATGTAAGTCAGAACTCAACATTCTAAGCCTCCCTTTAACTCATCTCTCCATCGATTACGTCACAGGCCTATGGTATACCGTGGGAACCAAAAGAGTTTCAGTGTTCTTTTATTTAGAAGACACTACATCTTCTGCTTTGTTAAATATAAGGTTACAGCTTTTTCAAAATAAATAAATAAACACATTTATATATGACTAAATGTATCAATCAATACATAGATATACAGGCAATTATATTTCTTCAATTAATCGTCGTGGCGCCTACATCACACATCCTGATCAGGTCACTTGAAACTGAGATCTTACAATCAAAGAGTTAGTGATCTGCACAGGTAAGGTAGAATCATCAGGAGAGAAAGAGCCATCAACAGTCTGTCTAGACCCAGTCTAAACAATTACATTAACGTTTGGTGAGTGATGGGTCACATGTCGAAAATGAAAGGAATCTTTTATAATGGGTTTCCCAGGACGCTGTACAGTCACCATGTATCCTTTGGAGTTAGTGACGATAAAGGGCTCAGCCTCAAAAGGAGCATCAGACTTTCTCTTCCTATGTTGTCTGACAAACACTCGATCTCCTTTTGTAAAGGTGACATGTTTTACATGACGTTATCTGTCAGCCTAACTTTTCATCTTCTGTTTGGGACCAAAGTCCATAGTATGAATGTCTTACTCATTCTTGGATCTGAGGTTGGTCCATTGGGGCAGCCTGGTCGTCATGGTTCTTCAAACATGAGATTTGCAGGGCTATCTCTCGTTGTTGAGTAATGGGTCGAACTGTAGGCTTGAAGAGTAGTGTTCAAAACAGCTTTTAGGTCGAGCTTCTCCAATGCAGCATGCTGAACAGCTTTCTGTAGCGCACTCAGGAACTATTCTACCAGATCACAGCTGACCTGGAGCCACAGAGGGGTGCTTGATGATGCTTTATATTGAGGTGATTTAGAAACTCTTTGAATTCTCGACTATTAAAAGGTGGACCGTTTTCAGATTTTAAGACTGTAGGTACACCCCATGTCTCAAAGATGCAATCCGATTTATGAATAACATTTTCACATGTAGTGGATGAAAGGTCTTCTACCTATGGAAAACAGGAGTTTTCATCATTAATAACTGGAATATGATGTACATTCTCTAAAGGACCAAATAAGTCAATGGTGATTTTCTACCAACCATAATGTGGAAATTGTGACATATTGAAAGGGTGCTGAAAAACTTGAGATGAAAGACTGTTGCATATAAGAAGCACCACCCACCTCAAACACGCGAGCACCCAACACAGCGCGAGGTGTGATAATCTGCCCCATGACACGGTACCCAGACCAAAACTCCTAATAACTGTCCAAGAAGCGCCCACAGCCAGTAGTCATTGTGGGGCCGTCCACTTGATCGCTGCTCACCAGATCAGGAATGCCTGATTGCCGGACCCAAAGATGGGGGCCTTTGTGAAGAAGTAGAGGACAAATGGAGAGGAGTTTCTGAAGGACCAGCAGTCAACTCTTCCCCCCGCAGTGGCAGTAATGGCCCCCTACCAACTCCATCAAGAACAAGAAGTCGGTTCCAACAATTCCTCTATAAAGAACCACTACTTTCCTACAAAAAGCGCAGACCAAGGATCATGAGAAGCGGGTCATATGACCCCACTGCCTGTCCTCTAAATGGTGGATTCCAACCCTTACCAATCATCCACTAAGCCGAGCACCGCCCCTGTCCCCACTCACCATCTGCACTGCCCCAGCATCCCACTGAGCTTGTCAATAGTGAATCACAGACACACAGATCACTAAAAACGGAAGGCGCTCCTCACTTCATCTCCCCACACCACGCGATGCCTGCCACCAAGATGGCAGCTTCAGGTCTTATGTGACCCACTCCTCCTATTAAAGCCCCTGACTCCCCCCATGGTAACGTAACGAACCGACCCCTTAGGGAGTCATCCTCACGCCTGACTGGACAGAATGCCATCTGCCACGCTTACCTACACCAGCCCCTCCACACTGAACCACCTAAAACCACATGGCCTGAACTCCTTCTCTATCAGTTTCCCCCTAACCTCTCACCGAGAGCGAAAAGAAACTTCAAACACAGACTGATCAGACAACACCCTTAAACACTATTCGCAGACATTTATCACTGCTCCTCCAAAGGACAGATAAAAATGGATCTCATTTTCCATTCGGATAGACCCGAAAACTGGAACTCCATTCTCAGATCACAACTTCACATATCTAAAACAACTAACACTCCCTATAGCGGTAAACTGACAATTTGAATACCTAACCGCCCTATGCGGAGCGGTAATACCTCTGTGACCATCTTCTCCAATGGCACAGTACTGATTCAAGCCAACAATGGCAATCTTGATGCATTTGACTCCCTCTTCCCCTCGTTACGAAACGCCCCTTCACACACACCTCCCCCCACCTGACATACTCCCTACCCCCGGACAGCCTGACACAACAGGAGAGCCCACAAACCAACCCCACGCCCTTCACCAACACCGCCAACCTCTCCCCTCAGGCACCAACTGCACCTACGCCCGCCTCGCCAAAAACATCCACAATACTCTCCCTCTCTCCACTACTAACCGGAGGGATGCTGAGAACAAGGCTCTCCATCCCCTTGCTGATCACCCCCTACACCCCCATGCATATCACCACCTCCAACAGACAACGACCGTCCCTAACCCACAGTCTACGACCCCTCATGTCCTCTCTCTTCCCACACGACACGACCCGCCACACCCTGTGCGCACGACCACCCACAGAGTCAATACGGACAACACAAAAAACAAAAGGCAGCTTAGCAACGAAAAACTCCCCCACTCTCAGGACAACTCTGCCCAGAACTCCCCCACCCCCACCTCTGAAGAAACGGCTCATCGTCTCGCCCTGCTAGAAACCCAGCTAGAAACTATAATCCAGGAACTTAGTGAAATCACACTGAACCTCGCCACGCTCCGAAAGCCCAGCCAACACCCCCACTTAACTCCCACCTTTCCCATCTCCACACAACTTAGGCACTCCAAGGTTCTGTGCCACACTTGGATCTCAACCCCCTCTTGAACCAGACACAGAGACTCAAAAGAACAAGAGCTGCAAAGTCCTCAAGTGAAGCGTCGGAGCTTGCCTTCTCATATGACTACTCCTCCACTGCCACCCTAAACTCCAAGATCCGGGTGATCACGGGATTCAGGAGAGACTACTCCTCGCCTAGTTCCTCAAGACCCCCTGCCTTCCTCACGAACATCCCCAGGGCCCCCCTAACGAAGAAACCTAAAAAAGAGGAGACCGCCACCAACTTCATGCTCATAAACTGCAGATCAGCCGCCAGATATGCAAGAGAGCTGGCAGAATCAATCCTCACACATGACATAGACATTAAGTTCATCACTGAGACATGGATAAATGATTCCTCTTACCCTATCATGGATATGTTGGTGCCCCCAGGCTTCGCAATCATTAATAAAGACAGAAAGGACCAACGAGGAGGAGGCATAGCAATCATTCACAAGAACAACATCTCCATAACAAAAACTGACACCTTCAACTATAACTCCTTTGAATGTCTAACCTCCAACATTAAGACAAGGGACAAAAAAACACTACTCAGTCATCTCTACCATCCACCAGGCAACACTAACACATTCTGCGAACACTTGTCTGACCTGATTGCTAATTGCTCGCTCCGTGACGCAAACAACCTAATTCTGGGGGACCTCAACCTACACTGGAACGAAGAAAATACCTCGCTGATCCAAACCCTCAAGGATCTCCTCCACACCAACAACCTCACCCAACACTGCCCAGAGGAAACACACAACAGAGGAGCTATCCTAGCCACCATTATTGCCCAAAGAGACACAATCACGATCTACCACATCCTGCCTGTTGACTGGTCTGACCACCACATCATCCGTTTCCACATCAACCAAATGGCCCGAGAACAATTCCTCACGTATGACATCCCCAAGTGGGTGAGAAATCTAAATCAGATTCCCTTGGCTGACCTAGAAGAAAAGGTAAGCTCTCTCCTTCCCATCCTCACCGAGGATCTCTCCACAACAGAACTCACCTCCCTCTACAACACAAATATGACTTCCATTCTGGACCAATTTGCCCCATTGAAACTGCAAAGAGTCAGGAGCATTCCATCCAGATCCTAGTTCAACACAGACCTCAATGCTGAAAGGTGACAACTTAGAGCTACAGAAAGACTCTGGCAGAACAACCCTTCCAAAACCCTCCATGGTCAACTCAAATCAGTTAGAGCAAAGTACAAAAACCACATAAAGAACAAAAAATCCACATTTTTCTGCAGCACTCTAAACAACGCAAAAAACAGGCCCAAGAACTCTTCAACCTCATTAGGCAGCAATCTTCCAAGCCCCTACATCCCCAGGTCAAGCCTCCAAAGAGCAGTGTGACAACTTCGCAAACTTCTTTAACGACAAAATCACCAAAATCGAGCTTTCAGTGGACAACAACCTCAGTCCCCCTCACAAGATCTCTCCACCAGGGACAGAAGACCCCACACCCAAACAGCCCCCTAAACCCTGGAAATCCTTCAACCCCATCTAGGAAGAGAAGATAGTCAATCTAATCTCCTCCGCCACACCTTCCTCTCACATCATAGATCCTATTCCCGCCCAAATGACCAAAAAACGTAAACTCTCCCTAGCACCGCTCTGGAGCAAAATCATAAATAGCTCCCTAAGAACCGGAGAAGGACCAAACTGCCTGAAAGTCGACCAAGTCACACCATTACTGAAAAAACCAGGCTTGGACACCAAGGATCTGAATAACTTCAGATCCGTCTCCAATCTCCCTCTCCTATCCAAAACCCTATAAAAGGTGCGTCCTCCTACAACTGACTCAACACATGGACAGCATCAACCTTCTAGACCCCCCCAATCAGGTTCCAGAAAAGAATGCAGCATTGAGACTGCGATCCTCAACGTCATAGACGATATCCACAAGTCACTCAATACGGACAAATGCTGCTTACTCATTCTCCTGGACTTATCGGCAGCCTTCGACACGGTTGATCATAATCGACTCATCAAGGTCCTTCAAGATACGGTAGGTGTGGATGAGATCGTTTTACATTGGTTCTCCTCCTTCCTCCACAACCGCACCCAAAGAATAAAAATCAAAAACTTCACGTCTGACTTACATCCCGTCAGCAGGGGTGTCCCCCAAGGACCAGTACTTTCCCCCCAACTTTTCAACATCTACATGGAACCACCCACCAACATACTCAAAAAAGCCAACATTCCCTTCCATGTCTATGCAGACGACACCCAGATCTACCTCAAACCCTCCTCGATTGATGACATTCAGAGACTCAACAACACTCTAAGAGAGGTCCTACACTGGCGAACAATAAATCATCTAAAACTCAACCAAAACAAAACAGAAATCCTTCTCATTTCCAACAAAGAAGAGAACCCCCAAAACTCAGAATGGCTAAAAGCTATTGATGCTCTCAACGGCAATCCCACCCTGGCAGACTCTGTAAAATCGTTGGGAATCACCATATACCCAAAACTCGACATGGCAAAACACATCAAGAATGCCGCAAAAAGAGCCTTCCTCAACATGAAACTACTCAACAAAATAAAACCCTTTATTCCACCTAAGGACACAAACAAGTGACTCAATCGTTGGTGCTGTCTAGACTCGATTACGGGAATGCAATCCCCACAGGTACTGCAAAATCCCACTTAGGTGCCCTCAGAACAACTCTCAAGGCAGCAGCTAGAATGGTATCCGGAGTTAAGAAATACAACCACAACTCACCCGCATTCAGAGAACTAAAATGGCTCCCAGTCGAAATGCGAACCAGCTTCAGAACTGCCTGCCTTACACACACAGCCCTGCATAAAGGGAAGCCTGAATACCTGGCCTCCAAACTCAAGAATGCCGGCCTGGCAAGGAACCTCAGAAGCACCAAGACGCTACTCCTCACCCCTATGAAAACACGCAAACAAAAAACCGCAGCCCGGTTCTTCGCTGGAAACACGCCAAAAATATGGAACTCCATTCCAGTCTATATCAAGACTATCACAAGGAACCTCAGAAGCACCAACACGCTACTCCTCATCCCTATGAAAACACGCAAACAAAAAAACGCAGCCTGGTCCTTCGCTGGAAACACGCCAAAAATATGGAACTCCATTCCAGTCCATATCAAGACTATCACCTCCTTTGTAAAATTCAAGAGACAGCTCAAAGACCTCTTCCTAAACGTTCTCTCCCAAACCGATAGCTGCCGTTGAAGCTCACAAGCCAGCACACTGCTGCTCTCTGATATTGAGTCTTTAAATCCTCTTTCTCTTCCCCTCCATGAGGGGAGGTGCCTATATCACCCCTACCCAAAGGAGGATGAGTGCAATACAACAGGCACAAAACTTGAACACTACTTGATCTCATGCTTCAAGGTGCTACATTTCACAGAGACTTTCAAAGCGCCTTGAGCTAATATGCATACTTTTTGCCAGATTGTATGACTCTTGCATGAGGACTGTTGTGAAATGCTCCGATACCTTCCGGCCTGGCCAGCGCTATAGAAAACTCCTAAAATAAATAAAAATAAATAAATATATGGCATGTCTTTAATCCTCTTCTGACCTTTCGTTGAGGTAAGAAAAGCAGCCTCGGTCCATGAGCTCCCACTCTGTGCCAACTATTTCTCGATGTCTCTTGTGGGTGACATCGATCACTTGTTCTCATAGACTCTCAGCAATAACAATTAGTGTACCTCACACAATGATGCTTCTTGAGTAAATGTAAGTTTTTCTCTTATATTTTTGAACTTCAAATACTCACTCTCATTAGTCAGAGGTCTAGAGTGCTGGTTCCATGATTGATGAGCTATCATGTCTTTTACCTCTAACATGTCACTATCTTGGCTTGTCGCAGTGGCAATTTGTTCTAAAGACAGATCAGCTGATGTGCTCAATTTCACAATAAAATTGATGTGGGCCTCTGCTGTCTTAGATAGTGTGCCTGGGCACTGTAATGGCACTCTTGAAAAATAATCAGCAGGATTCTGATCTTTCCCTCGACAATGAAGAATTGTATAGATGTATTTTTGGAACCTCAAACCCCAAAGCTCGAGGTGGCATTTTGGCTCTGGGATTGCCAATTATCATCAACAGTGCTTGATGATCAGTCACTACTGTGAAAGGCTTTCCGTACAAGCCTAAATGGAAATATTCACAACCCCAAACCACTGAAAAACTTTCTTTCTCAGGCTGCGATTAAACACGTTCTGTTTGTAACAGGCTTTTTCTGACGTATGCCACGATAGGTCGCCGGACATTTGGATATCTGTTGTGCTGTGCAAGAATTGAGGCTAAACCAACAGGGTCCACGTCAACTACAACCTCTGTATGAAGTTTGTGATCAAAGTAGATCATTTAAGTGGCACTCTCAATAGCTTGATTTGTTGGAAGCTCTTCTCACATTCTCTTGACCAATGAATATACACATTCTTTTTTGTTGATTCTGCTAAAGGGGCAGATAGTAGCAAAGTATTATCTAGAACAATAACTGGCCATTCCAAGAAATGATCAGAATATGGAAATGTCTTGGGGGAGGGGGGGGTTGCAGTAGATAAAGCTTGCACTTTAGCTGGATCAGTTTTCATGACCCCATCATAAAAGACATGGCCAAAGAATTTCAAGGTTTTCTTGGTAAATTCACATTGGTCAGCATTCAGAGGTAAGCTTGCATTATTCAGCAACTGACATTCTTGCATGAGAGCTCTGTCCTGCTCTTCTCTGGGGCTCCAAAAACCAATATGTCCTCATTATAGTTCAATGCATTTGCTGCAGGCTGTAGATATATTGAATGAAGTGTTGGAAATGTTCTGCAGCAAAGGATACACCATAACTCAATCAGTTATGGTGAAACATCTCAATATGCGTAGAAAAGGTTGTAATGTACCTGGATTTTAATTCAAGTTCCAATAGGTGACATCCTCTATTTAAGTTGAGTCGAGAGAAGAACTTCGCACCATTCAATTGAGTTATCATACAAGCAATGTGAGGACTTGTATGCCTCTCTCGCTCAATGGCCTTATTGGCCTGATGCATGTCAACGCATATTCGCACAGCTCCTTCACTGTCTCTTTTAGACACTACTATGGTGGGAGAAACCCATGATATTGGACCAGTGGAGTGTTCAAATTATGTCATGTTTAAGCACTGAATAAAGATCCTTTTCCACAGCTTATTGCAAGTAAAACGCAATTTGTCTGTGTCTTTGAGCAACAGGACGAACATCCTCCTTTATGTATAACTTTACTTTCATTGTTTTGAGTGTTTGTAACTCATGAAATAATGAAGGAAATTGACATAATTTCATGATGAGCATTCATATTGTGGTTCTCTGATATCAGTCCCAGATCTGCAGCAGGATTGAAACTCAGCAAACAGGCACTTGAAGCAGTTCCTTGAAGTACATGAATAGGTGTTTGTACCAAAGTTTATCATGTTTCATTGTGGCTACAAAGAATCTTTGAAATTTTAAGGGCATCAAACCAGCCCATGTGTACAGCTTAATTTTTGACTTTGTAAGTTTTGGTAATGGAGACAATTCTTGGTACTCTCAGGCATGATATTTATCGATGCACCACTGTCAATTATGAATAGTATCAAACACCCATTTATTTTTAGAGTTATCTTCAGATAATGTTTGAATGTTTTTGATGCTTTTGTGTCTCAATTTTTCTTCACTTTGAATTTTTCCCCACGTTCGACTAGTCTCATATGTGCATGCCTCTTTGAAGTAAACATCAACATTGCACAATTGTCATTGTCACTTTCACTGGAAAATGGTGCAGTGGAACTCTTTGGAACTGATTTAGATGATGATCAACTTTGTTTGGTGTCAATTTGCCTCAGTTTGTGTGACTTATTGGCCTTGTGGGAGTGCGTCGAACGCCGCTGAGGTAGGGTTTAGTCGGCCATTTTGTCTTCCTGCTGTGAACCACTTGCATTTCTCTTCGCCTTACAAGTCATCATGAAATGATTCTCTTTACCACAGCTGATGCATATTTATCCAATGGCTAAACATTTACCTTTGTGTGGAAATAACAGTCCACATCTGTAACACGTTTTCTTTTACATTTTTAGACATCGCCTTGTGTCCGTCAGCTTTGTACCTTGGCTTAATTCCCATGCTCATGACTGATTCATTTTGGGTGCCTCCATGTCAGTCGCTTGATTATCAGAACACTCTTCAGCGCGAGCAGACTTGAGGACTTGTTTTGAGCTCAGAGTTTTATTCAGCATTCTTCATTGAAAGGAATCTGACAGACAACCATCGAATACTCTGAGTAGAGTGGTTTCCTCATCATTAAATTCATTGAATTTACAGTGTTTCACCAGAACATCCAGTTTTTCAACAAACTTGTCGATGGTTTTACCTGGTCTCTGGTGTTCTTGACTGAATATGTATGTTTCATAATCTACATTTGGCACTGGATTAAACATGGCATTCAAGGAGGTTTTGATTTGATCGTACGTCACTTCACCTACTTGTGGTATCTTTTTTATGGCTTCTTTCACCAGTGATGTTCCTCAGAAACTTTATAACCTTTTTTTCATTTTTTTTGTTATTGCATCTGTGAAATCTTCAAAAGTCTCTATCCACGCAGTTCATCTATTGCCAATTGTTTCTGGGTAGTATCAAGTGCAGTTGGCGGTTTTAAGAATACAACATCTGTATGTACATTTGTGGACAGTAGCTGTCTCTGAGGCACTTCATGTGGAACTCGATCAGGCAGAGCTTCTCTAGCACCTTGTGATGTGCTGCCTTTGGGGTCAGCCTTAATGACTGTTGGAGCTTGGATCTCGCCCCTGCTCTCTATCTATTTATTTATTTGAAATTTTAAATATAGCGCAAACATGACCCATTAGGGTATCAGAGTCCTGCACAAACAATAAGTAAGTTATACATTCAAGGGAGAAATGAAAAAGGAATAAGCAATCATCAACATATATACAATATAGCTCTCAATCAGCATAATTAAGCACTGGGTGTGCCCCAGTAAGTATTAAAGTGGGATCTACTTCAGGTATACTCTTGAAGGAATGTATTCAGCAGATGCATTTTCACTTCTTTTTTAAAAGAGAAGGTTGATGGAGTAGACCTGATTGCAGGAGGTAGTGCATTCCAAATTCTAGGGGCTAGCCCGGAGAATGAGCGGTTGTACATTTTCTTTTTGGTGAATAGAACTTCTTTGGGAGGGACTACCACCAGACAGTTCGAGTTTCTTCGCTACGTAGACTGGAGTGTTATGGTGCAGGGCCTTGTGTGTCATGCAGACTATCTTTAGCTGGATTTTACATTCAATTGAAGCCAATTCAACTTTTTTTTAGAACTGGAGTAATAAAGTAAAATCTTCTGGATCCCTTGATTAGCCTGGCAGCAGAGTTGAGTGAGGCCCTTAGAGGAGCTAGCTTTGCTTTAGGCAAGCTTGCCAGGGTAGCACTCCCGTAGTCTAATCGGGAAATGACTAAGGATTGGACAGATATCTGAAAGTCATCAGGAGGCAAAAAGGGGTTGACTTTCCTCAGTGAGTTCAGATGGATGTTAACTCCCCTTGTGGTTGCACTGATATGGTCTCACATATTCAGGTATTTGTCCAGAGTTATACCTAGTGATCTAGTGGAGTCATTGAAGTGGGGGTGCAGATAAAAGCTGTAAGTTGTTTGAGCCATACTTAAATGGTTGTAGAGTGTCAGTCAGAAAACTTTATTTCGCCAACACAATGTAGGAATAAAAAGTATACTACATATAAAAACAATTCACAACATTACAACACACATAAAAAGGTCATTACTTTAAAAATACAAATATAAATTTATATTCATTTCCACAATAGTAAAATCATTTCATTTTGTAGGAATATAATTTCAGATGGTTATTGATCTCTTTTTTAGTGCCAATAAAAAAAGGATGCTAAAGAGAAACAGATAAAAGGATCAGGTAGTAGCTGAAGATAATAATGTGCTACCCGACACTGTTTAAAATTAATTTTTCGCATAATAGGGATAATAAAACGTTTCCTTTCATTATAATAACATTTACAGAAAAACAAAAAATGTATATCATCTTGCACAGATTGATTATCACAGGTACAAAATGGGAGTTCAGAGACAGCATAAACATTGCGAGGAGTACCCAGCATTAACGGAATATAATTTAATCGAAACCTCACCAAGACATACCTATGTTGCAGATTAGTAATGAAGGTTAGGTATGATCTATATGGGTTCGTTAGATCTATGATCGGGCACGCCAGGTAAGATTTAACTGTTGGGAGATTAATATTTTTAATCTCCCTTCTTATCTGGCGATTCAAAAGCAGTCGAGTTTTTAGGTCAATTTTGGATATAGTACTGCAGTTAGAAGGTTCCAAAAAGAGGTAATGAAGCCCAGCCGCCTTCAATGTTATTTCGACATAAGTTAGCCAAGCAATATTACCTACTCCATCTAGTTTCAAGACATCTTTGATGATCTCTCTTGTCAAAGCTAGGGACTCCTTTCGCCATATTGAGTGCCACATTAGGATAGGGGCCAGTGCAATTGTATCAGCTATATAAGGGGCACCTAATTCCATGTGACACTTATAGTTAGCACATGACTGTGGTAACGAAAGGATCCTTTTTAGGAAATTGTCTTCAATAATCTGCAGCATTGTGCAGTCTTTCATACCCCAGATAGCTGCCCCATAGGTAGCAGTAGATACAGTCTTGGCTTGGTACACTGTTTTTATTAGGTCTATTGGTTTTAAACCAGTTTTTTTTATAAACTTAGTTAGAGCCCCAATGTTTTTTTCCATCTGAGTTCCTCTATTAGTGATCATCTTTTGCCATTTTGTTTGAGAGTCAAACATAATCCCTAAATAATTAAAAGAATCGACAACCCCCATTTTTCCCTCTTCAGTAGTGATTTGCAGATAATTTCGATGTTTTGAGATTGCTACTAAAATAAATGACTTTGAGTAATTCACTTTCATGCTTAAATTACACATAAATTGTGTATAATCCTGAACTAGACGACGCAATGCATTACTAGTACGAGCTAGGAGTACAGCGTCGTCTGCATATAATAAAATTGGCACTTGTGCTGAGTTAATATAAGGGATATCTGGTGTAGAGCCCAACAATGCAGATTCCACACCATTAGTATAGAGTGTAAATAGGAAGGGGGCAAGAACGCACCCCTGCCTCACGCCTCTTGCAATTTTAAATGGCCTTGTGCACTCATCATTCCTCCCATAGCGAACACAGGCTGAAGCATCTGTATAAAGGTCACGAATTATATTAATAATCTTCAGGTCAATACCCATCTCCTCCATGATCTGCCACAGCCTAGGCTGTGCCACGCAGTCAAAGGCTGCGGACAGATACATGAGGGCTAAATGGAGATGACCTTTTTTTGTAGCCGTGTATTTTGCCATAATTAGGCTCAGGTTCAGGCACTGATCTACCGTGCCTTTCCCTTTTCTAAAGCCAAATTGGCATGGGATAATAATGTTCTTTTCCAGTGCCCAGTCCTCTAATCTGTTTAAAATCAATCTACCCATTAGCTTTGCAGTAGAGTCTATTAAGGAGATAGGTCTATAATTTTTCGGGATCGACCTATCCCCTTTTTTATATATGGGAACGATTACAGTTGTTTTCCAAGATGGTGGTGCTTTTGATTGAGCAATTTTATTAAAGATATTTGTTAAAAGTGGAGCCCATAGATCTTGATTGTCTAGGAATAAATCTATAGGAACTCCATCCGGTCCTGGAGCCTTTGCTCGTTTACATTGTTTTAGAGCATGTTTTGTTTCAATGAGTGTAAAGCTGACAGGAGGCTCATCAGTCTCCAAAACTGTAGAGTGTGTGTGAGGGGTGATCAAGAGAAATTCAGTTATGAGGCAGTTGAGCATAAGGCGGTTTACGTGTTAACCATTGTTGGGTTTTCAGTAGGGTGCAATTGAGAGATTTGATATCTTCTGGTGAGGAAATATTCAGGTACAATAAAGTATTATCCGCATACATATGGGACTGAGTGTTTGGCTGCTGCAGAACTTTGGTGTGAGGTTCCATGAACAAGGTGAATAACGTTGGGGAGAGCGTTGATTCTTGAGGTACTCCAATACAGACCAGAGTAATATCTGAAAGGGTATGGTTGACTTCAATTATTTGTGATCTGTTATGTAAAGAAGAGGATAACCATACTAATACAGGACTAGATAGCCCCATCCTTTGCTCCAGAAGATCAATCACGCTGTCATGGTTGACCGTATCGAACGCCGAGGAGAGATCAGGAACTATGAGTAGGCACGATTTGTTATGATCAAGTAGTCTCAAGGCGTCTTCTACAATGTGGGTTAGAGCAGTTTCCGTCCCGTCCCATTCTGAAACCAGATAGACTGTCATCCAGGAGATGAAACTGCTCAAGGTGATTGTGGAGTTTCAGCTCTACTCATTTTTGCAGCAGTTTTGCTAGAGTCAAGATGCTCGTGATGTTTCGGAATTTGTTGAGATTCGACCAGTCCGCATGAGTTTTTTTTAGTATAGGGGTTACTTGACCTATTTAAAAAAAATCAGGAGCCATGCCCTGAAAGAGAGAAAGAGACGCACAGACAATCTTAGATCAGAGCAGAAGTATGTAAGATCTAGACTCTTTGATGAGCTTGGCGTGTAGAGGATCATTGAAGCGGGTGGAAGGTTTGATTGAAATGAATGTTTGGAGTATCTCAGATTCTTCTGCAAATTTGAAGGCATTCCAAGTTGCATTATTTTTTGTAGAATGACCAGACAGAAAGGATCTTATAATGTGCTGCACTGGGAGGATACTGGCATGGACCAGGATTAGTAGACGCTGCGAGGCAAGTTGCAATTCAGCTTCAATCATCTTACTCTTTTCAGTAAAGTGGATGGAACAATTATCTCAGTCAAGAGATAGCCCATTATCTACCAAGTGGTGGCTAGATTTGCGAATTGTTTGTTGTTTTAGGAGTGCAAATAGCTTTAATTGCACTTTTCCTTTTTAAGGTGCCCATTGAACCAAGGTTTGGAGAATCCACTGGGCATTCTTTTTAGCTGCTTCAGGCGATAGTATCAAGTAGGTCAGACATGGATTGGATGTAATGATTGGTAATATCATTTACATTCATCATGTTTGTGGTAGGAAGGATGAGGTTGTTGCTTACAGAGGTTAGGCCAGATATGTTCAGATTTCTCAGGTCTCTGGAACATTGACTGGGTTTAAGGTTGGCCCTGTCTAATTCGTGCCTTTTTCAGGAAGAGGAACAAGATTAGATAATGATCTGATCAATCACAAGGGGATATGGATTCCAATTGTATGACATTACCCTTGCCTATGATTAAGTCAAGGGTGGAGCCTCTATTATGTGGTCAGCTAGTACAATATTGTGTGAAGTTGAAGCCTAAAAGGAAGGTCCTAAAAGTGTTCAGTAAGGGGTAATTTGCATTGTTCCAGTGTATATTGAAGTCCTCAAGGAATATCTGGTTGGTGTGTTGGTCTGTGTTTGATGAAAGAAGCATTGTTTCCCAGGGGGTGGTAAATCATATGGAGTTTGCACACCATTTTGTCATTGTACCATATTTTGATAACTAGGTATTCACACTTGGGCAAAGGAGGAGTCTGTGCCAGTTTCAACATGACCGAGGAGCGGAAACCCAATGGAGCTCTTTATTGGTGATTGTCTAGTGAGTTGTTCTGGGCCCCTACCTTGCAGCTTTTGTGGTGCGCCACTTTGTTCGTTTGGGTACAACTGCTCTAGCACAACCCCGATCCTCTTTCTGGGGCCTCTCCACAGCATGTTGTTGCTCTATGATTCGTTAATGGTTTCGTTAAGTAGATAAACCTTGCATGCTACTAGTCCATGAAAGAAGATAAAATTATGATATTTGGCCGACTTTATGCTTACATTTTTCTTCACAAACACCTGGTTAATCTCTGTTTTAATGCACACAAATTTTAATTTAATCTGTACTGTACTATTATTGCGAGGTGCTTTCAGAACCTGGTTGCATCTGCCCGTAGCGTTCTTACTCCATATAGCGTATGGCATTAATTTGTGTAATTGCGTAGTATCTTTTATTTGCAGTCATTTCATTCAGTTCCTGGCCACTGACATGAAGATCTTCAATGTCCCTTTCTACAGCTTTAAGTGTCTTACACAGGTTGGCGTTGCACTAAAACTCCACTGGTGCCAGCATCAATTCTGCACTTTGACTGCGGCACACATGGCACACACTAGCAGTTTGCTGGACTGCGGCAAACTCTCTGGAACAGTACTGTCAAAGTATGAGCTTCATATCCCCTATCTCATCGCCAGTTGTAGTGTCCTGTCAGCCCAGGTACTCGCCAATAACCAAGCCACACACAGAGAGTAGTTTTACACATCTTTATGCGTGTATGTCAGAACTCAATATTCTATGCTTGTTTTCAACTCATCTCTCCAATGCTTAAACTACATGCCTACATTGTACAGAAGAAACCACAAGAGTTCCAGCAGTCTTTTATTTACAACACAATGCAGGGCATAGGTAGGATAGATTTTCTGGGGTATTTCTGGGGTACAGGTAATAGGTCATAATTAATTGTAGTGGTACAATGTAATACGTGGTAGAATTACTAGAGTGTAGTCATGAGTAGCGTCCTTTATTATACAGATAAGGCTAACAGGGAATAGACAGGACCACGGTCATTGTCAAACAATGGAGAAATAAATTATGTTGCAGTGTTGCATAAATTATGCAGCAAGAAACAGCAAATTATGCTGCTAAATGTGGCATAGTCTGTGATAGCAATATTTTGTGATTTTAACATACATAAATACTGTCTGGGCAAAGGCTTAACATCATTATTACATATTTAAGAACTGCATATAGCAACCAGCAACTAATAAATCTGAAAAATGTGTCGGCATTGTGTGACCCCACGTCTCACTTTTTATTAGTAACTTTTGATCATTTTGAGATAGAAACATTTTGTTGAAATATGCAAAGTGAGCATTTTATGGTGGATTATATGGAAAATATGGTACATCAATAACTATGCTTTAAAATGTTGTGGCCACTGTAACATGTAATATATATAGAAGTGTTGGGGATAGAAGTGCTGCATATGGCTAGGGGTTGAGCTACGTAGAAATGATTAGGATACACGTCGTAGGGAATAGATACAGGGAAAGATACTACTATGTGCATTATGAAGGAGGTACTAATTTATGAATGGGGGAGTAGCAATAGGATCCAGATAATAGAAGAGGTTCTAGGGTATAGGTAGAGGGTGATGTAGGAGGCTAAGGTTTAAGTTGTAGGGTATAGACAAGGGTAGAGAGCAGGAGCAATACAAAGAAGCTCAAATGTGTATATAAAAAACGACATCTACCAGTTTTTCTCATCCTGTGATTCGTGTCTCTGCATGAGAGTTATTGCTTACCTGTTGTGGTTCTCTCTGGTCAATTTCTGCTTTCTGTTGGCAGTTTTTCTCTCCTCTGGAAAATGTTCTGGATGTGTTGGCTTCCTAAGTCCCTGCTAGTCTTTTGGCCCTGGCTCTTCTAGTGATGTGTGTGCTTAGTCTAGCCTGCTGGGCTTGTTTGAGGCTCTTGGTGGAGGGTTCTGGTTCTTGGCCTGCTCTTCTCCTGCTCCCTGCTGTGAACTGGCCTGGGTTTGTGGATACTCCCCTGTGTATTGCTGCTAACCTCTGTTCCTCCTACACTGAGCTGGAGGACTGGGTGTGTGCCCTTCCCAATGTGTTTCCTGTTTGGCTTGGGATTGTGGTGTATCTGTGTGGTGTGGGTGCTGTAGGACTTCTGGCTGTATGACTGGTAGGTGCCGCACTTTTAGACTGAGTGCGAGCCTTAGGCTTCCACCTATGTTTTGTGCTTGGCTTGGGACTTGTGCACCTTCACCTTGTCTTGTTCAATTCTACTTCAATTTAATTTACATTTATAGTTAGTAGGCCTTTGTGCACAAAAAATTCAAATAGAGAAAATCAGGAAGAAATTATAAAGAAATAAAATAAAAGTCAGTGTAGATATATCACATTTGCTCTGGAGAATAGAGTGGTAAAAAAGATCATAAAAAGGTAGAGTGCTAAGGAATAGGGAACAAATCAGGAGGAATGAACAATGGTCTTTCATGCACAAAATATTGAAAGTCATCAGGTTTAATCGGGTTTCTTCTAGACAGCTTCCCGTTCCTCAAGTAGTTAACTCCATATCTTGGTCTAAGAGGCCAAAACACGTGGACAATGGTATTTCAGCCACGGTGCCAGTGTGTAGTGACAGGCATTGGCAGCATCCTCACATTCTTTAACAACTAAAGAGAAAAGCAAACCTTTCACACTGCACAGGAGTAGACAGCAGCAGTGTCTCCAGAAGAATGATTATTTAAATTTTCTATCCTTTATTTAACCTGTTAAATATTCTTACAGCAGCTTTTAGATATGCAAATCTTTCGGTCCATGCCAACAAAAGTGTTTCAAGCTACCACTTGACCCATCCACAGGTTCTCTCTGGATTACAGCAAATCCCTGTGTTAACACCCACAAGTCTCTGTGGGTTTGGTTGCTCTAGTACTCTTAATCCTGAATAAGGCTGACATTGCTCTCTTCTGAATCCAGTGGTAGGATTTTCAGAGAAGTAGAAAGTGGATTATATGGCCTAAACGGCAGCTCCCCCACTTGCAGTTTGGTGAATGAGATTAGAAATTGTAACCAGTAATGCACTGAGTAGAAAAGAGTTGCAGCTGACCTTAAAGAATAACTCTTCTGAGTTAAAGTTGAATTTAAGGTGAAATAAACGGTGGATTCTTTGTCAGGCCTAAAAATGTCTTGCCATTTCATACTCTTATGTAATGGCTCGGTTCCTTTCTGCACTTTGCTTATTCAGTTGCCATCTGAACAGGATTTTCACCTCATGCTTGTTACAGTTATTGCTGTATACTAAACTCAAAATGTGTTCAAAGATTGTGAGTGTTTTATTTAGATGTGCAATTAGTGTGTTTTGAGCTTAATGTCTGTTTTTACAATTTATCAATAAGCTGGTTGGTGTCACTGATCTTTCTTTGATGGCATAGAATGGAAATGCATTGCTGAGTTTATAGATCAAGGTAGAAATTATTATTTTTTAAAGCTAAACTGTTCCTTTGTCTCTACTATCAACCGTAACCACTGTATCTACTAGATGGTATCTCCAAGAAGCAGTACTGGACTCTATTACTCCTAGATATTTGAAGCTTAAAGTTGTTAGAATTGTTTGGTTATCTATCATGAATACTTACATAGCAGCCTTTTTTGAATGGCGGCCTAGGTTATGATCTTTGAGTCAAATAGATTGATCTTGTTCATGGTGCAGAAGCTTTTCATTGCATTGCGCTGTGTTTGGAGAATGTTTTGAATTTTGGCCGAGAGAATCGAATGATTTGAGTTAATAAATAATGTCCAGCTGTGCTCCCTTGTTGGTGGTAAATAATTTTCTTCTTGTGCAGGAATTCCTGCTATTACCTTGGAATTTGTGTCAGAGAACTTGCATTGTATGGTTCTTTTAAGTAAAGGGCACATGCAAAATGATTTTCCCCTTTGGAGCTGTATGTCAACATGATCAAAGGCTTGGGAAAAATCCAGGAAGGCTGCAAAAAGCAGGATCTGCCTTTTCATGGAAAATGTCAGTTGAAGATCTGGTATATGATATATAGGGGCAGATGTCAACTAATTCCACCCTTGATTGAGTTTAAAATATGCTGCTTTTTGAACCATGAATAATTATGCTCCACAATGATTTGTGCAAAGATTTTGTTCTTAAGTGTCTACAATGCTGAGTGGCTTACAAAAGCTTGTTACTGATGGTTTACCTTTGTTGTGCAATTGAACAACAAGACTTTTCTTCCAGTATTTTGAGAAGGAGGCATTCCATGTTAAGCAATGAGAGACTCTTCAGTAAAAATATTTTTTTCAAAAGCGGCCAACCTTTTATCTAATGGCATGCTATGCTGATGCTCTTTTGTGGATTCTTGTTCCCATTGTTTGCAAGTAACCAGATTTTTTAAAGTCTCTCGTACCTGCTGTTTCTCTGAGAAGTGCCCATTGTCGTTAGTGAACTGTTTTTTGTTTTCTGCTGGCTTTGGGCCAGTGTTGGACGTGTTCTTCTCTATGACACAGCAGACCTTTACAGATGGATATGGATGACACCTCGCCTCTTGGACTATGGACTGGGAGTTAATCTTCTCCTGTGTGCATTATGATGAGCTTGAGGCAGGTTTGTACTTTTTCTGTGTACTGCACTAGGGCCCCTTTTGCTAGACATAATGTGGGTGCCAACCTTTTTTCAGTTGAGAGGTTGCATTGGTCTTCTCAATGTTCCGCCAAATTGGCTGAAGGCTTGTGAGGTGAGTGCAATGTCTCCTTTGAGTTTGGTATCTCATTTTGATGTTAATGCCCCTGCTTCCTACCTCTATTTGATAGAGCTGTCTGGTACTGTTTCTGATGTTACTTACATGTGTTCACCAGAAAGGAGCACAGTTAAATGCCCTACATTTTTCCTAGGGCTTGGGAGATGTGTGCCCTGTCTCCTTGTCCTATAAGTTCTTCTGTGCCATTTTGGGTTTGCTGGGGTCTGTTTGGTGTTGGTTCTGTTATTTAGCATGTCCTTCCTTTATTTCCTGTAGGGCTTTGGGGTTCAAGCAGGAATGTTCTCCTCGACTGAGTTGTAGGGGTGTCCTGGGCTTCTCACAGTGTTGCCTGGCACTCTTGTGATAATCTTTATAATTTTCATTAATGAGGCCTGCAATATGGCATGAGGCTGTACATAATGACTTGCCTGGCCTTGTTTGCTACATCAGCATTGCTGTGCGTATATTAGAAAACCTAGGGCTACCCTCTTAGCAAGATGTAAACCTGGGCACCTAATACATTCAACAAGAAGTAATGGTTTAGCTAGTCAACATTTTTCAGAACTCAATTATTAGTAACACACATAAATATCTAATTTGAAATCTTTTATACTTTATATGATGACGTCTAAAATAACCAGTATAAATTAATCAATAAAAAAAATTAAATTAAGGATAAAAAACAGTTTTTCTGCTAGTTTACTGTTATTTTGACAAGAAATATACAAAAGTCATACACTTAGCTGGAATTCTATACAAATGGTGAGGGAAATATAAACATAGGAAAGAATGAATAATTCTGTAACTTCTGTGTTAGCAGATGCTTCATAGCTCAATATGGCAGAGACTTTGGCAGAGTTTGGTGGAAAGGCTACTACCAAAGGTCTGCCCTCCTGACTTAAAGTCAGACAGACCTTAAGTAAGTCAGCGATGGAGACTACTCTGGCTCCGTCAATTCCACACTTCTCCGACAGCCTGGCAGAATAATGTGGGTGGTTGAATGGCCAATTTACACTCTCCCTTACTGCTGTAAAAAACTTGGCTGTACATGACAGTAAGAACATTTAAATCACCCCCACACCATGAAAGATAGCTTCCATGGTTTGGGGCCATTATTTTTTGTGTATTCAAAAACAAAATCCCACTTTGGGATTTTGTTTGTGAAAAAACAAAAACAAGTCTGAGATAAAGTGAATCATTAGCAAACAAGGATATACCAGTATGCTTACCTCTTAAGTAATGTCCATGAATGTAGCTTGATGAGTGGAGTTAATCTGATCTAAAAACCTCAGAACAGCTCTGCCTCCTGTTGGTCTCACGATTGTTAGCAAATAGGCATTAGTTAATTAAATTCACTGTTCTTCAAATTAACAGGGTAGTACTTGCAAACAGTGAACAGGAAAGACAGGTGTTGTACTGATATGCCATTAAAGTACCTAGTGTAAATAATTCACTTTGCCTATGAAAATGTTACAGTGTATAAATACAAATACAGCATTTAGAGCTTATTAGAGTTTGGACCATGGGATACTCTGTAACAAACCTCATATGTGGAGATCCTCAAGGATCTTCTCTGAACCTGGCCCTTTTCAACACATACATGTTCCCTGTAGTCAGCAAAATATGCTCTCACAACATCAGCGTCCTCTCCTATGCCAACGACACACAATTCATTTTCTCCCTCATGCACAAAACACACAACAGCGGGATTGTGTTCAATGCCTGCATGACTGAAATCTCCTACTGAATGAAGACCAACTGTCTAAAGCTGAACACCAACAAGCCTGAAATCATGATAATCTGGAAAAGCACATCACCGCAAGACTCCAGCTGTAGACCAACAGAGATAGGATTGAGACCCACCCCCACTACTCAGGCCAAGAACCTCAGGACCAACATTGACAGTAAACTCAACATGACCCCTTCAACTCACTGCTGCCACCACTTCATGCTTCCATGCCCTGAAAATGCTGAGGAAGATATTCAAATGGCTCCCAATCAGCACCTGAAATACCATCATGCACGCCATGGTCACAAGCAAGCAGGACTACAGGAACACCCTGTCTATTGGGATCAACCAAAAACTCACCAGAAATCTGCAAACCATTCAGAACTCAGAGGCCAGTATCACTCTCAATCTCCCACGCTGCACTCACATCACATCACACCTGAAGGAGCTTCACTGGCTTCCCATTCACAAATGAGCACAAGTAAAACTCCTCAAATAATACTTTCAAGGCACACCATAGAACTGGCCCAGCAAACCTCAATAATCACATCTGCTTTCACAAACCTTCCAGACACCTCCACCAGTCCGGACTCCTACTTGCACAAATTCAGCACATTCAGAATGCTAGATACAGTGAACGATTCTTTTCCTACATCGCTCCTAAAGTGTGGACTGACCCGCTGCTACACAAGAGAACCTCCTTGTTGTACTCGTGAATCCAGAGTCCAAATGTAGTTAGAAGAATTAATTGGGACACAGCACAGTACCTGCCTGCAGTCCAGGCAGCACAGTGCCCAACTCCCTCAACACTCTAGAGCCAGAATGTTAAAGGAAAAGTACTGGCATGAACATGATTAAATACAATACACGTAAAGCAACGTACACATTATTTGTAACACATCTATCCCCTTTAACAAGCACATAACACTCAAACAAAAGCAACACCATGCAACAAGAGCAAAGACTGAGAACTACACCCAACCAACAAGGCAACACATAAAACACCAAATACAAAATCCACAATTTACAAAGCAACAAAATCTATGGATTTAGAAGGAGACCTGTCACTAAGAGTTTGTTTGAACCTTGAAGGTCTTTATTCCCTGAATGAGCATGCAACATCCACTCATTGATATTTTCACACTTTGTCACTCTTCTGACATTCCAAACTTTGCGATCATTAGTGACCACACTGTTTCTGTTAACTTTCAACACTCTCACAGCCATGCTAAACCTAGAATCCTTTTGGCCAATATCCTGACCCAATCATCCACTTCAAATCTGGGCTCCTTGACTCTCCACTTGGCATCATATGCCCGCTTGACCATCTCCTGTTTCTCTTCAACTCTAATAATCACTTCCTCTCTATTTTCCTTTTCATCCTTCACCTTTAGCTTCCTTTTAAACTACCATGGACACAATTTAGACACAGGATCTCTCCCTCTTAGAAGCTTAAACGGGCTGACCTCGGTGGTGGTGTGTAGGGTAATACGATTTGTCCAAAAATTATGACTTCAACTGTACAACATTATTGGTGATAAGAACTTCAAGGTAACCTTCCCTAGCAAACAACTATTTGATGAACTCAATGACTAAGGTAGTTGTAACCTGAAGAACAAATTTAACCTCAGGCCAATTAGAGTGCTAAATCACTAAGACCGTGGCAAATCTACATTCCTACGGTAAGGAATTAAAAATCCCAGAGATATCAACTTCTACCTTCTGCCACGAAAAGTTTGGCCATTCAACTGGACATAAAGGTGCCAGTACCACCTTTAGTATAAATTTTCACTATTAGCAGAAACGTCAGACTCCCACACAACTCCATCCCCTACTCTGACTAAGCCTGGCCATTAAAACGTTGTTCTTACCAATCTTTTCATAGATGACATTCCCAAGTGTACCTCATGAGCCAAATACAATATATGATCCCACAGACCCCAAGGAGGTATGCGTTTCCCTTCCTTAAACAATATATCTCCACCTCCCAATCCCCTGAAATCTGCCAATAAGGAAACAAGTCTGCAGGAATGTCCTTCCTCTTGGGCCACTAATCTTTCATATATTCCACAACGCTTTTTAGCAAGTGATCATCCTCCATACTACTCTTCCACAACTCTTTACTCATACTCCCAAACTCTTCTGATACCACATCAGCTATGCTGGCTATCATTTCGGCCCATGGTAATATGGACAAATAGTCTGCTGTGACATTACTTTTACCAGTAATATGTTCAACTTTCATTGTGTATTCCTGGAGTCTAGACATTAGTCTCGCAATGCATGCAGTAGCATTACACCCACCTTCAGGAGACAAAATCCCCACAAGCGGCTTGCGGTCTGTTCTCAATGCAAACTATGACCCCCAAGCATTATTGCGGAAATGTTCAACAACCCACACACAAGCCAATAACTCTTTCTCAATCACTACGTATCTTCACTCAATATCATTAAGGATTGTAGTAAACACCACATTCCGCTCCTCCTTACCACTCTTCTAAGACAGCACACTTCCCACCCCATGCAAACTTGAATCCGCTGTTAAAACACATTCCCTGTTTACACAAAAGTGTTTCAAGGTGTGTGTTTCTACAATTTCTGATTTTATCAAATCAAACGCTTGTTGCTGTCTTTCTGACCACATAAATTAAGCATTTTTCCTTTTTAATCCTCTCAATTGTCCCATTTTTGTGCCAACTGCTTTGATGAATGCAAAAACAACAGTTGATGGACAGTTGTCTGAACTGGCGTGGTGAACAAAATAACGATGGATTAAACCCAGATCTGTGACTGGGGGTGAATGTTTTGCCAATGTGCAACATTCCGTCCATCATCTTATGTGTTTAACTGCTTTGATGAATTCACTGTATTACTCGCACAGCCCTGCGAACGAAAGTCAAACAGCACACCTAACTCTGGCAGTGATGTTGTCTGTGAGTTGAGCATACAGCATACAGTGCTGTAATGGACAACGGCGTTGTCAAATGAGCCATGAAACTGGAAACATTATACCTTCCACCAGAAAACACTTCTGTGCTTACAGATGTTGCCACATATAAACCTCTTATATTTGCAGGCAACCTTTCCAAAGCAACACATAGCACTGCTGTATGCATTGAGTTGTGGAGAATGACGATTTCAGGAAAGTTTCTAAAACACACACAACAATGTCTTGCACATTGCCATAAGTTTCAGCAATGCACATGGATTTGTATTGATCTAATATGGTATCACGTTGCATGAATCGCATTGTATGCAGATATCCTAGCAATGGCAAGAAAAGAAAATGTGTTTCACAGTCTCAAACTCCTCCAGGCAGCATATCCTAGTAACACTGTGCTTGAGGTAAAGCACATATGGGTCCTAACGTCAGCATCATATGGCCACACAAGACTCCATCGGACAAATCGCTGCCCAGCGTATACGTCACACAGCTGCACAAAACCAGTCAGCGGCATTCCGGTGTCTTTCTCAATTTCTCGCTCTGTGGCACGGGCTCGCACAGGAGTTTGAATAATGCAGAGCCCCCAAAAAAAGGTAAGCCTTAAAATAATTACACAAATGTGTCATAAAGAACCTGATACTGCCTAAGGCAAATGGCAGTTGTTATCAATAATCATCTCAGAAGCGGTAACTATAAGTTCCAATGAATATCCAGTTTGTTAAGAGATAACCATATAGAAAGTGATCCAAGAAGAGGATACTACTCCTGTGCTGGGGTAAAGGTAGAAAGCACCACATCACCAGTGTTGTACTCACAAATCCAGAGTCCAAATGTAGCTAGAATAATTTATTGGGACACAGCACAGTACCTGCAAGCAGTCCAAAACTCCCACCTCCCTCAACATTCAAGAACCAGAACCTTAAAGGCAAAGCACTGGCATCAACAGTTTTAAAAGTAAACACAATGCACTTTAGCAACCTACACACTATAACCTACACTGTAACACTGCTCCTCACTAATTGAATGCCGCAAGAAGCTGAAGGCCTGGCTTTTCGAGTAGTCCCACTTGACCCTAGGTGTGGCTAGACTCACACCTGCTCAGCGCCCATATACCTCCTGGATGATAGTGGACTCTACAAGCCGTATTACACGTACAATGTAGCCTATGGGTCTTGTATTGCGGTGGACGTGATATCTACCAAGTTCTGACCAAGTATTCCATTGAATATGACTCATTACATCACGTACCAATACCACGTGTGCCATTACAACGCGGGTATTACTACGCGATGTCAATGACATACCATTTCATCGCAAACTTTTACCACACCCAGGCCTTCACCACGCATGCCATTACAATGCAAAAGCATGCATGGTAAAGGTATACTCATGGTAAAAGTTGAAAGGTCAGGGACTCTACCCTGCCCTACCCTGAACCCTAATGTAGTAGCCCTGCACAACCCTCCCCTGCCCCCAGTCCTCTCCCTCCATTTACACTACCCAACACAACACCCTGACACTACCCTGCACTACACACACCCCACAACACTACCCTAAACCCTAAAACACTACCCCCAGACGACCATCCCCCACGACACTACCCTAAACCCTAAAACACTACCCCAGCATGAACCCCCCGACCACCAGTCCAGTCCCTGCACTCAAACACTACCCTGCACAACCCCCGACACTACCCTAAAAGAGTAACCCCCACCCCAGGCCCTTGTAGTTCCTCTCTCGTGGTTCCTGCTTCACGTAGGCTGGAGGGCGGTGCACGTCGTTGTGAGGAAATGGAAGAGCCTCTGTTTCCTCACAATGAGGTGGATCGCCATTACATCGCATGCGTTGTAAAAGCGCATGCGATGTAAAAACATGTGTAGTGATGGCATGTGTTTTAATGCTTGCGATGTAATGGCATGCGGGGAAAGAGCCGCGTTGTGATGGCTGTTTCCCATCCCATCTGCCAAAACTCTAAAAAAAGACCATAGTTGTTGGAAATAATTAGGGGCAAAGTTCTCAGCTCATGTTTAGTCTCTATTCATGTGTGACTAAGATTGCTTACCCCTCTGTTCCTCCATATATGGGTTTGGGCCTCAGCTTCAGATACTGGAATTGCATGTCAGAGATTTGATGGGCCATTGCTGCTCACATTCTCACACGTGCTCAAGCCTACTAGGCCATGCATCATGCAAAGAGGGTGCTAATGTTTCTCCGATTGACACATGGGTAACATTAGTTATGTTAGAAGTATACTTAGGAAAGGCTTGTTTTGTTTATAATCATACAAAAATTAAGATTACCTAATATTTTTCACTAATAAAATGGCAAAATAGTGCAATACCCTGACTAAATTGCTAAATGTACAGGAATAAAAACATTCCATAAGGCACAAAGATGCTGATAACACCCTCTCCGAATCTAGGGGCTACACTAAATGTAACATGTTATAAAAACAGCATGATACTTACGCAAGCAGACAACAAAGATCTAGAACTATTTGACGACTACTTCACATCTTTAAAACATTGCATTCTTAACAGCCCCCCTCAAAAACCCTTCAAGACAATATCGCACCAGCTGTTACCCTACCCAGGAGTTACTCAAAACTCCAGCAAAACAATAACTCACAAACTGTTACCCTACCCAGGAGTCAATCTGCTAAGGTAGCATCTATTATCGTTCAAGAGCTTCAGCAGCTGAAACATGAGTCTGGAATCCCCGAAGCTAGGAACATCAGCGTGCAACACACTAAAGCAACATTGCTCGCCATCTCCAATAGGCTTCTTGCCCCAGTCATAGCCCCAACACCAGGCAATACCTCATTTTACAAAAATACGGTCAGGCAGAGTCAGCAGTCATTATCCGGGAGAACCGGAGTTGTAAACATAATTTTGCCAATAAGAATCTCGAGATATCCCTAAAGATTGGCAACTATATACAGTAAAGATTAAATTAACCACAATCACCCGGAGATAGACTTATCCAGTATACCATTACACAAACCTGCATGCTCACCTAAACAACCGCTCATCTCTCCTCCTTCATGACTGGAGCTAGATACTCTCAGCTCAAAATCGAACAAGACATACAGGGCCTTGAAACTCACTATCAGAGATATGAGGAACATTTTACACCTCTCAGAAATATAGCTCTCAAAAGTAGAGCTTTTTCAGAAATCAATATACACACCCCACAGCAACCTAAATACTACACCAATGTCCCTGACAAACAGACTATACCGACTTTGCAATCAACTTAGATATCTGACAGATATTGAGATACAAATCCTATTGCTATCCTATGAGTCATCGCCCAATCTCCCCCCTAAGGTAGACGAACAAAAAATTCAATCAGTCCCAATCAACGCAAATAGAACTTCACAGGCGAACCACAGCAAAACAAACCTCAATAACCTGAAAAAAGTGATTTTCATCCCCGAAAAGCAAGACTCAATACGGGACATCTCACTGAAACCTATCTCATGCCTACTACTTATCTGTCGCTCAGCAAAGAAACATGCGGCAGACATAGCCGGCTTCATCTTAAACCAGGAAATCGACGTAACTATCCGAACCGAATCATGGGTATCGGAGTCATCTTCCCCTTGCCTTGATCTATTGATTCCACTAAACTACAACACTGTGAGACTTGACAGGCTAAACAGGTGGAAGCATCGCCTGTATACATAGATCTGACATCGCTATCATGAAAGTACATTCGGACCCCTTTGAATCATGTGAATACCTCGGTCTGTCCTTAAGATCCACAGATAACCAACTTTGCAAACTATACACGTTTTACCATCCCTCAGGCAAAAACACCATGTTCATAGACCAGGTGATAAAAATCCTCACAGGAAACTCTGCTCCTCACTCCAACGATATTTTCTTAGGGAACTTCAATCTTCACTGGGAAGACCGCAATGATATTCAGGACAGTATGTTCAGAGTCTTCCTGAAGATCAATCCTTTGTTCAAGCATGCAATCTACCAACCCACACGAAAGGCTCTTCACTATTCAAGTTCAAATTTTTATTTATTTGATTTAGTTCTCTACTGAGAACAACAAATAAAATGATCAAAAACGATACGATACATTTATGGATATAAAAATTTTGAACTTTCATCCTAATACAAATTTATACATTTCTTAAAAAATTTAAACAGATAGTAACAAACAAATTAATTGGGAGGTGACTTAAGAAGAGAAATCAAGCTCTTTACACTTGTAGAATTAAACTTTGTTTGAATTGGTTTTAAAAACCGCTTTCTAGAAACAACTGCTGTGGAATTAGGACGTGCATCAGGTCTTGAATTCCTCCTTTACAGAGGTCACATAAACTACTAGCATGATTGTTATTTTTCCATTTACAAGTAAGAGATTTAAAAGGGAGGATCCCAAACCGAAGTAAAATAATGCATCGTCGGGCGCCATGTCTTAAAGTAAAAGTAAGATATTGTTGCCTTTTTTTTAATTCAATTGACTCAGTGTAAACCTTATAACATTTCAGCTTTGTAGAGTGCTGGAAGACAAGATCATAGCTTATCCTTGGAGTCAAATGTTTTAGAAAGAGTTTCAAATGTATCGGGGTCCAGGATTTCAGTAGATCAACTGTACATCCTGACAACTTCAGTGCTAGGATCCTTCGTCAAAGGTTTCTGATCTTAATAGAGCTCTTAAAGTACCTTGTTCAGCGTGTAAGATGTTATACGCCCATCGAATAATGCTCGTGATTCCTCTTGCATATGTACTAATTAGAGAAAACTCGAGGCGGAGGGCTTGCACGGGTACAGCGTGAGGCACTTTGGTTAATTTCCGAAGAATCTGACTTTCTTTGAGTTGTATTGGTTGCCATTGAGTTATAGGAATATGCTCAGGAACGTATGAAAGAACAGGTGGAATCTTGATACTAAAAACCTGTAAAAGGCATGAAAAGTGCCTATACCCGGTAGAGGAGTATAATCGTTGCAGCGCCCCGGCATGAACGTCAGCTTTGTGGGCCAAGTGCTGCAGATGAGAATAATTTTTTTAAGTTTGAAAAAAAATACGTCCAGCGGTTGTCCTCCTAAGGTCCAGTTATAATTTACATATCTTTGTTTTCCACGAAAAGGAACTATTTTTGTTTTTGTTATATTAGGGAATAAGAAATTTGCTTCTGTATATAACGAAAGAGCATGCAGGTTCCTTTGGAGGCCAAACGGGGTAAGGTCAATGATAATCACACCATCTGCATACATCAAGGTGTGAATTTTATGTAAAGAAATTTTCGGAGGGAAATTAATTACCTTCATGAAACAATCTGGGAGATCATTAAGATAAAGGGAAAATAAGAGAGGGGCTAATAGACACCCTTGCCTTAGACCATTCAATGTTTTAATTGGGGGAGTGAGGCCCTTCTCTTTCCCCATTAACACTTGGCACCAAGTTTCGGAGTGGAGTGACACAATTATATGTAACAGGTTGTCCAGGATTCCCAGTTTTTTTAACTTGCACCAGAGTGTTGGTCTGTCCACTCTGTCAAATGCTGTTGAAAAATCAACAAAGACAGAGTAGACGACCTGTGATTTCGAAACCACATATTTATCAATTACTGTTTGTAACATCGCTATATTATCGATTACAGAATGATTTTTACGGAACCCAGCTTGGTTTAATGGGATTGATCCAGTTTAAAAGGCCCACTCTTTGAGATGATCCAAAACACTTGCTGCGAAGATCTTTCCTGTCGCGTCAAGCAGGGAAATCTGACGGTAGTTGCCAGGGGACAGTCGAGAGCCCTTCTTGTGTATTGGAATAACTAAACTTCCTTTCCAGGATTTGGGAATTTCGCCAGTAGCGAAACAATGGGAAAAGAGGGGGGCTAAAAGCAAGCTCCACTCTTTTGGATTCTTTTGGAGCACCTTTATTGGAATCTGATCATGGCCCATTGCTGCAGATGTTCTTGCATTTCTTATGTGAAGTTCAATTTGAAATGGTGAAGGAGCGGCATCATCAAGAGTAATGACCCCTGTCTTGCCTGGCGTTCATATCATATCTTTCCTCACATTTGTCTTGTATAAGTTTGTTAAATACATTTCCCATTCCCTTGAGGGGACTGGTGAGACTTGTAAGGGTGTTTTTTGTGCCTGTTTCTTTCGCAATAAGGGTCCAATATTCATGTATGTTTTTTTGTTTAGCCGCAATCTGACTTTCCATCCATTTTATGTCCTGTTGCACTTTTCTTTGTTTTTCTTTCGCCCTCCGCAAGCGATTTCTAAGTGTTTTAATTTTATGTTGTCTACTTTCAGAGAAATGTAGGAATTGTGCCCGAATTAATTTGTTAAGTAGTATTGCATTTTTGTCGAAATGTTTCCTTTTGTGATTTCTTAATTGAGAACTTCACTGATTTAGGAAATCTTGCAGGAATGTCACCAGTTTCTTTAAAACGACTTCAACATTTGTTATTGGATCTGTGGAATATATACTCTCATTTATTTGCACAATTCCCTTTACTATGTTAATGTTATCGAGTGCTCTCATATTCCAGGTGAGACGTCCTTGTACCTAGATCACCAGTGCAGGACTTTGTGGATATGTGTTATAACCCATAGAGCTGGATTTCACTATTAGACCAGTCGTAAGATTCAGAATTGAATGGTCGCTTCCCTGATTGAAGTTGATGCTTAGGTATTATATCCTCCTGAACAAATTCTGGCTACATATCATGTAACCTAGTATTGAGGAGCTAAAAATACCTCCTCTTGTGCTTGTTGCCGGTATGTCTCCTTCTATGTTACCGTTTAAGATAACTCCATTAAAAGCTGGTAGCGAGTAGAGTATTATTTCCCCCCGTTTATCTGCTTTGATCCCTGGAGGAAAAGTTGGTGTTGAAATTGACAGGGCCTCGTCCTGTATTCCGCATTCCCATTTCTCCAGTAAACCATTGGAAATGCTCCCGTTGAGGTCTCCTGTTAGGAAGACTGATGGGAATCTTTGGCATTCTACCACCAATTCCAGTTCCTCAAATATTTGACACATAAGGGTATCTGATTTGGAGCCAGGCGGAATATATAAGTTGAAAATAAGTAAGTCATTTGGAGTGTCTGCTGGCTCTTTTCGGCACTTAACCTTAATACATTGGCTATTCGCTTAGAAGTACTGCGATTCCGCCTTTGGCGTATCTCCGGGTAACTGGTTTTGCTGGGATGTCGTATACGGTGTATTTATCTAGGTGAAGAGTTGTAGTTGACCAGGTTTGCTGGAGTGCCACAATCCCCGGGTCATCTTCCAGGATCTTTGCGAGTTTCTCCTGGCTTTTCTCTGCAATATTCCAGGAGGTAATGGTCAGGCCTTGGTTAAAAAGGGAGTATGTTTGCCCTTCCCTGTTTTATTACCATTTAGGTTCTCCAAGATCCAGGACCAGTGCTTTACATCTGTTTTTATCTCCTCCTTGGATGGGTTTATTCCAAATCCTTCTTTCACCATTCCTAATTGAGATGGTTAAACTTTCTTTAGCAATGTTAGTCGAGTCAGTGTAACCACAATGGCCTTGTGTGGGTGAATGATTTTTCGTATCTTTGATCTCTTTGGGGTTGTTCCGACTGTGGAATTCCTCATGGTCAACTGTTATGACATCATATCCATTTTTAAACAGAAATTCTCTTTCCTTCAGAATAATTCCCGGAATCACCGGAGACCAGAACTCCACTACAGCCACAGTGATTTTAGATTTCAGCGGAAAGACTAGTAATTTCATCTCTGAACTTGAAAAAGTGTGTAACACGTGTATCTTTTGGATAAGATTCATAATTCTCTCCCGGTTGAGTGGGTCAATCCCTGTTGGGAATAGATCTGTGAACTTCAAAATACTTGAGCGAGTCTGCAGTTAGGGAGAGGTCCGAGGCTGTTCTGTCAATTGAGTGGACATTAGATGGGAAGGTTTATTACAACTTAAAGCTGTTGAAAAGCTAACTGCCAGGGGGTTTAAGACGTTAAAGATCTCTTTTGTTTGTGTGTCATTCTGCTCTGTGATGCCCTGATTTAAGTTATTTTTCAGGCATTTGTCTTGTTCTGAAGTTTGAAGATTGGGAGTTGAAAGTTTTGGAAACTTTAACATTCGTGGTTTTTGTTTCACGAGTCTCCTTGTTATTCTTTTCTTTTGTCTTTTCTTTGTGTTCTAATTGGTTCTCCTTTCCTTTTTAGATAAGGGCGCATCTAATAAGGGCATATCTGAAAGGAGTGGGGCTGGGTATTCGGAAGATTTTCTTATTTTTTTAATTTCGGTAGTCAAAGAATTATTAGTTTGGTCGGCAACAACTTTGGAATTGGTCTGATTAAAGATTGGATAATATGAACTGACCTGGTTTGAAGGTTTATCGGTATCTGATTCCTTAAAAAGTTTCCTAAGCGAAAATATTTGAATGTTCTCCGACTTTTTCTTTGATACTTTTTGCTTGCTCCTCCCCGTTTGGGTTGATGTATGCTTAATCTTAAGTAATACATCTTTGTTTAAAGGAGTATCTTTATGGTTGGGAAGGTTAGCCTCGATTCTTTCTACTCCTTTTTGAGGTGGTGACTGGCAGATACATTGCGGTTTCTTTTTTTTATCCACGAGATATTGCAACATACCTATTTGTGTGTCCAATATCTGATCTGAGTTATCCATCATATTCCCCAAGAGGGTAAGGATTGATTCTAAAATGTTTTGTAGAGTAAATAAAGAGTTAGATACCGGTGTGTGGCCCATTTGGACATTGTAAATGCATTGTAGAGAGGAATTCTGGTAATAGAGAGAAATTCCCTGGTGAATTTGATATTTTTTGGGGAGTACTATTTACAATTGGCAAGTGATCCTTCATCTCTCTAGGCACTTGGCTCAAGAGAGAAACATTGATATCTGGTAGAGTAAAATCTGTTGCAGAAATTTGATGTAATTTATGTTCCAGTAAAAATGTAGGTGTTATCCCCTGGTCCTGCAGTACTTCGGTATTTACCAGTTCTTGAACAGTGAAATTACTGACTTTATTTCCCTTAAGGTTTTTTTTACTTTCACTTAGGTCAGTCAGGTGCACTTCATTGATGTTTCCGACGTTCTGCGCAGTTCCTTAATCATTAGGGTCAATCCCTTGTTCAATATGACTTTTTTTTTTAAAGAATTCCGTTATTTCAGTGTTCCCCGCCGCGTGTCCTATAAGGACCTTCTTGCCTGCATTTTTGCATATGGCTTGCTGTGTTCCGAGTCTTTTCATAAAGATCGTACGAGATCTTAATTTTTTGTAAGTCATTCTAGGTTAAGTGATTGCAGTAACTAGTTATAAGGAGCTTGAGATACTTAGCGATCTTTTAGCTGATAGTAGGTGCAATGGTTGAAGTAATTATTAAACTTAGTAGACAGTAAGCCTGGGAAGGATGAGGATGCAGGAAACCACAGCTCGCGGGAGAGATCTCGGCTGCACAGGAGGACAACCTGTAGCTTTCTTTTCACCCAATATATCATAAAGCACAAAGCAGTGGGTCAGCTCGCTATTGCTTGGTCCGACAGGTTCAACAGGTCCAACAGGTCCAGACTGCAGCAACAAAGGACTCTGTTGGACTCTATGGTAAAGTTTTACACAGTTTTGGAGCAACGTGCTATCTTTGTGCTCTACCTGCGGGGGTAAAAACTGCAGGATGAGACCACCCGGCCGCCTCTCCCCTCCTCTCCCCGCTGCTGAAGGATAGCCCGCCGCTAAAGGACGCTAAAGGACAGTCTGCCGGTCGGCAATAGGAGGCACACGCAGCTACTGCAAATTTGAGCTCAGCTCCGGGTGTTCTTGCCGGTATTTGTCCCAGTACTGCGGCTCAGTCCCAGCTCGCGGCAGCTCTCCACCGCACCGCCGCACCGCTGCCACTCCGGCCCGTGCCCCGCGCTCTCTTGGCTCTCGTGGCTCGGACCCAGCTCAGCCCCAGTATCTCAGTTCAGCTCGCAGCCGCTCTCCTCTGCTCTCCTCTGTCGCTCAGCTCCGTGCTTGGCTCGGCTCCGCTCACGTGACTCAGCTCCGCTCACGTGACTCACTAGATTGGATCATCTCCAAAGAAAAAGCTGTTGATACAATCGCGATCATCCCTTGTGACTGGTCAGATCATCACATTATTACCTTCCAAGTACCGTACATATATACAACATCCCCACAATCAATCAAACCCAGACAATAGGTCCGTGACACCAGAGGTCTCAATATGGAGAATCTTGTAGCACGATGTTAGAAAGAACTGCAACCGACAAATAACATGGCAGATATAAGCGAACTCACGGAACACTACATCACCAAGATGACAAACATAATTGATGACATAAACCCTTTAAAACTCAAAAGAACACCAGACAAAGATAAAAACCCTTGGTTTAATGGATCCCTCAACGAAGAAAGACATATACTCAGACTAACAGAATGGAATTGGAGACAACACCCATCCTCCTCTCATCTAAAACTACTAAGATAGGCCAGAAATGCCTATAACAAAAATATTCTATAATCAAAAAAAGACGTCTTTAGAAGAGAACTGGATAATGCAAAAAACAGACCGAGGAAACTCTTCAAACTATTAAAAGATCAATCTAACAAAACAACGAAGTCATCCTTAATAGCTCCAAAATTGAAAATCAGCTGTGAAGAATTCTCTTCCTTTTTTACAGCCAATGCCAACTTCCTGGAGATCAAGCTCAAGAAAGCTGTGGAGAACCCCTCGATCCAAAAGAGCACTCCAGCTAAGCTTCAGTTTCAACCTGTTCAGGCAATGCACCAAAATAATGCTTTATGGTCAGAATTCAAGTTATATGACCACAAAGATATTGCCAAAACCCTATTGACAATAAAACCGAACAACCATTTCAATGATCCTCTCCCCTCAAAATGCTGGTCTACAATCAACCACTTGCTCATCCCCGCATGAACCAAGATAATTAATGCTTCGCTATCGCAAAGGCTCATTAACAGACTACCTAAAAATGGGGTAAGTCATTCCAATCTTTAAAAAAAAACTAAAAGAACCCCTCAAACCCTAACAACTTTAGACCGGTAACAAACATTCCTATGCTAGCCTAAGTTCTGGAAAAATGTGTTCAACAACAACTGAGCCAGCATATTTCTGAATTCAAACTTCTGAATGACTGACAATTGGGGTTCAGACCAAATCACAGTACTCAAACAGCATTTTTTCACATATTGAATGACGCTGTACTTGCCCTAGACCTCAATGCAACTTGTCTCCTAGTACTGCTCAACCTTTCGTCCACATTCGACACGGTAAACCATGTCAAAGTACTAGATTGGCTGGATGAAAGTATGGGATTATCGGGCACAGTCCTAGATTGATTTATAGCCTTATGAGAGAACAAATCGCAAAGATTCATGGTGAACCAAATACCAGCATCATTCCCTAATCTTATTGGAGTACCACAGAGATCAACACTATCCCCTTCTCTATTCAATCTATATGTAGAACCACTAACATAAATTTAACAGCTGGCAAACATCTCCTTTCACATGTATGCAGATGACACACAGCTAGATATCAAGATAACATCGCTGGAAGAGATCAACATCATGAACCTGGCTTTAAAGAGGACCATTCATTGGCTAACTAATAATCATCTCAAACTTAACACGCAAAAAACAGAATTCCTTCGCATTTCCCCCCAGAAAAGCTCAGCGAGGATAATGGAATGGACCAAGTTGATCACTACGCTAAACTGTACTCTGAGTCTAGTGGACTCAACCAAGGGGCATATCAACAAGGGCTTTATCTCTGCTTTTTTGGCTTTAAAAGCCAAAAAAGGAGAGCTAAAACTAGCGCCCTATCAACAACAGGGTGCTAACATGCAAATTTGCATGTTAGCACCCTTTTACTCTACGCTTCCCCTTACATCTCTAATGAGATGCAAAGGGGGAGTTCCAGAGTAAAATAATAGGAGAAATGTCGCTAAGCGACATTTCTCCTATTATCAAGAATGTCGCTAACCCTGTTAGAGACAAAAAAAGCAGCGCTAACCGCGGTTATCGCTGCTTTTTTACATCTGGTATTTTTCTGACTTAGCCATGATATCCTATGGAAGGAGGATATCATGGCTAAGTTTGCCTGTCCCTATCAACAAGGTAACGTGAGATTATCGCTGGGTTTCCAGCGATAATCTCACGTTAGCCTGTTAGCGTGAGGATTTTTATCGCTATTGAGATAAGCGTTGCTAATAGCACGCTATCTCAGCGATAAAAATTCATGCTAGCCGGCGATAATTATCCTAGCGCTAAGTGCGCTTAGAGATAATTATCGCCGGTTGTTGTTGATATGCCCCCAAGTCTCTTTGAATTACGCTAGATAAGAACCTGTACATGCGATCCCAAATTAACACGAGGGCAAAAAATGTTCGCGTCCATCTGAGCTATCTTAGAAAACTGAAACTACTCACTGCTACATCAAACCTTAAAACGGCAGTCCAGGCAATGGTCATCTCAAGAATTGAGTATGGATTTACTGCTCTATCAGGACTACCCAAGATTTCTACAGCCTCGCTAAAAGCTTGTCTTAATGCGGCCATAAGACTCATAACAGGTGCCAGAATGTTTGACCACATCACCCCACATCTGAAAGCTCTTAATTGGCTACCTTATGAAGCAAGAATCCAACTAAAGATGGCATGTATCACACACAAAGCGATACACTACAAAACACCACTATACCTAGCCCAGAAAATCACATTATCAGGAGGCAGCACATTCTCTCGGAGCAACGGAGACTTCTTACTGAAATCTGCCCTCTTCCGAAAGAAGAGAATTTATGACAGAGCATGCTCTGGTGCTGCACCAAGAATCTGGACTCAATGCCCCTAAGCATTAGAAGGATCTCGTCCACTTCAGTTTTCAAAAAAGAAGCTAAGACTTTTCTTATGAGAAAATTCCTCCCATAACAGAAGACCAGGCACTGTTATGATAATTTCTAGATCACTTTCTATATTAACACAAATCGATCTCTAGTTGTTGTTTGGACATGCATGTATGTTTTTGTAAGCACAAATGTCTCAATCTCTCAAATTGATTATTTACGCTTGTTACTGTTGCTTAAAGGTTGTGTCAACCCTCCTATCGAAAGTTCTAGGGAATTGTGAAGCGCTCTGATACCCAAATTGGGTCATGTCCGCGCTATATAAAACACTGAATAAATAAATAAGAGGTTGAAAAAAATGTTCCGAGGGATTGACATTTGTATTATAGGTCAAAGTGGAGATTTTATGGCGGTTGGGGTGGGTATAAAACAGATACCAAGCATTAAGAAACTACTAAACACTGCTTACAGCTTTTCATATCACTGTTCGTCTTAACACTTTAATGGGGTTAACCTAACATAAAAATGGGTCACAAATAATCGCGACGCGTTATATCTCCACTGAGATGTTGATCGCATATATACGAGTAAAAGAGACAAATAAGTCATGAAAACTATGGGGCATATCAACAACAACCGGCGATAATTATCGCTAAGCGCACTTAGCGCTAGGATAATTATCGCCGGCTAGCGTTGATTTTTATCGCTGAGATAGCGTGCTATTAGCAACGCTTATCTCAATAGCGATAAAAATCCTCACACTAAGTGGCTAACGTGAGATTATCGCTGGAAACCCAGCGATGATCTCACGTTAGCTTGTTGATAGGGACAGACAAACTTAGCCATGATATCCTCCTTCCATAGAATATCATGGCTAAGTCAGAAAAATACCAGATGTAAAAAAGCAGCGATAACCGCGGTTAGCGCTGCTTTTTTTGTCTCTAACAGGGTTAGCGATATTCTTGATAATAGGAGAAATGTCGCTTAGCGACATTTCTCCTATTATTTTACTCTGGAACGCCCCCTTTGCATCTCATTAGAGGTGCAAGGGGAAGCGTAGAGTAAAAGGGTGCTAACATGCAAATTTGCATGTTAGCACCCTGTTGTTGATAGGGTACTAGTTTTATCTCTGCTTTTTTGGCTTTTAAAGCCAAAAAAGCAGAGATAAAGCCCTTGTTGATATGCCCCCAAGTTTGCACTTCTTTTGAAAATTCTATGTCCATTTTCTTCCTCTTTCACACCCCCAGATACCCCCGGCAAGTACGACCTGCAAGTGTAAAACGCCGGGGTAATTTAGAGTCACCGCACAATCAGTAATACAAAAAATACTGTTTATCTTTTTAGCTCTATAAGCAAGGTATTAATACAATCGTCATCAATATGCTTTTTATATACTCGTGTGAGAAAAGTTTATCAAATTTCGTGAGTTTTTTAAAGACCTCGTCTGGTTTGCAGTGTACGGTGAACCCCGACAAACAATTGTATTCACTGTTACTAGAGTATTTATTTAAAGAACACCTCCTTCCTGAATTTGTAAAGGTGTGCTGTGTTTTTTATTTTTTTTACAGTCTTCAGTGCTGTAATGAAGCAGCAAAAATAAATATCCTTTTGTTTTTGTTGACGCACTTGTTTCTTGTAGTTCACTATTACAAGAAACTGCAAAATAGCGCATCATTTTGATATGTAAAATTATTCTAAATCGGACCTCAGTGAAAACTAGCACTTGTTCAGTTCAATTACGCATTTTTTACACCAGTCCAGGTCAGTTGGCTGGAAAATTGTGCCGTGCAAATGTTTTCAAAAACAAAGAATGAAATAAAATAAATTCTTATTTTTAACACTTCCACCTGGAAGGTTGCTATGGAGCTGTGAGTCAAGTAATGAAATCAGGATGTTTTTCTCCTTCACAAAGGCCGTTCCATAACTTTGTAAGATGTGTCCCTTTCAAATTGTTGACAGTAGTGTTATGACGCATTAGAAAACAAAAATGGTAACCTTGTTAAGAACGCATTTCCTCAATGAATGTGCGTTTCGGAGCTAGGCAGCGGTATGTAATCCGATTACACCACCTGTTTGCATCATGTTTTTTATGTTGTTAGTTTTTGATTTGTCTCTGAAGTCATATTCTTATTTTCGTATAATGTCTTTTGGGGCAGATGTACGACCGTTTTTTGCAGTCGCAAATGGGAATTCGGCCCGCTTTCGACCGCAAAATTGGTCTGCCCCTTGTACAAACCCTATTTTGCGAGATTGGTCTGCCCCATGTACAAACTCTATTTTGCGATTCGGTGACCTATTACCGACTCACAAAATATGGTTTGCAGCTCGCTATTAGGAAGTGGCATGCCAAGGGCATGACACTGTTGTACACTGCGTTTTGCGAGACGCAAATTGCGAGTTTTAAAATGTGAGGGTCGTGCATCTGGCCCCATATCTCTTGTGGGATCGAGGTGTGGATTAGCTTTCATTAGCCCAACAAAACGCTTTGCCAATACAACCTTAGCAGTTTTCAATTTTATCTCAGATGTACATTTCCTAGCCAGTAAAATTATATTTTTTCAAGGTAATCTGGGTACATATTTTGAGGTACTATGACTGCTGTAGGATTGCAAACCATTGGTCAATTATTAGTTAGGTCGGTTACTGATTCACAAATAGAAGCTGTCAATGTGGGACAGCTTCCCTTTTGGGAATCATGTCCGGTGACCTCAGGAGGAGCGGCGAGTAGTTCATTGGACCACCGCATACTTCCGAGCATGTCAATATATTTTCAAAAAACAGAGACTGTCCCTATAAGTGACAAGGGCTGCTTTAAAAATATATATATATATTGACATATAGTGAATGCAAACTCAGGGCTGGAAGTATGCTGACCCTTGCCATTTAGACCCCCAGCCCTGCCACTTAGATGTTTGTAGAAGGTCACAAAATACGACCACACTTATTAAAATTTGTGAGGCAAGAGGATTTGCTGTCTTTTAGGAACGTACATTTTGTCATCAGACTGATTAATATATCATTTGAATGGCAAATAGGAGCCTATTTATGAGCTGGTTTGCATAGCTCTTGCAACCCTTAAGTCAGATTTATGAAACCATGCAAGGCCGCTTTGCGTGACCCTGAGAGGCTCCATAATTCTGGAGTAAGGCGGTGCAGCAGAAATCGCTGTGTTGCCTTACTTTGCTCTGGGAAATCATTCCATGGGCATTTTGTGGGTTTTCCCATGCTTTCATGGTTTTTTACACATTCACAAATGTACCAGGACTGGTAAACCTGGGACTGAGCCAAAAAGATACGTCTTCCCAGGAGAGGCGTAATGAAGAAAAATATCTTTATTTCTGCTTGTTGCTGCCTTTTCTATGTGTCCTGCACTCTGCAGCACACATAGGAAGAGGAAAATACATCTCAAGGATTTTTTTTTGCGCAGGAAGGTATCCCTTCCTGTCCAAAAACAATCCTGCATGCAAAGCAGGCACCCTTGCACCAATGTGCAAGGGTGCCTGTGTTGGCGCGAGGCTGCCAAAACGGCATCAGCGCAGAGGAAAAGGCAGGAATACACCGTACTGCCTTAAATAAGGCGCATTCCTGCCCTTTCCCTGTAATGGGGTGCAGCGCAGCAAGGTGACTTGCTGTGCTGCACTGCATGACTTTTTATAAATAGACCCTGGGTGTACACATTGCACCTTCTGGTTTGCCAATTACCCATAGTGCATCGTGCCCATGGTCAGTTATTTTTCTTCCTGATGTGGGAATAGTGAACAATTACTTTAAAATTAACTACATTACTAGTCCACAGATGTTACATAAGATGTTAAATGCGTACTCAGATACACTATCAGAACTGTATCAAATACCCACGGCTGGGATCAACAGTGTGCTCAGACGTCCCTCTCCTATCATATTTAAGCTAGTAATAATGTTTCACATGGTTTTCTGTAATGTATTATATTTGTAGCTGTAGCGGCTTGTCTCTGACAGCATGTTTGTCTTTAGTGTTTATGGGATCCCCTTGGAGGATTAAATGTTTTTATTGGCAATGATTTGCCATTTATGCAGGCTTTACTGCTCAGAGGAACCTTCCAGGAGGCGAAACATTCTTAGATAGCGGAATCGCATTCATAAATCCATTAAATCATATACTGATATTCATCAACGTCTTGGAAATAAACACAATAAAATATGAGTGGCGTAGAGTTAAACTTGAAAAATGTGTACAAAAAAATACGATCTTCACAACTCATCAGGATGGGGGGTGGAACAGGGCAAATGAACAAGATGGCTTCCTCAAAGCAAGCTCTGCATGTGCTGCCACTTTTCAGTCACACATTAAACCAACATCTCCATGTACTGGAGAAGAAGTGACCAACATAGACACTAATCTGCAGTGGAAATTGTGGCCAAATCAGAGAGAAAAGAGGGGCAGGCCAACCAGGATGGGACATACGCTTGTGGAGAAGCTAGGGCTGAAGAAAAGAGAGCGATAGTGGGAGGCCAGAAGGTGGGATGCACACCACCTGTGCATGCCTCAACATAGGAGAACAAGTAGGAGAAAGAACAAAGGAGAGCTGATGGCCAGTACAGTGGAGTGTAGATGAGAGGACTAGAGCAATAGGCAATCTTTGCCAAATTCATCATCAAGTGACAATGACCTAACATGCTGTGAACTTGTAATCAAGCTACATCAGGGATCCTCTGATGCTGACAGACTGAGTCCACCTGCCCTTCACCTGTAAGGGAAAGCGAGCTCTTCTTAACGCTTGACGAATATTCACCAGACACTAATATATATCTCCCAACCGCACCTCAAGGCAGCTGCTATTTACTGAAGCAGTATCGAGAAGAAAGGCATGAACAATGATAATACAATCAAACACTCCCACTAAACTGGTCACGAAAATATATGCCCTGGCACAAGATGCAAGGCACCGGGCATCACGAAGGCGAGACTAGAATGGCAGAGGGATCTGGGAAGGCCCATCGATGATGAGAGCTGGAGATATTGTTGCTCCGTGATAAAAGACTGTGTCGCTAAATGGACGCCACAGACTTGTACATTTTAAATATATTAACAGAGTATACTATACCCCAGAAAGGCTCTTCAAATATGGACTGCGAGACACAGCGGAGTGTTCCAGATGTGGTGAGGGCATGCTGGGTTCATGTATGTGGCTTGGTACTTTCCTAAGAAAGCTGAATTCTAGGAAGCAGTAAAGACATGATTTTCTGTTATACACAGCCACATGTATATGGTGAACTGTTACCTCCTAAACGTCAACCCCAAAACAACTGGGGGCCATATCAGGTATACCTGATTGGGGAAGGAGACGGGTGAGCCCATGAGAGAATAAGCAGACACATGTCACCAGATGACCTAAAAAGAGACAGGGTGCGAGTAAAGGGCGAGCAGTGAGGTGGGAGACAATTCAAATGCATTTGGAGGCTAGGCATGCTGCATGACTCGACACTTAGTCGCAGTGATTGTTTTAACGTGAAGTAAATGTGGTAATTGCAAACACAAATGAGAGTTCCTTTTCGAAATGTTGTCCCCAATGTGCTGACAATAATGCCTGTACCATTGCAAACTAATATTATTGATCTTGTGCATAACGGTATATCTAAGTAACATCTACCAGTCATGTTGTGGTCCTGAAACACTGTCCGATCTTGGGGCCGATTCACAGAACTAATCTGAGACAAAATCCTAAACTTACTACTTTTGGTATTCACAGAATGCACTTACGATTTTTGGTATTCACAGAATGCACTTACGACTCCTAACTTTATGTAGGCACTCGGGCCGGAATTTCCGCACACGCACCGTACTCTCCGCACCTGTGAATTGGCCCCTATGTGTATACTGTGTTTTTTCAATAAAGAAAATAATAAGATAAAAATAAAAGAATTGTCTTTACCTGTTTGAAGGAGGCAATATAACTATTTCTGCAAACTATTCCGATTACACAAATCTCAAAGAGAAACAATTTGTAATGCTTTGTAATGCTAAGTACGTGACAATGGCAAATGAACCTCATTCCTTTGCATGATGTTTGTTACAACAGATGGGAAAAGCACAGAATTGCATGAATGAGACTACTTTGAAAACTTCTTTCATAGAATATAATCAATAGACATGTACACCCATGTACCAGAGACAACCTGAATTGGGACAATGGGAGCACTTAGCCCATAAAAAGAAACACCCCTTCTCCCAGCACCGACACACCAGCAGGCACTCAGACGATGCTAGCTTGCTACCCGTTGTTGAAACTCTTACTATAGACAGAGAAAAATGAAGATCCCCCTTGAAAACTATAGCAGAGCCTGATGACCTGATACAGACTGGACCAAAGCAGAGGCGTTTTAAGGCATGGGCAAAGTGGGCAAAGTGGGCTCTACTCCAGGGCCCCAACCTTTCAACAGGCCCCTTCACTTAAGGTTTTGGGACAATCCCAGACTACCTAGGGTTTTAAAATAACCTTTTTTTTTAGACAGCACAGTCTGTCTTCCCAACTCGTCCCTGCTTGAGAGATAAAGGGGGTTAAAGAGAATACCTGTTTGATCTGGTTAGATTCAGCAAGTGCTCTAACCCATTAATGTGCATTGACCCATCCCTAACGCACATGCCTTTGACTTCATTCAGCAAGTGCCACTTATTTTAAGTAAAGATAGGCATTGTGTGCTTCCTCAATGGCTGCACTGTCCATGTGAAGAAGCTGCTAGGCTAGTGCAATCCCATCCTAGTGTCACCTGACTCAGAGTCCTTGTTCCTCACAAATTAGGGAATTTATCTCAAGAAAACAAATAAAGCACCGTCCACATGTTGAGGTTCAGGTCCAAATGGTTAAACACCAGTCCATTGCGCTACGCAGAACATACAGTAGGCTTTTCCCGGCCGCTCTTCATTCTGCTTCTTGTGTGCTCCAAGTTTGGAACCAGGTCTAAACTGGCCAAGAAAAGGGGATTTCAATTATCCAACCACAGTCGCTGAGGGCGTGAATGAGCCTAAAATGGATAACACATTTCTAGTTGTTGCAAGAAGGGGCATCAAATTATGTTTGGCCCAGGGCCCCAAAAATCCTTGAAATGTCCCTGGAGCAAAGATTTGAATGGCCCATGGAAAGGCACACACATAAAATCTTGCTCTCATCTTCCTCTTATGTAAACATTCACTATCTTCTTTAAAAATGCTAAACAAGAGGGTAGAAATATATAAAAAAGGAACCAATGAGAGTTGTAGGTATGAATGCAGCTGTGAAAGGGAACCAGATAAAGGAGGCAAACATTAAATGTAATGAGCACTTATTCCAGAGTAGGCTGACTAACAATATCCTCCCCAAGTTAAAGGATGCCACACAAACAGTAAATTGAAACCATGACATCGCATAGATGGTACAATTAGACGCAGTCCCTATGTTCCAACTGGCTCACCCCCACACATTCTCAAATTACTAAACCTAGAACTCTGATACAGCTACTCACCTACGATTTTATAAGACTATTCTTTCGGAAGCCTGTAATCCCACAACCACACAGTTCTATAACACCAAACATCAGGACATTAAATCTTAGAAATGAAGCATAGATACCAACGTTTCCCAGCCTCAATACAAAAAAGGCTAGGCAAAAAGCTTCCAAGCCGCAGCCCAATGATGAGATGAAGTTAGGCCCATCGGTTTAGATGCTTAATTGTGTAAGTGTTAACGTATTTAGGGCCATATGTAGGTAATTTCTATTTACCGATTCCTAAATACCGAATTTTACCGATTCGGTATTTAAGAATCGGTAAATAGAATGTAGGTAAAAAAATCGGTAAATTTTACCGATTCGGTAATATTCGTTATTACCGATTCGGTATTTACCGAATCGGTAATAAGGCATACCTTCCCATTCATTCCTATGGGCCTGGAGGCCCATAGGAATGAATGGGAAGCCATTCATTATTACCGATTCGGTAAATACCAAATCGGTAATAGGGGGAGCATATTCAAGGGTGGCAGGGTGTCACATTGACACCCTGTTGCTCCCCTGAATCGTGCATGTGTGCACATGTGGCGCACATACATGCCCTAAGGGCATGTATGTCTGCCACATGGCACTTTTAAAAAAGCACAAAATTGCTTGTGAAAAGGTGTTTGATATTTACCATCAACTTGTAGTTGGTGGTAAATAACGAATCCTTAAACCAAAAATGCACTCACTTGAGTGCTCCCTACATAGGATTTAAGGATTCGGTAATTTACCGATTCGGTATTTTACCGATTTCTTAAAATACCGATTCGGTAAATTACCAAATCCTTAAAACCTGCCTCCTACATTAGAAAGGGCTAAATACCGGTCGGTAACGGGAAAATTACCGATGTTCGGCCATTACCGACCGGTATTTAGCTATCTACATATGGCCCTTAGTGACTAATTGTCCTGTGAATGCATTTCTCTCAGTTAACCTAGGCCCGACTAAATGCTACTCCCCATAATACAACAGAGGATATCTCAACACTTTACTTTATTATCATTAAGACAGAGAAGTGGTGATCATTGCAACATAGTATTGACACACAGCACTTTTTATAGGCTACATTTCCACCTTACCCCAATTGTGCAAAGCGATCCTTGCAGTTACATCACTCGGAGCGATTTTCACAGCTGCACCCCTCCACACAGAAGGAACACACCCTTCTACTGTTACCAACCTGACAAATTCAAATTACACCTATCCTGCTAAGAAACATAATCCTTAGAGAGCTATAGGTCAGTCTCTTGATGTCCGTGGCTCAATGTACCAAGCCCTTGCAGATGGTGTCTTCAAATATATTAGGAGTATCACATGACATAGAACAGGAAAAAGATACTGAGTTATCTTGCTGCTAAGTATTAAGATATAGCACTTCTCCGAGAAATGTAGAGACAGAAAGAGTAAAAATAGACTGGGTGGGCTAATTAGTCGGGAGTAGTCACGAGGAACTTGACACAGAAACCTATGACTCAGAAACCCAAGCTTCCGCTAGACATCCAAGCAAATCTTCAGGGGTAGCAGTCTTTCTCAAAACACATCGTGAGGTTAAAGACATGGTGCCATCCGCATGATCCCAGCACATTTGCCAAAGTGAAATTATCAAAAGGGATAATGATCATGGGATCAGTCTATACCCCAAACTCATGATATAATTTGGCAAAATTGCACAATAATGCGATGGAGTGGAATTTGGCTTTGGACCCTGTCCTGAACTGGAAAGGACACACCCCTCCACCGCAGATGGGAATAACTTCTCTGACAGGGCACTACCACTTGACACATTTAAATACCACACTCACACACCCATCAAACCTTTCCCTTATGAGCGACAGAAGGTACACCTTTAAATCCCACACTCAAAGATCCACCTTGAGAATCAATTACTTCCTGATCACTGGTAATATAGTGCCTCAGATCCTACATCGATATATAAAGTGGACAACCCAATGTACCCTTGAGGGCTTGGGCAAATAATGTGAACTGGTAAAGTGTGCCTTCAAGGGATTTTTTGAAACACTGCGTTATATCATTTAGCTATAGGATGAAAATATACCTATAGATGAGGTTAATCTCAAAGTGCATATATCGTAAAGTTATATTTTTGCATAAATCATGTATATATACAAATCATTTCAACTGAATTAAAACAATTCAATAATCAAAGAGGACAAAAGGTGTGTGAGAAAAAGTTAATTTATATCAATAAATGGTAGTTAGGGTACTTAAAATTCAGACAATTATACAAAATTTGGAAGGAAATAATATATTCAATGATTCCTCCACTTAGCAATAAATCAAACACTTTTTCTTGATGATGCTTAGAAATTATATAGAAAACAGTGTGATAGTCGACGTTTCGGTCTTTACATCTCAATTCTTAAGACCATCCTCAGGACTGATAATTTAAAAGATGACCCCTGGAATTTTAGTGGTTATCCAAGTTTTCGATATTTTTAATCTCCACGTTTAAAGGCCAGTGCAGAGTTGGCAGTCTTGATGCAGCAAATCTCGTTTTAACAGATGAAAGAGATCCGTGTCATTTAATTCGATTCAAACGAATCATTGTTTATCCAATTCAACAAAGCAGCGTATTAGCTCTTTCAAACTTCTTTAGAAAGAACCTGTAACAAATAGATTGACGTCGTGACTCAAGTGCTCAAACGCGAACAAACCGGAGAGTAACCTCAAGGCATGTGCGTGTTCCCACAGAAAATTCTGGTAATAATTCGGCGGTCTCGTCTGCTGCGTGAAGTCGAAGAGTGCTCTTCGACTTCACGCAGCAGACGAGACCGCCGAATTATTACCAGAATTTTCTGTGGGAACACGCATGTATGTCTGCCACATAGCACTTTTAAAAAAGCACAAAATTGCTTGTGAAAAGGTATTTGATATTTACCATCAACTTGTAGTTGGTGGTAAATAACGAATCCTTAAAACAAAAATGCACTCACTTGAGTGCTCCCTACATAGGATTTAAGGATTCGGTAATTTACCGATTCGGTATTTTACCGATTTCTTAAAATACCGATTCGGTAAATTACCGAATCCTTAAAACCTGCCTCCTACATTAGAAAGGGCTAAATACCGGTCGGTAACGGGAAAATTACCGATGTTCGGCCGTTACCGACCGGTATTTAGCTATCTACATATGGCCCTTAGTGACTAATTGTCCTGTGAATGCATTTCTCTCAGTTAACCTAGGCCCGACTAAATGCTACTCCCCATAATACAACAGAGGATATCTCAACACTTTACTTTATTATCATTAAGACAGAGAAGTGGTGATCATTGCAACATAGTATTGACACACAGCACTTTTTATAGGCTACATTTCCACCTTACCCCAATTGTGCAAAGCGATCCTTGCAGTTACATCACTCGGAGCGATTTTCACGGCTGCACCCCTCCACACAGAAGGAACACACCCTTCTACTGTTACCAACCTGACAAATTCAAATTACACCTATCCTGCTAAGAAACATAATCCTTAGAGAGCTATAGGTCAGTCTCTTGATGTCCGTGGCTCAATGTACCAAGCCCTTGCAGATGGTGTCTTCAAATATATGAGGAGTATCACATGACATAGAACAGGAAAAAGATACTGAGTTATCTTGCTGCTAAGTATTAAGATATAGCACTTCTCCGAGAAATGTAGAGACAGAAAGAGTAAAAATAGACTGGGTGGGCTAATTAGTCGGGAGTAGTCACGAGGAACTTGACACAGAAACCTATGACTCAGAAACCCAAGCTTCCGCTAGACATCCAAGCAAATCTTCAGGGGTAGCAGTCTTTCTCAAAACACATCGTGAGGTTAAAGACATGGTGCCATCCGCATGATCCCAGCACATTTGCCAAAGTGAAATTATCAAAAGGGATAATGATCATGGGATCAGTCTATACCCCAAACTCATGATATAATTTGGCAAAATTGCACAATAATGCGATGGAGTGGAATTTGGCTTTGGACCCTGTCCTGAACTGGAAAGGACACACCCCTCCACCGCAGATGGGAATAACTTCTCTGACAGGGCACTACCACTTGACACATTTAAAGACCACACTCACACACCCATCAAACCTTTCCCTTATGAGCGACAGAAGGTACACCTTTAAATCCCACACTCAAAGATCCACCTTGAGAATCAATTACTTCCTGATCACTGGTAATATAGTGCCTCAGATCCTACATCGATATATAAAGTGGACAACCCAATGTACCCTTGAGGGCTTGGGCAAATAATGTGAACTGGTAAAGTGTGCCTTCAAGGGATTTTTTGAAACACTGCGTTATATCATTTAGCTATAGGATGAAAATATACCTATAGATGAGGTTAATCTCAAAGTGCATATATCGTAAAGTTATATATACAAATCATTTCAACTGAATTAAAACAATTCAATAATCAAAGAGGACAAAAGGTGTGTGAGAAAAAGTTAATTTATATCAATAAATGGTAGTTAGGGTACTTAAAATTCAGACAATTATACAAAATTTGGAAGGAAATAATATATTCAATGATTCCTCCACTTAGCAATAAATCAAACACTTTTTCTTGATGATGCTTAGAAATTATATAGAAAACAGTGTGATAGTCGACGTTTCGGTCTTTACATCTCAATTCTTTTTTTTTTTTATTTATAAAGTTTTTATTTAATGCAAGCCAGTTACAATACAAACAAAAATACATATAAACCAGAAAGACAAGTGCAAGCAGCAGACAGAAAATAAATACCAAACATAAAACAAAATAATAATAATAATAATAAAAAAATAAAAAAATAAGTAAATAAATAGATACAGCTTGTTTTTTTTGGTAACCAACAGACGACAGACCAGATAAAAACATATTAGGGCGTAAAAAGAAAGAGAGGAAAAGAGAGAATAGCCAAGAATTATCCTGCTTCACCCTCAATCCATTGCAGAATTGGCGCCCAAATTTTCATTCCCATAGACTTTTTTTTAGTCCCTTTTGTTCTATATATAGCATATTCCAGATTATATATTGCTAATAAACGTGCCCTCCAGGTACAAAACGATGGTGCTTCACGACTAATCCACTCTTGGGTAATACACCCTCGAAGAATTGCCATAAGGATAAATACCAGGTTTCTATTATACTCATTCGATATCTTGGAAGAAACTCCTAACAGAACTAATTCAGGTGTTATTGTTATTACAGATCCAAGTACTACAGTGAGGAAGGATTGAATTTCATGTAGCAAAGATGTTAAACGTGGGCAGCTACAAAACATGTGAACTGCGTCAGCAGCAAATAACCCACATCTACTACATGCATTACCAGTGGTTGAGCCCCATTTAGAAATTTTTGCAGGAGTATAATACAGGTCAAAGATGGCCATAAAATGCTGAGCACGCATTCTGCCCGTCAACAAAACAGAGTTAGCAAGCAAAATAGATGTCTGAATCGAATTGCTATCACAGTTCGTCTTCTCCGCCCACCGCTGTTGAATATCCAACATATCATCAGAGCAGGAAGATAATAATAATTTGTAATATACACCTATCCTTTTTTTAGTGTATAAAGCGTCAATGATAGGAATTTCGACCAACCCAGAGTGATCCAGAGAGGTCATCTTCTTAAGAAAGCTATGCACCTGGAGGTACTTAAAATAATCCAGATTTGTAAGATTAAACTTAGATTTAAGTTCCAAAAATGTTATAATACGGTTATTATGCCATAAATCACCTAATACATTAATGCCACTGTTCCCCCATCTCGTCATTGTATAATCTCTAAAGATAGGAGGAAATATATGTATAGACGTCAGAGGGGTGTACTTAGATATGTTTTGGAGTCCTACGTAACGTCGGATTAGCTTCCAAACAAAAAAAGCAGCTTTCAATATCTTAAATTTTGTTTTTTTATAATAGCTGGGTTCTATATTAGTTAGCAAGCACCCACGCGCCTCAACTCCCAAAGCAAATTCATAGATTGAAGGAGCATGTGACTCTTGTAATTGTACATTTGCGCCAATTATCAAAGGAGAAATAAACTGTAAAGCAGATGCTAGATAATAAAACAAGAAATAAGGTGTATTCCATCCTCCCCTATCCTTAGGAAGGATCATCTTCTTATACGCTCTACGTTGGCGTTTATAGCCCCACAGAAATCTAGTCGTCATTCTCTCAAGCTCTTTAAAAAAAATAAGAGGAAATTCTAAAGGGACAGAACGAAATAGGTATAAAAATTTGGGAAGAATTAACATTTTCAACACGTTATTTCTCCCATATATAGACAAATGCAAATAATTAATACGCTCCAGCATAGAATTGGCTTTTTTTAGAATTAATTTATAATTGAGTTCCGGGATAGAAGATACTGGTGTAGTAATCTGAATGCCCAGATATGTCACCACCGTAACAATATTGAGGTGGACCAACGGACGAACTGAAGGAGTCTGGCCCACTAAGAGAATTTGCGTTTTAGTCATATTAAGTTTGTACCCCGAAAATAAACCAAACTTACATGCCAACACTTCTACCTTTGGGATAGCCTTAACAATATTTGTTGTAATCACGACCACGTCATCGGCATAGGCCAACGCTCTGTAATTCACTCCCGCCACCGGAACTGGGGAAATATCTTCAGTTTGATTAAGCTCTTTAATAAACAGATCAATATAGATAGCAAAGAGTAATGGTGAAGCTGGACAGCCCTGTCTGGTCCCCCGATTGATAGAGAACAGGGCAGATGACTTTGTCCCAATTCTTACAGAGGACAGAGGGGATTTATACAGAGCTTTCAAGGCCGAGATCATAGTAGGTCCAAACCCCTTCAGGGAGAGCATATCCCAAAGATAGGGCCAGGCCACCCTGTCGAATGCTTTTTCAGCATCCAACAGGGTGATTGCTATAGATGTTTTAGTACCCTGAGCCCAGTCCATAAGGGCAATGATCCTACGGACATGATCCGTAGTATCCCGCCCGGGTATAAACCCATGTTGCCATCTAGAGACTATGGTGGCAATTATCCCTGATATCCTTGAGGCTAATATTTTAGAGAAAACTTTGCTATCTGCATTAATTAGCGAGATTGGCCTATATGAAGCCGGGCTGGTAGCGGGTTTATCTTTTTTCAAAAATGCCATTATTATTGATTGTCTCCAAGAAGCAGGCGCTATTCCTTTCTGTGCTTCTAAAAAAGTGGCCAGCATGTCTTGTTTCAATAAGTTCCTGAATAGCCTAAAAAACTCCAGAGGGATGCCATCAGGCCCCCTTGCTTTACCCGAAGCGAGAGAGGATAACGCCGACTCAATTTAATTCCATGTAATGTCAGCATCTAAAGCCTGAACTTGAGCAGTGGTTAATTTTGTGATGTTATGCAATGAGGAAAAGTTCAAGAAGAGCTCGTTAGAATATAATTGAGCATCTTGCTCGTAAAGCTTTGAATAGAACTGTCGGAATACCTCAAGGATTTCATCGGGATTATTATGGATTAGCCCAGTAGCATCCTCAACTGCAGTGACAACATTAGTGGTCTCTTTTAATCTTATTGTTTTTGCCAAAATCCTGCCAGAATTTTCCCCCATTTCATAAATCTGTGATCTAAATATTGCGGTCTGCTCAGCCACTTTAGTAGCTAACACCTCATACAGTCTAGCTTTATGTATATCTAAAATGGTTTTAATATGGTCTGTGTCTTGTGCTAGGCTGATAGAAATGATTAATTTAGTCTCCCATTCCTGAATCGCTTTATAATAACGATCTAGCTTATTCCGGATGTTCTTTTGTTTTCTAATCGAATACGACAGAGTCTCCCCACGTACTCCTGCTTTAAATGCATCCCAAACATTTTGGGTCGATGCACTCCCCCTGTTAAACTCAAAAAACTCTCTGATCCACTTTCCCATATGTTCTATATATGCCGGGTCCGCCAGTAACTTTCGCTCAAAGGACCAAGTACTCATCAGAGGTGTGTCTGGTCTGTCAATTTTAAGCACTAATAAAACCGGATTATGATCAGAAATTATTCGTGGAAGAATTTGAAAGTCAATATTATGATTAAACCCTAGAGTAACAAAAAAATAATCCAGACAACAAAGTTTTTGATGTGGTGAGGAAAAAAAAGTATACCCCGGTGATAAAGGATTTTTGTCAAAGCCCACATCAGACAGACCAAAGTCCAAAACTAAAGCTCTTAATGCCTTAAATGTCTTTTTTTTCAGTCCAGGATATATTGACGTGCCCCGTATGTCTAGACCACCTTCCATATGAATATTTACATCTCCGCAAAAAATTAGAGGAGATGACCAAGTGGCTAATTCTAGGTTTAAAAAATTTAATATGTCCGGATCATCTGTATTGGGGGCATATACTGAACATATAGTCCATAATTTATTATCAATACAGATTTCAATAATCATTCATCTACCGTACTCGTCTGCTTTAGATCGTTTCAGACTGGCCAATCCTTTTCTCATAAGGATAGCAACGCCTCTAGTGGTGGTACCTTGACGAGTACAGCCCAATAACTGCATACCCAATTCGTTAAATAAATGTCTATCATTCCAGACCAGATGTGTTTCCTGAAGACACAATAAATCAAGATTCATATTCTGTATTAATTGGGCGCAGACCCCCCTCTTTTCCCTATTGTTTAGACCACAAATGTTCCAAGAACAAATTCTCAAAATACCCATCTTATTGAAATTAATCCAAACAACCTACTGCCACTGCATGAATCTAAGTTAAGACATACCTCCCGTATGAAAAAGAATAGATACCCCAAAAGAATCCCTTTTATTTTAGAACTCCAATCAGTTAAAGCACCAGACTGTCTGTAAATCTCCAAGACGAAATAGCAATTCCAATACGAAAACATCTTATAGCACATATCTTTCTTTACCCATTCATTTGTAACCAAGCTTGCCCCCTCCACACCCCAGACCAAAGCCCAAACCCACCACCCCGCAAAAGAAAAAAAACTACCCACCCCCTCCCCTATCCCTACCCAGACCCCTACCCATAATGGGCCGAGGGACTGAAAAGTCCCTACCATGTGATGTTGTGAGAAGTAGCCTGTGCCTCACGGCTCGCTCTACAACGTATAATATGTCCAACATATGTCAAACATAATAAGTAAAAAAAAAACAGCTCAGTAAACTTCGCTACAAATCAGCTTAAGTAAAATTAAGTAGGGTCAAATAAACTAAGCAAAAAGTGAAAGTTGATGCCTCATCAACAGAGAGAAAAAAATTCTGGTATCATACTCATAGTACGGCTAGCAACTCCTTAGCTGCCCCTTCGGATGTAAGAAAATAAGATTTTGCTTTATGAATTACTTTCAATTTAGAGGGATTGAGAAGAAATACTTGGGCCCCCTTAGCCTGAAAAGACGGTATTAGCTGGCGAAACTGCCAGCGTTGTTGGACAGTGGCATGACAATAATCAGGCCGAACAAAGAATTCCAAGCTCTTCCCCCTGCGCTTTCGATCTGGTCTGGCTAAGTCATATAGAGCCTCTCTAGCCAAAAAGTTATTCAGGGTGATCAATATGGCTCTTGGTCTAGGAATGCTACCAGATCTAGTGTTCATTTGAAATGGAAATCTGTGGGCCCTTTGGAGTTCCACATCCCACTTCCAATGTGATAATTCCGGAAAGGCTTCAGCGAAAAGTTCACTAACAAATTGCCTAACATTCCCCCCCTCGCTCCCCTCAGGAATACCCAAGATACATAAATTATTGCGCCGTGATCTATTTTCAATGTCAACCAGCTTCCAGTTAATCTCTTCCTTTAAACTCTCCAAGGAAGATATCTGTGTTTTTTTAATATTCATCCTATCTTCAATTTCAGAGATCCTCTCTTCGGCTTCAACCACCCTTGCGGTAATTTCGGAGCATGATCTAGCCACTCGTCTTAGGTTATTTTGCAGCTTCCGTACAGCCCCTTGTGTTCGTAAATTCTCAGTTCTCGTCTCTTCACGATGTTGTAGCATGAGCTGATATAATGTACCCAACGTGACCACAGGAGCCTTAGAATCGTCTACCTTGTTTGAACTCTTGATAGTGGGGGAACCAGCACTAGTTCCTTGTATCGATAAAACTGTATTTTCATCTGTTTCCCATTCTGGACTAGCTGGGAGCCCCTCCACCTCCACCTCGTTCTCCACCTCCTTCTCCTCATCATCTTCATCAGAAGAACTCCTGTGGTCCTGTATTAAACTGCTCGAGCTATTATCGCTGGCTGCGTCACCTGTCTCCCCATAATAGTCTATGTCCCCTTCAAGACTCTCAGACTCCAGAGGATTAGACAAGTCCGACATGGAGTAGAAATTCCCTGCAGAGTCAAGTGTATCAGAGTCAGTATCACCTACTGGGACCGCCACCTCTTGTATATTTTCCCCAACCGGAATCACAGCTGCAGGGGAGTCAGTCTGGCTTACATTGTCATTGGGCTTAACTTGACGATCCACAGTGTCTATCAGGTTAACATTACTTTGGCTCTTTTTCTTCTTTTTTTTAAACATTCCTGGTATTTTTAATGACATACTGGGACTACATGTCCCAGAATCCCCCTGAGCAGCCAGTAAGTCATTAGATGGAATAGAAACGGGAGATACGTTAGACAATACTTCTGCCCCCATATCGGTTACCAAAGACTGAGTACCTTGACTAGTTTCGCTGCCAGCAACCGGATCGTTGGCGGGAGTGCTCTGTATAGAAACTGAAGCGGCAGCCGTAACTGCTCTAGTTTTAGGCTTTTGAGTCTTGGAATTAATGGCCAGGGTCGGATTTTTAGGTGCCATGCTGAAAAAACGGCTATTCCCCTGATAATGCACCAGGAAAGGCAAAGTTCGTCTCCAAACCAGGAAGCAGGGAGCCGAGTCGATTTCAGCACTCCGGCATTTACGCACACCAACCGCTGAGGAATGCCAAGCCCGCTGAAGTGAGCGGCGAAAGCAGCAACATAGATCCAGCCGCATCAAACAGCCAATGCAAAGCCGTCAACGGCAACCCCTCGCGTACACACGGAGTCTGCTTCGCCAGTCCAGTCCAGCCAGTCCAGACAGTTTTCCATGCAGCAGCCCAGCTTCACAAGGTAAACTCAAGCACCTTCGATGCGAGCGAGCGAGCACAGCAGAAGCACTTTCTCAACTCCTCACTCGAACGCTGACGCGTCCGCCATCTTGCTCTTCGACTTCACGCAGCAGACGAGACCGCCGAATTATTACCAGAATTTTCTGTGGGAACACGCACATGCCTTGAGGTTACTCTCCGGTTTGTTCGCGTTTGAGCACTTGAGTCACAACGTCAATCTATTTGTTACAGGTTCTTTCTAAAGAAGTTTGAAAGAGCTAATACGCTGCTTTGTTGAATTGGATAAACAATGATTCGTTTGAATCGAATTAAATGACACGGATCTCTTTCATCTGTTAAAACGAGATTTGCTGCATCAAGACTGCCAACTCTGCACTGGCCTTTAAACGTGGAGATTAAAAATATCGAAAACTTGGATAACCACTAAAATTCCAGGGGTCAACTTTTAAATTATCAGTCCTGAGGATGGTCTTAAGAATTGAGATGTAAAGACCGAAATGTCGACTATCACACTGTTTTCTATATAATTTCTAAGCATCATCAAGAAAAAGTGTTTGATTTATTGCTAAGTGGAGGAATCATTGAATATATTATTTCCTTCCAAATTTTGTATAATTGTCTGAATTTTAAGTACCCTAACTACCATTTATTGATATAAATTAACTTTTTCTCACACACCTTTTGTCCTCTTTGATTATTGAATTGTTTCAATTCAGTTGAAATGATTTGTATATATACATGATTTATGCAAAAATATAACTTTACGATATATGCACTTTGAGATTAACCTCATCTATAGGTATATTTTCATCCTATAGCTAAATGATATAACGCAGTGTTTCAAAAAATCCCTTGAAGGCACACTTTACCAGCTCAGATCCTACATAGCAACATCCTTGAACTTGGGATATCTCATCATGCCCTAATCAGCAAAGGACTCTGAAAGCTCTGCACCTAATGGTCTGATGAAGCAGCACAAAATACTTTATAACAAGGGGAGGATTCCTGAAGGTTTGCATCTCCTCAAACAACAAGAACAGAAAGAAACATCATCATGAAAAGACAAGCCCTGAAAGACAGAAGACTTGGAGTCACATTTGGTTAGCGACCTGTCTGATGCAGACCACAGAGGATCAGGGCCATGTCCCACTCCCACTCCCACGCAGTAATGTACTCAAAAGCCACTCAGCGAATAGTCTGATGCCGCAGCACAATGCACTTTATAATAAGTGAAGGTACGACCCACTGTCAGGCAGCAAAGTCCACGCAGCTGTCTGCTCGCTTCTTGCAATTCTCCAGGATAGCGACCCATACGCTGTAAGCTGAGGAGGATCAGGCCCACAATACTCTGCCAGGCTGTAAAGGACTCCAAATGTCATGCACCTAATGGACTGATGCAACACTATAAAGCACTTTACAGCAAGGGGAGGCACCACTCCCTGCTAGGCAGTAGAGGACTCTGAAACCTTTACAGCTAATGGTCTGATGGAGCAGCCCAAAGCACTTTTCAGTAAGGGGAGGACTACAGAATATTCTCAGTCCATCAAATCCCAAAAATAGAAAGAAACATCATCATGAAAAGATTGAACATCAGCAGGGTGGGCACTAGTTTATCGTTTCTAATAATCTAAATTCTCCTACAATCAACTTTTTGTAGCCCCATTGCTTAGAAGCCACAATTATCCAGCAACAAAAACAGCAACTGAAAAGGAGGGTAAACTGAGACAAAAATACTTTATTGCTCTATTTCTAGACAAGAGCCATGCATTACAGTGTCCAAAAGGTATCCAATAAATATAGAACGGCGAAATGCAACTTTTCAGAAGTTTTGTGTAAGAGTTCAGAATCCAACTTTATTCATTTGATATATAATAAAAAACCTTTTCCAATCCCTGGCTGTGCTGATTGGAAAAGGTTTTTTGATATATCAAATTAATAAAGATGGATTCTGAACTCATACACATGACTCCTGAAAAGTTGAATTTCGCCCTACTATCTATATTGGATATGTTTTGAACATTGTAATGCATGGCATGGATCTTGTCTAAAAATGGAGTAAAAATATATTTTTGTCACAGTTTACGCTCCTTTTCAGTTGCTGTTTTTATCATCATGGAAAGATGAGCTATGGAAGATGGAAGACTTTGGGTCAACTTTAGGCTAGTGACCCGTGTGATGCAGGAAGCAGAGGGCAAAGGCCACGACCCCCTACCAGACAGTAATGGACTCCCAAAGCCTTGCAGTGAATGGTCTGATGCAGCCGCACAAAGCACTCCACAATCAGTGGAGGCACGACCCCCTGACAGCCAGCAGAGGCTGCATAAAGCCACGCAGGTAATTGCATAACGTCAACGCTAATGGATTCAGCAGCACAAAGCCCTTTATAATAAGGGGGAGACTACTAAACTCTCGCAGCTCTTCAGCATACAAGAACAGAAAGAAACTCCAGGAAGAGGAGATCTGGAAGACAAAAGGCAGTTGTAAGGGGCGAGGGGGCACCACAGGAATTAAAGAGATAACAACCTGTTTTAATGCTTTTGTGTTGCAGACAATGACTTGCGGCTCCCTTTGAGCCGATCATTGACTCCTTTTAACATACTTTTAACGCAATTGTAACAATTTTTTAAATAATTGTGCAATACACCTTTATGATCTGATCTGTTGTGGACGTTGGCAAAATTAGCCCTCCTTGACAGACCTGGTGCAAGAACCTCTCGAAATTCCGCCTGCTGGACAATAAAAAAAATAACTACCATCCCAAACCAGTCTCTAACTGTCAATCAACTGCCCATTCTCTATGGTTGGCAGTGAAAGCCATTATGAGAGGAGCATTGATGAAAGGCAGTGCACTAGTCCATAAAAAAGGCAAAACAGAAACAAACAGAGCTAAAAATATTAATTCAATCTTCAACACAAGAGTACCAGGCCAACTAAAGAGAACTTTCTCAAGCTGGAAAGAGAAAAGAATGCCCTGGAGTCCCTAATTACAGATACACTATAGAAACTACAATACCGCTACTATGAACATGGCAAGAAGGTGAGCAAATCGTTGGTACTTTAGCTAAAGTAGAGAATCCTAAGTGGCAGGGCACACACTGAGGGATGTCAAGAGTACTTATTGTTCATGCTCATCCAAAAGAAATAGCTGACATTATTACCAAATTTTTTAAGAATCTTTATAAACGAGATCAAAATGGTGATCCTCACATTGAGGAAGACAGATTCTTCGCCAGGCACCCAATGCCCACACTATCAGATGCAAGGCATGAATTGTTCGATGGGGAAATCATCCAGGAGAGAGAAAAGAAGCAATTTCGTCCCTCCACAAAAACACTACCCAAAGATAGATTCATTGGTGAATTCTAAATAATTGGGGAAGCTCCCATAAATAAAATGCCCTGTGCAGCCTTCAAAGAAGTGTAGACCATGGAAAGTTCCAATCCCTTACAAATAGAACAATATTAACAATCATCTACAAAGCATGCAAAGATTAAGGGGGCCATTATGATGGCGGGCGAATCGCCACCGTCCGGCCTGCGGTGGCGATGCGCCCGCCATCACATCACAATTTACCCCCGCCATATTACTATGGCAGGGGGTACCGCGGTGGACGAAAAGTCAGTCCGCCGTTTTTCCGCCAGTCGGCAATCGTCACGATTGCCTGACGGACAGAAAAAGCCCACAACATGGTGGCGGTGCCTTGCAGGCAACGCCATCCATATTATGATGGCTGCGGTGAGAATGCCTTTCCATGGCAGAGACCCCACCATGGAAAGGCATGTGGTGAATATCTTAGGCGGCCCCATTGCCATGCACAAGGTGGCAGGCACTGCGCGGTGCCTGTCTCGTTGTGCATGGCAATGCACCCATGCCTCTTTGGCATTGCGGCAGGTGCTGCTTACAGCACCGCCCGCCTCAATGCCAAAAATGTGGGATGTGACCACCAGGGTGGCAGTCGCATCCGAATTGGCAGTGCGGGACGGCCCGCCGCACTACTGGTGGCCGGTCCCAGCACCGCTAGGGTGGCGGGCGGACATTCTAATGGGGGCCTATGTTTGCAGTGCTAATTACCGCCAAGTACCATTAATCAATGCCAACATGAAAATCCAACAAAAAATATTTGCAAACAGACGGACAAAGGTTATTTCTTCAAGTGGGCTTCATCCACTGCTAGACAGTCTACACACCAACTCAGAACCCTATCACACATAGGGGCTTATTTATGAGAACCCTGCATCACTTTTGAAAAACACGTAAAGTGGTACAAGCATGATGCAGGGCTCGAATAAAGATTTATGAAGCCACGCAAATCTCCCTGCGTGGCTTTGAGTGGCCTCATAAATAATGAGTAAGGTGACACAGGGCAAATCGCTGCATTGCCTTACTCTGTGCCCAGGAGGCATTCCACGGGTGTTGCGGTGGGTTTGCTCAAGCAACACGCATGAAATTTGATGCTGCCCCAGATTTACAAAGTACTGTAAACCTGGGGATGCATCAAATCAATACGCCTTCCAAGGTGAGGCGTAATAGGGGGGACTATCCAAATTTCTCCATGTTTTTTCTTCTTTACATGTCTGCTGTATTCTGCATTCTGCAGCACACATTGAAAGAGGAAAATACCCTGTAGGATTGTTTCTGTGGAGGAAGGTACCCCTTCCTGCACAGAAACAATCCTGCCTGCTATGGGGAACCCTTGCACCGTGGTGCAAGGGTGCCTACATTGTCACTAGGCTGCCAAAATGGCACCACTGCAGGCAGACAGGCCAGGAATGCACCATGTTGCTTAAATATGGGGCATTCCTGGCCTTTCATTTTGGCATAGGGCAGAGCAGCAAGGTGTCTTGCTGCGCTAATCCACACCAAAATGCCACAGATAAAGCCCATAATGTGGACCGTTAAAGACTCTGCATGACCAAGCCACAGCTCTTTCCCTTAACGCAGAGTTGTACTAACTATTTAGGGCCCTTAAACTATTTAACCCTGGAGATGACTTCATATCTAAAGATCGATGGCTCTATACAACACCCTCAGCGCAAGTGCCCCAAGGTGGATTCCTTTTCGGAACCTTTTCAAATAATCAGAGGAACATGGCAGGGTTGATCCTTCTCATCCCTTCTGTTCCTCTAAGTCCTAGAACCCATAGCAATGACACTGAGACATACACCAGCAATAAAAGGGGGTTCAGACAAAAGTGGGGAAATTGATAGCACTCATTTATGCAGATTACATCATACTCATTCTAATCGAACTCTACACATTATTGCCATCCCTTAGGCCCCTCATAAGGAATATTTCCACTATTTCCAGATATAAGATCAATTAGACTAAATGTGAAGCACTCCCCCATCAAGGTAAACCACCAAAGCACACAACTTGAAATGGGTGTCCCAAAATCTTAAATATTTAGCTATACTACTAAGCACAGGATTAACAACATGATAACCAAAAATGTCGCCACTCACGCATGGTAAATGAACCTTGACTTTTAACCATGGAAAATCCCTGCAACTAAAATGTTGTGGTAGAATACAATTAGTTAAATTGATAATCACTTTGCTCTTTAATTATGTATTAAGCATGACTTCCCTAATGGCCCCCACCTATAGCATGTGCAAGATTGACAGACATTTAACTAATCCTATGTAATGGAGCCAGATCCCATGTTACATTAACAACGCTATATGCCCACACACAACAGCACAAGGCCTCAGACTCCCACAAATAAAGATATATCACACTGCCCTATCTCAAATCTCCCACATCTTTCACAGTACAAAACAATCACCTCAATGGGTACACATTGAACTACATTCTCTTCGCAGCAAGTCTGGAACTGAGAACCAACACATCGTAACCGAGCAATTACTACAAGAGCTAGACCCAATCATGAAAATGCTACTAGCAGCTTGCATTGCAGCACACAAATCTATGAACACAGTGCCACAACTCCACAAATACTCTATAATTTGAAACAATGGTAAGATAAAGAAAGGGGGGCTAACCATATGCTGGAAATCATTGGTAGACAGAGGGATCCTGACCATCGACCACCTACTTGGCAACAACATATCCATCCCTCTAATGGAAATAGCATAAAGATGTGATTTAAGAACAGTCAAATATTGCATGTCTACGGCACAAAAGGGCAAAACCATTGAGACCACCTCCCATACTAATGTTCATCACGAAATGGGGACAACACAGAGGCAATATAACAGAGATTTACAATGTGTTGTTCATAGAAATGCACCCCCTAACCACTTTGACACATGTAACACAAACGGCAAGAGGCTACACTGAGGAAACAAGATGCAAAGAAGAGACCAACAGAATCATGACTAAAGTTTGCATACTACAAGATACTGCACAACTGGCATTGAACACCAGCACAAATAGCCAGAACAGGTTTAAATCACAATTCCTGATGTTGGATGTGCGACTACGAAGAAGGTATGCCATGTCATATGCTATGGACATGCTTGCAGATCTTCATGTATTAGTCAGAGATCTGGAACAATTTATAGACACACAGTTTTTCACTTACAACTCTCGATTAAATTGACCCAACTACACAACCTATTAGAAAATCAAGCGGTACCCCCTGTAACAGATGGATGGCTGCTACTCTTGTGGTAGCAAAGGTGTGTATACCATGACATTTTACAATGTTAACAATCTCCACACACTATGAATAGCTGGCTGAGCTTTGTCGACTGGCCTTCTACGACAGAATAATACACATGATAGGAGATGCCATAGAGCTGTTCTCCAGAATAAGGGCCTCCCTACTAGACAAAAAGAATACAAGAACATTAGTACCCCAAAGAAATAGACCATTTGTTAGACCTGTCATCTTTAGGGTGGTCTTCCCCCACTTTTTGCCTGCTTACCTCCACTTTTTGCTGTATCTTTTTGTTGGCCTTAGATCTCTGAGCACTTTATCACTGCATGTGCTTCTCCCCTAAAACACGGTGACAATGGTATATACCTGATTGCCATATTTAGTTTACCTGTAAGTCCCTTGTAAAGTGGTATACCACATACCCAGGGCCTTGTAATATAAATGCTACTAGTGGGCCTGCAGCACTGATTGCGCCTCTCACTTTGCACGGCCTGTTTGTACAGTTTACTGCCACTTCGACTTGGCATTTAAAACCACTTGTCAAGTCTTAAACTCCCCTTTCATTACACAAGGGTTACCCCTCAGGTAGGTCCTACTTAGCCCTATGGGCAGGGTACTATGTAACTAAAAGGTAGGATGTGTACTTTTAAGTTTTACATGTCCTGTTAGTGACAAGCAGCTACATTAATTTTTCACTACTGTGAGATATACGCCTCTCATAGACTAGCATTGGGTCTTCCGTAAAACACTTTTAAACTGTAATTCCAGAATAAGAAAGGAGTAGCTAAATCATGTTTCATATCTTTGGAATAGTAATGATAAATCCTCTTTAGTGGTACAGTTGGATTTGACATTACTATTTTAGAAATGCCACTTTTAGAAAGAGGACTTTTCTCTGTCTAAACGTTGCTCTGTGTGCCTGCAGCTTGTCTCAAATGCACGTCTGGCTGGGTGACAGATACATTTTATGCATACCCTCTAGACAGCCACAAACACAGGAAGGTTAGGCTCATCTGCATTCTAAGCACTCATCTGCATTCTGATGGGTCTTCCAGGGCAGGGAGAAATGGGAGGGACTGACTCTAACACTTCAATCTGTAGTGTCCTGTTCACACACAAAGCACTGATTCACCCCCCACAGTTAGCCTGGCAAACAGGACTAGGTCGAATTGGATCATGGTGCACTTCAGAGAACTCCTTATGCCACCCCCTACATCAAAAACACTATTGAGTATAAGTACTGGGGCTCTGACCCTATCAAATAAGTGCACTACTGGACCTGGAAAGAACTCTGCTGGAGTATAGACTGCTGTGCTGTAAAGATTGCCACTTTGCCTTGACTAACTGTTATGAGGAACTGCTTCTCTGATTTGCTGAGCTCCCCTGCTGCCAGCTGCCTGCGGATCTCTGCACTGCTGAGGACAAGGACCGGACCCATCTCACTTGAACCGAGAGTACGTCCAAGGACTTGCTGGCTTGCATCCTGTATTCCGAAGTCTCAAGGACTCTGCCATCTGTGAGTCCTATCTTTGCCTGAGGTGCCCCCTCTATTCCTGGGCCTCAGAAGTGGATTCTGCTGCTGATTTCTGCAAAAACCAATGCATTGCGCTGACTGCATGAGAAATTCTGCTGTATTGGCCTTCTATGCAGAGGATGCTCGATGACAGCGGATCCACAGCCTGCGCGGCTGAATGATGACGCTCTGCGCAGCTCAACGCCACTGGATTGCATTCACGTTAATAGAGCCCAATGACTTTGCGAGACCCCCTGTGGCAGCTTGCCGACGATGCAGGAGGCTCTCGACGTCAACAGTTGCTCCAGCCAAGGTATTTCTTCAGCAGGACGGTCTGGGTCCTGTAAACAGCCTGCCCTTCATCGCTGTTGGCCTGAACTTTGGATTTGTAGAAGAACCTCACAACCTCAACTAACCTTTTGACCACTAGTGACTATTTTGGTTTTATTCTTTAAAAATATATTTCTCGGCTTCTACTTATTAGATTTTTGTTGTTTTAGTCCAATTTTACTCAGATAAATATTCTCTATGTTTCTAACCTGTGTGGAGTCTTTTTGTGGTATTTTCATTGTGTTACTGTGTGTGTTGCTCAAATACTTTATGCCTCTTAAGTTAAGCCTGCCTGCTCTGTGCTAAGCTACCAGAGGGTGAGCACAGCTTAATTTAAAGTGTGTATCTAGCTTCACCTGACTAGGATTATGGTCCCTTCTTGTAGAGGGTGCAAACCTCTGCTAACTAGAGACCTAATTTATTACACCATTAAAATACCAACCCAGTGCAATAACAGAATGCAAAAGTCACCAAAGAATCGACCCACAAGAATACGTCCCTGAGACCAACTAGCTATGCTACATTTGCTGTTCTTGACTGACTAATGCACACCTCTTAAGTAAGCTATTGGCCTGTCAGCCATTGAAATGCAATACAAATATATTTGAGCAAAACACGACCAAAGACACAATGACAATATTCAGCACTAGGGCCCTGATTTACGTAGAAGCAATGCAGCACAGGGCAGCAAGTACAGTTGTTGTGCTGCGCTGCTTTGCATTGTGTGAAAGCAAAGAGCAGAACACCATCATATCTACTAAGATGTGGTACTGATCTCTCCCTGTGCTGGTGCACTTTTTAATGCAGACATCCTTATTCTATGGTGCAAGGCTGTCTGCACTGTAGGAAGCATATGTTTTGTGCTAGTAGAAAAACTATGCTTTAAGGTGTGTCCCACTTTTTAGGTGTGCTGCACAATGCAGCACACAATTAAAGTGGAAAAATTAGAAGAAATGAAAACATTTCTCCTTGTTGCTTCTGCCTTGAGAAGGCACAGGATTCTGGTGTGAATCCCAGTCTACAATTCTTTATAGAAAAGGATTTGCGGCAAAACCCATGGGTGGTTAAATAGGAATGCTCATGCATCAATTATGGAATACCCATTTGATGCAAATAAGCGCAAGGCAGTGCATTAAGCAGCTTTGCTTTACTTTGGTTTACAATATAGCACAATTCATGATTTAGATTGCATTGAAAATCCCACCATACCACTTTTGAAAAAAAGTCATGTAAACCCAACGTAAAGCGTTTGTAAGTCTGGGCCTGAATCCTTTATTTCAATTGAAGGACTAGGACCTTTGAGCAGCCACAGCCCATGCAGGTAAGCGCAGTGGGGCCCTGTGTGGGGGATTTCGATGGACGATGACGAGGTAAAATTAATTATTTCCCTTGTCGTCGTCCGTCAAACGCCCCCCCCACCCGTCCCTCCACCACTCTTACCTGCACGGGCCGCAGGTTCATTGATTTCACTCCACAAACAAAAAGGCGACAAATGTTCCTATGCGAGTCAGAAATGTTTGACCTACCCTTCTGCATATGAGTATCAATCCAATAGATATTATATGGGTATCAGCTCCTGACCTGTCGTTTTATATACTAGTAAAGACTAGAAGCAATATGTGTAGGATAAGTATTCTAGATTCCATTGTAATCAATATGAAATCAGCTAAAATAATACAACATCCTGAAAATATTATATGATAGTTATAATGTAATTGCTTGGTGTAAAATCTAATAAATAATTATTCCAACAAAAAAACACCAGCATTGCCTCTAGAAGTAATGTTGCACATCATAGAAAGCACAATTACATCGCATTGATTTCTATTGATTCCCACAGCATGTAGCATGAGATTAACAGGTACATCTGACGGGAATTGGGACGCTTTGCCACTTATCTGTGAACGAAAATATATGTGTGACATGTCCATGTTTAAGATAGATTTTGCAGAAAACAGCTAAGACCTCAATGCAAGTGCCATGAACATTTTAAATGGCCGGGTGATACTACCTCCATCATAATAATGAGATCATCAGTAGCGCTGCAGATCAGGAGTGGGAACTTTGCAGATATTTGGTGGTGAAAAACCAGTGGAAAATGAGTAACTACCAAGAGAAGAAGGTATAGTAACTCGGAGGTGGCAAATACGAGGTCAAAAGCCTTGGCAATCATACTGGGGCTCTGAGTGAACTGCTCCTGAGCAAGGCCACAGTGCACCGAAAATGTATGCTTTAGGTAAACTTGCAAATAAGAATTGTGCATACATTTGCACAAAAGGTAAACTTTGCAGAGCTGTACTCAGCATGCATGAGTGAAAAGTATCTGTCTAATAGTGAAATGTTCTCGCAACGCTGAAAAAGGTTTGCACAGCCGAAGGTGTAATTAAACTGAGAACTTTCGTGGCAATTAACAGCACGTAGCGATAACTATCGCTAAACTCGCTTAGCGTGTTTTTTTCTATCGTCGGCTATCGCTAGATTTTATCGACATGATAGCGCTGTATTTACAATGCTTTGCGTATTGGCGATATAAAATCCAGCGATAGCGGCCAAAAACCCCTTCAACGCGAGAAATCCGGAGATAAATGATCAGCGATAATGGCAGAGCTCGCTGATACTGAAGTGTGGATTTAACTAAACTGTCCACCTCCTATAGGACATAATGCAAAGTCTGCTTTTTTGCAGATGTTAAAATCAGGCAATAATGGGGCCTTAGCGCGAGTTCAGGCATCACTTTGCGGGTCCGCTGCCGGCTTGGTAATTTGGCGAAGCCGTGTCAGCGCATATTGCAATGCTGTTTTCCTCAGGAACGCCTACTTTGCATCTAATTAGCGATTAGGAAAACTGCTGCTAACATGCGCTAATGCATGTTAGCGGCGCATTGTAAATATCGCAAAATTATGATCGCCGCTTTTCCGGACCGTAAAGCGGTGTTATGTCCGTTGTTCATATGCCCCTTCGTGTCCTTGGTGAGAAATTAAAATTCGGTGGTTCGCAAAACATCACTGCCCAGCAAAAAAGAATGGCAAACCCTTAAGTTAAACAAAAAAAAACGCTGGTCTAAAGTTCTCAGACGTGCATCTCTTATTGCCACCAAGGTTCCATCCTACTTAGGACTTTGGAAGCATTGCCATTGTAATTGTTCTAGGATGAGTTTGATAGTCAGTGGTTGGTTGGCGAGAGTGAGTGAGTAATCTTCTATTATTGGTTTATGGTTCAAATGCAAGCAAAGGTACAATAGTACTAATCAATAAATTCTTAACAGTGAAAGTAAACATAACCAGAGTTTTAAACAGTTGATACAGCATGTCTTACTACTGTGGTATACTCTTACCGATGGATCTTGAGTCCGACACTTCCATTTCTAGCACAATAGAGTCAGAATAAGGAGGTGTCTGTCTTCTCATTTTCGTATGATGCTAAAGGCTAAAGCATCGGCCTGGTCCATGTAACTGGTATGCTGCAGTCGGAAACAAATAGAAAGATACCAAAAATAAAACAGGGTCAGATTGGGGAACCAAAACCAAACCTGGCAAAAATGCTGAAAACACCCCTGTTCCCTTCCTCTCTTCACTCTATCTCTCTTTCCATCCATTCTCTCTCTATCCTTCTCTCTCTATTTTTCCTCTCTGATTTCTTATATTCCACCCTCTCTTCTTTATCTCTCTAGAACCACTTCTGTGCCTTCTGCAGTTAACCTCGAGGAGCTGGGGGAAAGTGAGGGGGTCACCAGATTCAGCTCCGGGATTTCAAAACTGGTCGCCAAGTGTGCCAGCCCACCGGGGAAATGCCCGATGGAATAAAAGGTCTGTCCGGCTGACGTTCAGGAGTCTGCAAATGAAACCAGAAAAGCAAATGGTGGATAATTGAGCGGTAAAGGTGATGGTCACATCTAGATTGGTAAGAAGATGGGAGGTAGGCTTAAAAGGGAGGCGGGTGAAGAAGTGACAGCGAGCACATAGTTGTGATGAAAGTGGACAAGGGAGTACATGGACAACATCCACAAGGGCAAATTGTGATACAAGTAACCTAGCTGGACCTTCTTTGAGTTAAGCCAGTTGCTTGACGTTTGCATAATATGCATAGCTAGGGGACCCTCAAGTGTCTCAGGGACCCATCTTCTGCCTTTCAATCTCCTAAAGTTTGTGATAAGCCCGCACTCTTGCCATGCCAGATGGAGACTAATGGGTACTGAGAAGAGGCCTGTACGGGTTACTCCACCAGAGTGAAACAATCAGATGTTGTTAGAAGGTCACACCGCAGGCCACCTGCACTTATATGGTTGCTTGCTGGTTTATGGGAGTCTGGGGAAGGTCTGAAAGGGCCCCTTGGTTGTCAGAAGCAGTGTCTTTCTATTCTCCATGACATGGCTGCGGATTTTCACAGATATAAGAATATAACCATGGCTGTGCAGCAGATCTTCAGCAAACTGTAAGGCCTAGTCCAACACTAGAAGAATAGAACAGAACTATGCTCAACATGCAAGAAGGTATGGGCCAGATTCCACCATATCTTGTGAAGGGGAGGTTATAGAAGTGTTGGAGTGGGGCTCCTTGGCAGTGGACAGCAATCTACTACTGTTAGACCTGACATCCTTGGCGTGGGTTTTTCCCCTATCTTTTGCCTCTGCTACATGGATTTTTGATGCTGTGTTGGATTTCGTTTTCGCTGGTTTAGATGCTTTGGACACTCTGCCACTGCTAAACAGTGCCAGAGTGTAAGTGCTCCCTGTGTAAAATATCATATTGATTGGATATACCTGATTGGCATATCTGTATCACCATGAAGTCCCTAGTAAAGTGCACTGTGTGTGCCAGGGCTGGTGATGACAGATGCTACTAGTGGATCTGCAGCGCTGATTGCGCCACCCACCTGTGTAGCCCTAAAACAGTGTCTCAGGCCTGCCGCCGCAGGCCTGCCTGCAGTCCCCGGACTGCCATGTCCTCCTGGCCAGTGTCCACACTGGCCGGGCCTAACCCTTCCCTTTTCGTACACGTCAGTCATCCCTATGGAAGGCCCAAGGTACCCCCCTGGGCAGGGTGCAGTGTATGTAGAAGGTAGAGCATGTACTAGTGCAGGTAACATGTTCTGGTAGTGAACACCGGCCATTTTGTGTGTTCACTGCTGCAAGGTTATCTTGCTCCATAGGCTATCTTGGGGGAGGCTGGTGCCGATGGCTATCCGCCTATCTTCTCATAGGAACAAGATAAGACATGAGTGTTTTATATCCCTGAGCTCAGCATTTAATAACACATCTTTTAGGAGAGGTTGTTTTTAAATCCTGAGTTGGAGAATAGTACTTTTTAGAGAGTAGCTGTTCTCTTGTCTGACCCTTCTGTGTGCCTGGGCGCGCTTGTGGATTGACTGTCTGGTTTGAGAGTGACAGGGGCTGGGGATCCCCCGGGAGGTTGGCTGAGTCAGCCCTCTGCTGAATGGCGACATTTGCAAGGAGAGTGGAGGGAGGAGATAGCACCTGGGATTGAATAGGGCTGTGCCTGCCTGCCACTCTGCTGGCTTCACCTCCTGCTGGGCGGCTGACGACTCTGCCCCTCGCTCTGAAAAGAATGTAGAGGCCAGGAAAACAAAGTGCTCCAGCAACACCCAGAACTGGATCAGTCCGGGCTCAGGACCCACTTGCACAAAGACTTCAAAGACTTTTAGGGGTATAAGTACAAGACCCCTGACAACAGATTTTTAGATTCGACCATCGAGAGGAACCTCTGCTGAAAGACGGACCGCTGAAGAACTAAAGGAAGATTGCCGTGCTGTGTGCTCTAAAGGCTGACCTGTTCTGCTGTACAACCGAAGCTGAGGAGAAGAAGGGGTCTTGCTGTGTGCTGACCCTATCCACTTGACTGAACAAGACTTTGCTGTGTGCTGTGTCTTCAACTGAATCTCCAAGGGCCTGAGAAGAGCTGGCCTCCTGTTTCGCAACCCAGGGATAGAAAGGTTGCCAAGAACTCAAGACTCTGCTGTGTCCCACCTGCGCTGCTGTGTGCCGCAGGGACCGTGGACTGTTCTACCGAGCTTCTCAACATCTGCCTGTGAGGTGGGCTGGCTGCTCTCTGTCTTGCTGGAGAGTACCGCACCGATCCGGGCCTGACACCGGTGGCCGCATCAAGAAGACCGACGTGCTCATCGGCACGTGCCTTGCCGCGACCCGGAGGCCTGACGCAGATCGAGAGTCGTATTTCCCTGCTCTACGAGGCCGCGCTGTGAGTGGCTGACTCCGGTGACGTCGACATCGTCACTGGGAGCTCGTCGAGGGAGTTGTGGAATCCTTGCACCGAACAGCCCGAGGAGCGCTTGTACAACAAGTGCAGTGACACCGCCGGAGCAACGTAGCTGCCTAAACATCGAGAGCCTACGAACTGATTCATTCTCAGTGAGTATCGAATCACTCGAGAGACTAGAGACTATCGTCTGACGATCCCAACTAACCGAGAAAGCGAATATTGTGTAAACCTGTGATGCTTGATTTCAACTGCGGAACCTAGATAAAGATATATTATTTTTGATATAACTCACCTGTGTGGTCTAAGTTTGTGGTGTGCGGAGGGGGATCATTGTGGTGTCTACGTGCAAATACCTTACACATTGCCTTGGGGATAAGCCTGTCTGCTCGAGCCAAGCTACCTAGAGGGTGAGCAGGGGTTATCTACCGTGTGTGTCCCTGTACCCTGACTAGAAGCAAGGGTCCCTATTTGGTCTAAGGTGTATACCTCTGCCAACTAGAGACCCCCAGATCTAACAACTACCAATAAGGTTAACTGTATATTTACAATTTGAAAAAGTCAACAAATCAGGCAGAACCTAGCTTTCCTAATTCGGTAGGGCATGTAGATGTTGCTGGGGTGTGACACTCTAGTCCTTCTCCTACCTTGCAAAATAGGCATTGCTGGCTATGTGCCATATGGCTGGGCTGATCTGATGTGAAATCTTGTGTAGCAGTTACTAAGGGAGAATCGGTGGATGATTGGACTTGCTGTTTCAGTGGGCTGCATCATTCTTTCATCTTGTAAGCAGAATTGATTTAAAGCGGTGATTGTGACCACCACTGGGTAGCTGTAATGACTGCTTACCAGTGATAATAGTGATCTCTTGAATACTCATATGCATTTGTCATCAGTACTAGGATCACAGTCATATATAATGATTGCAAATTAAAAATAAAGAATAACAGTCCCTCTTACTAGGGTTCACTTGCCTTACATTGGCACTGCATGAATCACTTCTCGGAGTAGCTACTGCCAACAAAACAAAATAAATGTTGCCATCTGCCAAAACCTAAGGTAAAGCAATGGGAAGAGGGTTTGAGGATGCAAACCATTCCGACTATTGGATCCAGTGACTATTGTAGAGTCTCCCTGTTTCAGGACTCACCAAGGCTGACCCTGTTGGCACACAAATTATATGTGAGGGAGTCTTTAGATCAGGGGTCAGCGCTTTAAATGAGCCAGTATTCACCTGTAATGATTACCCGCTCTTGATAATTTTCTCCGTTTGAGTACCGGAACTTCTGTGCTGATGGACAGCAACCTCAACCAAAGGATGTCGCTGGGACTGCTGTGCACAGAGACCGGTAACCCTGCAGCAGCTGGCCTTCTACTGTCTTAAAGAGGGCTTCGAGGGACTCCGACTTCTGTGACCAAAGGTGCGCCATCTGACTCGTGGACTGAGGAATAACCGAAAAGGCACCCCTGTTGACTGCACAGCACCTAGAGCATCCTTGAGCATATTCCATCACCTACATCCACAGCATCAGGACCACTCCAATCAAGTCTAAGGCGGTCATGCTGTAAAGTTTGGAACTAGACTGGTAAACACTTTGTTGGCCAGGTAACTGTCCAAATACACCTTACTGCCCCCCAGTCCTTGTCCCTGTGGGATTTGGTCACACAAGCTCGGTTGGAATAGTCAAACTCAACTCTTACAAACTTTTCAAAAGTTTACAAACTTTTTTGCTTGTTTGTGGTTAGACTAAGATTTAAGTTTTCTTTAAAAATCTGTATCTTCAGAACCCTCTAGATGGTTTTGATCATCTTGAATTCATAAAAATATAATCTATTTTTATAAATTGGTGTTGGATTACTTTTGTGTGATGGATGTGGCTTTCCTTTTTTGTTGTTTGGTACTGTTAAATGCTTAACACTAGTTCCTTTGTTTAAGCCTTGCTGTTCACTGTGAGAGCTAACCAGGGTTGAACTAACGTTTTACAAATGAGCCTGACTACACCCACGACAGTTTTTGCAAGCGCAGTACACAGTGAGCTTGCACAGCCATACAATATAATACACCCAAACCCTCACACTAATGATGAAGGTGCCTGACAGGTGGAATACTTCTGAAAAGTTTCTCATACTCAGGGCTTACAGTATATCATGACAAAAATAAGCCCAGAAATAACATTTCAAAGCCAAATGTACAAAAATCACCACTCACACAACTACACTGACATGAAAAAACATCCTCATATAACATGGTTCCTGGGTGAGAACATCACAAACCTAGACCTCCCAAACCCTTATACGATATCGTCTAGATGTACAATATTGTCTTGTTAATAAATGTGTGAACATTGCCTTACATTAAAGAAAAAACCTTGCCCAACAACACAATAAACAAAACTAGTAGCTACAATATCTATGTCTCTGGCAGACTAAATCTACTCCCAACCTAGCCCCAACTATCCCATTTCAAGACAGAAGACAACACCTTACAAATGCAATCCTTAGCCCTAGATTGCCCATTTCTTACTGCCACCCTAACCACAATGATTTAACAACCCAGGTGGTGAAAGAGGATTACTTCCTGGACATCTTGGCCAGGGTCTAACTTCCCTCAGAATGTTCTACATTTCCTGAGGGAATTACTCAAATCTTCCTCCTGCTAAGAGCAGGTGGTAACCTTTGCCAATCACTACAGGAACACCGTCACACCCCTATTCACAACATAAAGGCATCAATGTCAACATTTAAATTCATGTGCCACACAACCATTCTATTTTAGACATTTTGAAAAAGGCAATTCATGAACAGCATGCAACCACCTCGAACAGTTAAACCCAACCCGTGGGTCTTTATGGCTACCCATTCATTTGCATTGGCACATCATCTTCCTCCTAGTCCTCCCCTTTATCCACAATTACATTAGCTATAGCTTTTGGAATGAGAGCAGGTGAAAAGATGGAGCATATTTTAGGGCACTGAAGTGGTGGTCAACACTGAGGCATAGGGTTCTTCTACAATTATGAACATGATTCATGTTAGAGCAATGCTTACAGGCACAGAGGCAAACAAACTGGCTTTGGGTTAGGTGATAGTTGCATGTGGAGTGGCTAGTGGTGCAGAGCTGAGTAATAGTGGCAGTGACTATTTAGTGGAATGACATTAGCAACTCAGGACATTCAATGTTTATGACATTATGCCTTAAGTGATGACTGACTGAAAGCTGCATCTGACTAATATTTCTTCTGCTACAATCTTGAGATGCAATACCCAACATTTCAATTGACTGTCACCTGCAGGCTCTGGCTCCCGTTTTTGTCATGAGTGATATCTTCCTCAGCAGTACATTGTTGGCGTATGCGCCCATCTCTTATAACTTAAGAGAGCATTGCATATGGTGCCTTCCAAGCATTGCCCCAAGACAAAGCATTTGTCTCTTGTAAGGAATAGGGTTATTGGTTGGTGGGTGGTGGAGACCCTATTCAAGCAACAACCACAATCCTTGTCAGGGTGAAAAACAAAAGTCACTAAATTAACCTGTGCTCAACCCTCTGGTAGCTTGGCACAAAGCAGTCAGACTTAACTTAGAGGTAAAGTATAAAAAGAGTACATTTTAATAAGTAACATGAAAGTAGAACAACCAAAATCCAACCAGAAGAACCAGAGATATGCAATTGTAATATCTACTGAAAATGGTACCTAAAAGCTCAAAGCACCACACGCAGTCATTTGGTCACATTACATTGCGGGTTGGATACAAGCACCAGATTTTTCCGGCTTAAAAGTTTTGTTCTCAGTCCAGCGCAAATGGTTCTGTCGCATCGGAAGAGGCAGCAAGGAGAAAGTAGAACTCTGTGGGTGGTTCTTGCTGTAGGGCAAAGATCAGCCCAGGCGTAGCAGGCTGTCGTTGCTGCAGCACAAATTGCTGGTAGGGTGTCGAGGTCAGTCATTGCTGTAGCATTACGTTGATGGTCACGAAGGGTGTCTTTGCTGTAGCGCGAAATGCAGGTTTCGTGTTGTCGGTCACTGTGGGATGAAGAGCAGGTATCACCAGAGCTGTGAGTTGGCTGTAATCGTGGATGACAGAGTCTTGGCGCAAACTGGCCTGTTCATGGTCACAAGGAGCCCAAAATTCAGGATTTTCACCTTCTCTTGCAGAGGAGTCCACTCTGATGCCAGCCAAAGGTCCAGGGCCTGGGGAGGCACCTCTTGGGGATGAGGGAGTCACTCTTTCAGAGGCCGGCAGAGCTGAGGTAGGTCCACTTGCAGGTGTATGGCGGTCCACTTGCAGCAGGGCAGCTGGGCAGCTATAGAGGGGCCTCTGAAGCTCACTGTCACAGCTCAATTCCTCGGGATTACTTTGTTGCCATAATGTTCCACCTCCAGACAGCTTCAAGTCCGTATGTTGTGATAGCACAGACTATTGAAATGGCCCGGTGAAGGAAAGGGTTTTGGGTGGAGAACTGCAGTTAGTGTGACCTATAAGGAAAACACCACAGGCTAACCCTACTGTTACTAATCACTATAATGCCATTCTAATGTTAAATATCTACCTTAATGATTTACCTGAACCTCCTTTGCAGTGTAGGGTATATGGGATTATGTATGAGGATTGCTATTGTTGATACCAAGTTTCCCCCTGAAGAAATAATACACAATGATGAGTAAGTTTATCTGTAACAGTTCTTACTATGCACTTCTCTTAAAACCTACCAGATCTAATACTGTAGATGTTTTTGACCTTCTGGGGAAACTGAAAGAATGAAAAGCCAGTATGAATTAGCCAATAATAAGAAATAACTCTTGGTGATCATGCAGTCTCACGTAATGCTTTTGTTTTTGTTGGCAAACAGTCATTAATAACTTTCTTGCCAGATGCGCAGGACCAGCCTAGCACAAACCTCAATAGGAAAGATTTCCCCATGTCACCGCCGTCGGGCGTGAATGAATTCCGGAAGCCTGTTCCCTTGAAACCACACGCGCACCACAAGCGGAGCTGATGACCCCCGGACATGGCAGGCGCATGAATACAGAGCACGCGAGCAAGGGCGAGGCTCCTTTTATACTCTCGAGCCACGCCCTGCCGCACCCAACACGACTGCTCATACCGATGCTTCGCGATGCATCGCAATGGTTCTTTAGAAGATGCATCCTTCGGTTTAAGTATATACTAGATGCACAAAAACAACATGGAAACACCAAAAATACATAAAACAAAAGGCAAAAATAAAGGAATATAGATACACCATATAGGCAGCATGATTGGTATGTTCATGATTAGTATGAAACATAAGGGCAATGCAACAGTATTTCCTTAAAGTACAAGAGGCATGGTGGATCTTGCCACACCTCATTCGGGAACATTTGTGGCGAAGAGCCCTGGGTAATATGGATGTCCTAGATCGCCTGTGAGGACCATGACACTCACACAGGAGGTCCGACAATTGACCCTTGGAGTCACTCTGGTTATCCTGGGATGAAGGCAAGCAGTTACAGTCTTCCTTCTCCGACTGCTAGGCAGTCCTTCAAGCAGCATTGTAGCCCTCTGACAGCAGGGCAGTCCCTCTACTGTAACTTCCACTGGTCCAGGAGTGTTTTGAAGGAGGGTCCTGAAGGTCCTATCTTTATTCCTGGGCCAGCCTTTGTTTGGATGATCTGGTTCCAGAAAGTTCTTCCCCTTCCCTGGTCAGGGCTCCAAACTGTCCGGGGTGACAAAAGTCAGGGCAGGCCTGATGTCCAGTTCCTTTGTGTGTGTTGGAGGTAAAACCCTTTCAAGTGTAAGTGAGGCAGGGTACAGCTCTGCCCCAGCCATCCTGTCAGGTAGACCCTCTCCCAGCTACACCCAGGTCCCAACTTTTACTGTTGGGGGTCTAATACATATTCTTAAGGGGGAGGCATTACCAGGTCTAGGTAGCTGAAAACTCCCATAAGGCCCCAGAAACTCGTGGGCAGGAAAATGCCAACTTTCAAAAGGGGGTACCTTCAAAATTGTAATCTAAAATCCAGCTTTACAATTATAAAGGATTTTGAATTACAAATAATTTGAGTGTAAAAAGTATATCTCTATCTGCTCCAAATCCAATGTTCTCACTTATAAATTGAAATAAGGAAACCCAGTGTTAGCCTATGGGAGAGATGGGCCTTACAGTAGTGAAAAATTACTTCAGGAGTTTCTCACTACCAGCACATTTAAAACTTAACCCCACGTGCCCTGTTTTTATATACCATGCACACTGTCCTATTTGTCTTTAGGGACCATCTTAGGGGTGACTTACAAGCATTAAAAAGGAAGGTTAAGTCCTGGCAAAAGGTTTATTTTGGCAGGTTGAAATGTCCATTTAAAACCGCACTACAGGCTGCAGTGGCCGACAAGAGACATGCTTTAAAAGGCTACTTTAGAGAATGGCAAAATGAGTGCTGCAGCCTGCTAGCAGCATGGCCCTGGATATATGTAGAACAATTTACTATAAACTTATATTTAAATTAAATCTACCAATCAGGTTGATGCCAATTGTACCATGTTTTAAAGAGACAGCACAAACACTTTACCACTAGTTAGAAGGTAAAAAGGACACAGAGTGCTGATACCAACAAAAACGGGTTCAGCAGCAGAAGGCAACAAGCATTTGCAATGCAATACTCTTGCATTTACGAAACTCTCGAAAATGTAAGACCCATTGCATTGCAAATCATTGTTTGCAAAACCGCCCCATGCTGCGCTTTCAGTTTAATGGCGACTGCACTCCTTTCCTTAGATGCGTCTCATCTACAGAAAGGGACGTGGCTGCCATTAACATGAAAGCACGGCCTGGGGCACTTTTACAAACAAAAGTTAAATAAAAAAGATTTTTTTAAAACATGCGCCCGCCTTTGGAGCAGCAACGTGGCCACAAATAAACCCAAGGTGCGGCTGCCACTGTGGTGTGCCATGCTATGAGAAAAATAAATAAAGCTTTACCAGAGAGCGTGGTGAAAAGCATTTAACAAAATAGTGCACCAAGCACTGATATAGCCTACCAGGCACCAACACATGTAACAGGAGCTGTCCTGAAGGAAGGTTACAAATGAAGACAAGACAGTACTAAGGAGGTACTAGCCTATTAACGAATCAGAAGCCAGAATTCACCAAGGACAATGACACATGCCAATAAAAATATGAGCGGAGAGTGGGCGGAGCTTCAAGGCCATGCCTGAATACAGCATGCCTCGTATAGCAGCACATGCACTGCCCAGGCTCGACCTAAAAATCTGGGGGTAACCTCGCAAACAGGACAAGGTTCCATCAATCACCAAGACTTGTTAGGTTTTGAAGTCCTTTCACAGGGATGCACCAATATGAAAGTTTTGCAAGATCATGGCAGTTGCAAATGAAAGAATTACCTGTGGTGCGTAGGGAGAAAAGATCATACTGACGTTTAATTTATATATTTTTAAATCCATAGAATAAGTGTTATATAAGAGTGAGATTAGGAGCCATACCAATGTGATCCACATTTACTATGACTCACTCCTCAACCTCCTGTATTCCCTGGAGGAGCCAAAATCCTTAGAATTGTTGCTGTAATCCTACGATAGTGCCCCCCAAATTTTTAAAACTTTTGAAAAAAAGAATGCTTCTTTTAAGGTTTCCTCACATGACAAAAACATCTTTTGTGAAAGTGATAAGGTTACTGTTAAAGCATTTTTTTACCCCTCCCAGTACTTCATTTGAGCAGTAGTTGCCTGTGTACACCACAGGCACTCATTTTTGTGGGCCTGTAGGGCCCACCAGCACTCAATTTTTGGGACTGGCATTTATTCTTCCTCAGCCAACATTACCTGAGAGCAAGAGAGGGGAAATGTTCAACGAAGTAAGAATAAAAAAGACAGAAAAAAACCATCATAAATGGAGAAAGCAGGAACATAAAAGAAAGAGACAAAGGGGCCTGGACTGTCTGTAAATCGATTAAAGAGGCATGAAGTTGATTCCAGACTATGCAGCCTTGGTATTCTGTGCGCTGGTGCCAGCTGCGGGCTTCTGAGCAAAGTTGTGGGCACCGGCACTTATTCTTCAACAAATTAAGCCTTCTGAACTGAGGCTGCGGGGTCATTTAATAGAAGGAAAAAGAGACTTGATGTGATGCTTGATGGTGTTTACAGTTCTTCAAACCTCTCATAATCCAAATTCTTGAGGGAGATATGGAAGGAGAAAATGTCATGCAAATAAGACAATGCATCAAATGAACCTGATTTGCACTTTCTGCCCATTGTCCATAGTATGCTGAACTTTGGAGAAGGTTGTCACATCTAGGATCTAATGCACAAAAAGACCACTCGTATCCCATTGCTTTTAGCTGCAATGTGAGTAGTTTCACCTTTTTGCACTACAAAAGAGTTTCTGATCCTTTGCAGTACTAAAGAGCTGCTCGCAAGGACGTGCAGACTGCCCAACTCATAAATATTAGTATTATGTTATGTTATATAAATTTATAAAGCACAACGGTTACTCGGAGGTGTCCTGGCGCTGGCTACTACCCACTGAGCCCAGATTATTATGGAGAGACTACACGTTAGAAAGCCAGGTTTTTAGTCACTTCCTAAATGCCATGAAGTCAGTGGCATTTCTAAGATGGAAGGAAAGGACATTACAGGCCTTTGTGGCGCAGGTGATAACTCTTCTCCCTCCCAACGTGGCTTTTTTAATGGGGGGTACTGTCACCATCTTGGCTCCTAGGGAGTGAAGGGTTCTTTTAGGGGTATACCATAGAAACTACCGCCTCAGATATTCAGGTCCAATTCCTTGTAGGGCCTTGAAAATGGTTGATAGGGATTTAAAACGCACCCGCTTTCTGACTGGTAGCCAATGAAGTCTTTTGATTTCCTTGGAAACCGAAACAAATTTTGATGTGCTGGTAAGCAGTCTTGCTGCCGCGTTTTGCAGACATAGAAGTTTATTTAGATATTTTTCTTGGATGTTTAGGTAGAGGCCGTTGCAATAGTCCAACCTTGATAAGATAAGGGGTGTAACAACTGTACGTTGACTGTCTTCCCGCAAGAACGGCATTATTTTCTTAATCATTCTAAGAGAATGAAAGGTGGCTGAGAGAACGGCATTTATATGATCACCAAAGTTTAGTTTTTCATCAACTATGACTTCCAGGTTTTTAGCTTTCCCAGTGGGTTTAGGAAGAGTGCTCAATTCTTCCGGCCTCCAATTGGGGGTCGAAAGTTTGCATTGTTTCCAAACATGATGATCTAAGTTTTGCCTGAGATAAGCTTCATGCAATTCTGTGTCATCCACCTCTTGACTGCTTCCATACAGGCATGAAACCTCTTACTCTTTCCTGGTTCCTGTCCTGGCAGCAGAGACACAACAATTTGTGTGTCATCCGCATAGGAAGTAAGACAAAAGCCGAACGATCTTATCAGGGCGGCCAAGGACGATACATAAACATTAAAAAGAGTAGGCCTAAGGTATGACCCCTGCTGTACTCCACATGGTACGGAAAAAGGTTTGGAGTAAAATGTATCCAAGGACACAATTAGTGTTCTGTCAGTTAGGAAGGCTTTTAGGAGTTTCCAGGCCTTGCCCTAGACTCCACATGCTGACAAACGATCCATCAGAAGGTCATGATGGACCGTATCGAAGGCTGCAGAGAGATCCAACATAATTAGTGCTGCCTTACCTCCCTGGTCAAAGGCTTCCCTAATTTCTTCTGTAGATTTTATGAGTGCTGACTCTGTTCTGTGTCCTTTTCTGAATCCATACTGGGTGGGATCCAGAGTACGATTTTCATGTAAAAAGGCACTAAGCTGCAAATTCCTTCCTTTCTCTACCAATTTTGCCGACAGTGGAAGGCGAAAAATAGGTCAGAAATTAGTGGGATCCTTAGGATCTAAAATATGCTTTTTCAGCAATGGAAGTATCAAAGCTAGCTTACAAGTTTTGGGGAAGTGCCCTGATTCAAATATGGCATTAAACAAGGAGGTAAGTGATATGGCAATAGGTTGCAGGGCTAACTTGACTACTGACGCTGGGCAGGGATCATAGGGGGAGCCTGATCTAACCGATGTAAGAAGACATTTTGTATAATTTGTTGATAGTGGAGCAAATATATCCAAAATGGGAGGAAAGCCAGTTGCTAGCTTAGTTCCCTCAATTAGAAATTCCGCCCCTCCTTACGGGGAGAGGTCAATGGTTGAGAAGATGGCCTCCACCTTTTAGGAAAAAGTGGCAAAGTCCTCACATAATTCCTGGCTCGACTAAATTTTAGGTGGACAGGGGGAAACAAAACTAAATACAGTTCTAAAATGTTCTTTAGATGACCTTTTGGCTAGTTTAATTTGGTGTGCAAAAAATGTTTTTTTTGCATTAAATAAAAGTTGTTTGTAGACCGTGAGACTTTGTTTGTATATTTCTTTCTCAGCTTCCTTATATTCTTTCCTCCAATACAGTCATCCGCGCTTGCAAATGAGTGTTTGATTCCTAAGTTCCTCAGTGTCCCAAGGAGAAGTTGGTTGGGATTATTTGGTATACAACGTTCTCACTGGCGCTAGTTTTTTGTAAGCTGTCTCCACCCAATTTGTATGCCAGGTGGGTGCCCCTTCTACTTCTGTGGGCAACGGGCGGGCAGTTGCAATAAGAAAGTCTTCTAATTCTGTGCCCTTAATTTTGTTCCAAGCCCTCGTCTCAATCTGACTCTTAGGGGCCCCCAAATTGTCGTGATGATCGGGAAGGGTCAATTTGGATAGCTGCATGGTCCGTCCAGACGAGGGGCCACAACCCCAGGACAGATTAGCTATAGGTGGTTAGAAAAGATCCCATCCAAAGTGTGCCCTGCCACATGGGTGGGACCAGTCATGTGTTGAATTAGGTCGGCACTACTCATCGTATCTATCAGGGCTACTGTGTCTGGGTCCATGAGTGCTTCCAGATAGTAGTTAAAGTCCCCCAGGATGGTAAAAAGATTGGCAGAAAGCCCCTCTTCTAGCATGGTTCCAATCGAGGTTAGATGGTTAGTGACGCAGGAGTAGGCTTTTCGCCTCATTTCGACCACTAGAGTATGCTGGAACGGACGCTTGCATGAGAAAGCAAGCCCCCATCCATTAAAGAAGCAGTGTAAAAATGCCACAAAAAGTGGAACACAGAGAGTGCTTACAGTGTCCCATGAGACTACTACCTGTTTCTCCTGATGTTCAAAACCTGAACAAGCACAGTGCTAGCAGTTAGATATTGATAGCATACACTCAGGGCCTGTTTTACAAAGGGACTCCGCACTCGTAGCGGATGCCCCGCAGTCATTAAGGAGTCTCCCAGGGGCAGCCTCCTCCACGTGGGCGGAGTGTAAAAAGTAGAAATATAAAATGGTATTTTAAATATGATTTTATGTTTCTTCTTCCCGCTCTGCGAGGAAGCAAAAGGCAGGGTTTGGTTGGGGGAAGGCGGGTCGGCGTTTCTGCTCCTGCTCCAGGCAGGGAAGGAGTGGCTTGCCCACTGTTGTGGGCGCTGACTGTTTGGCCGGCCTCAGAGCCGACCAAACCAGTCATGCACACTCTGCATTTTCTCTATGTAGGCTGAATTCAGCTGGAAAAAAAAAGTTCCTCTACAAAATTTACTACGGAACTCTGGGTCAATGGACCTTTATTGCCTACTGAGAAGTGTGGAGGGGAGAAACAAATCATCATCAAACAAGATCACAATTTGCAAGGACTGTGACTCTGAAGGAACACCAATTCTAGATTCCAAATTAGTGGGTTTATTACAAGACCAAAAACAACTGAATATACAAGCACCTCATTACGAGCTTGTAAAAGTACATAGGAATTAATACAACAATGGATCATAAACAGAATGATTATCTCCAAGAGTAGAACACAGGCCATGATTGCCCCCACTTCAAGTTCGGTCTTCATCTGGCGTAGATATAGAAAAAGCATTAGTCTGTCTCTACACTAAGACTATCATGACATCCCCACTGAGCATTCCCCAGGCAAGATCAGGAAAGAAAAAGGTGTCAGCGCGTGAAGACTTCCTAAGAAGTACACTCATGTTGTATGGGTCAAATAGCCAATGCTGCAGAGCTCGTTCTAATATGTTCCTTCTGTCTCCCTCGATCTCCTCACCCCTTCTCCTGACTCCTCCACATTACACTATCCCTAATACAAAACACAAGAACATAAAACACGCCCACAGATCATCTCATCTCGCTGGACATTTTTCATAGATGATTTTCCACGCGGTATCTGTGCTTCCAGCTCCTTACTCGATTACCTTGATTCCCAAGCCTCCCTCAAGGAGAAAGAACGGGGAACAACCTTTACAACGCAACTGTTACAACGCACTACACTTACAACGCATTTTTTACAACGCATAATCCATTACAACGCACTACACTTACAACGCATGACACTACAACGCATTTTTAAAAAATACCTTTAAACGCATACCATTACAACGCCTACCATTACAACGCATAATATTACACTACACTATCCAACACTTACCCTACTGTTGCACCCCCTGGAGTTAGAATAGTAATTTTTACCCCTATACTATCCAACACTTACCCTACTGTTGCACCCCCTGGAGTTAGAATAGTAATTTTTACCCCTATACTATCCAACACTTACCCTACTGTTGCACCCCCTGGAGTTAGAATAGTAATTTTTACCCCTATACTATCCAACACTTACCCTACTGTTGCACCCCCTGGAGTTAGAATAGTAATTTGTACCCCTATACTATCCAACACTTACCCTACTGTTGCACCCCCTGGAGTTAGAATAGTAATTTTTACCCCTATACTATCCAACACTTACCCTACTGTTGCACCCCCTGGAGTTAGAATAGTAATTTTTACCCCTATACTATCCAACACTTACCCTACTGTTGCAACCCCTGGAGTTAGAATAGTAATTTTTACCCCTATACTATCCAACACTTACCCTACTGTTGCACCCCCTGGAGTAAGAATAGTACTTTTTAACCCTATACTATCCAACACTTATCCTACTGTTGCACCCCCTGGAGTTAGAATAGCAATTTTTACCCCTATACTATCCAACACTTACCCTACTGTTGCACCCCCTGGAGTTAGAATAGCAATTTTTACCCCTATACTATCCAACACTTACCCTACTGTTGCACCCCCTGGAGTTAGAATAGTAATTTTTACCCCTATACTATCCAACACTTACCCTACTGTTGCACCCCCTGGAGTTAGAATAGTAATTTTTACCCCTATACTATCCAACACTTACCCTACTGTTGCACCCCCTGGAGTTAGAATAGTAATTTTTACCCCTATACTATCCAACACTTACCCTACTGTTGCACCCCCTGGAGTTAGAATAGTAATTTTTACCCCTATACTATCCAACACTTACCCTACTGTTGCACCCCCTGGAGTTAGAAAAGTAATTTTTACCCCTATACTATCTAATACTTACCTTAAATGCAATTAAATATTATGCGTTGTAATGGTATGCGTTGTAATGGTAGTTTTTTAAAATGCGTTGTAGTGTCATGCGTTGTAAGTGTAGTGCGTTGTAATGGATTATGCGTTGTAAAAAATGCGTTGTAAGTGCATGCGTTGTAAAAGTGTGCGTTGTAACGTCATACATCCAGAAAGAACATCGGTTCCCAATTATCAGCTCTCTCCAGCCAAATGTATCACATCCTCCTGAGCCTAACTCTCCTAAACAAAAGACATTATTCTAAATAACAAAGATGACTTTCTCCAACTGCAACAGAAACGTGAGAACAGAACAAATCCATTGTGCACATGACGTTTCTCTAAAACCCTCACTACAGAGCCCCCAGGGAAAATACATTTCAGGCCTACAGAAATCAGGCAACATAAAAATTAAACACACAGGCCTTTCAAATATATACATAAGTGAACATGTCATTTAGGCCTTTCTACATCATTGCATTAAAAAGCGCATCAATACACATTAACTGCAAACATCTTATGTAGCCCTTCAAATTAAATGCAACTTCATCAGATATTTGTGCAACTTTAATATAGTGCATATTAAACATACACATATAAGCAATTTCCGTTAGGCAAATGGCATCAACCATATGCATTATAATGTTATAACTTGAATATTATTTTGTCCCTTCTACATAACACAACACTTTCCCTATCATTTGTACTCTCACGTGTTATTACTGAACACTTCTAATGATCAAACGCTAATACAACCTAGGAATATATGCGTGTGCGGACTATCAATGATTATGATGCACCCCTACAATTTTCAAACACCATCACGCTCCATCAGACAAGTGTCATCATGACAATCACAATTACCTGAAGGAAGAACCGACCTAAACAGAAGTAGTAGCCTGTCTTCCCTGTCCGAACTTCTCTAAGCTTTTGAGATTCTCATGGTGACTGTCCTGAAGTCTCTCCATTCTCCTCTCTCATTCCCTAAGAGTTCCCTCAGCTTGTCTTGCCTTGTACCATTTATATGCCTTCACAGCTCCCAACAACATGATCACACAAACCACAACTATAATGATGGGTTCCAAGATATAACCAAGTTTCCCTTTCCAAGGTTAGCAAACCAGTTTCCAACTTTCTGAAATTCCTCTCCAACTTCATTCCAAACACCTTCATTGGCCAAATCATGTATCTTATCATGAATTTCAGTGATGTTACTTATATACTTCCTCAGATATTTGCTGTTATCAGGTATATAAGTACAGCACTGTTGAAACCTCAACATTTTACAGACTCCACCTTCTTTTGCTAGTAAAACATCTAAAGCAAGACGGTTCTGCAATCTCATAGCTCTTATCAACACCATCTCTTAATCTACTAGCAACAATGACTGAGCTGTATTTGCTGATAACTTATCCACAATCTTTGACAACCTTCGTATCTTAACATCATTGAGAACCACTCCTAAGATTGGTATTATTGATCCAAAAACATCTCCAACTATCTCTCCTGCACTTGTACCTAATTTTCCCCTATGATGCATTCCATTTCCCAAGGGTCCTAGGTCTTCAACATGATAGATTTTTGGGAATACCACAGCTACATAACATGTACCATACCAATTCAATGGCAATCGCACATAAGAATTCTTCCAACACATAAAGTACACATTCGGTACCACTTGCACCGTCTCCTGCAAGAACCTCTTTGCTATCGCTTCAATTATGAAGACATGGTCACATACACCTTGTCTCACATAGATGTTATCATAGTATGTCTGTACCTCTCGAATGCATAACTTTCCTCTCTGTTCAAAATCCAAAGCTTTTTGACCAGAACTCCCTTTCGCTTTGTGAGCTAATTCCTCCTTGGTCCAAGCAGTTTTCTCATCTCTACTGTTAGTTTTTACTGGCCCCTGCCTATGTCTATCCTCTACTTGATCTACAAATTTCTTCTGTATGTCAGTAAACATACATGTCATGTTATGACAATGTGCATAAGCTGTGTCTAATGTGACGGTAGGTATGAATTACTTTCCCACTCTATCTTCTTGCTTGTAATAATCATACTTATTCAGGTGCTTATAAGCTGGAACCTCTGAAAGCACTACATCATAGCTAGAAAAGTAATACTCATAATGACCCTTACGGCAAGATAAGACTTAATAAGCAACAGACTACATGTAATCCCATAAGTCAAAGGAAGATGGTGAAAGCGAATACCCTCCTCCACAGACGCAGACAACTGCATCCACACATAGCAATCTCTCACATTCATCGTGTTCACGTACTCATAAAGCAGGTTCGCATAAGCATTAAGCGTGTAGTCACCTTTAGACAAATCTACATGTAACAGTCGACTAGTCTGATCTAGCATAGCCTTTTCAGTTTCTACGGTACCCTTGTTTGTGCTAGAAGTAACAGGTGTGGTTGTTCCCTTCACTTCCACCCCCTCAACTTCAACATCATGTGAAATTTTTACAGAAACAATAATAACTACTGCTATTACTATTATCACTCCTACTATGAGTGTACCTATCACACACTATATTTGACTTTCCAGACTCCATTTTTAATTTTCAGTTTATCACAGCAAGAGGATTTGCACAAAGTTTTTTTCTCTGCCTCTTCTTTCTGCTATTCAGTGCAATGCAATTCTTCGAAATTCTGGAAATGAATTCACAGTTCAATCTTTTATTTACACAGTTCAAAAAGACTTCCTTAGCCCTCTTTCTTCTTCTACGGAAAAATCCCTAAATTTGTTCTTCTTCCACTCGGGCCTAGGTTATCTTCTTTTAAACAACGGATTTACAATTCACAGCTCATTCAACAGTCTCTTATAAGCTCAGAAACAATTTCAATTATAACATGTTGCAAAATGTCTTGACGAACAACTGCAATTTCTTGGGCTGATGACTGAAATCCAAAAGTTGGAAAAGACAAATCTTGTAGAATCAAAACTCGCATTTTGCTCAAAATCGGAGGTCTTGCTACTGTCACTGTCAACACCCCCTCTATTTCCAGACCAGGAACTATCAGTTCAACATAAATTTTCAGGTCCGGGGTCCTGCTGACCACTCGTGAAGGCCTCAGCCTCCCGGTCCCCACCACTCCTGGCATCAGTAACTACATAAGTCCACTCAGGAGCGGCGTATCTCTGACAGGGCACCCCCGCCTTCTCATCCTTCTCAGATTCCCCTGTGCTTGCTCTGCGTTGCTTAGCTCTGATTCAGACGTCTCAGATACAGGAGCAAGATCTCTTTCAGGTGCTAATCTCAGATTTAGCCTCTTTTATCTCCCAGGCCACATTTCCTCTGCAAGCTCTACCCTTCTTCTCTGCACCCGACCACCTTGCGCACCAGCTGTTCCTGCTGAGTCTGACTCTATATCACTCGTAACATTACAGTTTCCCTCAGAGTCAATATCTGGGCCTTGTGTAGCTTGGCCCCCCTCAGCTTGTTCTGATGGGCTACCAGCTTCGTCTACAACCCTCACAGCTTGACTTGCCCTCTCCCATGCTCTCACAACCACAGCTGGATTTCCTTCTTGGAGAGGAGCTGTTTCTTTAGAGGGTCCTTAAACTATGCTTTTGTGGGAGGCATGTATCCAGTTCAACAAGCCTCCATACTTCACAGCTGTATTTGTCACTAGGTTCACCTGAAAGGGACCCTTCCAACGGGCTTCAAGGCAACTCTTCCTGACGTGCTTGCGAACGAGCACCCAGTCACCCGGACACAGATCGTGGCACAGGTCCTTCAAGGTCAGGGTAGTTGCAGCTTCAACCTGGTGAGACACGGAACAGACTACGTCAGCCAGTGCTTTCCAATAATCAAGTATCAAATCGTCTGTGATGCTTATCAAAGCTGTAGACGGCACTGTTGGCAAGTGCATCGCCCTCCCCATTAGTATCCCATGTGGCGATAGACCAGTTCTCCTGTTGGGGATACTACGGATACTCATCAACACCAAGGGCAACGCATCAGGCCATTTCAAAGATGTGGATGAGCACACTTTCGCCATTCTCATCTTGAGAGTTCCATTGATCTGCTCCACAATTCCAGATGCCTCAGGCCTGTAGCTACAATGCAGTCTCTGATCAACTTGTAAGGCCGCACAAAGCATCCTCATGATCCTGCTATGGAAATGCATTCCTCTATCTGACTCCAATGAGGTTGGAGATCCGAATTTTTTTTATGAGCTGCCTAAGCAATGACTTGGCTACTGTGAGACTATCACACCTCGTCGGCTAAGCTTTCACCCACCATGAGAAAACACACACCACAACCAAGATGTACCTCAATACATTGCACTTAGGCATCTCTCTAAAGTCAAGCTGGATCCGGTTAAAGGGTCGACCTGACCTTCCAATGTGACTCAATGCACCCACAGTCTTCATTCTAGCATTCATCTGTTGACATGTTACACATCGATGACACACTGCCTCAGCAAATGCACGGAACCATGGATTAAACCACGTCTGCCTGAAAACTCGCACCATGGCATCCCTTCCAATGTGAATTGCTCAGTGAATCTGTCTTGCCATAGGGCTCAGTAAATTGTCTGGTAACACTGCACGACCATCGGCTAAGATCCTAATATCATCATCTCTTTTCTCACAACCTGCTTTAATCCAACCAGCATCTTACTATCCTGATAACTCTTCCTGCAGGCGATTGAGCTCATCCCAATTGTCTGCAATGGCTAACATCATGTTTGAGCTCAGTTCTTTCTGAGCTCTCTCCAGTATATTCTCCGGTGAAAATGCAAGCTTGTTCAGCACATAAATGGGTAACTTCATCAGCATACCCATTTCCGAGAGTAACAAAGTCCTCTCCTCTCCCATGGGCAGCACATTTGACCACAGCAATCACTTTTTGACATTGTACAGCCTCCAACAACTGCCTCGCATATTCCCTGTTCTTGATCGGAGATCCTGATGATGTCAAAAATCCCCTCTGTGACCACAGCTGTCCGAAGTCATGAACCACACCGAAACCGTACTGACTATCGTTGTAGATGGTGACTCCATTTTGTTCAGCAACCAAACAAGCACGGGTTAAGGCAATAATTTCAGCAACTTGTCCGGAGTATACTCCTTATATACAAGTCGCTTCCACAACTCCAGAAATGGTGCATACAGCAAATGCTGCTTTCAAATGGCCCACATTGTCCCTTAAGCATGAACCGTCCACAAAGAAGATCTCATCAGACTGGGGTAGGGGCTCATCGAAAATGTTGGGTCTCGGTTTGGTGCACAGTTCAGTCACATTGAGCCAGCCATGGTGCTCACAATTTTCGTCATCAACATTTGGCAAAGGCATCAAGGTAGCAGGGTTAAGAACAGAACATCTTTTCAGCATAACATTTTCAGATGCAGGTATGACCTGCTCATAATGTGTGAGTCTGTTATGCGTAAGGTACTGGGTTTTTGTTCTCGTCATCAGGAGCTCAACTGAATGTGCGCCATACAAAGTTAAAGGATGGCCCATGACTATGCTTTCACACCTTTCAATGCTGACACCCGTTGCAGCAACAGATTTGAGACATCTGGGCAATGCTGTAGCTACCAGGTCTAGGGTAGCTGAAAAGTGGGCAACTGGTCTACGGACACCTCCATGACTCTGAGTCAGTACTGACAATGCGTAACCTTCTCTCTCACAGCAAAACAATGAGAACGACTTGTAGTCAAGCATTCCCAAAGCCGGAGCGCGGCAAAGGCTCTCGTTAAGTTCCAAGAAGGCAATCAAACAGTCATTGTCCCATGGTACCGGATCACCTACATCATTGTGTGTCAACCTTTGCAAAGCCTTCGCCTTCAATGAAAAGTTGGGTATCCATTGACGGCAGTACCAAACCATTCCTAGAAACTTCCTGACTTCCTTCTGTGTGGTAGGCGCAGTCATATTCATGATCGCCTCAATGCGGTCTGGTGACACCTTCCTCGTGCCTTTCTCAATTCAGTGACCCAAATACTGAACTTCCGACAAACAGTACTGTAATTTGCTTGGAGACACCTTGTGTCTGTTTTCTGCTAGATGATATAGCAACGCAACCATATCAATCCTGCAAGCATCTTCTGTTTCAGACGTGTCAATGTACTGCACGAGAACTGAATTGTGTGGCAGTACGAGACTCTCAAGATTCTTCTTCAATATCTGATTGAAGATCAATGGACTCTCTGCATACCCTTGTGAGATACGACACTATGTTAATACACGGTCTTCCAGACGGAAAGTGAATAAATAATGGCTCTCCTCATGCAAAGGTATTGAGAAAAATGCTTGACATAAGTCAATCACTGTGAACCTCTCAGCTTCACAGGGTATCTGGAAAAGGATCACTGATGGATTCGGTACCACAGGACAACATGGAATTCCAATTGTGATGACCTTTTGCAAGTCCTGCACAATTCTAAACTTTCCACTCGGTTTCTGCAGTCCGATTATAGGGGAATTACATGGGCTCCCCATTATCTCTTTCAGAATTCCCTGCTCAATCATGGACTCAATTACAGGCTTGATTCCTGCCACGGTCCCAGACATCAGATTGTATTGGGGCGTTCTCGAAACTCAGCATTCGGCTTCACCTGAATCTTAACTGGCTCATCTCCCTGGATCAATCTTATCTCTTCTCCGGTAATATCCCATACCTCCAAAGAGACAGAATCTCTCAAATCAAGTGGTAGATCCTCAACAGTCAACACAGGGAACACCTCGATCCAGAGGTTCTGGTTCGCCAGTTTGAATGCAATGTCATCATCATTAGTCTGTAACTCCACTCCTTTGGGTGTGCAATACATGGTGCAGTTCAATTTACACAAAATATCACAACCCAATAAACAGACTGGACTCAAGTCGCACACCACAAACTGGTGTTGATCATGAAATGTTCCTATTCTTACAGGTATCTCATCTGTCAATTGATTATTCATTCTCTTATTTGCAACTCCTACAACTTGGATCGATTGTCCCAAGAGTGGTAGGTTTGGGACTACTGCTGATCTAACAGTGGAACGGGTAGCACCAGTATCAATCAGAAAGGTGATAGGGTGACCATCAACATCTGCCTCTACATACTGTCCTCTCTAGTCTACCTCTAAAACTGCTCCAAGGGTACAATCTTCCTCCCCCCTCAGGCACCATCATTGTAACGGATCTGGATCGAATTCATCAAAAATTTCAATAAATGGCATCTGCTGATAAGTCCTGTTGGCCTGTGCAATTTTCGGTGGCTGGGGAACTTGCACCTGTGGTCCTAAGTTTCCCCCTTGTACAGATCTAGGCCTTACTATGGCGTTTACCATCTCAGGTACCAGTACTATCTCTTCATCTTGGACCTGATTATCCAGATTCAACCTATACTCGCGCTTCCAGTGCCCGATTTTGTGACAATTATGACATGCTGTAGTCTTTTTCAGAATACCGACATCCACGCCTGTCTTGGGGTCTATAATTTTCCCTCTACCTTGACCTGATGAGTTTTGAGCCCCCTCTGACTGTTTCCCTGTCTTCGTTCTAATGTTTCTCCACTCTGCTGTGCTTGGTCCAATCTTTCTGCATTCCTCATTTTGACCAGCATCAACTTATCTTTAAACTTCTTATGCTTTGAGCCTACTGCATCACAACAGTATTTGGCATAGCGTAGAATTTCGTCCACAGGATTATTATGCCAACAGGTCAGATGCTGTTGGATCATGAAGCTAATCTCTGGTCTCATCCACAGATTTGGAGATGAACTGTCCCATATATTTGGAATCTAAGGTGTCTAGCCCACTTTATTGCTTAAAGGCTTACAAGAGCATCTCGTAGGAGGCATGAACTGATTCCTTGGGCTCTTGTGAGATCCAATCTATCTTAACCCAATCAATATCTTGGGGTGTAATCTTTGACTGTAACCATGTGATTACCTGCTCAAACATTTTCATATTCATGGGTGAAGGGCCATGAGTAACAGGATCTCATTCTGGTTCTGACATCGGCCATTGAACTGCAATTTTACATGCTGACCACAAATCACTTGGTACCACAATGTTAAACAATGGGGGATATTCTCAAGAACGTGCGATAATCATGGCCAAAAACGGTTAACGCAATCTTTCACATCGACGTCTATCGCGGGAAAATAACTCTGTGTCAACGTTGTATTCTCAACACGGTGGTAACATGCGTTAGTGTCCCGACAACGGGTCAAATGTCCATTATTAAAGTCCCTGGACAGCGATAAAAATCTAAATCCCAACGTGAAAAAACTCGCAATGGGCACAACTGCGATAAAAAATCCAGCGAGAAGCAGCGCCAGCCTGTGAGTCCCACAAGTCAGGTGGTCAAAATCACTATAAAAGCGGCAACCAAAAGCCCAAACAAGACCCAAACAACTCCGAAGCACCATGGAGGTAGCCAGAGCAAGTACAGAGGACAACCAGAACCCCACAAGCCCCATGGAGGAACAGCCTGGGACCATCATTGGGGAGACGGTGGCAGCAGTTGGGGGACCGGACACTGCACAACATGACCTGAGCCAACAGCAACAGGGTGAGGAACGAGCAGGGACTGGGGGGATGGGGGTAGATGGGCACAATAGCACACATGCACAAGTAAGTATAGCACATCTGCGGACAAACCATGCCCAAGAGTCACAACTCCGACCAAGAGCCCAATTTACGCAAGTCTGCAACATCTCAGCACTGTATAAGCACAGAAGTGAAAGGCACACCGCCTGAAAGGGATAAGGGCCAGCCAAATCAGAGCCGAACGGGCAACTCACCCACAATGCAGCACACACACATAAGATGCAGAGCACCCCAACATTGACAACAATGTGGTACAAACTGCAACACTTTCACAACACAACAGAGGACACAACTGCTGCCACTTGTGTTTAGAAAATGGCCATTCCCATTTGGCATACCAGGAAACTGTGAGATGACAATGTACAAGTACAACCTCACATCCCTGATGGTGTAGAAATGCCAAGTGTCCCGCTTCAAATAGGCGTCTCCTCATAAACAGACACAATGTACATTACCATGCAGTCTGACAGAAAACGTGTACAATGCGTGAACATACATGTGAACACAATGTCAATCTGCATTTCCACTTCACATTGCAGAGGAAGAATCAACACATCCTGCAGAGCAGACCCAACAACTCAGCACTGATGATGAAGAGGACCTCCCCAATATCTACACCGACACACTTAAACTGCTCAGGGACAGCTCCGGCACTCCACCTCCCGCAGCAGGGCAGCCCAGCTGCATCCATGAGACCCCACCCCCTGCACAGACCACACAGCAGGAAGCACCCACCACCACGGCTGTCTTCCAGGACCCCCACGACCAACACATGGCCTTCCAACGCCTTGTGTTAGGGTGCCAGGAGGAGATATCTGACCAGCTGCGGGTGGGGTTCGACCTCATGGCAGCCAAGCTAGATGCCATACGTGGGTGTCTAAGTCCCATCAGGGACCACTCACAGTCCCATACGGACACCCACTCTCGCTCCTTGCTCTACAACAAGCCATGGCTGACATCTCTGGAGTCATGACTCTGAGCCAAGAACAACTGTCTAGTCAGAGTGGCCCCAGCAATGTCATCCGTGAGTTGGGACACATTAGGAGAATGATGGAGAGCTTGGAGCAGATGCAGGTGGAAAGAATGTTTGCCACGGCTGCACACCAGCGAGATGTAGCTGGGATCTTCCATGCCCTGCAGATCCTGATTATGGCATGGCCACCACAAGAAGACAAAAGAGGTACGGTGTTCCTGGGTGGCAAGTTTGCCACCTGGTGAGTACTCAGAGTGGTGGGGAGGTGGGAAATACCTCCTTTCGGAACTAGGACCCTCACACACCGAGCAAGCTATGGGTCTTGCTTTATCATATGGGTCTGCTCGTCGAGCCGGCGCTGCAATGCTCGACAGGCACCCATAAAGGGACTCTTTATCGGAGATCTTTTGTTCCTTGCCATATAGGTGCCGTGGATGTGAGGGGCCTGGTAAGATGTAGATGTGGTGTGTGGGTTAAAACAGGTAAGGGAATCCTCTATAATTATTTTTATTCTGGAGAGGTCACAACCTGATTAAAAAGTAAAAAGAAGAAGGAGGGCGACTATTTTGTTTTAATCTGACAAAAATTACGCTCTACCCCTTAGTGGCCACCACAAGGCCTGGCGCGGATGGATGCTGGTGCTACTACTACATCCACATCTCCTCCCCCTGAAGTGTCAGTGCCACACAGTGCGGCAGATTTTCCACCTCCATCCCCTGATGTGTCACTGCCACACAGTGATGCAGACAAAACACCACCACCCGCATGTGAGGCACCTGACACATCAGAGGACGAAGATGATGATGAATCTGGCTTTGTGGCTAGAATGAAGTGGTAGCATTTATCTCCACCATATGGCTGGGTTCAGCTTGGTTCTGCCCTCTGCATCATGCCCTGGAATAACACCCTCCACTGTCCCCCTGTACTCTGAGTGACACTCACCTTGGACCTCGACATGGACTGCAATATTCGGTTTGGTTTTCAATGACACAGCAATCACACGGCGGACTGTAGTCTTCCACTGGCCAACAATGGAAAGTGGGGGTTGCATGGCCCGGTAATGGTCTAGCTTCAACACTCGACTGAATGTGAATAAAACATTCCAATTCACACAGATGTGTCATGTCCATGATCAATCAAGAATGAAAGTATGGATGAAAGTAGGGACAGCGATTCCACAAAGAGGTACTCCCTGGATAATGCTATCAATATGCATGTATGGCTAACCCAGATAGGCATTGAGACACACATTGTCTTTCAAATCAACACTCATCACAGTTGAATACAAGTGAAGGTGCGTAGACTTTATTAGTATAAGCGTGTCAGTACGGGCAAGATAAGTGCCACAACATGCAGACCAATGCAGAAGTATGTCAGAATGAGGAATGTTGCCAAGCGCTGAAGTCCACTCCGGGGGAGTGCCTCACCTTTCACAGGTGTGTGTTAAGCCGTGTTGTTGTCCACTCATGTATTCCGAGTCCAGGCGAATGCAGCCATGTCCACTGTGGTCGTGAGATATGTGATCAGATCTCCAAGATGCAACAAGGTGTCTGGACATGTGGAATGTGTTCCAATTTGTTGTGGCTGCAGGTACGTAGTTACTCGTCCATGAAAGCGATTGCAGCTTTGTAGACTAACATTTCCAACATGAGGTCGTTGTCGACTTCATCACACAGAACGGTGAGGCAATCCATTAGCAGGTCGGGACAGATGTGCTGCATCCTCGCCCTTACACCAATTAGCACTACAGCCCAATAGGGGAGCGGTTCAATGTGGTATCTGCTGATAAGTCCTGTTGGCCTGTGCAATTTTCGGTGGCTGGGGAACTTGCACCTGTGGCCTAAGTTTCCCCCTTGTACAGATCTAGGCCTTACTATGGCGTTTACCATCTCAGGTACCAGTACTATCTCTTCATCTTGGACCTGATTATCCAGATTCAACCTATACTCGCGCTTCCAGTGCCCGATTTTGTGACAATTATGACATGCTGTAGTCTTTTTCAGAATACCGACATCCACGCCTGTCTTGGGGTCTATAATTTTCCCTCTACCTTGACCTGATGAGTTTTGAGCCCCCTCTGACTGTTTCCCTGTCTTCGTTCTAATGTTTCTCCACTCTGCTGTGCTTGGTCCAATCTTTCTGCATTCCTCATTTTGACCAGCATCAACTTATCTTTAAACTTCTTATGCTTTGAGCCTACTGCATCACAACAGTATTTGGCATAGCGTAGAATTTCGTCCACAGGATTATTATGCCAACAGGTCAGATGCTGTTGGATCATGAAGCTAATCTCTGGTCTCATCCACAGATTTGGAGATGAACTGTCCCATATATTTGGAATCTAAGGTGTCTAGCCCACTTTATTGCTTAAAGGCTTACAAGAGCATCTCGTAGGAGGCATGAACTGATTCCTTGGGCTCTTGTGAGATCCAATCTATCTTAACCCAATCAATATCTTGGGGTGTAATCTTTGACTGTAACCATGTGATTACCTGCTCAAACATTTTCATATTCATGGGTGAAGGGCCATGAGTAACAGGATCTCATTCTGGTTCTGACATCGGCCATTGAACTGCAATTTTACATGCTGACCACAAATCACTTGGTACCACAATGTTAAACAATGGGGGATATTCTCAAGAACGTGCGATAATCATGGCCAAAAACGGTTAACGCAATCTTTCACATCGACGTCTATCGCGGGAAAATAACTCTGTGTCAACGTTGTATTCTCAACACGGTGGTAACATGCGTTAGTGTCCCGACAACGGGTCAAATGTCCATTATTAAAGTCCCTGGACAGCGATAAAAATCTAAATCCCAACGTGAAAAAACTCGCAATGGGCACAACTGCGATAAAAAATCCAGCGAGAAGCAGCGCCAGCCTGTGAGTCCCACAAGTCAGGTGGTCAAAATCACTATAAAAGCGGCAACCAAAAGCCCAAACAAGACCCAAACAACTCCGAAGCACCATGGAGGTAGCCAGAGCAAGTACAGAGGACAACCAGAACCCCACAAGCCCCATGGAGGAACTGCCTGGGACCATCATTGGGGAGACGGTGGCAGCAGTTGGGGGACCGGACACTGCACAACATGACCTGAGCCAACAGCAACAGGGTGAGGAACGAGCAGGGACTGGGGGGATGGGGGTAGATGGGCACAATAGCACACATGCACAAGTAAGTATAGCACATCTGCGGACAAACCATGCCCAAGAGTCACAACTCCGACCAAGAGCCCAATTTACGCAAGTCTGCAACATCTCAGCACTGTATAAGCACAGAAGTGAAAGGCACACCGCCTGAAAGGGATAAGGGCCAGCCAAATCAGAGCCGAACGGGCAACTCACCCACAATGCAGCACACACACATAAGATGCAGAGCACCCCAACATTGACAACAATGTGGTACAAACTGCAACACTTTCACAACACAACAGAGGACACAACTGCTGCCACTTGTGTTTAGAAAATGGCCATTCCCATTTGGCATACCAGGAAACTGTGAGATGACAATGTACAAGTACAACCTCACATCCCTGATGGTGTAGAAATGCCAAGTGTCCCGCTTCAAATAGGCGTCTCCTCATAAACAGACACAATGTACATTACCATGCAGTCTGACAGAAAACGTGTACAATGCGTGAACATACATGTGAACACAATGTCAATCTGCATTTCCACTTCACATTGCAGAGGAAGAATCAACACATCCTGCAGAGCAGACCCAACAACTCAGCACTGATGATGAAGAGGACCTCCCCAATATCTACACCGACACACTTAAACTGCTCAGGGACAGCTCCGGCACTCCACCTCCCGCAGCAGGGCAGCCCAGCTGCATCCATGAGACCCCACCCCCTGCACAGACCACACAGCAGGAAGCACCCACCACCACGGCTGTCTTCCAGGACCCCCACGACCAACACATGGCCTTCCAACGCCTTGTGTTAGGGTGCCAGGAGGAGATATCTGACCAGCTGCGGGTGGGGTTCGACCTCATGGCAGCCAAGCTAGATGCCATACGTGGGTGTCTAAGTCCCATCAGGGACCACTCACAGTCCCATACGGACACCCACTCTCGCTCCTTGCTCTACAACAAGCCATGGCTGACATCTCTGGAGTCATGACTCTGAGCCAAGAACAACTGTCTAGTCAGAGTGGCCCCAGCAATGTCATCCGTGAGTTGGGACACATTAGGAGAATGATGGAGAGCTTGGAGCAGATGCAGGTGGAAAGAATGTTTGCCACGGCTGCACACCAGCGAGATGTAGCTGGGATCTTCCATGCCCTGCAGATCCTGATTATGGCATGGCCACCACAAGAAGACAAAAGAGGTACGGTGTTCCTGGGTGGCAAGTTTGCCACCTGGTGAGTACTCAGAGTGGTGGGGAGGTGGGAAATACCTCCTTTCGGAACTAGGACCCTCACACACCGAGCAAGCTATGGGTCTTGCTTTATCATATGGGTCTGCTCGTCGAGCCGGCGCTGCAATGCTCGACAGGCACCCATAAAGGGACTCTTTATCGGAGATCTTTTGTTCCTTGCCATATAGGTGCCGTGGATGTGAGGGGCCTGGTAAGATGTAGATGTGGTGTGTGGGTTAAAACAGGTAAGGGAATCCTCTATAATTATTTTTATTCTGGAGAGGTCACAACCTGATTAAAAAGTAAAAAGAAGAAGGAGGGCGACTATTTTGTTTTAATCTGACAAAAATTACGCTCTACCCCTTAGTGGCCACCACAAGGCTTGGCGCGGATGGATGCTGGTGCTACTACTACATCCACATCTCCTCCCCCTGAAGTGTCAGTGCCACACAGTGCGGCAGATTTTCCACCTCCATCCCCTGATGTGTCACTGCCACACAGTGATGCAGACAAAACACCACCACCCGCATGTGAGGCACCTGACACATCAGAGGACGAAGATGATGATGAATCTGGCTTTGTGGCTAGAATGAAGTGGTAGCATTTATCTCCACCATATGGCTGGGTTCAGCTTGGTTCTGCCCTCTGCATCATGCCCTGGAATAACACCCTCCACTGTCCCCCTGTACTCTGAGTGACACTCACCTTGGACCTCGACATGGACTGCAATATTCGGTTTGGTTTTCAATGACACAGCAATCACACGGCGGACTGTAGTCTTCCACTGGCCAACAATGGAAAGTGGGGGTTGCATGGCCCGGTAATGGTCTAGCTTCAACACTCGACTGAATGTGAATAAAACATTCCAATTCACACAGATGTGTCATGTCCATGATCAATCAAGAATGAAAGTATGGATGAAAGTAGGGACAGCGATTCCACAAAGAGGTACTCCCTGGATAATGCTATCAATATGCATGTATGGCTAACCCAGATAGGCATTGAGACACACATTGTCTTTCAAATCAACACTCATCACAGTTGAATACAAGTGAAGGTGCGTAGACTTTATTAGTATAAGCGTGTCAGTACGGGCAAGATAAGTGCCACAACATGCAGACCAATGCAGAAGTATGTCAGAATGAGGAATGTTGCCAAGCGCTGAAGTCCACTCCGGGGGAGTGCCTCACCTTTCACAGGTGTGTGTTAAGCCGTGTTGTTGTCCACTCATGTATTCCGAGTCCAGGCGAATGCAGCCATGTCCACTGTGGTCGTGAGATATGTGATCAGATCTCCAAGATGCAACAAGGTGTCTGGACATGTGGAATGTGTTCCAATTTGTTGTGGCTGCAGGTACGTAGTTACTCGTCCATGAAAGCGATTGCAGCTTTGTAGACTAACATTTCCAACATGAGGTCGTTGTCGACTTCATCACACAGAACGGTGAGGCAATCCATTAGCAAGTCGGGACAGATGTGCTGCATCCTCGCCCTTACACCAATTAGCACTACAGCCCAATAGGGGAGCGGTTCAATGTGGTCACTGCACACGAAGATTTGTGCAATCGCCCAGGTCCGGCTGCCAGCATGTATGCCAAGTATCAAGGCATCCCATAAACGGGTATCACGGTGACACTCCTGTTCGTGGGCCAACAGGGGGCACACACACATGTCAAAATCCAGTTCAGCTACCATCCTGTTGGATAGGCAGACATCCAAGGACCACTCAATATGCACAATCGACAAGACAACACAGGCTGAACACAGGTGACGTTGGCAAGGCGGAAGCTTAGCCGGTAACTGATCCGCAGCACTGCCAACGGCAGTGCCCCCAGTAAATGCAGTATTCGTGCATGGTACAGTTCCACGTGACAGGGGTTGTGCATGTGTCCGGGATGTTCGGCCATTGCGTTAGTGGCTCTTGTTGAAGCAGCACTATTCTGACCTGTGCCAGTTCTGTGGATGAAATGCCACATCTCGGATCAATGAGTTGTTTTAGTGTGCACCGGTTGTACGCCTGGGATGTTGTGGGAGTAAGTGTGAAGGCCATTACATGTCAGATAACTTCGAGCAAGGACTCCTGTGTGTGGGGTGTGTATATCTTGGTTTCTCGTCAGGCTGTACATAGTGTGGGAGTCGGTATCAGCTGCTATAGTATCTGTCAGGGGTTGCCGGGCACATGCAATTCCGAGGTCGGAGGTGCAGATGTGCTTCCGCCTGATAGTTCAGACAAAGGAGATTTCATCCCTAGTGTACATTTGTAATCTGCTTGCATTCATGAAATGTGAAGTGGTTTGTTGGGGGTGGGATGAGTGGGACTTTGGGATTCATTTTTGACATGTCTTGTATGTGGCATATGAGCGGCATCACTGTGTGTTACATTGCCTCACAGCTTCTCCTCCCTCCCCCCAAACCCATTTACTTATGTAAGATGCTCAATTGCATCAATTGCACTCCTATGGTACAGTATTGTCATGCCTGTCTGCGCATGTCCACAAGCCTGACAACGACACTGTGACGTTGGCCGTTGAAGGTAGTGGGCCACGTGAGTGTAGGCCTATGGTAAGGTTAGGGCGGACACAGATGTACATGCCTGGCTGAACTGGCGCTGCTAATGTGGCTAGGCAATTGGCTCATGCTGCGGCAATACAGATACACACAACACTTGGCATGTATGATCCTGGACCCCGAGTGGTCTTGAGCTCCTTCATTACTCCGTTCGTGCAAGCCCACCCTCTGGGTGCATGCTACATTGCAACATTGTCGCTTACAGGGGGGGATGACTTAGCTACATGTCCAAGCTCTTACCCACTGCCTGAGTTGATATGGCTGCGTCCGCTGTCCACAGCACAATTAAATGTGGTAGGGCCCGGGGCCATCATTCATACATAATGACCACACGGACACACTTGGATAGATAGTGGAACTGGCTATGGGCACTTGTGCCGGCCTCTTTTTATTACCAGGATCACATATCCAGGATGCCTGTGCTGGATGGGTGTGGGGTGAGTGTGAGCCAGCCCTCAGGGAGTGGTTGGTGCTGGCGACAACTTGAACAGTGATCACTATTAAAGCGGAAACAGAAAACACCAATATAACACAAACAACTGCGAAGCATCATGGAGGTAGCCGGAGCAAGTACAGAGGTCACCCAAAATTCAATCAGAAGGGGCCATGACTTGTGGTGCACTGAGGTAGGGGCACCAGAGCTGAGTGTGATCATGTGAAGAAATTGTCAATGATTGTGTTTCTTCGGGATATTCCTGCTGCAGCTGCAGTGGGGTGTGTTACACCTGCCTCATCTTCATCATCATCGTCCCAGGTCTTCCACACTTCCTGAGGTGACATTGTTGCGTCCGCAGTCCACAGCACGTAACTCAATCATAAAGGGTCCATGAGTTGTGGTGCACATAGTTAGTGGCACCTGTGTCACTCAGCGGGTGTGCAGCCTGCGATGATGCGTCGTCCGTGAAGGTCAGGAATGGATTTGATGTGTGTGAGCCCTGCTGACCGCAGTGTAGGCCGGAGGCAGAGGTCAGCAGGGTACCACAGCCAGGTGGCGTTGACTTGTGCTGCACAGAGTTAGTGGCACCTGAAGTGCTCAGGGGGTGCACAGCCAGCGATGATGCGTCATCTGGGTGGGCCGCACTAGGAGTAATGTCTTTTGCCTACTGAATTCTGCCTCAATAAGGCCACGTGGCCTTGACTTGTGGTGCACAGAGTTAGTGGCACCTGTGGCGCTCAGCGTGTGTGCAGCCTGAAATGATGAGTGGTCCGGCGGGCCGCACTGGTAGCAATGTCTGCTTCCTCCTGGACTGCGTCATCTGCAATCGAGACTCAATCTTAATTGTGAGCCCTGCTGAACGCAGTGTAGGTCGAAGGCAGTAGTCAGCACAGACATAACTCCATGGTGCTGTGCCGCTGGGGGCCTGTGTTGAGGATGCCAGCGATCGGCTGAGGAGGCCAGCGGTCACAGTGGTGGCCTCGTGGCAGGGTGAGGGGTGCTGCCCTGGCAGACGCGTTGGCCATCCTGGAAGTCCACCACGCCCAGAGCCCCGGCCTATTTGTTCACACTCCTATGCTGAACTGGTGTACGCTGGACCAGCCCACTCTGCTTATGGGGGGACACACAGCTACATGTCCGAAGTCTTCCCCACTGCCTGAGGTAACATGGTTGCATCCACTGTACACAACACTACAAACACCAGCAGTATATGTCCACATGGACAGGTCTGTGCTCTGCATACTGAGGTCCATTCAGCACATCACCGCCACACTTGGCATTGTGTGCATTCTTATTCATGGGTGACTTGCCTCCTTCACACATACTTTGTTCCCACCTCTCCCCACATTCTGCTATTGTGTGGCTGAGGGGCCATGTTGTTTTTGGAACGTCCTCTGTCCTGTTCTGCGCTGGCTTGGTGGTAGTCAGGGGGGTCCGGGGAAGGCATGGGGGTGGTGGCGGTGGGTGTTGTGGACCTCTTGGGTCTCCAAGCTGCATGATCAGTGTCTCCATAACATGTGTTGGTCTTCAGATGTGGCTCTGGGCTGGGCTCCCTTTCATACTGCAGGTAGTCGTCTTGCTTTACACCAGTGAAAGGCCGGTGTTGAATCCCTACTCCTAACGCACCTTATCGCCTGTTTTTGGATCGCATAGCAGGTCTGGCTGGTCGCTGGGAATATCGTGAAGTGGTGTTTTTGTGTGTTTTTGCACGGGAACACCTACTCTGCATATCATTAGCGTTAGTTGTCACTCTCATGCGTGGCGATGTTTTTTGCGGAAGCTATCGCTGGGAAACAGGCAATATCGGCAGTTTTCACCAGCTTGAAAATGGGGCGATATTTCTTTTGCCACTTTTGCTATGCTAAAGTGCCAATAACTCAGCGATAAGACCTTGAGAATATGCCCCAATGTATTCAAATCAAATCAATCGAGATCTTGACAAAGCGATGAACTTGCTTGTACCACTCAACAGCTGCCAAATCACTCATGCTCCAAGGCACATGCACATACCCTCCGCTTGGTACCTCTCACAGTGGGCAAGCCTCTACTCCTGCTGTTCCTCCTCCCTGAGGCAGCATATCACCTATGCCCTTCTTGATGCTCTTTTTCTTAGCCACCTCTCTTCCCACTTGTCAAGCGTGCTCCATGCACATATTCCTACAATGCATCTTGAAAGTGTGTTTTCAATCCTATGACTCTTTTCTCTTCCAATTCCTGATCATTATAAATTAGCCTATGACTTCTCTGCAACATCTTTGTTTTGTACCAACCTACATCATACCTCCGTGCTAACTCTGTCAGTTTCTCATGAGCTTTCCTTGCCTTACGGGTCACATCCTTCACTACAAACAACAGCTCATCTTGTTCATAAAGTTCCACTCTTTCTAAAAGCAGGTTTCAAATTACAATTTCATCTGCTTCTGCTTCAACCTCATCACATCTAACACCTTGGCCCTTATGGCAGCCTTAATTGGTCCCTGACTCGATGTACTGCTTTGCTCTCCACTTTTGCTGCGCTGACTTCCTCGGTGACCCCCTTCTACTATGGTCCGAGGAATATTCTGACTCCCTGAAGTTTCTTGACCAGTTCCTCCTTCTATCACTCTTCCCATGGGACCTCTAACTGAAGGCTCCCACATTCTCAAATCAGAACGTGAGTCTGCCAATGACACTGATCTTGCTGCTCTAGACTCAGTTTGGCTTCTAGAAGTATCTGCAGTAACTGGCAATGTAGTACTAGCCTCTACTGGTCGCAAAAGAGGACCAATTCCACTCACTGTACCATTTCCTCCAGAACCAATGCCTTCTGATGTCACTGACGAATGTGTCTGACTACCATTTCCTACTTGACTTGGATCGTACACAGATACAGTGGGACCAATGGTGACTGGCACCTTAAGGACATCCAGTAACTGTGTAACAGCATTAGCTCCACCCGTTCCTCAATCTCTCAATTGCTGTATTCCTACTCCCTCCATTCCATTTAAAATCTTTCCCCCTTACTCCCGCACTAGAACTCGCTTGTGATTCTCCTGTCCCTTCCGTAAACTCTTGTCTTCCCTTGGCTTATACGGAGGCAGATGCTCTGCTAACATCCTTTCCAACAGGGTGTGATCTGTGTCACTATCATCTTTTTCCTCTTTTTCTTCTTTTGGGCATCTCCTACTTTATCTAGCATCGGGAACACCCTTTTTCCCTCAAAAGTCTCTACTCTCCATCTTTTTGCCAATGCATCCCATCTTTTATCCTGAAACGCCCCTATTGACTTCTTCACTCTTTCCTGACTTCGGTCCCTTTTCCACGCATGTGCTGCTCTTAGCCATGCATCTAAAGCTTCAAACTGTGTTGGTCTGGGTGGAGGTCACAATAAAGCCATCACTGCCCTGAACTGGTACAATATATCCAATCTGAATGACAAATAACGTGGAAAAGCCAAACCTCCCTCCTTCTCTGTAACCTTGTGCCAATTTTGAAGCCAAACTATGGTATGGAGTCCTACATTGGTGGCCATGTAATGTGCTGGTGTGTCCTAGGGTGGTGCCTCTTCACCCACTCGAGTTACCACTCCTCTGTCTCCCCTACAAAGATCACGTAACACACTAAAACATCGCATGATTGAATCAACTCTTTCCCTTACAAGATGTTTTCGTTTTCTACTTCCTGATAACACCCCACCAATTACAGCGTGACTTTACACCTACCAAACTATCGCAGCACGGCACACACCAACGTCACTTCTCCTCCTTCCTCAGCTCAGTTCAGCAATTCACCCCCCTTTACAACTTCTTCTTTACACATTCACGCACTTCATTCATAGAATCAAGTAACTTTCTGTCACATAACCGACTGCCTGTCCACAAAACGACCAGACAGTCTCACAAGTAATTGTCTACCTCGACTCTGGCAAATGTCTGTCCGCGGAATAACCAGACAATCACATCAACCGTCTGCCCACGAATGGCCGGACAGTCATATAACTAGTCTATAGGATCCACTCACGCAGGTTTTTTCACACACACACAGTGACCCCTGACCTGCGTTTGTCACTCTAATCGCTGTGGTCCGCCCTTGTGCACTGGCTTTCCACACGATTCTCTCAAGCTCTCTCTCACATGTTCCTTATCTCCCTGTGGGTTCCGTCGATGACGTCTCACGACTCCCATATTCACTGGCCAGACAATTTCAACTCTGGGGGCCATATTCCCAAGGAGCTATCGCCGAGTTAATGGCACTTTAGCGCAGCCAAAGTTGCGAGAAATGTATCACCCCATTCACAAACTGGTGCTAACAGCCCATAGCACCAGTTTACCTGCGATAGCAGCTGCAAAAAATATCGCCACAGATGACCCCGGCAACTATCGCTAATGAGATGCAGAGTAGACGTTCCCATGCAAAAAGCAGCGACAACACCACTCCACAACACCACTCCACAACATTCTCAACGACCAGCCAGATCGGCGATAAGATCACAAAGCATGCGATAAGGCACGTTAGCAGCAGGAAATTAACACCTTCTCTGACCTGGTGCAAAGTCGGACAACAACCGGCAACAGACAAGGGAGCACAGCCCAGAGCCCCACCTGAAGAACAACAGATGCACCCGGGCAACTGATCATGCGTCCCGGAGCCCCAATAGGGCAACAACATCCACCACCCCCAGGCCCCCTGCCCGGACCAACACTGAGGCAGCGCAGACAAAGACAGCGACTTGCTGAAAACTCACCAACCTCACAGACCCAACACCTGGGAACGTCACAACCCACCACAGGCTCAGAGGACAACCATCCTACGCATTCTGACCACCATTGCCCACAGGCCGACGGTACCAACACAGCGGTTAACCAACATCCCTCCGCAGACAAAGCTGCTGGCTGTGCCACACCTGCTGGCCTCTGGGACCTGCCAACCAACAACCGCCAGAGTCCGAGGAGTCTCACAGCCAGCCACATCCAAGCCCCCCCCCAATTGTCTTGGATGCCATCATCAGCTTGGTACCACACTACCTATCCTTCCCCCACACTGCACAGGAACAGCTGGAGACCAAGCAAGGCGTCAAAGCCATAGCTGGATTCCCTCACATGTCAGGGGGCAGTTGAATGCACACATGTCCTACTTGTGCCCCCTGGTGACGCTGCACACAATATCCATGGGTTCGGAACACACCCGCACCTCTTGGACCACCTCCTTTTGGCGGTCTGACACCCAGCACTGGGGTGCCATGTGTGAGTCGGTGAAGTGTTGTGAGCCTGCCATGCTTGCAGGTGCTTCATGCTGTGTGGTCTGTTGCAGGGGCTGGGTTCTCCTCTTAGTAGCTTGGCTGCCCTGGTTCCAGTGATGGGTTGCGTTGGATGTCCATGGGCTGTTGTAGGGCATTGGTGTGGAAGGTGTGGTGGCCCTCTCTGGCATAACTGATGTGTGGTCTACTGTGCTCTGCAATGTGGAGGGGAGATGCATGTTGACATTGTGTTGACATGTGTGTTGGTGCATTGTTCTTGTTTACATGCAGACTGTATGACAATGTACATTGTGACAGTTTTGGAGGTGCAGGATTTTGATGCGGGACAGTGTACATTTGGACTACACGATGGGTGTGAGGTTTTACGCATACATTTCCATTTCACAGTTTCCAGCTCTGTCAGATGTAGTGGGCCTGTTTCTGCGCATGTGTGGAGCCAGTTGTGTCCTCTGTTCTGCAGTGTCAGGGTTGCACATTGTAACACATTGTGGTCAATGTGGATGTGCTGTTATTGCTATGTGTGTGTGCTGCAGTGTGCCACGGGGATGAGGGACATGAGCCAGAGTCATTGTGGGTGTGCAGTCTGCTCTGCTTATTTGTGCATGTGTGCCATTGTGCCCATCTCCCCCCGTCCCCCCTGTCCCTGGTTTTTACTCACCCTGTTGATGTTGTGACAGGTACTCCCGAGCTGTGTCTGCACTCCCGACTCCTTGCACGGTATCCACACTGTTGACTGTGGCCTCTGTTTCCTCCAGCTCCTCCTGTGGTGCAAGACTCCCACCTTCTGTCGCCGTTGCTGCCTTCCTGTTGGTGGTGTCTTTGTTCCTGGTTTAGGTTTTCCCATCATGCCAGCGCCTCTTGGCCTCCTCCATTGGCCTCCTCCACACTCCGGCTGCATTCAAGGTAGTCTGATTGTGAGTCAGTTGCTGGTTGTATTCTGTCACCTCCGTGACGCTGGTCTTCTTTTCCTGCGGACTGCACCCCGTCTTCCTCTCCCTCTTCTCCTTGGTCTTCCCCGACCCCGTTGTTCCTTGTTGGTGGTCTGTGGGGCTTGTGGGGTTCGCGTTGGCCTCTGCGCTCGGTCAGGGTGCATCCATGTTGCTACGCACTTTGGCTTCTTTCTGGTGTGTTGTTTTTGGTGCTTTTCTAGTGCATTTTCCCACCAGATGCATGGGATTTGCAGGCCTGCCGTTGGTTTTTGCTGCTTTTTGTATCGCGATTGGCCTTGTCGCAGCTTTTTTGGCATTTGTGTTTCGCATTTTGGCGGCGTGGTGTAGATTTTAACGTGGTCAGCTGAGGCGTTATCTGGTGAATATCGCATGGTACCGCCGTGTTGTGAATACTTGGTTAACACGGCGCAAATTTCCCGCAATAGACTGCGATGATGTAGGTTGCGTTAACTTACTTCTGCGATGATTATCACACATTCTTGAGAATATGCCCCTGGGTGTCTTCTACGCAACAATCTCTCCCGGGATCTTAGACTACTCACTGAGCCTGACATCAAAACAAAACAAATTGTATCACATGGACTGTGCACGTTCGACTCGAAACCACAAACACTCACCTCTCAACCCAACTCCGCAAGACATCACACAATCAGATCATCACCGCAATCTAACACACACACATCCCTATTTATACTAGCTTCACCGTGAACTGCTGTTGCTGCTGCACCGTCACTCTCCGTTGGTCTCCATCAAAATCCATCGTTCTTCGCCTTCAATCATCTGACCTCTCATTCTCTGGGCTTTTTGGGACACTATGGCTAACTTTTCCTTAACTTCTCCCCTCACTGCAACCATCCTCTCGCTACCAACTGAAAAAGGGTCGAGTTCCTCTACAAAATTTACTACGGAACTCCGGGTCAATGGACCTTTATTGCCTGCTGAGAAGTGTAGAGGGGAAAAACAAATCATCAAACAAGATCACAATTTGCAAGGACTGTGACTCTGAAGAACCACCAACTCCGGATTCCAAATTAGTGGGTTTATTACAAGGCCAAAAACAACTGAATGTACAAACACCTCATTACGAGGTTGTAAAAGTTCGTAGGAACTAATCCAAATCCAAATCTACTGGCCTACTTTATGCGATGGACCATAAACAGAATGACAATCTCCAAAAGTAGAACACAGGCAATGATTGCCCCCTCGTCAAGTTCGGTCTTCAGCTGACGTGGATAAAGAAAAAGCATTAGTCTGTCCCTACAGTAACACTATTGGGACATCCCTACTTAGCATTCCCCAGGCAAGATCAGGAAAGAAAAAGTTGTCAGCGCGTGAAGACTTCCTAAGAAGTACACTCACATTGTATGGGTCAAATAGCCAATGCTACAGAGCTCATTCTAAGATGCTCCTTCTGTCTTCCTCGATCTGCTCACCCCTTCTCCTGACTCCTCCCCATTACACTATCCCTAATACAAAACACAAGAACATAAAACACGCCCACCAATCACCTCATCCCGCTGGACATTTCTCATAGTTGATTTTCCACGCGGTATCGGTGCTTCCAGCTCCTGGCTCGATTACCTTGATTCCCAAGCCTTCCTCAAGGAGAAAGAACACTGGCTCCCAATTATCAGCTTTCTCCAGCGAAATGTGTCACATCTTCCTGAGCCTAACTCTCCTAAACAAAAGACATTATTATAACTTACAAAGACGACTTTCTCCACCTGCAACAGAAACGTGAGAACAGAAGAAATCTATTGTGCACATGAAGTTTCTCTATAACCCTCACTACAGAGCCCTCAGGGAAAATAAATTTCAGACATACAGAAATCGTCCAACTTAAGAATTAAATGCACAGGCCTTTCAAATATACACATAAGTGAAGATGTCATTTAGGCCTTTCTACAACATTGCATTAAAAAGCACATCTATACACATTAACTGCAAACATGTAGCCCTACAAAATAAATGCAACTTCATCAGATCGATATGCAACTTTAATATAGTGCATGTTAAACATACACATTAACACATATAAACAATTTCTGTTAGGCAACTGGCATCAACAATATGCATTACAATGTAATAACACGAAGAATATATTATCCCTTCTATAGAACACAACACTTTTCCTACCTTTTGTACTCTGAGGTGTTATTACTGAACACTTTTAATGATCAAACGTTAATAAGGTTGTGGGCTATCATTGATTATGATGCACCCCTACAATTTTCAAACACTATCTCACTCCATTACAGCCTACCTTGAGAAAATGGCCTCCCCATAGACGCCTCTGGGGTTGGCGTCCTAGCCAATCACAATGCTGCCATTGCAGCGTTGTGATTGGCTTAGGGGAGGAGAGGGAGGCTGCCTGCATCTTCAATGCAACCTTCACATGGGAATTGCGTAATCACACAAATTTTAATACAACAAATTGCATTTATATGATTACTTGTCCCTGCAATCTCAGATATATAGGGATGACTACAAGTCCGGTCAAAGTGAGAATCACGGAACATTGCAGTAATTTCCAGTGTCATAAAGTGAATACCAAAATATGCACACATTTCTCCATCACCCTTCATTCACCAGACTCTTTTCATTGGGTAATTCTTCAAAACATTCACTAAAATCAGCAAAGAAGCTTTGTTTTGCAAAGAACATAGATGGGTGCATCGTCTGTCTTCTGACAGACAAGGATTGAATGAGGACATTCCTTGGAACGCTTTACGCACTTAAAAACTACCTTGGAATAGCATCTTATCACTGCATCACTGACACCTATTGCCCTTCATTAGACCCATTACACTAAGATTCATAATTATGTAATATTACATATTGGGGAAACTTTGCAGCAGAGGATAATGAAGCCTTATTGCGACCTTTACTCCACTCCAAAATGGCCCACAAGCTTTCCAAAGATTACAAAATGGCCCCCCTCGTCCTTTTCTTTTCTTTACCATGAACGGAGGACGCGCCAATCTCATGATAGTTGCCAACCAAGATTAACCTTATAAACTCGACACATAACCTATTAGGTTACTCTCCTATCTGCATTTCACACAGTGCGGGGCAGAACAATATATATCTTTAGTAGCCTCACGTCCGCTCACCATTTATATACTTTTTATTTTAAATAAGGCGGAAGCCTGGGCGGTTTTGTACTTTATTTATTCCACCACCTCCAAAACCCTGTACCTGGTAGGGGTTGTTTCCATAGTCTTCAGATGTAGAAACTGACTAGCTGCTCAAGTTAGAGTACCCACTCCAAGATGGCCCCTAAAGTAGAGAGAACAGCACAATGGCTGTCCTCACTCATGTGAGCGGTTCAGCTGGTAGCAATCAGGAGTTAACAAGGAGGAGCAGCGGGTATTTAAACCAGGCTTTTTCACTACACCATACCTCCCGGTCCCGGCAGCAGTTGGTAGGTCCTTGGACACATTGCGTACTATGCAAACGTGAGTACTATGTTAACCTTTATGGTCTGTTGACGTTCCGCATTCCCAACCCCTGTTAATGGGTTTCCCAGCCAGTTTAAAACATTCAACTAGGTAGATGCACTTTCCCTTCCTCCCCTCCCTTTTTTTGTTTCTTTTTTGTTTCTTTAGCCCAACTTCTGTAACAAATATGAAGCCTGTGTTGTTCAACCATAACTGGGATCACTTTTTAACGCTGTGGGCAATGTTAAAGAATTACCCCTGAATGATGTGCACTACTCTATGTGCCAGATAGCATGATGTAGGAGCATGTTACTATATGTTCTAAGGAGGCCCACATATCCAATCCTCTAGTTTATTCAATTAAAACGCTATTAACTTCGCACGCTGGCAGCTTTTAACTGTTCCTTTTTATCTGCATACCCCTGTAGTATATGGGTAAGTTCCTCATATCTTGACCTGCAGGGGATTGATGAAACAGTAGTATGTCCCAATTAGGGTGAGTCTTGTGCTCTTTCTGCAGTTTTTGGTTTTTAATACACAGATTTGGTCACTACACACATGAGCAATAATGTGACCACTTCAATATTTGGCACCTGGTGTTTATATGCCTGTAAAACCTCACCACTGTGTGCTGTGATTTAGACACACAGGGAATAGAACAGCAGTGTTTCATACTTGTGATATTTGTTTGACATCATACATTAATATGTGATTGTCTCTCCATAATAGGTAGAACCAGTACTACCAGCCATTAGACAGAGTAAGTCATGGTGGCTTAAACCCTAAACATGAATTTTTTGTTTTCCATTCCACCTTAGTGTAGATAGTTTTTTTAACTTTAGGTCCTGACGAATCACATCTAGACTTGTAGAATTGCGAAGAAACATGTTGACCAACCTAAGACATTAACTTAACATTGCGCTTTTCCTCTTTATTTTAATCAGGGTAGGAGACCCCACAATTAAAGTTATTTTTGCTGGTATTCCCAATCCTGTTTTAACTCATAAACATCACACACCACTTATTCATCTACACTCACTAAATCTCTCACTCCCACGGCCGGCACCAAACGGCTATTTGGAAAAAGATCTCCGCCCAAGCGCCCCTCATCGGGAGCCTGTCAGGCATTGCAGGGCTGGCCAGACGAGGAGCAGCCCGATGATGAAGCATGACATCCAACTGGGTGTGTGACGGCATTACATTCCAAAGAAATGGATTCCCATCTCTTTGACTCTGTAGCCTACTGTCCTTTGTATATTGCTGAATTCTGGGGCAGCACAACTTTAATTTTCATATTGCTTCCTGTAAGGCACAGAGAGAAGAGACACAACGTGATGCGGGACTGGAGGCGAAGATTAGTTTAAATATTTTGTTTTAATTGAACCCCCTCCAGCGCGACTTCCCCCACCCGCGAGTCATGGCGGCCACGGTTGGAGTCTCTATCCTAGGGCAGAATCTCCTCAATGAGAATTCTCATTGCGGAGGACCCGCCCGGAGTGCGGAGACTCCCCCACGACTGCCGTCCTCCTCCACGAGTGCGGAGGTGGCCCTTTGTGAATCAGGCCTTGTGTGAATTGTTAAAACCTACCCAGGGCTTTCGGCAGACATTATCTGCTTTGCAACAGAAAAAAACACAGCTGAAAAGCGTTTAAAAGTTAGATTGTGAGTCACCCGGGGGTAGGAATGCCTTTTTGCCAACTCTTTTCCTTTGTGTCTCACAAGGGTTCACAATGTCTGCCTTGTTATTCATAATACACTTCCCTCTAATTGGGTAGAAAAACTGAACTAATGTGACAATGAATAATTAAACATACATACTTTGTTAGAGAATTTTGTAATAATTCTATTATAATCCCTGATAACATTTTAACCTTATCTAAATATAATTCTGGTCATTTAAAATGTAAATTATCTTCTGAACTTTTTCTTACTACACCATGACTGCTTTATGCTTTTCTATAATTGTATGAACTGAACTCAATTGTAAATTAGGCCCACAATAACGTTTCCACTACATTACTTTATAGAAACGGATAGCCTGGAGCATATGCAGATATAATGCAATTAATTTTAAACAGGATTTACAATGTAATCATTTAGGCATAAATAGAGATCATTTATAAGCTGGACTATATTTTTGCAACAGTTTACGATTTATTGAAATAGTGTAAACTATTTCAGATGCAGAATGGATATTATTTAAAGCATGTTGGAATCTAAAAATTATTCAGCCTATAAAATCAACATAAAGTTTATGGACTGGAACTGATGAAATGTTGTTTTTTGCGCGCATACGCTCACATCCCTCTTTCTGAGAGGGTTTTCTTCAATCTGAATTGCATTGAGCTCCCTGCAATGTCTGTGATACGCCTCCGGACAGGTGAGAGCGGGCAGCACAAAATACATTCAGTATTCTTTTCAGCAGCGTCTTGTGAATTCCCGAAGTTTCCTGCAAAGTCAAGGGCTCTAGGCCCACATTTGTAAATGATGGACGCAGACACAGGGGCAGATTTATAAGAAAGTGATGCATCTGTAGAAATGAGTCACTTTACCTGCGCCACCTTGAGAAACCTTCGCGCCACCATGGATGCGCCGTATTTACAATACCGCGCACCATGGCGAATGGATTGACAGATGCGTCAGAAATTCTGACGCATCTAATGGGGCAAAAGTCTAGCATTGCTGGAGTTGTGTCGCAAGCACAATGCTACTCCAGCAATTCACTTTGAGGCCTATTCCTACTGCACTGCATCACTCCTTACTCCTGCATCAAACTTGTAGATTTCACTGCATCATTCTTACGAGGCTTTCCTGCGTGGGAGCACCCACCCTGCATACATTATACCTGATGCAGGTATAATGTGATGCAGGGCTTTACAACGTGACACATCTGCCTAGATGTGTCATGTTGTATATTGGCTGCATTTTTTACGGTGCCGCTGCGTAACAAAAGTGACGCGAAGGGGGCGCTAAAGTGTCGCAAGGGGCTTGTAGATCTGCCCCACAGGGTATATCATGGTTAGAACTGGCCCTGAGCCCGTGCACTCTTTTATTAACAGGCCCAAGTCCCTGTAACGCCTGTGGGTGGGTGTAAACTCCAGCCTTGAAGGAGAGGCTGGTAAACTGGTGCCGCATGCTGAGACATTAAATCGTGTCAAGCAGAACACTACATTTCCTTTTTTTATAAAATGCATTTAAAGCTAAAATAATGTTGCCAAATTGAATGACTATATATAAAATCATGGGCTCACCTAAATATCAGGGATGAAAATCTTTCTTTCTGATGTGACTTTGCCTTTGTAGTCCGGATATAAACAAATGTAAATATTTTTTATGTACACAACATGTACACAAACAGCTCAAACTTCTCATAGTCATCTTTAAGTGCTAATTCTACCATTACTTTATTTACATTTCTTAAATGCTTTACATTTCTGATGCATTTTCCCTTTGTATGTGCTTTACTGGTTTGTTACATGACCACTGAACAGAAAGGTATGCATATAGATGCTATTGCTTTATTGTACTTATTTTGACTTATCTGCATCACCATTCTCAGGTGATGCAAATGTCATTTTCACCAAGGTGAACACATATTAAAGTGTTCTGTCACACTTTATGGTTTAGCAGCAAAATATTAAACCCTATTTAATACATAAATATAACTGTGTTTTAATATGTACTTGGTAGCAGCTCTTAGAGACTCTTGTAAGAACATAGGGAATCCTTTTTGAGGGCTTTGAGGCATAGTGTGAGCTAGGACTTCAAGTTCTAAAGTGTTAGGATAAGTGGCCCGCACTCATTTCTTTTACTTCACTGGTATAGAAGTGCAGCACCCGAAACTGACTGCAAACATTCCGACGGAGGAAAGTTGAGCAGTTTTGGCTCTGCTTGTAGAGAGGCTTTGCCCCAGTACTCTATGCACTAAGCAAGACACAAGAGTTTAGTGAAAGAAACCTACATTCTCCGGATGGCACAAAACTCTCACAAGATTTGCTAGCAGTGTCGGCCCTTTATATCACATAGTGTAGGTTCCTTGCGGTCCAGATCATTAGGTCAAGCATTCAAGACCTCTTGTATATACTTTAGTATATACTTATATGTGTATGTACTTTGTGGGCTCTGGAGATCAGCCCTAAGACTTGTCAGCTTCCCCTTAGGAACTTTTATTTCTGTTCAACTGCCTCTATTTAACTGTCTTGATAGAAAACGACCAGTAGAGGTCAGTAAAATACCAGAATTGCTTTCTGCTTGTTCAACTGCTTCTATTTAACTGTCTTGATAGAAAATGACAAGTAGAGGTCAGTAAAATACCAGAATTGCTTTCTGCTGAGGGACTTTATTTCTTTATTTTTTTGGCAACTGCCTCTATTTAAATTTCTTGATAGAAAACGACCAGCAGAGGTCACTAAAATACCAGAATCACTTGAGCATTCTCTAGATTCCAGTCCATAAAACTTGTCTTCCACGAGCACCCATAGACAAAAATATATTTTTTTCAAATCTTGTATTTTCATTGAAATGACCACCGAAGGCCCTGATTTTATGTTAAAAACAGAGCTTCGAACTATACCATTTACGCTGAAAGGCAATATTTTTCTCCATGTGTTCCCATACCTGGCGTGTCACACAGTTTGGTGCTTACTTTCTCTCCATGTTAAAGAACAGTAGATGTTTCAGCACCCAGGCTAATGTGCTGCATAGCTAAATACATATAAGGTCCCAAAGGCGAGACCGATTGCATTGCAAAAGCTTGTTTTTACTTGCCAACCAAGATAATGGGGGCATATTTACAAGAGGCCAGTGCTGCCGGAGAGCCACTTTTTTTGATGCTCCGGTGGTGCAAGCCTCTCAATCATATCTATAAAGTGACGTAAAGCCACCCAGCATGGCTTTGCATGGCCTCATAGATATGGAGCAAGGCAGCACAAAGTGCTGCGTTGCCTTACTCTGCTTGAAGGAGGTGCTGCATGGGCATTGTGGTGAGTGTTCCCAAGCAGCACCCATGGATTTCGACACTGCCTTAGATTTACAAAATCATGTAAACCTAAGGCAGCGTCTAAACCTTATGCCTCCCAAGGGCAGGCGTAATGAGGAGAAATGGTTTCATTTCTACTTGTTTTTTCCTCTTTACTTGTCTGATGCATTTTGCCCCTTCTTGCACAAAACAGCCCTGCCTACTATGGAGACACCCTTGTCCCATGGTGCAAGGGTGCCTACCTTGGTGTTAGGCAGAAAATTGTGAACCAGCGCAGGGTGAATGGACAGGAATGCCCCGTATTTCATAAATACGGCGCATTCCTGCCCTTTCATATTGGCTTAGGGCAGCTCAGCAAGAAGACTTGTGGCGCTGCCCTACTCCAGTTCCTCCTAAATGAGGCCTAAAGTGGCTGCAGATGGAACTTTTTTTTTAATTAGGGCATCGCAAAGCACACAAGATAAAACATATTTCAAAAGTGAAAAACATGAAAGTGCAGCATGCATCAATATAAATATCAAAAATACATCCATCATAGAAGAAAAACCCATAGAATAATACACTTTGGCATTGACATGTCAAGATCAGCCAATACCTCTGACTCTCAATCTCGTAATGGGTCCCAAATACGTCTTAATCTTGTTCTGTGCTGATCATTTTCGAGAACTGAAATTTCAAGCTAACAGATATTTCGTCATTTTTGTCACCACATCTTGGGATCAGGGGCACTGGCAAGTAACCAGTGCTGTGCAAAGGCCAGCTAGCCAAAGTGATAGCAAAAAAGTAAATCCCTGATAGAGCTGATGGAATCCGAGAGGAATACCCAAGTATTATCAGTTTATAGTCCCATCCACAATCAATAGAAAATAGCCCATTCAACTTCCAGAAAATAGCCTACAAATACCCCTGTAACCGAATACAAGTATCAAATTTGTGAACCGCACCAGGTCCGACAACCCCACACCCAAAGTATTGACTGTCCTTATCCTCATTTTATGTAACAGTATGGGGTATAGTATAAATTATTCAGAAACTTAAAATGGTGGGCCTTGACTCGAGACATTGAGGAATGTATGTGCCAAGAAATTACTACTTTGAATTTCTTGCGGCGCCACCATACCTCTCATGGAGGCGGTCCACTTTGCAGGACTAAGTTGACAAAAGTCGACTCTCCCTTCCACTCCAGCTGCAAGAATCATTTTATGGGAGGACCTTATACTTTCTTTACAATTCATATCTGTGAGAAATTCAAGAAATTATTCTGTGCACAATTTATCTCTCCCAACTGAAAATGATGAAGCTGACGAAATCTAAAAAAAACTCTGATGAGGTAGCGAGAACTACTGCTGTAGTGCCTCAAAACAGAGCATAGTCAAACAGAGAGCATACGTCAAACAGAGAGCATACGTCAAACAGTTGACCTAACGTATGCAGTTCCAGCATCCCCCAGCAGCTGAGCGCACTTTCATGTATGGTAAGGGGAGATTCAGATTAAAACCTAATAGCATGTATTGATTATACTGGGTGACACCAGGAAATAACTTTTTTAAATAAAGCCAGAGAGTTATGATCCGATATTCTTCATAGGTTCATGCGAATGTTAGCATGAGCTTGAAGTGAGTGACTTACTAAAAACATATCAATCCTATGTAGAGACCTCTGCGATTTTGAGTAAAAGGTGAAACCTGGATCCAATAACCTACTCGAATGCCAAATACTCACCAAAGCATGAGAGCTAATGATCTGCCACAATATTCCTCTGAGGAGCTTCTTACCCCCCTCCCCCTATTGTTGTATTGCCAGGTTCCTTACACGTGGAATCTACTCCTGAGACAAGGATAACAGTGAAATGCCCACATAGTACCAAAGGCTCCGGCAAACTTTGCAGCTCAGCCAGTGGATAGTCAAATACATAGAGATCATCCTTGTTAGGCCTGCAGACTATACATACAGTAAGTTTCAAGTCTCCTCTCTGAATGACTGTAATCAGCCATCGGCACACAGTATCAACCTTAATTTTGACCACAGACCAGCTGGAGTTACGAGCTAGAACTGCCACACCCCTGCTAGCCGAATTAAAGCAAGACACCCACAGTGCTCTATAACCAAGCTCGTTCATCAACGGGGTTTGATCCCCAGACAGGTGTGTTTTCTGCATACAAACTATGTGTGGCTTAAGAGTGCACAGCTCCTTTTTTAACAGTTTACGCTTATTGATGGCTTTCATACCATCATTATTCCAGCTGAGAATATGCAATTACTGGCCACAACATGTCTCTATCTCTCATCCATCATCCTTATATAAACCACACATGATGCCACACACACCCTCTACCCCACCCTCGGTGGAATACACCCCTTCTTGTGTATGCCCTCTAAACATTTTTTGATGCCCCTTGTAGCAAGTTGGTGATATTATCTGATATGGCTGGGAGGATGTCATATTGACAATATACACAAAAGTGGATATCGGATTCACACTAGTAATCCTTCTTTCAGTCCTGGTAAAGTGGCAAAAAGCAGACAGGCTTACTTAGAGGAACACGTGTAGAGCATTTTACAGTACCAACAGTGACGATAAGTAATTAAGATAACTCAAAAGAAATTCTACACCAATTTATAAAAATAGAGCTTATTGTTATATAAATTTAGGCACCAAAATGATTTCAATACAAGGTGGATAACAGGAGTTATCAATTTTAAAGTGTTTCAAGAAATCAATACTTTTCAGTGCTGTCAAACTTTACCATTGTGGTCAATGGAGAAAATCTCAGGTGACACTCGGTCACTTGTGGGGTGAGTTCAATGGAATCCACTTGGAGTTAAGGTCTTGTGGGTCCACAGACCAAGGTGCGACAGTCAGAACAATTTTAACTTGCCCATGGAGTCTGAGTGCAGAGATGACTTGGCTGTCCTTGGTGCTGAATGGGAACCGCGGGGCCTGTCAAAAACAACACTTGACAAAACGATGCTTGCAGGTTGAGTTCAGAGGAGCCCCTTGGAGTTGAAGCTTGGAGGGTCACCTGGACCAGGAATCACCAGGCAACACAGCTCTACCTAGGTCTGGCATCTCAGGTGCAGAGGTGAACCTGGCTATCCATGGTGCTAAATGGGACTGCCGGTGCATGCCAATAAAGCCCCCAGTGGGAAGCAAGAACTCGACAATTGCACCACAGAAGTGGAAGGGGTATGGTGCAGGAGGCTCCCTCTGCGTGGGGAGTCGACTAAAGCAGTTAGTACTCAGGTTGACCACCAACAAGCCTTGGTCCTGGCAAAGGTCATGACTGGTTCAATCTTTTTTCAGAAGACCTGGGAGCCCTGTAGGGAGCTGAGACTCGGTGAGGATCAGGACTACACTTAGGAAGGAAACTGGCTAGTTACCTTTGAGCTGGTTGGTCCTTCTTCGGAACGTGGAAGTGCGGTTTGTGCCTGCCGACTGCAGGGGACTAGTACCTCCAGCCCAAGGGAGTCCTGGTGAAGTCTTTGGCTTGCAAAGGGGTTTACCTTCCTTTTGGAACTAATGTCTGGTCCTGAACAAGTCGTAATCTGGTGGGTGCAGGGGGCTGCCACATGTGCAGTACTTTGCACCTCTTCTTCGTGGAGTCCTGCCTTGTGCTGACATAGCTTCTCTTTTTATTATTAGTATTATTATTAGTGCGATTTATAAAGCGCACGGCTACCCCACATAGGGGTGTCCCGGCGCTGTCCTCTTTGTCTTCAGAGCAGATCTGAAGTTTTGGTGTCAGGGGTGCCCCTTAAATCCTGGATTTAGGGGGCGTTTAGGGGTGTGAGGGCTAGCAGCCAATAGGCTACTAGCCCTGCGGCTAATTCGGTGGGTGTATTTCACCAAAATTCCCAGAACCAACTATTTTTAGGAGTTTTCAAGATGGCATGGGCTATCCTTGGCTATAGAGAGCCACTAGTCCACCTTAGAGGTGTGGCTAGCCTTTGAGGCGGAGTAAGCTTCCTGAATGCCTAATTTCTCACCTGCCCACATGGGCCTGGGGGCAAGGGAGGCCTTTGTCTTCATTGGGAAGCAAGTAACCTACATATTTGAGGCTCACCGCCCTGATGGGTCATTCACTGGCCCTCCTGGGAGGGCAGAGGTGTGACCTCTTTCCTGCCCAGGTCTTTTGTCTCACATCCTCTGGGAGTGATAACACTCACCAGCAGAAGGTCAGACTTCTTGGTGGCAAACAGCTTGCAAAGCCCACCAAGGCACAAGGGAACTCTGTAACTCTGTGGACCACCTCTAAGGATGCCACCTGGGTGCATGCCAGCTCACCCTTGACACCAGAATTGTGTCAGGAGTTCAAAAGCATGGTGCTTGATACCAAACACGGGAAAATTCAGTGTTACCATCGTGGAAATGGCTTTTCAGTTTAGCCCGGTAGCCAGTCCAAGTTAACCTATGGACCGATATTCACTTAAAATAAGCTTGAATGGCAAAGTTATTGTAGAAGCACATATGTCTGGGCATATATGCCTTCACCATTAAGATAATGCACCATGCCTCCTGAGCTTTAGGAGGCCTACCTTTGGGGTGATCTATACGCTTTAAGGCAGTGAGGTGACTCAGTTACGCATGTTGTGTGCAGAGTCGAACTCTAGCAGAGAAGCTGCTCATGCAGGCTGCAGTAGCAGCCCTGCAGACTTCACTTTTGCTTAAGTCACTCAGGATGGCACAGATACTGCTGCATCCCTGGTGACCACTTTAACACCTAAGCCTGGGTACCACTGATACCATATACTAGGGGCTTACAAGGGGGTATAAAGTATCTTGCCAATTGGATGTACCACTTCACATTACCTTTTGAAGGAAAGAGCACTGGCACTGGGGTTTGGTTTTCAGGTCTCAATGCACTTTCAGTTCTAAAACCACACCATCCAGCACAAAAAGTGTGGGGGTGACAAACCAGAAAGGGCACCTTCCTACAGCTCTTTCACCACTTGCAATTCTGAATGTCTTTTCAAACTTGCTAGTGATCTCACCCCATTACCTTGACTCCTGCCACCCCAATCACCCACTGCCCCCACATATTCCCCTTCCCCACCATCTTTTGCCCAAACCCTGAGCCATAGCCCACCAACACCACACCAGCCGCACCTGAGACAACCCAAATCCAGATGAGCCTCAATCAAAATGACCAATGCAAACTATAAAGAGTGTAGTGAAAGTGTAAGGAACCAAAAAGGAAGAACACGACAAAAGAATGCATATGACAACCGGAAGGCCCGCTACTCTTACTGCTCCAAAAAAGAAAAAGAACGAAAGAAAAGCCCCACAGTGACACAGTGAATCATATCACCACCCACTGTCATCTTTTCAAGAACCATCACTTAGTAGAAGACCACATATTCAGCAGCTCTTTAGCTTTAACAATGTCCTTACAAAAATGTGTTTGTCCTTCGAATATAATCAGAAGATTGGCAGGCTCCAACAGTGAGACCATAGCCCTATCTTTCTGAGAGGCAGAAATAAGTTCAAACATTTGCCAGCGATGAACCACAGTTTCATGACAAAAGTCAGACCGCATAAAAAATTAAATTCCGCCTGCTTTGAAGCGACAGCGTGGGCGTGCCACGCAGTAAATTTCTTGCCGTAAAATAAAGTTTTTAACATAAATTAAGATAGCCCAAGGATAACGGTTGGTCCCCCCTTTCCTGGATTGTGGGAAAGTGAAAAGGTGTGCCCTTTGCGTCATTGAGTCCATATCCCAGTCACCTAGAGCAGGAAAAGCTTCTCTAAAAAGACCAAGAATATATCTTCCTAGGTTGTCTCCCTCACTGCCCTCTGGAATGCCAAGGACTCTTAGATTATTCCTCTGCGATCAATTTTCTGAATCCTCCAATTTTGCAGTAAGACTACCAAGTGGAAGCTCATGTTTACTGCTCATTGCCAAGTTCTCTATCACAGTCTCCTGTAGGGTAGCCTGCCGTGCCTCTAGGTCTCCAAGCCTTGTATAAAGAGCGTCCATGTTTTCAGATAGCTTTCTGAGGATGTTTTTAAGTGTGCCATCTTTAATGCAAGGGAGTACTTTTTATATTCCTCTCTATGAATCTGCAGAAGATCATAGATAGCAGCCAGTGTGGGGGTGCCTGATTGATTTGGGTTCTCCCCCTCCATTGTCTACTGGCATATTAGGCCCCCTGGACACAGTTTTCACAGGCTTGAGAGGCCGGGGGTGCAGTGATGAAAGCGTCTCATGTGAGATCAGAATAGAATTTTTAGGAGTGGGTTCCAATCCCTCTGGGACCCAGAGCATGTCTTCCTCTCCTAGGGTCATGTGGGGTCTAATTCCCCTTGGGAAAATACAGTAGTGACCAGATCCTCTATCTGCTGAGTTGTTAATGACTTAACTATGTCGGCCACTGCATCCCATCATCCTCCTGGTATCCATTAACTGAGCTCTGCTCGTCTTCACTTCTCCCATGCCATCAACATCTAGCTCTGCCGTCTCTAAATCAGACACACTGCCAGATTCAGAAAAAGAAAAGAAGGCCTCAGCTGACTCCTGCTGATTAGTGTCAGGAGTTTGAATGTCCAAGGGAGCTGAGTCTTCAGACCATGTCTGCTTTTGATGCAGCAACCCCCTGTGTGATGAGCAGCTTTAGTCCAGTCATTGTAAGTAAATTACCCTGCTCGTTCAAGCCGCACTGCCAAATATTGGTGTCAGGATCCATCACATCCATCTTATTCATCTTATCTAGAGAGCCCACAAGCGGGCCGGAGGAGGTGAAAGTTGAAGTAGAAGTAGGGAATAGAGTTATACCTGTTGAGACCCTAGGAGAGGCTATAGTCCTGGACGGCCCCTGAAAGACAATATTGTTAACATCATCATATTTGTTGAGAAGCCTACTAGTCTCAGGCTGCCCCCCCCACCCCCAGCCGGATGGACATCATCAATTTGACAGGACGTACATACAGGTCTATAGTCTTCTGGTATTTGCCTAACAGAAGACTGGTAGCAGTGTCCAGGAGGGGATTAAATAATTTGATATCACTTGTTCCCCCATTCTCTTTGCCCTGCTCACCTCTCTCTAAGCGCACTTTCGCTGCAGTTCACGCCTGCCACAACCGACCAGTGGCGTTAGTTTTCCTAGACTTTAATGTCCTCCGCACACATCTCCACTCCCTCCTCCGTCTCCACAGTTACTATCTTAGATGAGGATAAATTACTTTTCCCAGATTGCAGGCAATTACCGGATGTGGAGCGTAGTCTAGAGGAGTGACTCATTAGTGCCCATCACCCCCCCGCTTGCCAGAAAATGTAAAATACCAACTTGCCCAGCAGTGCTGATTGGCCAAGCCAACTGAGGTAATTACTGCCAATATAATTCCAGGCTCAGTCTGAGTTGCAGGCGATAAATTCTTCCCATGCAGATAGGAAAAACCAGGAGCCAAAACTTCCTCAGTGCTCCAAGCCTGCCAACCAGTCCCCCATGGAGGCCCATCAGAGTGGGACGTCCTGCAAACACCTTCAAATCTCGTGCTGTAGAAAACATCAGGGAATTTGTGCTGCCCCTGCCTCCCTTTCATGTGTCTAGGCTGGGCTGCTCTACCCAGCGTGCCACTCAAATGTATCCAGGAAAGAGAAGGAGAGAGATGCTGCAACCCTTGTGGGAATCACTGCTGCCTCCCATTGTCGGAGATGCCTCCCATCATGCCGCAGCCTCAGGCATTAGGGAGCGCCCTGCCCCAAATCTTGCGGCTGCCGCAGTCACCTCCAGATTTCAGGCATGCCTTGAGCTGACTCCTGGAGGTTTCACATGCTCTCTTTCCTAGCCGTGCACCACCATCTTGGTTGCTCAACTGGTTCTCGTGAATTTATTACACCCCCCCCTAGATGGAACTTTGTTGCCAGAGATTTGGAAACTTTGCAGCCTGCTTATATTTTTGAAGTCCACAAAAGACTGAACTGGAAACTTTATTGCCAAGTACTATTTCAGGAGTCATCCTTGGAGGATTATGAACTTGTATATAGTTATTTCTATGTGAGGAGCAAAAATTAACCTCATCAGTTCACAGACGTTTGAGAACTTTCATTAATATTCGTATGGTTTTAAGGTATTGACATTGGATGGGAAAGTAATTGCTTGTTGTCAGGTGAACTCTCTAATACTAATGTTCCTTGATTGTACTACAGTTTGTGAACCTCTGAAAATAAGCGCCTAGACACCCATGGGCCTTTGTGCCCTTTACAAATCCGGTTTATTTAATCACATTTCTAGTTGAATCACAGAGCATGTTCATATTACAGACAAGGTATTTGTCTGCAATGCAGTAAAAATATTGTGGGAAAACTGTAGACTGCAATATTGTCTACTGCAAAAGAAATCTAAAAACGCTTTGGTGCCGATCACGATCCGGTAAAAAATGTCCCCGTACGACTCGTATCGGGTCTTTTTACCGTACGAATCGTACAAGTGCCGTACGAACTGGCAATCACGATTCGCATGGTAAAAAGTCCATACGAACCGCACTGGGAATATTTCCCCATACGTCCCCGGGTCGGAAAATGTGTCCGACACGTCCTCGGACGATTCACCATACAAACGTGAAAGGTGAACTCCGACCGGGGAATCACGATCCATCCCGGGCGTCCGAATGTACAACCATATGGTGAAAAGACCGTCCGCACCGAACTCCCATAACAACCATGGAGACGTCCAAACAGGTGCCCGGTACGTGCCGTACCCCCCCAGCCCCCGTAGGTACGCGCCGCCCCCCCCCAGCCCCCGTAGGTACGCGCCGACCCCCCCCCAGCCCCCGTAGGTACGCGCTGACCCCCCCCAGCCCCCGTAGGTACGCGCAGACCCCCCCCCAGCCCCCGTAGGTACGCGCAGACCCCCCCCCCAGCCCCCGTAGGTACGCGCCGACCCCCCCCCCCCAGCCCCCGTAGGTACGCGCAGACCCCCCCCCAGCCCCCGTAGGTACGCGCCGACCCCCCCCCCCAGCCCCCGTAGGTACGCGCAGACCCCCCCCCAGCCCCCGTAGGTACGCGCAGACCCCCCCCCCAGCCCCCGTAGGTACGCGCCGACCCCCCCCCAGCCCCCGTAGGTACGCGCAGACCCCCCCTGTGTGTACACCCGTGTACGGTGCGTACCCCCCCGTGTACGCTCGAGTCGAACCCCCCCGTGTACGCTCGAGTCGGACCCCCCGTGTACGCTCGAGTCGTACCCCCCCCGTGTATGTACGGTGCGTACCCCCCCGTGTACGCTCGAGTCGAACCCCCCGTGTACGCTCGAGTCGAACCCCCCCGTGTACGCTCGAGTCGAACCCCCCCGTGTACGCTCGAGTCGAACCCCCCCGTGTACGCTCGAGTCGGACCCCCCGTGTACGCTCGAGTCGAACCCCCCCGTGTACGCTCGAGTCGAACCCCCCCGTGTACGCTCGAGTCGGACCCCCCGTGTACGCTCGAGTCGTACCCCCACCCGTGTATGTACGGTGCGTACCCCCAGCGCGTAGCGCTGGGGGTACGCACCGTACATACACGGGTGGGGGTACGACTCGAGCGTACACGGGGGGGTTCGACTCGAGCGTACACGGGGGGTTCGACTCGAGCGTACATGGGGGTTCGACTCGAGCGTACACGGGGGGGTACGCACCGTACATACACGGGGGGGGTTCGACTCGAGCGTACACGGGGGGTTCGACTCGAGCGTACACGGGGGGGTACGCACCGTACATACACGGGGGGGGTTCGACTCGAGCGTACACGGGGGGTTCGACTCGAGCGTACACGGGGGGTTCGACTCGAGCGTACACGGGGGGGTACGCACCGTACATACACGGGGGGGGTTCGACTCGAGCGTACACGGGGGGGTTCGACTCGAGCGTACACGGGGGGTTCGACTCGAGCGTACACGGGGGGTACGCACCGTACACGGGTGTACACACAGGGGGGGTCGGCGCGTACCTACGGGGGCTGGGGGGGGTCGGCGCGTACCTACGGGGGCTGGGGGGGGGGGTCGGCGCGTACCTACGGGGGCTGGGGGGGGGTCGGCGCGTACCTATGGGGGCTGGGGGGGGGGTCGGCGCGTACCTACGGGGGCTGGGGGGGGGTCGGCGCGTACCTACGGGGGCTGGGGGGGGTCGGCGCGTACCTACGGGGGCTGGGGGGACCTGGGGGGCGGCGCGTACCGGGCCACCTACTCTGGTCGATTCGCGCCGTACTTCGCTTTTGCGGCACTTTTTGGGTGCCGTGAAAATATTGCCGTCCGGACTGCTGTCGGTTCGAATCGTAATTCCTGGTTCGTGAAACGCTGCCTGAAAGCGTCCCGAGGTCACGTCGCAGCATTCCCGGATCACATTCGTATGTATATTTTCGTCGGTCGGTGTTTTTTACGATTCGTACGGAAATGGTGTTTCCGTGCGAATCGTAATTCCATGTTTGTAAAGTTTTACAACCGGGTACGAGTCGGACGGGGAATTCGCTCCGACCGACGGTTCGTACGCGGTTTTTAACGGATCGTGATCGGCACCTTTGTCTCAAGGGGTGCAGGTAGGTGTACTGGAAGCAGAGGCAACGGGGCCCTTCTCCTGCTAAAGTAGAGAGGACATTTATAGTGAAGACGTGTAGCTGCAATGGACTAGATGGGTTTCTTGGGATTCAGAATGGTAGCCTTAAGGAGCCATAAGGGGTTGGTAGGGTTCAGGGATTGATTGTGTTAAGGGGTAGTTAGGGAGTTTTAGGGCTGAGAAAAGGGTAGTCTTAAGGAGTAGTAGGGGCTTTTAGGGTTCAGGAATGGGTAGCAATAATGGGAAAGTAAGAGGTTTTTACCTTCCGGAAAATGTAGTGCAAAGGCACTTTCCCAATGTCTGACACCATATGCAGCCTAGTGCCAATGCAGGCACCCTTACACCATGTGCAAGGATGCGTGGGCTGCATGCAGGATTGTTTTTGCGCAGTAAGAAGCACCTTCCTGCATAGAAACATTCCTCCTGAGAGGTGTTTTCCTCGCTCTACATGTGGTGCAGAATGCAGCATACATGGAAAGAAGAAAATAAGAGACTAAATAAAGATATTTCTCCTAATTATGCCTCCCCTGAGAAGGTATATCTATTTGGCACATTCCCAGGTTTACCAGTTCTGGTAAATCTGTGAATGCTTAAAAAACCATGGGCGTTGCATGGTAACACCCACACAATGCCTCCCCGGGGCAGAGTATTGCAATGCTGCGATTTGCACAGCGTGGCCTAACTCCAGATTTATGAAGCCACTCAAGGCATCCAAGGTGGCCTTGAGTGGCTTCATAAATCTGATTTTTGAATTGCATCGCGCTTGCACCACATAGCATGATGCAAGCACGATGGAACAGGGCTCATAAATATGGCCCTGGATGTACTTGTCTACAATATAGCAATCTTTGAGCTGTGAGTTAACGCTTGCCCCTATTTATAGTGAACAGAAAGTCATAACTCCAGCTGCCTGTAATGGAATAGTGCGGGAGGAGTGGGTACAGGGTGGGAGACAGGGGCAGCTCCTCTGCTGAGATGGAGGAGCGTCGCCACACTGGTCTGCCAGCAGTGTAAAAAGGAAAACTAAAAAGATAATAACTTACGTTAACATCGTTTTCGTTTTCCTTCCTGCTCGGGTGCAGAGCAAGGTGGGTGGGCCGGGCTGACCATTGCAGGGGGCAGGGGAGGATTGTAAAGCACACTATAAAGTGAACATGATGGTTTGACCGGCCCAAGACGGCGGGTCAAACTGCCAGGCGCACTTTGCATCTTCCCCACCAGGGGCTCCAGTACCTTTGGGTCGAGTTCGAGCTCTATAAAACTGCACACAAAAAATACACATGCAGGTGTTTTATGAGTATCGGCTACATATGGAGCGTTTTCTCAGAATCAAAGACGTTTTGTTTTATGAAAAGGGCATTGGAAAAGCACACCTTGGCATATTTCTTCAAGTCCAATTTTACAGAAACATTATTGATCCTCAGGCTGATGACTGACCTATAATCCAATTTACAGTCTTAAATGTATTTCATGTGCAAAAAAAGTATCCGAGCTCACAATAAACCCAAACCTCTGCACATACAAAACACCCTATGACACAAATTGTTAAAGCCTTGATGACGAAAGCTCCATTTTTTGATGATACCTGCACAAATTGGTGCGAAAAGCATCAAAATCAGTATGCAGTTTCCAAGTGTTAGTCGAACCCAGAGGTATCACCGGGCATATCAGCAACAACCGGTGATAATTATCGCTAAGCTAATTCGGCTAACGTGGATTTTTATCGCTGAGATAGCGTGCTATTAGCAACGCTTAGCTCGAAAGCGATAAAATTCCTAGCGCTAACTGCCAAACGTGAGATTATCACTGGAAACCCAGCGATAATCTCACGAAGTTGGGCGTTAGCTTGATGATAGGGCCTTACATACTTAGCCATGATATTCACCTTCCATAGGATATCATGGCTAAGTCAGTCCTGAAGCAGGCGTAAGGAAAGTAGCAACAACAGGGGTTATCGCTACTTTTCTTGCCGCTATGCTTTATAGCGTGGGGCTTGATGATAGGAGAACTGTCGCTTAGCGACATTTCTCCAGTCATGTCAGGTCAGGAATGCCCACTTTGCATCTCATTAGAGATGCAAAGCTGGGCGTTAAGAATCCGGGAGCTAATGCAAGGTTTCACCCGATAGCGTGACCTGGCTGATTAGGCAATAAAATTATTGCCGCTTTTCGCCCAAAAACGGACGCAAAAGCGGCGATAATTTTATATCGCCTCGTTGCTGATATGCCCCAGCATTTTTCCAGTCTGATAAATATTGCAATCCCTCAATGGCACTCACAAGAAAGTCCACAGACCTTAATCAGGGGTTCAGTTCGAATATCTAATTCATTTTTTAAAATCCTATAATCTCATGATTTTCCCAATATTTTCTTCCTGCAAATAAACAGCATTCTTCTGTCACTGTCTGTGTTTACGCACGTTCTTAGTTGTAAGAGGTATTTAAGCTTTGCCACTTTTAGTTTATTTGCCTGCTGCTTTCAGCATGGTCGATCATGACATCTTATTAGGCAGTGTCGAAGCATCCGGCCGGGTTCCAACATGGTTGAACTCCTGCTTCTCAGACTGCTCTCCAGCAGTGACATTATCATCTTTCACTCCTAGTAAGGTGCATGCTCACTCCAGAGTTCCACAGCGCTCATCCTTGTCCCCTCATCTTTTCAATATCTATGACCAACCCCAGGGCCACTTTTAGGGCAGTGCGACTAGTTTGGCCGCACTGGGCGCTGACCTAGAGGGGGTGCACTGACCTCAGGGGGGCGCTGTGTTTAGCAATAACTTACAATTTAAAAGCACCTGCTGCAGAGTTCCTTGTGCCTCCAGCTTTCAGGCAGAAATAAAAATGTCAAGATAACTCTTGTGAATAATGTTCCTGCTAGAGATAGAGAGAGATATCAAAGTTTTGTTTAGTGGCAATTTTTACTCGCCATAGCACAAAGGGTTAATATGGCTGCTGCAAATAACAGATCTGTTTTTTTATGTTGATAGCTGAGTGGATTAGTACAGTTAGCCTTTACCAGTGCTTTAAAGCAAGTGAAATGTATGTGGTAGAGGCGCTATGGGGAGATGAGGGGCACTTTTGCTGGGTAGAAGTAAGGGAATCCGAGGAGGCGGTCATGGGGAGAGGGCACCAAAAAAGATTGTCGCACCGAGCTCCAACAGCCCTAAAGCCGGCCCTGGTCAACCCATAGTTTACGAAGTCCCTGCCAAAGGATGAAACTATATGTGGATGCTGGTGGCTCACAGATTTTACTGCGTTTGCACAACTGTCTCCCTTCTCATACCACATTCCAAAATGTAATGCATTGTATTTAGAATTGAATGTGCATCAACTTCCTGAACTGGAATACAGACAGAACTGAGGGGCATATTAACAAGGCGGCGCTATAAAATTATCGCCACTTTTGCGGTCGTTTTAGGCCGAAAAGCGGCGATAGTTTTATTGCCTTATCAGCAAATAATAAGGTGTGTTTTGCTGACTTAGTGCCCGTTTCCAGCACGCCTAACTTTGCATCGCTAATGAGATGCAAAGTAGGCGTGGCTGTGAAATCAACCAGGGAAAATATCACGAAGGCAGCTTCGTGATATTAACAAGGAAGGGTAGTGATTATTTAAATCATGTTGAGTATGCCTTAACCAGGAATTTAACGTCTGTTAAATTCCTGACTAAGGCATACTTAACATGGGGGGTGGATTCTGTGGCTAAGACCTAGGATCTAGGATATCACCGTTTTCCACCATGGAACACGGCGATATCCACACTATCTCTGGAATTTCTATCGCCTTGGCGATGCGCGTTGTTGATAACGCGCTAACCGGGTGATAAATTCCAGAGATAGTCGGCAATAAATATGCAAGAACTAAGCGTGCTTTGCGATATTTATCCCCGGCTCTTGTTAATATGCCCCTAAGATCTTATTTATTAACAAACAATTTGGCCTCTGAAAAGATTTATGTCAATCACTTGAGATGGATGTTCTGCCTCCCCTGCAGATGCAACAAAGAGCCTGGGAGTGACTAACAATGCTAGTCTGTCAATGGAAACCCACATTTCCTCAATAGTATCTATTGCAATTCTCTTCACAGATGGAAACAACAGCCTCCTGAATATAAAAGAAGAGTTTATTGTCAGATAACAATCACTTCACCTCAGCTTCTCATAACTCAAATAACTTTCCAAAGTAGGAACCTCAATATTCCAAAGTGAGATAACTAGGCACAAGTAAAATGGGGGACGATGGAAGGAACCAATAGGAAGGAAAAATACAGAGGGATAAAGGAGATATAATTCTGATGATATATACTTAGATTGAAAGATATAACAGTATACTAATGTTTCTTCCTGCTGAGACTGATTAGAAAACTTTGCCTTACCTCACTGCTGAAGCCTTTAATCCGCAGGATGTGGGATTGAATGGTTCAAGGCGTTACTACATTAATAAGCTGCATCTATGCCCTTTGGCCACAGCCTTATTCCGGTTGCAGACCATCAAAATGTGCCAGCTCAGCAATCCACAAAGGCTCCTAAAAGAGCCCATTTAATTCCTTTGTTAAAACAGCTTCATTGGCTTCCTGTGAAGTATAGATTCCAGTATAAGATTTTTTCCACCGTTAAAAAACACTTTACAGTGTGGCTCCTTTCTTTATTGCACAGGATATCACTAGGTTGGTGCACTCACTTGCACTGTGCTCTGCCTTGACATATCTCCTTTTACTACAGAGATATGTTAGATCTAAGGCAGGAGGTCGCATTTTCTCTTTATGTTCACAGCTGCTGTGTAATTTTCCTCCTGTTTCACTTGGGCCGGAGTCTTGGCTGTCTTCATTCATAAATTCTCTGAAGACCTGGCTTTCTAAGCAAGCATTCTTTTGTTAATTTGCAAACGATACACATTGATAGTTCCAAGAAAGCGTTGGTGGGCGTGGGCTGAATCAAGTAACGTTGGCATAAAGTAGCACTTCTTATGCATCACCTACAATTCTTTAATTTCATCTTAGTTACCAATGTTTGAAACATATGCCAAGTCCAATACGAATCATTTATGGTTCGGTAACTCTTTTGTTTCTCGAGACCTTATTCAAGTTAATATCATACTTCTGTGTAACATTTTCAGAATGTCTATAGCAGCCAATTAAGTGTACTGCAGTTTCCCTGTCATCAAAGAATATGTATCACACGTTTTGGCGCATTAGGGGTACATTTGAGGAGGACACTAGCCAATATTGTCAGCAGTGTTTTACCACATGCGTAGACGCAGGACTTTAGTTGTTGAACCACAGTAGGCTGCATCAGCAGTCCCCCACAGCAGTGGGGGAAGTGCATTTTCAGAAACAGAGTGGAATTGTTTAATATGAACTCTAAGCAGGTGCCCAAAGATGCACCTCCTCTTTGATAAGCTGTCTGTTCTAGGCATACAGGATTGGATCAAGAAAAAACTGGAGCCATACAGAAGCAACTGTAGGACACTATCTCCATTGGGAAAGTTAAAGGTCTGTGTAAGTGGGTAATTCCAAGAGACGTAAGTCATATCTGGTGGCCTGCTCTTTCTCTTACTCACGGGCAGGCAGTTTGGTTGACAGCTCACATACATGTACCTGTTAGTGCCATCTCAGTCACAAACCATACTGGGAAAGGCATTTTATGATCTCCCTTGGTGCTGAGCAAGCAGCCAAACTTAGGGTCTTATTATGGGTTTGGCAGCCCTGTAGACTGCTGTACCGGCGATGGCGGTCTGAGCGCTGTAAACTCACAGGTCGGACGGCCGTATTACAAGTTGGACAGATCGAATTTGCGAAGATCGCCGCCGAACTGCTGAGACTGCCAGCAGACCGCCGGGTTCGTGATTGGGGAAAGGAAGCCACTATAACCCTAGAAATTACCGTCCAATATCACTCATAGATACATCTATGAAAGTAATGAGTAGAGTTCTCCTTAAAAGATTGGAGGATTGGGCGACTGAATATTCTGTTTTGTCACCTGTCCAATATGGGTTTAGGAAACGTTTAGGGGCTATCGAACAATGTACTAACATAGTACTGATTATTGGGAAATATACTAGGGCAAAATCAGAATCCCTTTACCTTTGTTTTGCTAATCTAAGCAGAGCATTCGATTTAGTTGATCACCATTTGTTGTGGTCAACTTTATCAGAGATGGGTACCCCTAGGGCTAATATTGGGTTCCTTTCCCGCCTGTACGAAAAACTTACTACCCGGTCCGTTATGGCCCTCAGGGAGAATGTACAGCGAACTTTAATGTGGGATGGGGGATTCGGCAAGGGTGCGTTCTAACACCAATTTTATTTTCATCATTTTTAAACAGTATTGATAATCACTTACAGGCAATTCATGCGGACGTCCCTGTGGTGACAGGTCGCCCAACATCAATTTTATTATATGCGGACGATGCCGTTCTTATTGCAAGAACCCCAATAGGTTTACAGAGATTGATGGATGCATTCTCTGATTTTATGCTACAGAAGAAAATGATTATAAATAAATCTAAAACTTACACCATGTAATGTGGGCTTAAACCTAAATCCTCTAAAACCTTTTATATTGAAAATACAATTACCGTGAATTCCTTTTGATATCTAGGTATTATTTTCACGGATAATGGTTCATGGTCCCAACATATTGCATACTCGAAAGCAAAAATTAGTAAGGCATCCCAAGGGATTTTTAAATTTTCCTCTAAGTTGGGGAGCCGCCCAATTATGGGAATGGTAGACCTATTTAAAGCAAAAAGTATAAGTATAGCCATGTATGGGTCAGGGCTATGGAGTTTCTCTAATAGCAAAGATTTGCAACTTCAAGAAAATATGTTCCTGAAACGCTTATTATACCTACCACCATCTGCATCTAATTTTATTACTCACCATGAGGTGGGCCTTAGGTTTCTAGAAGATTCCCTACTGGCTCGATCTATATTATTGTGGGACTCAATTTTGAAAAGAGAGGAAACAGGTTTTACTAAATCAATTATTTTAGACTGTCTCAAATTGCAAAAGGCACTTAACATTCCATGGCTGCTATATCTTAATACGGTTTTAGAAAAGGCGTATAAAACATCAGTGTGGTCAGAAATGTCCAAAACCTTGGCACACACTAAGAAAGAAATAAGAGGCACCTTTTTAGAAAATAGGATGGATTCAAGGGTATTGATTGAAAAGAACAAATCAACTGTCTCCCAATATATGTCATAGAGCACTGATACGCTTACTAGTAATTACCTTTCGTAATAAGGAACCATAATTGGATTCCACCAATTTAAATCAATTATAATATATGTTAAGTACTTGCTGTATGTGGGGATTCACTGCAGAATCTCATCTTCCACAGCCCTACTCTATGATTCATTATTGAAATCATAATTTTCTGTCTTAAAGTTCAAAGTCTTAGATACTAACTGATCCGATTATCTATTCTGAATACAAACAGTAGTAATCAACGTTCATTGTTTCTAAAACATAGGAATGTATCACACAATACTTTGTTGAAAGTATTGACTGTCTATAATTTTAATCTTAATTTACAAGGGCATATAGTCAATTTGAAGTCAATGGGATCATGATACTGTTAATTATGCCAAGGAATTTGAGTTTCGTTAACTTGATCGTTCAGACATTTCTGTCACTTTTATTACATATGGTGTTTGCTTTGAGTGCAGCTGACCTGTCTATTTCAAACTCCATAACCATCAATCCTGTCCTTAGAGTGTGATCATTATTACAGCAGGCAAAATCGGACAGTTAGTTGTTCTTTAGGGAGCTCAAATCTATCAGACAAGTTGATCGAAAAAAAGAGTTCTTGCTGTAAGCAATCTAACTAGATTCTGATTGTATCAATTACTATTACAGTCAGGCATATACCAAACATTGATTATGATATAAAGCAAGAACATAATTTCACTAATCAATGATCTCAACTTTATCCACTTATTTTACTTCAGCACAAAATTCACCTATGATGTTTAAAATATGAGTCTGAAACTGAGTATAATTTATTTAGCAGTTCACCCAGTTGTGTTATATACTTAACTGCCTAGGGTGACAAATATTCCTTTGTCATTGCAATTAATGCGAAATATTCCTATTTTAGTTCAATCTGATCAGCTAATACTGATAATCACTATATCTCTTCACAATGCAAAGGATAAATTATAACAGTGTGGGGAATGCAACTGTAAGGGTAAGTGGTAAATGCGCCACAGTATTGATGTGAGTTGTGATGTAGCACCCACATTTCCCAGAGCAGAGGGGATGATTAAAGATAGCAAGATAACTGAGGAAGTGGAGGGTACGGAGCTCTATCTGGAATATAAGGAGAGAGGTGGTCAGCCTGAAGTGAAGTCGTGCTCATCCATAGAGAAGGGGGGAGAAGATGTCTTCTTGTCGTCCTTTATTTTATGATAATTTCAACTCTTATTTGGATTGTGGGATCCATGATTAGAGCTTGTCTTGTTTAGAGTGAGCATTTCACCTAGATACTTATTTGCCTGGGGCTTAATGATTTATAAATAAAATAGATATGGAATTGAATATGAAAGAAGTTTCGGAACAATCAATACTTTTTTTCTCCATTGTTCTATTTTTTGTTTACATTTTTCGAATCAGTAAGTTTTCAAATAAGTGTATCATGATTTTTTAAAACTTTATTCTCATTATTAATTATTGGATCCATATGCAGTTGTGAAAAGAGTCATTTTTTAAAATAAAGAAACTATTGCTGTTTGTTATGTTCTTAACAGAATTGGGTTGATTTTGGTGGCTACTGGAAGTGGATTTGCATAGTGTGTGGCTGCCCTGAAGATTTTGTTATTACCTTAAACAATGCAGTATTTTCTAATAAACATTCATGCTAGAGATTAGCTCTTCATCTTAGGTTTGAAGGGTTATTGATGTTTAAGTTTCCTGAGGTGTTTTGGTCTAAATGTTCCTGGGAGCATTCAGTCTGGACTGGCTCTCACCTTTTTAGTGTGAACGCAACTACGAATATCAACAAAAGCCTTCAGAGTGTAAGAGTCACGCAGAGTGTTGAGTTTATTACTCATTTTAGACAAGGCTTGGATGTGTTCATGTGCTTCAAAGACAATTCTTGAAAGATCTGGGTGTAATAGTGGGTGGTTTGTGTGATCCTTGAGTGCGGAGCGAGGTAGCACACTGGGCTCAGTCAGGCAAGGGCTCGAGTTTGAAGTGGTTTGACCCTTAATTCTGCTCTCCCACGTTTTAATGTGCAACTTGAAAAAAAAAATGTATTTACATTATTTGGTTTTAAGCCACAGGACACTGCTCTTGCACTAACCCCATTTAATATGTCTTTTTTAAATTTGAAGACACATATTTTTAAATACGTTAAACTTTTATGCTGGATAAAGAGAAGAAGCAGGTTTGTGTAGTCTGTCCACTAGTATCATAGGGGCTTATTTACAAGCCCCTTGCCCACCCAGTGAGTCACTTTTTCATATAATAAAAGTGATGTACAGGTGGCGCACTGGGCTTGCAAATACAGCCCATAGTCTGCAGCTTCTGTTAGTTCTTGAAATTAATCACAGCACCATTGACTACTTTGCAGTGCCAGACTAAAGGATGACTGTGTCACATACACACCATAACAACAATCGCCAGGGGTGTGGATTCCAGGAAAACATATTCGTTCCAATCAACTAATGATGATTTGCCAAACCTTTTCCTCGTTTTATAAAAATAAAAATAAAAAACTCAAACTGATGTCACACTTGTTATATGTAATTGAATCATTATACACTTTATTCGTTGTTGAAGGTCATTTACCCTGTGTTTTAACGAAATAACAGATACAAATGCAAACGTGCAAACTTGCTAAGCAATAAAAACTAGAGGCATACTTTCCAATCGCTATAAGACCACCCTTATATAGTTTTCAGACTTCCTGCATTCACAGAAGCTCTTCATGTAGTGAGTGCACCTAACAAAAAGCAACATTTTATGGTTATTTTGGAACGTACTAAATTTGCCTCTCTGATATGAGAAACAAATTGCCCGACCACCTATTAATGCTACTAATTTGAAACTGTGGTAATATTACCACTAGGGCCTGAAGTTGAGTGTTTCACATTGTGCAACTTTATATTGTGCGCACTCTAATCTGTATTAGCAAAGGGTGCTAATAAGCAGGTGCACAATTTAACCCGGTTAAATAAGCCCAATAAAACGGGTTCAAGCGCTAATCCAGACGATGTCACCCTCTACCGGGGAACAAACAGGCCAGGCTGTCTGCACTATTTGCATCAGCACTTTGCGCCATGTTTTACAGTCATCATCCAAGGATGAACACACCTGCAAAACACGGCCAGCTGGTAATGCTCCTTCGGCCATCTTGCTAGGATTACCCTGAACCAGCCGTCTGTCCTGCTGACATACCTCAAACAGCATAATGTGAAATGGCCGACAGTCAGGATGGACAGACTGTGAAACTCCTGGATCTAGTGATACCGAGAGCGGCATTAAAAGATATGCTTTCAGCGAGAAATGAACACAATTGTTTAGCTCAAGACTTTTCAGCCCCAAACTGCATGGTTGGTGGTGAAATAATATGGCCTGGTACTACCTATACCCCCGCCTCCCTTATTCAGACCCACAGAATATCAGGAACAAGAGTTTAGTTGGAAAAGGAGGTCGTAGATAACCCCTGGCCGTATTTATTAACAAAATTAATCAAACATTAAATATTAATTTTTCACAAAACAAATCTTTACGCAGACAATCATATTATTGACATTTGATTACATTTGATATGTACAGATATCAGATGGCTAACCTTAACATCACTCTAATACAAGTTATTGCTGTCCGAATCTAAGCATACATCATTCATAATCATAATGGCAATCATTTTCTGCGTATCCATGTTTGAGCCTACGGCAAGGTCAATAACTTGTGTCAGATTCTTATCCCTTAAACCCCGCCCTCCCGCCTGAGTGCGCAGAGGGCCCGTTCACCGTGAGGGTACTTCCCCCCCAGTTACCCCCGTATGCCCTGTATACTCTCTCCATCGGGGGCCCTTGCAGTTCTGCGCCCTTTACTGGTGCCATTGTGCACGTGCGGGATGGCCAACAGCCTAGGAAAAGCGTAACTCCCCCCTCCCCCGCACCCATACAGCCACGACGGCTGTAACTGCCCCTGGAGAGTTCTAGGAGGGGACTCCCCCTTGGGCAAACCCATTCAAGAATTGGCGCCGCCCCCTAAGGACCTTAAATTTACTGCTCACCAATCATGACCTTACCGCCTGACCACAGAAATGCACTAAAATACGACAATTTTACCTAAAAAATGAAAACACAAGATATTTTACACCTTACAACCTGGAAAACACAAAGACAATTACATGCACATAACACAACCTTTACTCTAGGGGATGGTGGGTGGGCAAATATTACCCAACGACCTCCTAATGAGGTCGCACAATAAGGCTGGGGAGCGCGGAAGGCAACAGAGGAAGATTCCTCTGCTCCCCAGCCTTTTATTAGTGGCGAGTGCTCGCCCCTCTAGAGGGGCGGGCACTGGCGACTTCCATTACCCGGAAGTGAAACTTTCACTTCCGGGCCATGTCTAATTGTTGACTCATTGGAGGGCGAGCCTGTCGCGTCACAGGGTGCACGAGAGGCCCGCCTCCAGTGTTGTCGGGCCGGCAGGACCGCCATATCATCGGCAAGTCCGATGCCGGCCCCGCCTTACTATTCTGTTTAATAGCATTTGACACCTTCTCCCTTACATTGGATATGCTTCATCCTTCGCAGGCTTCGGAGGCATTCCAAGTTTCCAGGCTTTATTAAAAACACTTCGACCATCTGAGCCTTTGCTGAACAGCGCAGGTTATAAAAAATTACGGCACTCAAGCAAAAATCACAGCAGTCTAGCATCTAAGCACACAATGATAGCAATCAAGGAAAGACTGTTTATACCGCTAGGAGCTGCAGCTTGTTAACAATGCGAGCTGGCCATTCATCGTGATTAATTCATGCAAGAGAGTTTGGAAGGTGTGTAAATCAGGGACGTCTTAAGGATTTTGGGGACCCTGGGCCAAACCTATTTTGGAGACTGTTCAGAACAGGTTTGAATTTATGATTCAGTTTCACCTCTTTCAAGCCCTCTGTAGCCAGGTCTGTGACAGTATACAGGTGCAATTGTCCAAATTCTAAATGTGTTTACATCTAATATTTAGGGATCGTGACGTGTTTTCAGTTTTGTAACACAGCAGCGGTTCAGTAATATTACTGCCAATAATATCTGGGACATCCTCAAATGTGTCATATGTTTGGTCCCATTGGGATCTAAAAGATAATATTTTTTATGGATGTTGCTTGAAAAATAAACACATTTCTATGCAAAATGTCTATAATAGACTCTCACACATCACCCACTTAAAAAATATATTAAAGGGAAACGGTATTCAAAAGAATCTGTTTAATAATTATTCAAGTTCATCAGGGTAAGATTGTCTGCAAAACAGAGCTGGCTCTATTATGGGTCCCCTGAAAGGTTAGGGCCCTGGACCAGAGCCCACTTTGCCCGTGCCTTAAAACGTCTCTGCCTGTAACCAATTAGTATGCACTCATTTTCACTGAGCCAGTCTCTGAGTTAGACCCTATGGAGTACAGGGTCTAAATAATGATGCCATTCAATGGGGAGCGCAGAAGCAGATGGCAGGGGCGTAGCTGTTAATAGTGCAGGCGGTGCAGTGACACCAGGGCCTGGGGTTCCAGGGAGCCCACACTAATCAGTCAAATGCTGTTTTTTTTTATCTAACTGGATGATAGGGGAGACTAATTTTCCTTTGTAATAGGACCCAATGCAGGGCTGGCTTTAGGGCGGGACGACCAGTGCAGCCACACTTGGCGGTGACCTTGGGGGAGGGCGGCACTCTGTTTTGAAATAACATGGGCTCAAAAGCACCTGCTGCAGAGTTCCTTGTATATTCCAGCAGCTTTCAGGCAACAATAAAAGTGTCAAGATAATGCTGGTGATTAATGCTCCTGCTGCTGGAGAGAGATCTTTTGTCTAGTGAGAGCTTTGACTCATCATAAAGTTGGGCAGAGATTTACCATGCCTGCTGCAAAGAACGTGCACTATGCAAATCATAGAACTGTTTTTGCCGTGGAGAGATCTGTGGGTCGCTGCAGAAATCCTTTTGTTACTCCCAGTTCCTAAATTATAATTCTAACATAGCACAGTGGCCTATGAACTGTCATCAAAGAGCTGCATGGTATAGGCTACAACGTTATGCTTTTTTCCCATCTTTCGTTATCATTATTTTACTAAAAAGAGTTTGTTTAGGTAGAAATACATTCTTATTGGTAAAGCCAACCGCAACCAATGAGGTATGTTTTAAAGCCTGAGTTTGTGCTTCTCCAGACCAAACATTCTTAAATATACTGACTGCTGGATGACGTATCATTCCTCCACCTAGAGACCGATTTACTCACATATGATTCATTGTCTCCGTATAATGTGTGCGTTGTAAAGTGCTCTGACACCCTACAGTAGCATGAGCAATGCTATAAAACAAAGAAATGCACTTGAGAGCGGGGCTATGGAAAGGTGAGTGGCACTTTTAGAGGGTGGTAGTGAAGTAATATGTGGAGAAAGAGGTCATTGGGGCAGGCACAAAAAAAGATTGTCGCAACGACCATCACAAGCGCTAAAGCCAACTTATCCTGGCTGTGCCACTGGCGGAAATAGCTTGTGTCTTAATCTTTTTACAGAAATTGAACTGAATAAATAGGAAAATAGTCGAGTTAGTGCATGAGTTGGTGACAGCATAGCTTGAAAACATAAGGCAGTAATAGCCGTTCGCTCAGTGTTTCCTAGCAGTGCTGCCTATAGCTAGGGGCACTGTAATTATGTGGCAGGGGAGGATGAAATTATGTTGCAGGGTTGACTAAATTATGTGGTTAGAAAAGGTAAATTATCGGCCAAAGGGCTGTCTCAAATAAAGCAATAAGCAATAAAAAGGTGGCCTGTCAACCTTTCTGAAAGTCCTTCCTATATATGGCATTGCCAGGTCTTTTGCAACTTTTGATATGTTTGAGCTAGAAATTAAGTACTTTTTTTTCTTAAAATCTGCAGATTATGCAACAGATGATGGATTAAGTGGCAAATGCGGCAAATCAAAAAATAAGTGGAAATCACAGCTGCTGCAAAATCACATCATTCATGTAACCCTGTCTATAGCTCATGCATTAACTTGCCCATTTTCTGGGTTCATATGCTTACTGTAGGCAGCATAAAGTTGAAAAAATACAAATGCGCGAACCTCATCTGCTTCTACGCTTTGCACTGAAGGATAGGACAGAAGGTCATCCATGGTAGAGTCCTGATTCTTTTAGCTTTTTAGGGTTCCTGTTTGGACATTTTTGGGATCTTAGTTAATATACCATATCAGGTGGAAAGGTATTAGTAAAGTGGAAGCTGTGCATCAGTGATACGGGAGAGAGGCATGACACCACCAATGTCCACTTGCAGCAATTAAAAAACATGCAACCCCTGTTATTACTTTACAAATGTAAATACAAGGATGGTGGTCTACTGTCCCTCTCAGGCCTCCAAGCCTCCTTTTTCAGATATTCTAAAATACAGTCAAACAGAATATAGCCTAGTCAATATTTATGAGGCAAAGCTTCTCCAAATCCTAACAAACTTTATTTTGCACTGTGGATGATTAGTAGACCTGTTGGGGTGCACAAGTATTCTTGGGTCTCATATAGTTGCTGAACTAAAATTAAATCCCTAATCTGACCCGAACATAGTACATTGGGCTCAACATTTGGTGCACATGCTCAATAAATTTTGACCTCTTTGCTGAGACTACTAACACAAGTGCCAATCGTGTGATCAATCTGATAGTGGTGAAATGGGCAAACGAAATGGAAAGGAAATTCATAACAATGTAAAATTGCACCATGCAAGAGAGAAAAGACATAGCTATGGGTTCTTCAGTGATATGAGTTTTTAGCACATCATGAACAGGCATCAGAAATACATGCGAGAAGTTGAGGACACAAATGCAGTGAAAACAAACTGTACTTAAAAAGAATAATTTGATGGTATGAGCGTCTCTAAAATCTGCAGTACTTTTGCCGTTGAAACAAACCAACATTGTTCAGCAATAAACATTTCACGGTCAATGTAATTACCGGTGAGCCCCAGCGAGCTCTCATTTCGGTTTGTTATTGATGGCATCTGCTGGCTGAGGATTTGCCAGTCTATTTTTGTTTAGAATGCAGGCTCATGCAGGCTGCTGATGGCTTGTAACTGAAATGTAACAGTACACATGCATCATTAGAAAAGGTTGAAATGGTTGTTTGCTGTAGTGAATAGTTGGTTTCTGCTACAAGCGGTAATTGTTTCAATATGTTTTCAGAGAAGAGAACGGTTCCGCAAATGCATCGGCGGCCCCCCAAAAACGGAAAGGAAAAATAAAATGTTAATAAACACTTTTTTTCCCTTTCCAGCCGAGTCTTGGGGGCGGGGCCAGAGGGATGACTGGAGGAGTGGTGGGCCCTGCTTCCAGTGCGCATGACAGCTGGGCCAGTCATCTCAGGCTGGCCAACCGTCATGCACTGTGAAGGTCTCTCCAACCAAGCTTCATTGCTGTGTTGGAGAGAGCAGGCACAGACTCAGGCAAAGAGCAACGCAAATCGAGGGCGCTCGGGCCAATCCTGAAGCTGCTCTCATGCATGAGCTTGGCTACCTGCCACTTTATGTACAGAGGTCATGCTGTGGCCTGGTGGTATACTCCAGGCCACTGGAATTATGCGGCAGAGGAGGGCAACATTTTGCTGCATGGTTGCCTAAATAATGAGGCAAGAGAAGGCTCATTTTGTGATAGAATTATTTCATTATATTTTCATTTTTAGGTTTCGCCTGCACAGCATTTGCGTTGTGCTTATGATTAGGTGTTGCCTTCATAGTGCTGGTGCTGTGCTTGGGAAATCTATTGTATATATAAATCTTAAAAGGCTTACATCCCACCCTTGCCTTTAGTTGGTTCCTGTGCCAGCCACTTACTTATCCTCCATTTCCATTGGCTGTAGCATACTATTTCCTGTTGTTCATCGTGTATTTCTTTTATCAGTCTCCTGTGGCCCAAGTACTGTTCTACTCCGCTTTTGAAGCAGAACTTTTTTTCATGTTTTGTCTGCCTGCGCATAGCAGAGAGCTCTCAATGTGGCCCCCCTCTTATACAGAATTGCGGTCCACAGATGCTGCAGTGTAGTAAATGTATGTGTCTTGTAAAGCGCACTGCTGCCCTGAGGTGTCCTGGCGCTGTAGACCGCTGGGGAACCCGTCCTGGCTATCCCTGTGAGATGGTCCCTCCAGGGTATCTCCAAGGTGAAACCAGGCATCCCCAGCGAATGTGGGGGGCCGTTGTGGAGATGAGGCAAGCTAATGCCCAGAATTGCCGGGTGTGTTCCTGGTTAGAGTAGGTACCGAGGCAAGAATTATCGAGTCCGTTTTGACCCTGGTCCACGACCCTGCCGCGTCGGGAATGGAACCCTGGTCCCTGGCTGATTCTCTGCTTACGGATCTGCCGCCTCTAACCAGTGAGCCACACCTCTCCATAGTGATTGCGATCCTCTCCTTCACCGACGTTAGGCTGCACACATGAGTGTGTCTCTTCACAATGCGCTATATTTTTTCTTTTAACTTCTCTATGACGTGCGTGCATTCCATATCATCAGTTTCATGCTGACTCTTCTCTTTGTCGTGCTCACATAGCCTCCGTGAGCAGAACAACTAAATACCGTTATTTCCCTAAAATCACAATCGTGCATTTTTCTCTTCTACTTCTTAATTGTATTTTTAAGCCATTGTTGCCACTTCCAGGAGCACAAACTGGAAAACGTGCGTGATACAGGCAGTAAAGCTGGGGAACCAACTGCACCTCCTCCGCTCCCGACTTTGAATTTTTCTGCCTTGCCGCCCAGCAGTCCTCAACTCTAAGGGCCATCTGATTCCTGTAGTCAGTTCTCTTCCCACCACTCACCACACTATTCAGAACAGTTGCCTTAGTTTTTCCCATTATGTGCATGAGCCTTCGACATTCCAAATGGGTCTCCCAACACCTATGGCAGATCCAAACACAAGTATGCAGTGCACCGAATATAGCGATCGTTGGCCCTTTTTCTCGCCTTGCTTATATTTGAATTCATCAGTTTTCAATGTAACAGGCATCTCGCTTTATATTTATCATGGTGCTTTGTGCGATCTACACAGCTCTTTTTATTTCCCTGTTCCCATTGCTACTAACAGGTCGGTGTGTTGTTTTAATGCCCTTGATCACTTATATTTCTACTTTTTTTATTATTTAATTTTCACATCTTTACTGTGGTGACGGTTTTATAATCTAACTCTACATCTGAGCTGAGCTTCTAATAGCACAATGCTTTTTTCACATTAACAACGTCATACTTTTGGATTAACTCCAGTGATGACACAAGCACTTATTTGGTTCATTTTTGTGCTGATCATATCTCAGCTTTACGCTCTTACTGCACCAATTGCTTCACAACTTTGGGCTTTCCTAGTGACTGCATTAAATATGGTTGTTCACCTTGCTTGGCGGCATTTCTTTAATAATTATCTTTTCTGTTCCTCTTTTCATATTTTGCTTTTGTCCAGACTGAGCTACAACTGTGAGTGCCCTTATCACATGGGTTCACCATGTCTTTCTATGATTACCTATTTACTTTTCCTATTCCTTTTATATGGACACCCCTTGACTTTTCTTTATACTATCTTCTATAACCAGTGGTTTAAACCAGTGGTTTTTGTTTTTTGGTTTCTTTGGTTAACACATTTATTTATTTATGAGTTTTCTCATGCAGACGCTGTGACACCACCTTAAATTTTGGTTTATTCTTTTGCAGTGATTTCTTATTTGACATACAACTGTCAAATTTGATTTACTTCATTTATGATTTGACCCCATATTGTGTTCAGAAAGTTAAATCACTATGTAAATATTGTGATTATTTGTCGCTGGAATCCTTGATGTAAATAACAATACTTGCTTTCATTGGATTTTTAAAAATAATACATTTGCCATTTTTATGTTCAGATTGTGTTCACAGACGTCCTATGCGACCAAGAAGAATATTCACATTTATTCTTTTGAAAATAAGAACAGTATTTTCTGTGCATAAATTATAACTTCGGTATGAGAATTTATCTTTGTTTTCCTATATCACACATCTTTCCACACTAGTTAGTCTTATCTTTATGAGGATCTCTGCACCGTTGCATGTTAGGTCATCACTGCTTTTGTAGGTGTCACCTGCCCTGAAATCTATTGTATTTTATATAAATCTTAAAAGGGGCTTATATCCCACCCTTGCTTTTCATCGGTTCGTGTGCTTGCCACACAAAAAAGTATTATTAATCCCATAGGTGAAACCTATTGTATTTTCCAATGCTTGTGATATAGGCTAACCGGTGATTTCTAACCTTTTGACATCTGTGCACCCCGACTGAATCGCTTACTGGAAGCCAGTAACCCTGCCTCAGCAAATTGCGCAATGTGAACCTTAAAGCAAAGAACACAATTACAGAAACAAGTGCATCATACAAATGCACACATTATACACAAATCATGCATAAATTCAGTGGTGCAGGAGCAATTTTCAGAGTAGGGGTGCTGCCATTCATTCAACATCACAGAAGTCATAGGGATTGTGAAAAATCAAGTGACACACAAAGAACATGGCAAAGGTGTAGTATGTAGCTGGTGGTGCTTCTTGGAGAAAACAGCTGCAAATATATTACTAAAGCATGTTATTGTAGTGCAGTATCCTTTACAGACAGCACATTTTCCATTAAAATGGCCACTACATTTACTCAGATATACAATTTTACTAATAAAAGGTGCACAAACCATATCTAGAAATCGGGTTTTAGGAAATAAGTATGGCTTCATTTGTTTTGATCCTATTGAAATCTGTTTCCCTCAAACTCCAGAATTACAAAAACATTGTGCTTCATGTGTGCTTTTCAAACTGCTGATATATTCGAAACATTTGTACAGTTAATTTAATGGTATTTAAATGTTTTGAATTGTAGAAAAAAGTGACACCCTCAGCTTTTCCTTTCGAACTACTGCAGCTACATAGTTCACTTTACAAAAGCATCTCACTTTGCAGTCAGGGAAAGTCAACACCAATTGACATGTTAAATGGACTTTTTATTTAGGACATACTACCTTCAACCTCCTTCCAACTATAGAGTCAGTAAATGGCACTCAGTAATCTGATGCAAATTGAAGGCTTTTATAGCCTCATCATTCCACAATAAAATACAATGATGGGGATGTTCTGTATTTGCGCGCAAACTAGCGCAAAATGATTTTTATTATTTAGTTTCCAGCGCTGCTTTGCATCACTTATCTTTAAGGGGGCATTATATGGGTGTTCCCATGCAACCACCCAGCCTTTGTGATGCAAAACCCTATCTACCGAAAATGCAAGCCACGGTTTTGCGTAAAAGAAATAATGCCTTATGAAACCAGGCATTAAAAGGAGAAATGTTTTTATTTCTCCTTTCTTTTCTGACTTTGCATTGTGCTGCACTCTAAAGTACAAATTAAAAGTTAATGTTGTCAAGGCATAGTACTTTAAACTGGAAGGGAACCCTTCCAGTACAAAGCCTAAGGAAGACTCTCACACACACCCTTGCACTATGGTGCAAAGGTATGTGTGTGGCACACTGCAGCACAATTCTGCACCAGCGCTAGGGAGAGGGGAGGAGAGTCCCATATCTCTGTAGATATGGCGCTCTCCTGCTCCCTCCCTGCCACGAAACACAGCACAGCATTTTTGGCTGCTGCACTGCATTGGATGACAGTTTGATAAATCTGCCCCAGTGTGTCTTTTCCTTTTCAATTCATCTCTGATCGTACATTTGCACTGTTTTTGCTAAAGCTATAGAGGACTTTTCTGACTGAGAAGTACGGATGTGTTGAAGGCAGCGCTTTGTTTGAACAGAGGCAAAGGTAAATTGGGAGGGTATTGGTGAGGGCATGAGCCTGAGACCCATTTGAGTGAAGGCGGCAGAATCCCTTCTTCTCTGCAGCCTGTGGTGCATTATGTTGGTGCTGTGATGCCTCCAACATACCTCGAAACTATGAAGGGTGATGCAGTGGCATAGGAGAGCCAGGGGCCTCTTGCAAGTAAGCAAACCAGTAGCTTTATCAACTGCAAAGGTGCTCTAATAAAACCAAACCGGAGTGCAGAAGGCCCCTCATACCCTTGGGCCCTGATGCCACTTCATCTGCTGCACTATTGAGAGAAAGCCCCTGAGGCTTGGAGGAGCGAGGCTGGAATGGCACCTAAATGCTGGCACACAAAAAAGTCCTATGATGCCTTTGGAGGCTAGGCAAACTGTTGGCAGAGGAACCAATGCTACAGATGGTTAAAAGAACAAACAGCCATTTGCCAGAAGATATTGCTGGACATTTTACCTCTGTCTTTGAAGCACAGCAAACATTGCCAGATAAAAATACAATTTTAAGACATCTTTATTGCTCAGTCTGAAATCTTGTATGATTATTTTGGGGTGCTGCAGCACCCCCAGCTCCCTTACCTCCTGACCCTTTGCAATAATGACGTATTTTAATTTACATATCAAAATATGCAAAAATGCCTTAAATGAGGCCATCTGGGATTCATACTAGATTCTGCGTGTAGTACTTGCGCTGTTCTTATGAATCAAGATAAGGATGCCAACACACACATCTATATCTATATATATAGACTCTGAAAAAAACAAAGGTTACAGGGACAATATAGTTAGAATGATATTTGACTTGTACAAAACCAGAGAAATTCAGCAGTTATAGTAAGCTAAGCTAGCAATAACTCATGCCCCTGCAATGCACTGCTTATGCCCTTACATATTACATCACTCATGACATGGTCAGTGACATCACTGATGACATCCCCGATAACATCAATGACAACATCATCTACAGAATCTCTGATGCATCACTCAAACCCTATGTAACCTTTCATACACCCACTCCAACTTTCACACTACCATTCTCAAAACCATTGACACACCCATAGCAGTAATTACATACCCACTCACTGATTCATAGGTCCACTCACTCACCCATACAGCCACTCATGCACCCATTCACCCACCAATACAGCCACTGACATATCCACTCATACACCCATACAACCACTCACACACTGTCAGACACTCATACAGCTACTCACACATCTACTCACTCACCCATTGAGTCAATCACACAGTCACTTACTCACCTATACAGTTATACACACACCAACTCACTTATTCATACACATACTAACACATACTTACTCACCTATACAGTCACTGACACAAGTACACACTCACCCATACAGCCACTCTCACAATCACTCACTCATACATACAGTCACTTATATACTACAACACTCACCTATACTGCCTTTCACATATGCAGTTACTCACTCATATACCACTGACACATCCATTCACTCACTGACACAGCCATACGCACTCAACCACCCATACAGCCCCCCTCAGATGCACTCACGAATCCATACAGCCAGTGATTTACCCACTCACTCATCCATGCAGAGAGTCACAGACCCCCTCACCCACTCACACAGACACTTATACACCCATACAGGTACTCAGAAAAGCAATCAATAACCCATACAGCCAATCAAGTACCTACACTGATCACATGCCCTAAGTACGTGACTGACTTCATCCCGAACCGGCATTTCTCCCATTCTGCCGTGAGTCCGTTGCGTTCCAGCACCTGTAGGACTGCAGACAGCTTAGTGTCATGGTCTGCCTTGTCCCTGCCCATTATCAGAATGTCGTCTTGAAAGTATTGCACCCCTTCTACTTCGCGAAATAGTCTGTGCATTAACTTCTGGAACACAGCTGCTGCCGAGGCCAGTCTGAACGGCATTCTGCAGTACTGGTAGCACCCAAAGGGGGTTATGAAGGATGTCAGCCTCCTGCTTGTGCGGTGTAGGGCGATCTGGTGGTAGGCGGACGTGAGATCTATTGTCGAGAACCACTTCACTCCCTTGGTCTTGGCTAGCATTTCATCTATCCTTGGCAGAGGGAACTTTTCCACTATGATATTCTTGTTCAGCTCCCTTAAGTCCACACATAAACGAACTTTTCCGTTGGGTTCCATGGCGACCACCAATGGAGCCAACCACTCGGCACTTGTTATCGGCTCAATGATGCCGTTTCCTTCCAGCCTATGAAGTTCTTGTTGCACCTGTTCTCTGATGGCTAGCGGTATGTTCCTCACTTTGTGACACACTGGTCGGGCATCCTGTTTGAGATCAATCTTGTGCGTGAATTTTGTTAGTCTTCCTACTTTGCCTCCGAACACAGTGGGAAACTCAGTCTTAAGCTTCTCTGTTTCCGGTCGCTGGGCGTCACTGGTCATTAGGTCTTGAATGATCCCACTAGGATTCAGCTGTATTCCTAGATCGCCTTGGTCTACCCATCCTAGGACCGACGGACCTTTTTCCGCTACATATAACTTGCAGCTGGCGTGTCGTTCCTTGAATACAAACTTCAGGCGTCTGAATCCCACCATCGGGATGGGTTCTCCTGTAAAGGTGACTGGTCGGATGTCTGGGGGCTCCAGCTGGTCCCCAATGTGGTTCTTGAACTGTTCTTCCCACACGCTGCTTTGTATGATGGTGTAGGGGGATCCTGAGTCCGCTACCATCCGTATTGGTACTCCCCCAATCACTAGGTCGCATTGTGGTTTCTTTGACCGGTTGCAATTTATTCCCATCACGTGTTCGTCTACACATAGTATGCTGTCATCATCATCCTCATTCTCTATGTCTTCCACCTCCTCTTGTGTGATATATTTGATGGCCGTTTTCCCTTGCTTGCGGCTACATACTTTCTGGTAGTGCCCTGTTAGTCTGCAAAACATGCATTTGGCTTTGAAGGCTGGACATCGCTTGTCATGGGCTGGGTGCGACCAACTGCCGCACCTGTAGCACATGTCCTTGCTTTCCTTGCCTGGTTTCTTCGCCGGAGACGGTCTGGGCGTCCACCTGGTCTGTGTCCTCGATTCCCCTGACGCTCCTTTGCCTCTCTCCGACGGTTCAGCTTCTGTGACTTTATCCACCGTCAGTCTCGGGTGAGCCTCCTTTTTTGCTGCTTCTGCGCATCTCTTCGATAGCTCCGCCTTTTTTACCATGGCTATCACCTCCTTTAAAGTCGCGTCGCCGTTGACCCACAACTTGTACTGTATCGCTGAGTTGGTGGTGTGCATGACTATTTGGTCTTTGATGAACTCATCATGCAACGCGCCGTATTTACACATGATGACTAATTTCCTCAAGGCCGCTACGTATTCGTCAATGGACTCTCCTTCTACTTGCTTCCTCTGTTGGAAGTTATACATATCGATGGACGTACATACGGCCGGCCTTTAGTGTTTGTTTAAGTCGTCGATTGCATGTTGGAACACGTCGTCATCCGCCGCTTGCCTCGGCGTGGGCACGATGTTCTGGAACACTCTTATTCCTTCCGGTCCCAGGTTGTGCAGCAAAATTCTTCTTTTCCTTTTGCTGGGGAATACTTCTCCCGCCTCGTCTTCTAGGGCTTCTACGTAATTCATAAAGTATTCCCTCCAGTCCTCCCATTTCATCGGCGGTTCTCCCGGTTTGGGTAGAAAGGGGATTGGTGTCGTGAGCGAAGATGGTTGGGTGCACATTTCTGCTCTCCCTTCTGATGACTCGCCTTCACCCCTTGGGCTGCCTGGCACGCTCTGTCTCTGCGGGCGTGGGGGACTTTGGTGTGCCATCGCTCCGCCGCCACTGCTTCGTTCAGCCTGCTCCGCCAGGATCTCCCTCTTCTATAACTTGTTTTCCTTGTGCCTCGGTTTGCTGTGTCCTGAGCGCCTATGCACTCTTGACCACGTGTGTGTAACTGATGCCGCATTCTGTAGTGGCTTGGGAGGTTCACACTCCACCCCGCTGCCCTGCTTGCTACTTGGGTTCCGCTCCCAGGCTGTACCTGCACCTGTGTCGCCTTCCCTGATGTGCCCCGTGGCTTGGTCTTCGCTCGTGGCCCTGGATGAGCCCTGTGCCACCCGACTTGTGTCCCCTTCAGGGTGTTTCTCGAGTTCCAGGCGTCCCCGCTGCCACGCTCTCCCTCCTGAGTACCTGTGGTTAGTCTTTGCGCTGTTTCCTGGATCCTGGCTTTGTGTGCTGTGTTCCGAATACCAGAAGTCTTCCCCCGTTTTTTTTTTTTTTTTTCGGTTCCCACTCCTCGTCGCCATTTGTAGTGGGCTGCTTGCAGGGAAATAAGCACAAGCACTCTCAGGTGTAGAAGGAAACTGTGCACTTTATTACCACCAATAATGTAGCGATATACTTAGGAGAGCGCCGGAGGCCGACTAACTCATGCGCGGCTCGGCACATACTCGTCGCAAAATGGCCGCCTCGCGCCTACGTCATCACGCGCAGCGTGACAACTAGAGCGCAACTCTATAACCTTCTCCCTTACATTCATTCTTCGAAGGCTTCGGAGGCATTCCAAGTTTCCAGGCTTTATTAAAAACACTTCGACCATCTGAGCCTTTACTGACAAGCGCAGGTTATAAAAAACCACAGCACTCAAGCAAAAATCACAGCACTCAAGCAAAAATCACCGCACTCAAGCAAAAATCACAGCACTCTAGCATCTAAGCACACAATGATAGCAATCAAGGAAAGACTGTTTATACCGCTAGGAGCTGCAGCTTGTTAACAATGCGAGCTGGCCATTCATCGTGATTAATTCATGCAAGAGAGTTTGGAAGGTGTGTAAATCAGGGACGTCTTAAGGATTTTGGGGGCCCTGGGCCAAACCTATTTTGGAAATTGTTCAGAACAGGTTTGAATTTATGATTCAGTTTCAACTCTTTCAAGCCCTCTGTAGCCAGGTCTGTGACAGTATACAGGTGCAATTGTCCAATCTAATATTCAGGGATCGTGAAGTGTTTTCAGTTTTGTAACACAGCAGCGGTTCAGTAATATTACTGCCAATAATATCTGGGACATCCTCAAATGTGTCATATGTTTGGTCCCATTGGGATCTAAAAGATAATATTTTTTATGGATGTTGCTTGAAAAATAAACACATTTCTCTGCAAAATGTCTATAATAGACTCTCACACATCACCCACTTAAAAAATATATTAAAGGAAAACGGTATTCAAAACAATCTGTTTAATAATTATTCAAGTTCATCAGGGTAATATTGTCTGCAAAATAGAGCTGGCTCTATCATGGGTCCCCTGAAAGGTTAGGGCCCTGGGCCAGAGCCCACTTTGCCCGTGCCTTAAAACGTCTCTGCCTGTAACCAATTGGCATGCACTCATTTTCACTGAGCCAGTCTCTGAGTTAGACCCTTTCTATGGAATACAAGGTCTAAATAATGATGCCATTCAATGGGGAGCGCAGAAGCAGATGGCAGGGGCGTAGCTGTTAATAGTGCAGGCGGTGCAGTGACACCAGGGCCTGGGGTTCCAGGGAGCCCACACTAATCAGTCAAATGCTGTTTTTTCTATCTAACTGGATGATAGGGGAGACTAATTTCCCTTTGTAATAGGATCCAATGCAGGGCTGGCTTTAGGGCGGACAACCAGTGCAGCCACACTTGGCGGTGACCTTGGGGGAGGGCGGCACTCTGTTTTGAAATAACATGGGCTCAAAAGCACCTGCTGCAGAGTTCCTTGTATATTCCAGCAGCTTTCAGGCAACAATAAAAGTGTCAAGATAATGCTGGTGATTTATGCTCCTGCTGCTGGAGAGAGATCTTTTGTCTAGTGAGAGCTTTGACTCATCATAAAGTTGGGCAGAGATTTACCATGCCTGCTGCAAAGAACGTGCACTATGCAGATCATAGAACTGTTTTTCCCGTGGAGAGATCAGTGGGTCGCTGCTTTTGTCACAGAAATCCTTTTGTTACTCCCAGTTCATAAATTATAATTCTAACATAGCACAGTGGCCTATGAACTGTCATCAAAGAGCTGCATGGTAAAGGCTACAACGTTATGCTTTTTTCCCATCTTTCGTTATCATTATTTTACTAAAAAGAGTTTGTTTAGGTAGAAATACATTATTATTGGTAAAGCCAACCGCAACCAATGAGGTATGTTTTAAAGCCTGAGTTTGTGCTTCTCCAGACCAAACATTCTTAAATATACTGGGGCAGATTTATGAGCCCCTTGCGCCACTTTTGCGTCACTTTTCCCATGTTAAAAGTGACGCAAAAGTGGCGCAAGGGGCTCATAAATCTGCCCCACTGACTGCTGGATGACGTATCATTCCTCCACCTAGAGACCGATTTACTCACATATGATTCATTGTCTCCGTATAATGTGTGCGTTGTAAAGTGCTCTGACACCCTACAGTAGCAGGCGCAATGCTATAAAACAAAGAAATGCACTTGAGAGCGGGGCTATGGAAAGATGAGTGGCACTTTTAGAGGGTGGTAGTGAAGTAATCTGTGGAGAAACAGGTCGTTGGGGCAGGCACAAAAAAAGATTGTCGCAACGACCATCACAAGCGCTAAAGCCAACTTATCCTGGCTGTGCCACTGGCGGAAATAGCTTGTGTCTTAATCTCTTTTCAGAAATTGAACTGAATAAATAGGAAAATAGTCGAGTTAGTGCATGAGTTGATGACAGCATAGCTTGAAAACATAAGGCAGTAATAGCCGTTCGCTCAGTGTTTCCTAGCAGTGCTGCCTATAGCTAGGGGCACTGTAATTATGTGGCAGGGGAGGATGAAATTATGTTGCAGGGTTGACTAAATTATGTGGTTAGAAAAGGTAAATTATCGGGCAAAGGGCTGTCTCAAATAAAGCAATAAGCAACAAAAAGGTGACCTGTAAACCTTTCTGAAGGTCCTTTCTATATATGGCATTGCCAGGTCTTTTGCAACCTTTGATATGTTTGAGCTAGAAATTAAGTACTTTTTTTCTTAAAATCTGCATATTATGCAACAGATGATGGATTATGTGGCAAATGCGGCAAATCCAAAAATAAGTGGAAAACACAGCTGCTGCAAAATCACATCATTCATGTAACCCCGTCTATAGCTCATGCATTAACTTGCCCATTTTCTGGGTTCATATGCTTGCTGTAGGCAGCATAAAGTTGAAAAAATACAAATGCGCGAACCTCATCTGCTTCTACGCTTTGCACTGAATGATAGGACAGAAGGTCATCCATGGTAGAGTCTTGATTCTTTTAGCTTTTTAGGGTTCCTGTTTGGACATTTTTGGGATCTTAGTTAATATACCATATCAGGTGGAAAGGTATTAGTAAAGTGGAAGCTGTGCATCAGTGATTCCTTCCACTTTGTGAATCAGAGTTGTGGGCATCAGGGAAAGAGGCATGACACCACCAATGTCCACTTGCAGCAATTAAAAAAAATGCAACCCCTGTTATTACTTTACAAATGTAAATACAAGGATGGTGGTCTACTGTCCCTCTCAGGCCTCCAAGCCTCCTTTTTCAGATATTCTGAAATACAGTCAAACAGAATATAGCCTAGTCAATAATTATGAGGCAATGCTTCTCCAAATCCTAACAAACTTTATTTTGCACTGTGGATGATTAGTAGACCTGTTGGGGTGCAAAAGTATTCTTGGGTCTCATATAGTTGCTGAACTAAAATTAAATCCCTGATCTGACCCGAACATAGTACATTGGGCTCAACATTCGGTGCACATGCTCAATAAATGTTGACCTCTTTGCTGAGACTACTAACACAAGTGCCAAGCGTGTGACCAATCTGATAGTGGTGAAATGGGCAAACGAAATGGAAAGGAAATTCCTAACAATGTAAAATTACACCATGCAAGAGAGAAAAGACATAGCTATGGGTTCTTCAGTGATATGAGTTTTTAGCACATCATGAACAGGCATCAGAAATACATGCGAGAAGTTGATGACACAAATGCAGTGAAAACAACCTGTACTCAAAAAGAATAATTTGATGGTATGAGCGTCTCAAAAATCTGCAGTACTTTTGCCGTTGCAACAAACCAACATTGTTCAGCAATAAACATTTCACGGTCAATGTAATTACCGGTGAGCCCCAGCGAGCTCTCATTTCGGTTTGTTATTGATGGCATCTGCTGGCTGAGGATTTGCCAGTCTATTTTCGTTTCTGTTTAGAATGCAGGCTCATGCAGGCTGCTGGTGGTTTGTAACTGAAATGTAACAGTACACATGCATCATTAGAAAAGGTTGAAATGGTTGTTTGCTGTAGTGAATAGTTGGTTTCTGCTACAAGCGGTAATTGTTTGAATATGTTTTCAGAGAAGAGAACGGTTCCGCAAATGCATCGGCGGCCCCCAAAAACGGAAAGGAAAAATAAAATGTTAATAAACACTTTTTTTTCCTTTCCAGCCGAGTCTTGGGGGCGGGGCCAGAGGGATGACTGGAGGAGTGGTGGGCCCTGCTTTCAGTGCGCATGACGGCTGGGCCAGTCATCTCAGGCTGGCCAACCGTCATGCACTGTGAAGGTCTCTCCAACCAAGCTTCATTGCTGTGTTGGAGAGAGCAGGCACAGACTCAGGCACAGAGCAACGCAAATCGAGGGCGCTCAGGCCAATCCTGAAGCTGCTCTCATGCATGAGCTGGGCTACCTGCCACTTTATGTACAGAGGTCATGCTGTGGCCTGGTGGTATACTCCAGGCCACTGGAATTATGCGGCAGAGGAGGGCAACATTTTGCTGCATGGTTGCCTAAATAATGAGGCAAGAGAAGGCTCATTTTGTGATAGAATTATTTCATTATATTTTCATTTTTAGGTTTCGCCTGCACAGCATTTGCGTTGTCCTTATGATTAGGTTTTGCCTTCATAGTGCTGGTGCTGTGCTTGGGAAATCTATTGTATATATAAATCTTAAAAGGCTTACATCCCACCCTTGCCTTTAATTGGTTCCTGTGCCAGCCACTTACTTATCCTCCAATTCCATTGGCTGTAACATACTATTTCCTGTTGTTCATCGTGCATTTCTTTTATCAGTCTCCTGTGGCCCAAGTACTGTTCTACTCCGCTTTTGAAGCAAAACTTTTTTTAATGTTTTGTCTGCCCGCGCATAGCAGAGAGCTCTCAATGTGGCCCCCCTCTCATACAGAATTGTGGTCCTCAGATGCTGCAGTGTAGTAATTGCGACCCTCTCCTTCACCGACGTTAGGCTGCACACATACATGTGTCTCTTCACAATGTGCTCTATTTTTTCTTTTAACTTCTCTATGACGTGCGTGCATTCCATATCGTCAGTTTCATGCTGACTCTTCTCTTTGTCGTGCTCACATAGCCTCCGTGATCAGAACAACTAAATACCGTTATTTCCCTAAAATCACAATCGTGCATTTTTCTCTTCTACTTCTTAATTGTATTTTTAAGCCATTGTCGCCACTTCCAGGAGCACAAACTGGAAAATGTGCGTGGTACAGGCAGTAAAGCTTGGGAACCAACTGCACCTCCTCCTTTCCCGACTTTGAATTTTTCTGCCTTGCCGCCCAGCAGTCCTCAACTCTAAGGGCCATCTGATTCCTGTAGTCAGTTCTCTTCCCACCACTCACCACACTATTCAGAACAGTTGCCTTCGTTTTTCCCATTATGTGCATGAGCCTTCGACATTCCAAATGGGTCTCCCAACACCTATGGCAGATCCAAACACAAGTATGCAGTGCACCGAATATAGCGATCGTTGGCACTTTTTCTCGCCTTGCTTATATTTGAATTCATCAGTTTTCAATGTAACAGGCATCTCGCTTTATATTTATCATGGTGCTTTGTGCGATCTACACAGCTCTTTTTATTTCCCTGTTCCCATTGCTACTAACAGGTCGGTGTGTTGTTTTAATGCCCTTGCTCACTTATATTTCTACTTTTTTTATTATTTAATTTTCACATCTTTACTGTGGTGACGGTTTTATAATCTAACTCTAGCGTGTGGGAAGAACAGTTCAAGAACCACATTGGGGACCAGCTGGAGCCCCCAGACATCCGACCAGTCACCTTTACAGGAGAACCCATCCCGATGGTGGGATTCAGACGCCTGAAGTTTGTATTCAAGGAACGACACGCCAGCTGCAAGTTATATGAGATGGGTAGACCAAGGCGATCTAGGAATACAGCTGAATCCTAGTGGGATCATTCAAGTCCTAATGACCAGTGACGCCCAGCGACCGGAAACAGAGAAGCTTAAGACTGAGTTCCCCACTGTGTTCGGAGGCAAAGTAGGAAGACTAACAGAATTCACGCAGAAGATTGATCTCAAACAGGATGCCCGACCAGTGTGTCACAAAGTGAGGAACATACCGCTAGCCATCAGAGAACAGGTGCAACAAGAACTTCATAGGCTGGAAGGAAACGGCATCATTGAGCCGATAACAAGTGCCGAGTGGTTGGCTCCATTGGTGGTCGCCATGAAACCCAACGGAAAAGTTTGTTTATGTGTGGACTTAAGGGAGCTGAACAAGAATATTATAGTGGAAAAGTTCCCTCTGCCAAGGATAGATGAAATGCTAGCCAAGACCAAGGGAGTGAAGTGGTTCTCGACAATAGATCTCACGTCCGCCTACCACCAGATCGCCCTACACCGCACAAGCAGGAGGCTTACATCCTTCATAACCCCCTTTGGGTGCTACCAGTACTGCAGAATGCCGTTCGGACTGGCCTCGGCAGCAGCTGTGTTCCAGAAGTTAATGCACAGACTATTTCGCGAAGTAGAAGGGGTGCAATACTTTCAAGACGACATTCTGATAATGGGCAGGGACAAGGCAGACCATGACACTAAGCTGTCTGCAGTCCTACAGGTGCTGGAACGCAACAGACTCACGGCAGAATGGGAGAAATGCCGGTTTGGGATGAAGTCAGTCACGTACTTAGGGCATGTGATCAGTGTAGGTACTTGATTGGCTGTATGGGTTATTGATTGCTTTTCTGAGTACCTGTATGGGTGTATAAGTGTCTGTGTGAGTGGGTGAGGGGGTCTGTGACTCTCTGCATGGATGAGTGAGTGTGTAAATCACTGGCTGTATGGATTCGTGAGTGCATCTGAGGGGGGCTGTATGGGTGGTTGAGTGCGTATGGCTGTGTCAGTGAGTGAATGGATGTGTCAGTGGTATATGAGTGAGTAACTGCATATGTGAAAGGCAGTATAGGTGAGTGTTGTAGTATATAAGTGACTGTATGTATGAGTGAGTGATTGTGAGAGTGGCTGTATGGGTGAGTGTGTACTTGTGTCAGTGACTGTATAGGTGAGTAAGTATGTGTTAGTATGTGTATGAATAAGTGAGTTGGTGTGTGTATAACTGTATAGGTGAGTAAGTGACTGTGTGATTGACTCAATGGGTGAGTGAGTAGATGTGTGAGTAGCTGTATGAGTGTCTGACAGTGTGTGAGTGGGTGTATGGGTGTATGAGTGGATATGTCAGTGGCTGTATTGGTGGGTGAATGGGTGCATGAGTGGCTGTATGGGTGAGTGAGTGGACCTATGAATCAGTGAGTGGGTATGTAAGTACTGCTATTGGTGTGTCAATGGTTTTGAGAATGGTAGTGTGAAAGTTGGAGTGGGTGTATGAAAGGTTACATAGGGTGTGAGTGATGCATCAGAGATTCTGTAGATGATGTTGTCATTGGTGTTATCGGGGATGTCATCAGTGATGTCACTGACCATGTCATGAGTGATGTAATATGTAAGGGCATAAGCAGTGCATTGCAGGGGCATGAGTTATTGCTAGCTTAGCTTACTATAACTGCTGAATTTCTCTGGTTTTGTACAAGTCAAATATCATTCTAACTATATTGTCCCTGTAACCTTTGTTTTTTTCAGAGTCTATATATATAGATATAGATGTGTGTGTTGGCATCCTTATCTTGATTCATAAGAACAGCACAAGTACTACAAGCAGAATCTAGTATGAATCCCAGATGGCCTCATTTAAGGCATTTTTGCATATTTTGATATGTCAATTAAAATACGTCATTATTGCAAAGGGTCAGGAGGTAAGGGAGCTGGGAGTGCTGCAGCACCCCAAAATAATCATACAAGATTTCAGACTGAGCAATAAAGATGTCTTAAAATTGTATTTTTATCTGGCAATGTTTGCTGTGCTTCAAAGACAGAGGTAAAATGTCCAGCAATATCTTCTGGCAAATGGCTGTTTGTTTTTTTAACCATCTGTAGCATTGGTTCCTCTGCCAACAGTTTGCCTAGCCTCCAAATGTATCACAGGACTTTTTTGTGTGCCAGCATTTAGGTGCCATTCCAGCCTCGCTCCTCCAAGCCTCAGGGGCTTTCTCTCAATAGTGCAGCAGATGAAGTGGCATCGGGGCCCAAGGGTATGAGGGACCTTCTGCACTCCAGTTTGGTTTTATTAGAGCACCTTTGCAGTTGATAAAGCAACTGGTTTGCTTACTTGCAAGAGGCCCCTGGCTCTCCTATGCCACTGCATCACCCTTCATAGTTTCGAGGTATATTGGAGGCATCACACCACCAACATAATGCATCACAGGCTGCAGAGAAGAAGGGATTCTGTCGCCTTCACTCAAATGGGTCTCAGGCTCATGCCCTCACCAATACCCTCCCAATTCACCTTTTCCTCTGTTCAAACAAAGCGCTGCCTTCAACACATCCGTACTTCTCAGTCAGAAAAGTCCTCTATAGCTTTAGCAAAAACAGTGCAAATGTACGATCAGAGATGAATTTAAAAGGAAAAGACACACTGGGGCAGATTTATTAAACTGTCATCCAATGCAGTGCAGCAGCGAAAAATGCTGTGCTGTGTTTCGTGGCAGGGAGGGAGCAGGAGAGCGGCATATCTACAAAGGTATGGCACTCTCCTCCCCTCTCCCTAGCGCTGGTGCAGAATTTTGCTGCAGCGTGCCACACACATACCTTTGCACCATAGTGCAAGGGTGTGTGCGAGAGTCTTCCTTAGGCTTTGTACTGGAAGGGTTCCCTTCCAGTTTAAAGTACTATGCCTGGACATCATTAACTTTTAAAGCTTTTTATTTGTACTTTAGAGGGCAGCACAATGCAAAGTCAGAAAAGAAAGGAGAAATAAAAACATTTCTCCTTTTAATGCCTGGTTTCATAAGGCATTATTTTTTTACGCAAAACCCTGGCTTGCATTTTTGGTAGATAGGGTTTTGCAACACAGAGGCTGGGTGGTTGCATGGGAACACCCATATAATGCCCCCTTAAAGATAAGTGATGCAAAGCAGCGCTGGAAACTAAATAATAAAAAACATTTTGTGCTAGTTTGCGCACAAATACAGAAAATCCCCATCTTTGTATTTTATTGTAGAATGATGAGGCTATAAAAGCCTTCAATTGCATCAGGTTACTGAGTGCCATTTACTGACTATAGTTGGAAGGAGGTTGAAGGTATATGTCCTAAATAAAAAGTCCATTTAACATGTCAATTGGTGTTGACTTTCTCTGACTGCAAAGTGAGATGCTTTTGTAAAGTGAACTATGTAGCTGCAGTAGTTCGAAAGGAAAAGCTGAGGGTGTCACTTTATTCTACAATACAATAACATTTAAATACCAATAAATTAACCGTACAAATGTTTCGAATATATCAGCAGTTTGAAAAGCACACATGAAGCACAATGGTTTTGTAATTCTGGAGTTTGAGGGAAACAGATTTCAATAGGATCAAAACAAATGAAGCCATACTTATTTCCTGAAACCCGATTTCTAGATATGGTTTGTGCACCTTTTATGAGTAAAATTGTATATCTGAGTAAATGTAGTGCCCATTTTAATGGAAAACGTGCTGTCTGTAAAGGATACTGCACTACCATAACATGCTTTAGTAATATATTTGCAGCTGTTTTCTCCAAGAAGCACCACCAGCTACATACTACACCTTTGCCAATTTCCTTTGGGATACATTTGCTACGCTTGTTCTTTGTGTGTCACTTGATTTTTCACTCATCATGCAACGCGCCATATTTACACATGATGACTAATTTCCTCAAGGCCGCTACGTATTCGTCAATGGACTCTCCTTCTACTTGCTTCCTCTGTTGGAAGTTATACCTATTGATGGACGTACATACGGCCGGCCTGTAGTGTTTGTTTAAGTCGTCGATTGCATGTTGGAACACGTCGTCATCCGCCGCTTGCCTCGGCGTGGGCACGATGTTCTGGAACACTCTTATTCCTTCCGGTCCCAGGTTGTGCAGCAAAATTCTTCTTTTCCTTTTGCTGGGGAATGCTTCTCCCGCCTCGTCTTCTAGGGCTTCTACGTAATTCATAAAGTATTCCCTCCAGTCCTCCCATTTCATCGGCGGTTCTCCCGGTTTGGGTAGAAAGGGGATTGGTGTCGTGAGCGAAGATTGTTGGGTGCACATTTCTGCTCTCCCTTCTGGTGACTCGCCTTCACCCCTTGGGCTGCCTGGCACGCTCTGTCTCTGCGGGCGTGGGGGACTTTGGTGTGCCATCGCTCCGCCGCCACTGCTTCGTTCAGCCTGCTACGCCAGGATCTCCCTCTTCTATAACTTGTTTTCCTTGTGCCTCGGTTTGCTGTGTCCTGAGCGCCTATGCACTCTTGACCACGTGTGTGTAACTGGTGCCGCATTCTGTAGTGGCTTGGGAGGTTCACACTCCACCCCGCTGCCCTGCTTGCTACTTGGGTTCCGCTCCCAGGCTGTACCTGCACCTGTGTCGCCTTCCCTGATGTGCCCCGTGGCTTGGTCTTCGCTCGTGGCCCTGGATGAGCCCTGTGCCACCCGACTTGTGTCCCCTTCAGGGTGTTTCTCGAGTTCCAGGCGTCCCCGCTGCCACGCTCTCCCTCCTGAGTACCTGTGGTTAGTCTTTGCGCTGTTTCCTGGATCCTGGCTTTGTGTGCTGTGTTCCGAATACCAGCAGTCTTCCCCGTTTTTTTCTTTATTTTCGGATCCCACTCCTCGTCGCCATTTGTAGTGGGCTGCTTGCAGGGAAATAAGCACAAGCACTCTCAGGTGTAGAAGGAAACTGTGCACTTTATTACCACCAATAAAGTAGTGATATACTTAGGAGAGCGCCGGAGGCCGACTTACTCATGCGCGGCTCGGCACATACTCGTCGCCAAAATGGTCGCCTCGCGCCTACGTCATCACGCGCAGCGTGACAACTAGAGCGCAACTCTATAACCTTCTCCCTTACATTCATTCTTCAAAGGCTTCGGAGGCATTCCAAGTTTCCAGGCTTTATTAAAAACACTTCGACCATCTGAGCCTTTGCTGACCAGCGCAGGTTATAAAAAACCACAGCACTCAAGCAAAAATCACAGCACTCAAGCAAAAATCACCGCACTCAAGCAAAAATCACAGCACTCTAGCATCTAAGCACACAATGATAGCAATCAAGGAAAGACTGTTTATACCTCTAGGAGCTGCAGCTTGTTAACAATGCGAGCTGGCCATTCATCGTGATTAATTCATGCAAGAGAGTTTGGAAGGTGTGTAAATCAGGGACGTCTTAAGGATTTTGGGGGCCCTGGGCCAAACCTATTTTGGAAATTGTTCAGAACAGGTTTGAATTTGTGATTCAGTTTCAACTCTTTCAAGCCCTCTGTAGCCAGGTCTGTGACAGTATACAGGTGCAATTGTCCAATCTAATATTCAGGGATCGTGATGTGTTTTCAGTTTTGTAACACAGCAGCGGTTCAGTAATATTACTGCCAATAATATCTGGGACATCCTCAAATGTTTCATATGTTTGGTCCCATTGGGATCTAAAAGATAATATTTTTTATGGATGTTGCTTGAAAAATAAACACATTTCTCTGCAAAATGCCTATAATAGACTCTCACACATCACCCACTTAAAAAATATATTAAAGGGAAAAGGTATTCAAAACAATCTGTTTAATAATTATTCAAGTTCATCAGGGTAAGATTGTCTGCAAAACAGAGCTGGCTCTATTATGGGTCCCCTGAAAGGTTAGGGCCTTGGACCAGAGCCCACTTTGCCCGTGCCTTAAAACGTCTCTGCCTGTAACCAATTAGCATGCACTCATTTTCAGTGAGCCAGTCTCTGAGTTAGACCCTTTCTATGGAGTACAGGGTCTAAATAATGATGCCATTCAATGGGGAGCGCAGAAGCAGATGGCAGGGGCGTAGCTGTTAATAGTGCAGGCGGTGCAGTGACACCAGGGCCTGGGGTTCCAGGGAGCCCACACTAATCAGTCAAATGCTGTTTTTTCTATCTAACTGGATGATAGGGGAGACTAATTTCCCTTTGTAATAGGACCCAATGCAGGGCTGGCTTTAGGGCGGACGACCAGTGCAGCCACACTTGGCGGTGACCTTGGGGGAGGGCGGCACTCTGTTTTGAAATAACATGGGCTCAAAAGCACCTGCTGCAGAGTTCCTTGTATATTCCAGCAGCTTTCAGGCAACAATAAAAGTGTCAAGATAATGCTGGTGATTAATGCTCCTGCTGCTGGAGAGAGATCTTTTGTCTAGTGAGAGCTTTGACTCATCATAAAGTTGGGCAGAGATTTACCATGCCTGCTGCAAAGAACGTGCACTATGCAAATCATAGAACTGTTTTTGCCGTGGAGAGATCTGTGGGTCGCTGCTTTTGTCACAGAAATCCTTTTGTTACTCCCAGTTCATAAATTATAATTCTAACATAGCACAGTGGCCTATGAACTGTCATCAAAGAGCTGCATGGTAAAGGCTACAACGTTATGCTTTTTTCCCATCTTTCGTTATCATTATTTTACTAAAAAGAGTTTGTTTAGGTAGAAATACATTATTATTGGTAAAGCCAACCGCAACCAATGAGGTATGTTTTAAAGCCTGAGTTTGTGCTTCTCCAGACCAAACATTCTTAAATATACTGGGGCAGATTTATGAGCCCCTTGCGCCACTTTTGCGTCACTTTTCCCATGTTAAAAGTGACGCAAAAGTGGCGCAAGGGGCTCATAAATCTGCCCCACTGACTGCTGGATGACGTATCATTCCTCCACCTAGAGACCGATTTACTCACATATGATTCATTGTCTCCGTATAATGTGTGCGTTGTAAAGTGCTCTGACACCCTACAGTAGCAGGCGCAATGCTATAAAACAAAGAAATGCACTTGAGAGCGGGGCTATGGAAAGATGAGTGGCACTTTTAGAGGGTGGTAGTGAAGTAATCTGTGGAGAAAGAGGTCGTTGGGGCAGGCACAAAAAAAGATTGTCGCAACGACCATCACAAGCGCTAAAGCCAACTTATCCTGGCTGTGCCACTGGCGGAAATAGCTTGTGTCTTAATCTTTTTACAGAAATTGAACTTTCAGCAGAGCATTCAATAAATAGGAAAACATTCGAGTCAGTGCATGAGTTGGTGACGGCATAGCTTGAAAACTTAAGGCAGTAATAGCCGTTCGCTCAGTGTTTCCTAGCAGTGCTGCCTATAGCTAGGGGCACTGTAATTATGTGGCAGGGGAGGATGAAATTATGTTGCAGGGTTGACTAAATTATGTGGTTAGAAAAGGTAAATTATCGGGCAAAGGGCTGTCTCAAATAAAGCAATAAGCAACAAAAAGGTGACCTGTCAACCTTTCTGAAGGTCCTTCCTATATATGGCATTGCCAGGTCGTTTGCAACTTTTGATATGTTTGAGCTACAAATTAAGTACTTTTTAAAAAAAAATCTGCATATTATGCAAAAGATGATGGATTATGTGGCAAATGCGGCAAATCCAAAAATAAGTGGAAAACACAGCTGCTGCAAAATCACATCATTCATGTAACCCTGTCTATAGCTCATGCATTAACTTGCCCATTTTCTGGGTTCATATGCTTACTGTAGGCAGCATAAAGTTGAAAAAATACAAATGCGCGAACCTCTTCTGCTTCTACGCTTTGCACTGAATGATAGGACAGAAGGTCATCCATGGTAGAGTCCTGATTCTTTTAGCTTTTTAGGGTTCCTGTTTGGACATTTTTGGGATCTTAGTTAATATACCATATCAGGTGGAAAGGTATTAGTAAAGTGGAAGCTGTGCATCAGTGATACGGGAGAGAGGCATGACACCACCAATGTCCACTTGCAGCAATTAAAAAACATGCAACCCCTGTTATTACTTTACAAATGTAAATACAAGGATGGTGGTCTACTGTCCCTCTCAGGCCTCCAAGCCTCCTTTTTCAGATATTCTGATATACAGTCAAACAGAATATAGCCTAGTCAATATTTATGAGGCAAAGCTTCTCCAAATCCTAACAAACTTTATTTTGCACTGTGGATGATTAGTAGACCTGTTGGGGTGCACAAGTATTCTTGGGTCTCATATAGTTACTGAACTAAAATTAAATCCCTAATCTGACCCGAACATAGTACATTGGGCTCAACATTCGGTGCACATGCTCAATAAATGTTGACCTCTTTGCTGAGACTACTAACACAAGTGCCAAGCGTGTGACCAATCTGATAGTGGTGAAATGGGCAAACGAAATGGAAAGGAAATTCATAACAATGTAAAATTGCACCATGCAAGAGAGAAAAGACATAGCTATGGGTTCTTCAGTGATATGAGTTTTTAGCACATCATGAACAGGCATCAGAAATACATGCGAGAAGTTGAGGACACAAATGCAGTGAAAACAAACTGTACTTAAAAAGAATAATTTGATGGTATGAGCGTCTCTAAAATCTGCAGTACTTTTGCCGTTGAAACAAACCAACATTGTTCAGCAATAAACATTTCACGGTCAATGTAATTACCGGTGAGCCCCAGCGAGCTCTCATTTCGGTTTGTTATTGATGGCATCTGCTGGCTGAGGATTTGCCAGTCTATTTTTGTTTAGAATGCAGGCTCATGCAGGCTGCTGATGGCTTGTAACTGAAATGTAACAGTACACATGCATCATTAGAAAAGGTTGAAATGGTTGTTTGCTGTAGTGAATAGTTGGTTTCTGCTACAAGCGGTAATTGTTTCAATATGTTTTCAGAGAAGAGAACGGTTCCGCAAATGCATCGGCGGCCCCCCAAAAACGGAAAGGAAAAATAAAATGTTAATAAACACTTTTTTTCCCTTTCCAGCCGAGTCTTGGGGGCGGGGCCAGAGGGATGACTGGAGGAGTGGTGGGCCCTGCTTCCAGTGCGCATGACAGCTGGGCCAGTCATCTCAGGCTGGCCAACCGTCATGCACTGTGAAGGTCTCTCCAACCAAGCTTCATTGCTGTGTTGGAGAGAGCAGGCACAGACTCAGGCAAAGAGCAACGCAAATCGAGGGCGCTCGGGCCAATCCTGAAGCTGCTCTCATGCATGAGCTTGGCTACCTGCCACTTTATGTACAGAGGTCATGCTGTGGCCTGGTGGTATACTCCAGGCCACTGGAATTATGCGGCAGAGGAGGGCAACATTTTGCTGCATGGTTGCCTAAATAATGAGGCAAGAGAAGGCTCATATTGTGATAGAATTATTTCATTATATTTTCATTTTTAGGTTTCGCCTGCACAGCATTTGCGTTGTGCTTATGATTAGGTGTTGCCTTCATAGTGCTGGTGCTGTGCTTGGGAAATCTATTGTATATATAAATCTTAAAAGGCTTACATCCCACCCTTGCCTTTAGTTGGTTCCTGTGCCAGCCACTTACTTATCCTCCATTTCCATTGGCTGTAGCATACTATTTCCTGTTGTTCATCGTGTATTTCTTTTATCAGTCTCCTGTGGCCCAAGTACTGTTCTACTCCGCTTTTGAAGCAAAACTTTTTTTAATGTTTTGTCTGCCCGCGCATAGCAGAGAGCTCTCAATGTGGCCCCCCTCTCATACAGAATTGTGGTCCTCAGATGCTGCAGTGTAGTAATTGCGACCCTCTCCTTCACCGACGTTAGGCTGCACACATACATGTGTCTCTTCACAATGTGCTCTATTTTTTCTTTTAACTTCTCTATGACGTGCGTGCATTCCATATCGTCAGTTTCATGCTGACTCTTCTCTTTGTCGTGCTCACATAGCCTCCGTGATCAGAACAACTAAATACCGTTATTTCCCTAAAATCACAATCGTGCATTTTTCTCTTCTACTTCTTAATTGTATTTTTAAGCCATTGTCGCCACTTCCAGGAGCACAAACTGGAAAATGTGCGTGGTACAGGCAGTAAAGCTTGGGAACCAACTGCACCTCCTCCTTTCCCGACTTTGAATTTTTCTGCCTTGCCGCCCAGCAGTCCTCAACTCTAAGGGCCATCTGATTCCTGTAGTCAGTTCTCTTCCCACCACTCACCACACTATTCAGAACAGTTGCCTTCGTTTTTCCCATTATGTGCATGAGCCTTCGACATTCCAAATGGGTCTCCCAACACCTATGGCAGATCCAAACACAAGTATGCAGTGCACCGAATATAGCGATCGTTGGCCCTTTTTCTCGCCTTGCTTATATTTGAATTCATCAGTTTTCAATGTAACAGGCATCTCGCTTTATATTTATCATGGTGCTTTGTGCGATCTACACAGCTCTTTTTATTTCCCTGTTCCCATTGCTACTAACAGGTCGGTGTGTTGTTTTAATGCCCTTGCTCACTTATATTTCTACTTTTTTTATTATTTAATTTTCACATCTTTACTGTGGTGACGGTTTTATAATCTAACTCTACATCTGAGCTGAATTCATCAGTTTTCAATGTAACAGGCATCTCGCTTTATATTTATCATGGTGCTTTGTGCGATCTACACAGCTCTTTTTATTTCCCTGTTCCCATTGCTACTAACAGGTCGGTGTGTTGTTTTAATGCCCTTGCTCACTTATATTTCTACTTTTTTTATTATTTAATTTTCACATCTTTACTGTGGTGACGGTTTTATAATCTAACTCTAGCGTGTGGGAAGAACAGTTCAAGAACCACATTGGGGACCAGCTGGAGCCCCCAGACATCCGACCAGTCACCTTTACAGGAGAACCCATCCCGATGGTGGGATTCAGACGCCTGAAGTTTGTATTCAAGGAACGACACGCCAGCTGCAAGTTATATGAGATGGGTAGACCAAGGCGATCTAGGAATACAGCTGAATCCTAGTGGGATCATTCAAGTCCTAATGACCAGTGACGCCCAGCGACCGGAAACAGAGAAGCTTAAGACTGAGTTCCCCACTGTGTTCGGAGGCAAAGTAGGAAGACTAACAAAATTCACGCACAAGATTGATCTCAAACAGGATGCCCGACCAGTGTGTCACAAAGTGAGGAACATACCGCTAGCCATCAGAGAACAGGTGCAACAAGAACTTCATAGGCTGGAAGGAAACGGCATCATTGAGCCGATAACAAGTGCCGAGTGGTTGGCTCCATTGGTGGTCGCCATGAAACCCAACGGAAAAGTTTGTTTATGTGTGGACTTAAGGGAGCTGAACAAGAATATCATAGTGGAAAAGTTCCCTCTGCCAAGGATAGATGAAATGCTAGCCAAGACCAAGGGAGTGAAGTGGTTCTCGACAATAGATCTCACGTCCGCCTACCACCAGATCGCCCTACACCGCACAAGCAGGAGGCTGACATCCTTCATAACCCCCTTTGGGTGCTACCAGTACTGCAGAATGCCGTTCGGACTGGCCTCGGCAGCAGCTGTGTTCCAGAAGTTAATGCACAGACTATTTCGCGAAGTAGAAGGGGTGCAATACTTTCAAGACGACATTCTGATAATGGGCAGGGACAAGGCAGATCATGACACTAAGCTGTCTGCAGTCCTACAGGTGCTGGAACGCAACAGACTCACGGCAGAATGGGAGAAATGCCGGTTTGGGATGAAGTCAGTCACGTACTTAGGGCATGTGATCAGTGTAGGTACTTGATTGGCTGTATGGGTTATTGATTGCTTTTCTGAGTACCTGTATGGGTGTATAAGTGTCTGTGTGAGTGGGTGAGGGGGTCTGTGACTCTCTGCATGGATGAGTGAGTGTGTAAATCACTGGCTGTATGGATTCGTGAGTGCATCTGAGGGGGGCTGTATGGGTGGTTGAGTGCGTATGGCTGTGTCAGTGAGTGAATGGATGTGTCAGTGGTATATGAGTGAGTAACTGCATATGTGAAAGGCAGTATAGGTGAGTGTTGTAGTATATAAGTGACTGTATGTATGAGTGAGTGATTGTGAGAGTGGCTGTATGGGTGAGTGTGTACTTGTGTCAGTGACTGTATAGGTGAGTAAGTATGTGTTAGTATGTGTATGAATAAGTGAGTTGGTGTGTGTATAACTGTATAGGTGAGTAAGTGACTGTGTGATTGACTCAATGGGTGAGTGAGTAGATGTGTGAGTAGCTGTATGAGTGTCTGACAGTGTGTGAGTGGGTGTATGGGTGTATGAGTGGATATGTCAGTGGCTGTATTGGTGGGTGAATGGGTGCATGAGTGGCTGTATGGGTGAGTGAGTGGACCTATGAATCAGTGAGTGGGTATGTAAGTACTGCTATGGGTGTGTCAATGGTTTTGAGAATGGTAGTGTGAAAGTTGGAGTGGGTGTATGAAAGGTTACATAGGGTGTGAGTGATGCATCAGAGATTCTGTAGATGATGTTGTCATTGATGTTATCGGGGATGTCATCAGTGATGTCACTGACCATGTCATGAGTGATGTAATATGTAAGGGCATAAGCAGTGCATTGCAGGGGCATGAGTTATTGCTAGCTTAGCTTACTATAACTGCTGAATTTCTCTGGTTTTGTACAAGTCAAATATCATTCTAACTATATTGTCCCTGTAACCTTTGTTTTTTTCAGAGTCTATATATATAGATATAGATGTGTGTGTTGGCATCCTTATCTTGATTCATAAGAACAGCACAAGTACTACAAGCAGAATCTAGAATGAATCCCAGATGGCCTCATTTAAGGCATTTTTGCATATTTTGATATGTCAATTAAAATACGTCATTATTGCAAAGGGTCAGGAGGTAAGGGAGCTGGGAGTGCTGCAGCACCCCAAAATAATCATACAAGATTTCAGACTGAGCAATAAAGATGTCTTAAAATTGTATTTTTATCTGGCAATGTTTGCTGTGCTTCAAAGACAGAGGTAAAATGTCCAGCAATATCTTCTGGCAAATGGCTGTTTGTTTTTTTAACCATCTGTAGCATTGGTTCCTCTGCCAACAGTTTGCCTAGCCTCCAAATGTATCACAGGACTTTTTTGTGTGCCAGCATTTAGGTGCCATTCCAGCCTCGCTCCTCCAAGCCTCAGGGGCTTTCTCTCAATAGTGCAGCAGATGAAGTGGCATCGGGGCCCAAGGGTATGAGGGACCTTCTGCACTCCAGTTTGGTTTTATTAGAGCACCTTTGCAGTTGATAAAGCAACTGGTTTGCTTACTTGCAAGAGGCCCCTGGCTCTCCTATGCCACTGCATCACCCTTCATAGTTTCGAGGTATATTGGAGGCATCACACCACCAACATAATGCATCACAGGCTGCAGAGAAGAAGGGATTCTGTCGCCTTCACTCAAATGGGTCTCAGGCTCATGCCCTCACCAATACCCTCCCAATTCACCTTTTCCTCTGCTCAAACAAAGCGCTGCCTTCAACACATCCGTACTTCTCAGTCAGAAAAGTCCTCTATAGCTTTAGCAAAAACAGTGCAAATGTACGATCAGAGATGAATTGAAAAGGAAAAGACACACTGGGGCAGATTTATTAAACTGTCATCCAATGCAGTGCAGCAGCGAAAAATGCTGTGCTGTGTTTCGTGGCAAGGAGGGAGCAGGAGAGCGCCATATCTACAAAGGTATGGCACTCTCCTCCCCTCTCCCTAGCGCTGGTGCAGAATTTTGCTGCAGCGTGCCACACACATACCTTTGCACCATAGTGCAAGGGTGTGTGTGAGAGTCTTCCTTAGGCTTTGTACTGGAAGGGTTCCCTTCCAGTTTAAAGTACTATGCCTGGACATCATTAACTTTTAAAACTTTTTATTTGTACTTTAGAGGGCAGCACAATGCAAAGTCAGAAAAGAAAGGAGAAATAAAAACATTTCTCCTTTTAATGCCTGGTTTCATAAGGCATTATTTTTTTACGCAAAACCCTGGCTTGCATTTTTGGTAGATAGGGTTTTGCAACACAGAGGCTGGGTGGTTGCATGGGAACACCCATATAATGCCCCCTTAAAGATAAGTGATGCAAAGCAGCGCTGGAAACTAAATAATAAAAAACATTTTGTGCTAGTTTGCGCACAAATACAGAAAATCCCCATCTTTGTATTTTATTGTAGAATGATGAGGCTATAAAAGCCTTAAATTGCATCAGGTTACTGAGTGCCATTTACTGACTATAGTTGGAAGGAGGTTGAAGGTATATGTCCTAAATAAAAAGTCCATTTAACATGTCAATTGGTGTTGACTTTCTCTGACTGCAAAGTGAGATGCTTTTGTAAAGTGAACTATGTAGCTGCAGTAGTTCGAAAGGAAAAGCTGAGGGTGTCACTTTATTCTACAATACAATAACATTTAAATACCAATAAATTAACCGTACAAATGTTTCGAATATATCAGCAGTTTGAAAAGCACACATGAAGCACAATGGTTTTGTAATTCTGGAGTTTGAGGGAAACAGATTTCAATAGGATCAAAACAAATGAAGCCATACTTATTTCCTGAAACCCGATTTCTAGATATGGTTTGTGCACCTTTTATTAGTAAAATTGTATATCTGAGTAAATGTAGTGCCCATTTTAATGGAAAACGTGCTGTCTGTAAAGGATACTGCACTACCATAACATGCTTTAGTAATATATTTGCAGCTGTTTTCTCCAAGAAGCACCACCAGCTACATACTACACCTTTGCCAATTTCCTTTGGGATACATTTGCTACGCTTGTTCTTTGTGTGTCACTTGATTTTTCACTCATCATGCAACGCGCCATATTTACACATGATGACTAATTTCCTCAAGGCCGCTACGTATTCGTCAATGGACTCTCCTTCTACTTGCTTCCTCTGTTGGAAGTTATACCTATTGATGGACGTACATACGGCCGGCCTGTAGTGTTTGTTTAAGTCGTCGATTGCATGTTGGAACACGTCGTCATCCGCCGCTTGCCTCGGCGTGGGCACGATGTTCTAGAACACTCTTATTCCTTCTGGTCCCAGGTTGTGCAGCAAAATTCTTCTTTTCCTTTTGCTGGGGAATGCTTCTCCCGCCTCGTCTTCTAGGGCTTCTACGTAATTCATAAAGTATTCCCTCCAGTCCTCCCATTTCATCGGCGGTTCTCCCGGTTTGGGTAGAAAGGGGATTGGTGTCGTGAGCGAAGATTGTTGGGTGCACATTTCTGATCTCCCTTCTGGTGACTCGCCTTCACCCCTTGGGCTGCCTGGCACGCTCTGTCTCTGCGGGCGTGGGGGACTTTGGTGTGCCATCGCTCCGCCGCCACTGCTTCGTTCAGCCTGCTACGCCAGGATCTCCCTCTTCTATAACTTGTTTTCCTTGTGCCTCGGTTTGCTGTGTCCTGAGCGCCTATGCACTCTTGACCACGTGTGTGTAACTGGTGCCGCATTCTGTAGTGGCTTGGGAGGTTCACACTCCACCCCGCTGCCCTGCTTGCTACTTGGGTTCCGCTCCCAGGCTGTACCTGCACCTGTGTCGCCTTCCCTGATGTGCCCCGTGGCTTGGTCTTCGCTCGTGGCCCTGGATGAGCCCTGTGCCACCCGACTTGTGTCCCCTTCAGGGTGTTTCTCGAGTTCCAGGCGTCCCCGCTGCCACGCTCTCCCTCCTGAGTACCTGTGGCTAGTCTTTGCGCTGTTTCCTGGATCCTGGCTTTGTGTGCTGTGTTCCGAATACCAGCAGTCTTCCCCGTTTTTTTCTTTATTTTCGGATCCCACTCCTCGTCGCCATTTGTAGTGGGCTGCTTGCAGGGAAATAAGCACAAGCACTCTCAGGTGTAGAAGGAAACTGTGCACTTTATTACCACCAATAAAGTAGTGATATACTTAGGAGAGCGCCGGAGGCCGACTTACTCATGCGCGGCTCGGCACATACTCGTCGCCAAAATGGCCGCCTCGCGCCTACGTCATCACGCGCAGCGTGACAACTAGAGCGCAACTCTATAACCTTCTCCCTTACATTCATTCTTCAAAGTCTTCGGAGGCATTCCAAGTTTCCAGGCTTTATTAAAAACACTTCGACCATCTGAGCCTTTGCTGACCAGCGCAGGTTATAAAAAACCACAGCACTCAAGCAAAAATCACAGCACTCAAGCAAAAATCACCGCACTCAAGCAAAAATCACAGCACTCTAGCATCTAAGCACACAATGATAGCAATCAAGGAAAGACTGTTTATACCTCTAGGAGCTGCAGCTTGTTAACAATGCGAGCTGGCCATTCATCGTGATTAATTCATGCAAGAGAGTTTGGAAGGTGTGTAAATCAGGGACGTCTTAAGGATTTTGGGGGCCCTGGGCCAAACCTATTTTGGAAATTGTTCAGAACAGGTTTGAATTTGTGATTCAGTTTCAACTCTTTCAAGCCCTCTGTAGCCAGGTCTGTGACAGTATACAGGTGCAATTGTCCAATCTAATATTCAGGGATCGTGATGTGTTTTCAGTTTTGTAACACAGCAGCGGTTCAGTAATATTACTGCCAATAATATCTGGGACATCCTCAAATGTTTCATATGTTTGGTCCCATTGGGATCTAAAAGATAATATTTTTTATGGATGTTGCTTGAAAAATAAACACATTTCTCTGCAAAATGCCTATAATAGACTCTCACACATCACCCACTTAAAAAATATATTAAAGGGAAACGGTATTCAAAACAATCTGTTTAATAATTATTCAAGTTCATCAGGGTAAGATTGTCTGCAAAACAGAGCTGGCTCTATTATGGGTCCCCTGAAAGGTTAGGGCCCTGGACCAGAGCCCACTTTGCCCGTGCCTTAAAACGTCTCTGCCTGTAACCAATTAGCATGCACTCATTTTCAGTGAGCCAGTCTCTGAGTTAGACCCTTTCTATGGAGTACAGGGTCTAAATAATGATGCCATTCAATGGGGAGCGCAGAAGCAGATGGCAGGGGCGTAGCTGTTAATAGTGCAGGCGGTGCAGTGACACCAGGGCCTGGGGTTCCAGGGAGCCCACACTAATCAGTCAAATGCTGTTTTTTCTATCTAACTGGATGATAGGGGAGACTAATTTCCCTTTGTAATAGGATCCAATGCAGGGCTGGCTTTAGGGCGGACAACCAGTGCAGCCACACTTGGCGGTGACCTTGGGGGAGGGCGGCACTCTGTTTTGAAATAACATGGGCTCAAAAGCACCTGCTGCAGAGTTCCTTGTATATTCCAGCAGCTTTCAGGCAACAATAAAAGTGTCAAGATAATGCTGGTGATTAATGCTCCTGCTGCTGGAGAGAGATCTTTTGTCTAGTGAGAGCTTTGACTCATCATAAAGTTGGGCAGAGATTTACCATGCCTGCTGCAAAGAACGTGCACTATGCAAATCATAGAACTGTTTTTGCCGTGGAGAGATCAGTGGGTCGCTGCTTTTGTCACAGAAATCCTTTTGTTACTCCCAGTTCATAAATTATAATTCTAACATAGCACAGTGGCCTATGAACTGTCATCAAAGAGCTGCATGGTAAAGGCTACAACGTTATGCTTTTTTCCCATCTTTCGTTATCATTATTTTACTAAAAAGAGTTTGTTTAGGTAGAAATACATTATTATTGGTAAAGCCAACCGCAACCAATGAGGTATGTTTTAAAGCCTGAGTTTGTGCTTCTCCAGACCAAACATTCTTAAATATACTGGGGCAGATTTATGAGCCCCTTGCGCCACTTTTGCGTCACTTTTCCCATGTTAAAAGTGACGCAAAAGTGGCGCAAGGGGCTCATAAATCTGCCCCACTGACTGCTGGATGACGTATCATTCCTCCACCTAGAGACCGATTTACTCACATATGATTCATTGTCTCCGTATAATGTGTGCGTTGTAAAGTGCTCTGACACCCTACAGTAGCAGGCGCAATGCTATAAAACAAAGAAATGCACTTGAGAGCGGGGCTATGGAAAGATGAGTGGCACTTTTAGAGGGTGGTAGTGAAGTAATCTGTGGAGAAAGAGGTCGTTGGGGCAGGCACAAAAAAAGATTGTCGCAACGACCATCACAAGCGCTAAAGCCAACTTATCCTGGCTGTGCCACTGGCGGAAATAGCTTGTGTCTTAATCTTTTTACAGAAATTGAACTTTCAGCAGAGCATTCAATAAATAGGAAAACATTCGAGGCAGTGCATGAGTTGGTGACGGCATAGCTTGAAAACTTAAGGCAGTAATAGCCGTTCGCTCAGTGTTTCCTAGCAGTGCTGCCTATAGCTAGGGGCACTGTAATTATGTGGCAGGGGAGGATGAAATTATGTTGCAGGGTTGACTAAATTATGTGGTTAGAAAAGGTAAATTATCGGGCAAAGGGCTGTCTCAAATAAAGCAATAAGCAACAAAAAGGTGACCTGTCAACCTTTCTGAAGGTCCTTCCTATATATGGCATTGCCAGGTCGTTTGCAACTTTTGATATGTTTGAGCTACAAATTAAGTACTTTTTAAAAAAAAATCTGCATATTATGCAACAGATGATGGATTATGTGGCAAATGCGGCAAATCCAAAAATAAGTGGAAAACACAGCTGCTGCAAAATCACATCATTCATGTAACCCTGTCTATAGCTCATGCATTAACTTGCCCATTTTCTGGGTTCATATGCTTACTGTAGGCAGCATAAAGTTGAAAAAATACAAATGCGCCAACCTCATCTGCTTCTACGCTTTGCACTGAATGATAGGACAGAAGGTCATCCATGGTAGAGTCCTGATTCTTTTAGCTTTTTAGGGTTCCTGTTTGGACATTTTTGGGATCTTAGTTAATATACCATATCAGGTGGAAAGGTATTAGTAAAGTGGAAGCTGTGCATCAGTGATACGGGAGAGAGGCATGACACCACCAATGTCCACTTGCAGCAATTAAAAAACATGCAACCCCTGTTATTACTTTACAAATGTAAATACAAGGATGGTGGTCTACTGTCCCTCTCAGGCCTCCAAGCCTCCTTTTTCAGATATTCTTAAATACAGTCAAACAGAATATAGCCTAGTCAATATTTATGAGGCAAAGCTTCTCCAAATCCTAACAAACTTTATTTTGCACTGTGGATGATTAGTAGACCTGTTGGGGTGCACAAGTATTCTTGGGTCTCATATAGTTACTGAACTAAAATTAAATCCCTAATCTGACCCGAACATAGTACATTGGGCTCAACATTCGGTGCACATGCTCAATAAATGTTGACCTCTTTGCTGAGACTACTAACACAAGTGCCAAGCGTGTGACCAATCTGATAGTGGTGAAATGGGCAAACGAAATGGAAAGGAAATTCATAACAATGTAAAATTGCACCATGCAAGAGAGAAAAGACATAGCTATGGGTTCTTCAGTGATATGAGTTTTTAGCACATCATGAACAGGCATCAGAAATACATGCGAGAAGTTGAGGACACAAATGCAGTGAAAACAAACTGTACTTAAAAAGAATAATTTGATGGTATGAGCGTCTCTAAAATCTGCAGTACTTTTGCCGTTGAAACAAACCAACATTGTTCAGCAATAAACATTTCACGGTCAATGTAATTACCGGTGAGCCCCAGCGAGCTCTCATTTCGGTTTGTTATTGATGGCATCTGCTGGCTGAGGATTTGCCAGTCTATTTTTGTTTAGAATGCAGGCTCATGCAGGCTGCTGATGGCTTGTAACTGAAATGTAACAGTACACATGCATCATTAGAAAAGGTTGAAATGGTTGTTTGCTGTAGTGAATAGTTGGTTTCTGCTACAAGCGGTAATTGTTTCAATATGTTTTCAGAGAAGAGAACGGTTCCGCAAATGCATCGGCGGCCCCCCAAAAACGGAAAGGAAAAATAAAATGTTAATAAACACTTTTTTTCCCTTTCCAGCCGAGTCTTGGGGGCGGGGCCAGAGGGATGACTGGAGGAGTGGTGGGCCCTGCTTCCAGTGCGCATGACAGCTGGGCCAGTCATCTCAGGCTGGCCAACCGTCATGCACTGTGAAGGTCTCTCCAACCAAGCTTCATTGCTGTGTTGGAGAGAGCAGGCACAGACTCAGGCAAAGAGCAACGCAAATCGAGGGCGCTCGGGCCAATCCTGAAGCTGCTCTCATGCATGAGCTTGGCTACCTGCCACTTTATGTACAGAGGTCATGCTGTGGCCTGGTGGTATACTCCAGGCCACTGGAATTATGCGGCAGAGGAGGGCAACATTTTGCTGCATGGTTGCCTAAATAATGAGGCAAGAGAAGGCTCATTTTGTGATAGAATTATTTCATTATATTTTCATTTTTAGGTTTCGCCTGCACAGCATTTGCGTTGTGCTTATGATTAGGTGTTGCCTTCATAGTGCTGGTGCTGTGCTTGGGAAATCTATTGTATATATAAATCTTAAAAGGCTTACATCCCACCCTTGCCTTTAGTTGGTTCCTGTGCCAGCCACTTACTTATCCTCCATTTCCATTGGCTGTAGCATACTATTTCCTGTTGTTCATCGTGTATTTCTTTTATCAGTCTCCTGTGGCCCAAGTACTGTTCTACTCCGCTTTTGAAGCAAAACTTTTTTTAATGTTTTGTCTGCCCGCGCATAGCAGAGAGCTCTCAATGTGGCCCCCCTCTCATACAGAATTGCGGTCCACAGATGCTGCAGTGTAGTAAATGTATGTGTCTTGTAAAGCGCACTGCTGCCCTGAGGCGTCCTGGCGCTGTAGACCGCTGGGGAACCCGTCCTGGCTATCCCTGTGAGATGGTCCCTCCAGGGTATCTCCAAGGTGAAACCAGGCATCCCCAGCGAATGTGGGGGGCCGTTGTGGAGATGAGGCAAGCTAATGCCCAGAATTGCCGAGTGTGTTCCTGGTTAGAGTAGGTACCGAGGCAAGAATTATCGAGTCCGTTTTGACCCTGGTCCACGACCCTGCCGCGTCGGGAATTGAACCCTGGTCCCTGGCTGATTCTCTGCTTACGGATCTGCCGCCTCTAACCAGTGAGCCACACCTCTCCACAGTGATTGCGATCCTCTCCTTCACCGACGTTAGGCTGCACACATGAGTGTGTCTCTTCACAATGCGCTATATTTTTTCTTTTAACTTCTCTATGACGTGCGTGCATTCCATATCATCAGTTTCATGCTGACTCTTCTCTTTGTCGTGCTCACATAGCCTCCGTGAGCAGAACAACTAAATACCGTTATTTCCCTAAAATCACAATCGTGCATTTTTCTCTTCTACTTCTTAATTGTATTTTTAAGCCATTGTTGCCACTTCCAGGAGCACAAACTGGAAAACGTGCGTGATACAGGCAGTAAAGCTGGGGAACCAACTGCACCTCCTCCGCTCCCGACTTTGAATTTTTCTGCCTTGCCGCCCAGCAGTCCTCAACTCTAAGGGCCATCTGATTCCTGTAGTCAGTTCTCTTCCCACCACTCACCACACTATTCAGAACAGTTGCCTTCGTTTTTCCCATTATGTGCATGAGCCTTCGACATTCCAAATGGGTCTCCCAACACCTATGGCAGATCCAAACACACGTATGCAGTGCACCGAATATAGCGATCGTTGGCACTTTTTCTCGCCTTGCTTATATTTGAATTCATCAGTTTTCAATGTAACAGGCATCTCGCTTTATATTTATCATGGTGCTTTGTGCGATCTGCACAGCTCTTTTTATTTCCCTGTTCACATTGCTACTAACAGGTCGGTGTGTTGTTTTAATGCCCTTGCTCACTTTTATTTCTATTTTTTTTATTAATTAATTTTCACATCTTTACTGTGGTGACGGTTTTATGATCTAACTCTACATCTGAGCTGAGCTTCTAATAGCACAATGCTTTTTTCACATTAACAACGTCATACTTTTGAATTAACTCCAGTGATGACACAAGCACTTATTTGGCTCTTTTTTGTGCTGATCATTTCTTAGCTTAATGCTCTATCTGCACCAATAGCTTCACACCTTTGGGCTTTCCTAGTGACTGCATTAAATACGGCTGTTCACCTTGCTTGGCGGCATTTCTTTAATAATTATCTTTTCTGTTTCTCTTTTCATATTTTGCTTTTGTCCAGACTGAGCTGCAACTGTGAGCGCCCTTATCACATGGGTTCACCATGCCTTTCTATGATTACCTATTTACTTTTCCTATTCCTTTTATATGGACACCCCTTGACTTTTCTTTATACTATCTTCTATATCCAGTGGTTTTTGTTTTTTGTTATTTTTGGTTAACACATTTATTTATTTATGAGTTTTCTCATGCAGACACTGTGACACCACCTTAAATCTTGGTTTATTCTTTTGCAGTGATTTCTTATTTGACATACAACTGTCAAATTTGATTTACTTCATCTATGATTTGACCCCAAATTGTATTGTGTTCAGAAAGTTAAATCGCTCTGTAAATATTGTGATTATTTGTCGCTGGAATCCTTGATGTAAATAACAATACTTGCTTTCATTGGATTTTTAAAAATAATACATTTGCCATTTTTATGTTCAGATTGTGTTCACAGATGTCCTATGCGGCCAAGAATAATATTTACATTTATTCTTTTGAAAATAAGAACAGTATTTTCTGTGCATAAATTATTGCTTCGGTATGAGAATTTGTCTTTGTTTTCCTATTTCTCACATCTTTCCACACTAGTTAGCCTTATCTTTATGAGGATCTCTGCACCGTTGCATGTTAGGTCATCACTGCGTTTGTAGGTTTCACCTGCACTGAAATCTATTGTATTTTATATAATTCTTAAAAGGGGCTTATATCCCACCTTTGCTTTTCATCGTTCGTGTGCTTGCCACACAAAAAAGTATTATTAATCCCATAGGTGAAACCTATTGTATTTTCCAATGCTTGTGATATAGGCTAACCGGTGATTTCTAACCTTTTGACATCTGTGCACCCCGACTGAATCGCTTACTGGAAGCCAGTAACCCTGCCTCAGCAAATTGCACGATGTGAACCTTAAAGCAAAGAACACAAATACAGAAACAAGTGCATCATACAAATGCACACATTATACACAAATCATGCATAAATTCAGTGGTGCAGGAGCAATTTTCAGAGTAGGGGTGCTGCCATTCATTTGACATCACAGAAGTCATAGGGATTGTGAAAAATCAAGTGACACACAAAGAACAAGCGCAGCAAATGTATCCCAAAAGAAAATGGCAAAGGTGTAGTATGTAGCTGGTGGTGCTTCTTGGAGAAAACAGCCGCAAATATATTACTAAAGCATGTTATGGTAGAGCAGTATCCTTTACAGACAGCACATTTTCCATTAAAATGGGCACTACATTTACTCAGATATACAATTTTACTAATAAAAGGTGCACAAACCATATCTAGAAATCAGGTTTCAGGAAATAAGTATGGCTTCATTTGTTTTGATCCCATTGAAATCTGTTTCCCTCAAACTCCAGAATTACAAAAACATTGTGCTTCATGTGTGCTTTTCAAACTGCTGATATATTCGAAACATTTGTACGGTTAATTTATTGGTATTTAAATGTTATTGTATTGTAGAATAAAGTGACACCCTCAGTTTTTCCTTTCGAACTACTGCACCTACATAGTTCACTTTACAAAAGCATCTCACTTTGCAGTCAGAGAAAGTCAACACCAATTGACATGTTCAATGGACTTTTTATTTAGGACATATACCTTCAACCTCCTTCCAACTATAGAGTCAGTAAATGGCACTCAGTAACCTGATGCAATTGAAGGCTTTTATAGCCTCATCATTCTACAATAAAATACAATGATGGGGATGTTCTGTATTTGCGCGCAAACTAGCGCAAAATGTTTTTTATTATTTAGTTTCCAGCGCTGCTTTGCATCACTTATCTTTAAGGGGGCGCTACATGCGTGTTCCCATGCAACCACCCACCCTCTGTGATGCAAAACCCTATCTACCGAAAATGCAAGCCAGGGTTTTGCGTAAAAAAATAATGCCTTATGAAACCAGGCATTAAAAGGAGAAATGTTTTTATTTCTCCTTTCTTTTCTGACTTTGCATTGTGCTGAACTCTAAAGTACAAATAAAAAGTTTTAAAAGTTAATGTTGTCTAGGCATAGTACTTTAAACTGGAAGGGAACCCTTCCAGTACAAAGCCTAAGGAAGACTCTCGCACAAACCCTTGCACTATGGTGCAAAGGTATGTGTGTGGCACACTGCAGCACAATTCTGCACCCACACTAGGGAGAGGGAGGAGAGTGCCATACCTTTGTAGATATGGCGCTCTCCTGCTCCCTCCTTGCCACGAAACACAGCACAGCATTTTTCGCTGCTGCACTGCATTGGATGACAGTTTGATAAATCTGCCCCAGTGTGTCTTTTACTTTTCAATTCATCTCTGATCGTACATTTGCACTGTTTTTGCTAAAGCCATAGAGGACTTTTCTGACTGAGAAGTACGGATGTGTTGAAGGCAGCGCTTTGTTTGAACAGAGGCAAAGGTGAATTGGGAGGGTATTGGTGAGGGCATGAGCCTGGGACCCATTTGAGTGAAGGCGACAGAATCCCTTCTTCTCTGCAGCCTGTGGTGCATTATGCTGGTGGTGTGATGCCTCCAACATACCTCGAAACTATGAAGGGTGATGCAGTGGCATAGGAGAGCCAGGGGCCTCTTGCAAGTAAGCAAACCAGTTGCTTTGTCAACTGCTAAGGTGCTCTAATAAAACCAAACCGGAGTGCAGAAGGCCCCTCATACCCTTGGGCCCCGATGCCACTTCACCTGCTGCACTATTGAGAGAAAGCCCCTGAGGCTTGGAGGAGCGAGGCTGGAATGGCACCTAAATGCTGGCACACAAAAAAGTCCTGTGATGCATTTGGAGGCTAGGCAAACTGTTGGCAAAGGAACCAATGCTACAGATGATTAAAAGAACAAACAGCCATTTGCCAGAAGATATGGCTTGACAATTTACCTCTGTCTTTGAAGCACAGCAAACATTGCCAGCTAAAAATACAATTTTAAGACATCTTTATTGCTCAGTCACTTTTGAAATCTGACATAATTATTTTGGGTTGCTGCAGCACCCCCAGTTCCCTTACCTTCTGACCCTTTGCAATAATGACGTATTTTAATTGGCATATCAAAAAATGCAAAAATGCCTTAAATGAGGCCATCTGGTATTCATACTAGATTCTGCTTGTAGTACTTGCGCTGTTCTTATGAATCAAGATAAGGATGCCAACACACACATCTATATCTATATATATAGACTCTGAAAAAAACAAAGGTTACAGGGGCAATATAGTTAGAATGATATTTGACTTGTGGAGAAGTGTGGAGAAGTGTGGCTCACTGGTTAGAGTAGGCAGACCTGGAAGGAGAGGTCAGCCCGGGACCAGGGTTCAATTCCTGGCTCGGCTGGGTCTTGAGTCCATAAATTGTCCATGGACCCGATAATTCTCGCTCCAGTGCATACTCGATTCATGGGTTCACACTCTGCGACTCTGGGCAATAGCTTGCTTAATCTCCACAATGGCCCCTTGCGGCGGGATGCCTGACATTCACCTTGTGGATGCCCTGCTGGGTTATCTCACAGGGGAATACCAGGACGGGTTCCCTAAGCAAGCGCTTAGAGACCGGTTGGTGATTTGTGCTATATATCTGTACATTTACTTGTACAAAACCAGAGAAATTCAGCAGTTATAGTATGCCAAGCTAGCTATAACTCGTGCCCCTGCAATGCACTTACATATTACATTACTCATGACATGGTCAGTGACATCACTGACGACATCATCTCCAGAATCTCTGATGCACCACTCACACCCCATGTAACCTTTCATACACCCACTCCAACTTTCACACTACCATTCTCAAATCCATTGACACACCCATAGCAGTACTTACTCACTCACTGATTCATAGGTCCACTCACTCACCCATACAGCCACTCATGCACCCATTCACCCACCAATACAGCCACTGACATATCCACTCATACACCCATACAACCACTCACACACAGTCAGACACTCATACAGCTACTCACACACCTACTCACTCACCCATTGAGTCAATCACACAGTCACGTACTCACCTCTACAGTTATACACACACCAACTCACTTATTCATACACATACTATAACATACTTACTCACCTATACAGTCACTGACCCAAGTACACACTCACCTATACAGCCACTCTCGCAATCAGTCACTCATACATACAGTCACTTATATACTACAACACTCACCTATACTGCCTTTCACATATGCAGTTACTCACTCATATACCACTGACACATCCATTCACTCACTGACAGCCATACGTACTCACCCCCCCATACAGCCCCCCTCAGACGCACTCACGAATCCATACAGCCAGTGATTTACCCACTCACTCATCCATACAGAGAGTCACAGACCCACTCACACAGACACTCATACACCCATACAGGTACTCAGAAAAGCAATCTATAACCCATACAGCCAATCATGTACCTACTCACAAACCCATGTAGCCACTTACACACCAACAGATAGACTGATACAGACATTCAAACAAATTAGTCACTCACCCATACATTTATTGAGACACGTATAATCACTCACTTATACATTCAGTCACCCACCCACTAAATCATCCCTACAGGCACTGTTAGAAATGGGATTTCTGGTTGGCTAAGGCTTGCACCAAAGCCGGGCAGAAACCACTACTCTAGTCAGGGCAAGGAAGTTATCCGCCAAAGATAACCCCTGCTCACCCCCTTGGTAGCTTGGCACGAGCAGTCAGGCTTATCCCGGAGGCAATGTGTAAAGGGTTTGCGCGTGCACACAGCCACAACACCCCAGGCACACCACAAAAGGAACTCCACACAAGGTTATATATAAAAATAGCCTTTGTATTATAATAAACACATTAGATCCTAATCACATAACATACACTGTGCCAACTGGCACTGGGCAGTATCTACAGGGGATTATATACACCTGGCAGGGCCAATTGGGCCACTGTCAGAACAATCACAAAGGGAAATTAGCAAATGTAGAACATATACTAACTGTAGTATAAAATAATAAAGGTAGTCAATCGGTAATAACAACCAGTCGCTACTGGTAGAAGAAATGAACTTGGCATCTTCAATTTAGCATAAATCCCATTATGCCTAACATCCTAAGCATAAATACCCCACACATTAGGGATCAAATATGTCCTACCCAACCCTCAGGGGCATAAATACATTACGCATAAATCACATTAGGCATCATGTTAGGTATAAAACATCATGTAATAACTATCACGAACACAGTGTGCCCCAAGCAGGGGCACAACACCTGAAAACTGGCCCCAGGCCAACTGGCCTCTCACAGGGGCTCAAATGCCCGATTTCCAGAATGTCCGGGTGGCTGCGCACGCAGCAAAAGCAGAAGGCGCAAAAGATCAGGCCTAAATGTTGCACCTGCCCACTACTTGCTGGGCAGCTGGGAAGTCAAAAGATGGCAACGGGCATTCACTGTGCCCTCTGTCCCATTCTGGTAATGCTTTGCCCCCAATGTTAGCACAGTGGCACTGGCCCTCCAACCCAAAGGTGGGCATGGGCACCTCGATGCCCCCACGTTGGAAATGGCAAAGGCGCTGCTGTACCTGGTGATCCCCCCCCCGGGGGCTTGGTAAATAACTTGGCACTAAGTGGCAGCTGCCCGCTACGGCGGTGCAGCTGAAGAGGCAAAATAACACTGGCACTCACGGTGCCGCCGGGGCCATCACTGGGACTCTGAAATAAAAATTGCCCGCTCAGTGCCGCCCGGAGACCCCTCTAGAAATCACCAGCCGTCTCACCTGAAGTTGGGGAGGCTCCTTCCAACTCCTTTCTTCACCCGGTCCCTCTTCCTGGGACCGGGACTGCAATGGAGAGCCTGCGAGGCTCCGACGGCTTCCGGCGGCATGCGGGGTGGGCTTCCGCCGAACTTCAGGTTCTGTTTGTCAGTACACGCGGGGCTCCCGTCACAACACGGGAGGCCCGCCAGCAGCTGCAGCACTTCTCCGCTCCTCTGCTGCGCTACGGGGCTCTACCTTGCTCTCGGGAGCCCCGGGGGGAGATGCCAACTCTGTTCCCGCGATCTCTCTGGTGCCGGGACTTCCTGCCTACGCTCTGCATGACGACGACGTAGGGGTGGGAGTCCCGGTTGCCAGGCAACACTTCAGCGTCCCTCGGGCCCGCGGCGGTAAATTTCCTTTCTTACAAAGCGGCGATGCGGGGTGGGCACCCGCCAATAATGAAATTTAAAAGTGCGGCAAAGCGGGGTAGGCTCCCGCTGCCAAGGACACACAAATGCGGGGTGGGCTCCCGCTCCTCCTCAAAGATGCACAACGCGGGGTGGACACCCGCTATGGAGGTACTGATGCGGGGTGGTCCCGCCAAGCATATTACGAGTTTCCTCTTTACCATGGTTTTCAACATTAAAACTGTGGTGGAGAGGAAACAAAGTGGTCCCTACAGGGCATCCTGTTGCCTCATGCCATGTTGATGCAAACAGTGGGGCACAATATATGCCCTTCTGTGTGCATGCACAGCAGTTCCTGCATGGCATGGACTTTACAGTCCATGCCATGCAGGAACTGTTTTTGCCGTGGGAATGGCAAAAGCAGACCACCAGACAGGAAGAAACTCCTGATCTGATGGGTTGCCGACAACTGCTTTGGAGCAGCAGGAGCTTGGTGGTGGCATACCACCCGCTCCGCGAAAAGTCATAATCGGACCCCATGTCATACACAGCTCCTACACCTTTCCCTGAGGACGGAGACTCCTCCAACACTAATTCAACTCTTCTATCAGTGGGTATCCCACAAAAGCATGGACCTGGGCCCTCTCCTTTTCAGCTGTGTTCCACAGCCACTGTGTGGGTTGACTTAAATTCCTCATTTAGGTTTTCCTGTCACGTTTCACAGACACCATCCATATTTCGTTTTTCTAGACTTCAGTGCTTTCCTCTGGGCTAATGTGCCAGACTGTCTCACTGCTTTTAGATAAATGACCAAACAGCAATTTAAACATAAATCATGCAAAAACAAATATATAAACTTCAGCTCCAATACGTCCCTTCTTCATCTTTCGCCTGAATTTTTAATACCTTTGCACTCTAGTAGCTGTCTCAGGTACTGATCCATTTTTCTGCTGCATTTAGTTGTCCTCTGTCAATACGTTATACACATCCTATGCATGCCTTTTCTTCTTCTACATCTGTAAAATTAAAGACCTCCTCTCTTTCAACAGTGACATGACTTCGATTACCACTCTTTTCTTGAGTTAACTTAACCATTACATCTATCTCCACACTTAGGAGCTTATTTACAAGCCCCTTGCGCCGTCGGTGCATCACTTTTTGTGAAACACTGGTGGCACATTTTGCTGCCCAATATTTACAAGGACAGTAAAAGCCACCCTACTGACTTTTTCTGTCCTTGTAGATATGGCCCCTTTACACGTAGCACTTTGCATGAAAGGGCCATTCCATGGGTGTTGCTGTGGGTGTTCCCATGCACTACCCATGGAACCTGACACATTTCCAGATTCGCAAGACATTATAAACCTGGAAATGTGTCTGAATGCTGCGCCTCATCAGGGGAGGCGTAGGGAGGCGCATCAAGGAGAAATGTATTAATTTCTCCTAGTTTGTTTCCTCTTTCTAAGGGTGCTTCAAAACCTCATAAATGAGGCCCCTAATTTTTAAATGTATGTCTAGTTTTCAAGATACCTTGTCATCTATATGCAATCCTAAATATAGAGAACCTTTGACTTTTTCTATTAATCAGTCATTTATGTACCAGTTAAACTTGGGACATGATATGTGAAAAACGGACATAGGATTGACTTTGTCAAGTTCCACTAGGCTTACTGCAATGCTCCTTTTTCCTCATTGTGGAAGGTAGCCAATTTACAATCAGCATTCTATTTATCATCCCACTCACCATCCTGACCTCACCCTCTGGCACCAGACAAGGTAGATTGCCAAACCAAAATTAATCCCTCTCCCATCTCTTACAGTTAATTGCAACTAGAGATGTTCATTGTGATCCCTTTCTTATCACCGACTTACAACCACCAAGCTCCAATTTGCAGTCCAATCAATGTCAAGCCATTTGTCCTCATAGTGACCTTGTAGAGTAACCTCTCTCACTGATGCTGACACCCCACTTATCGATCTGTAGATTTACAAGGACACTTTTGAACCATCTTTTTCTCCTATACATTTAGTCAGAGAGGTGTACTTGTACCATATCTCTCTCTCTCTCTATATGTATATATATATATTACCTACTGGTGGTCGCCAGTAGGTAATTATAGTTAGTACCTAGTCATTTTCAGGTGCCTATTTCTTTGGCGCCACTTGATGAATTGCCATGAAATGTTTCAAAAACATTTGCCCAGTGCTTCAGATGGAGCCTGGAAAGTTTTGTCAAGTGGGGGATGAGAAAAAAGGGGGGTCCCAAAATGCGTTTTCCCCTTGTTAATTCCCATGGAACCTTTGAATAAGCGTACAGCCAAAATTGCTGGACGGAATTACACCAAACTTGGCAGGAAGCTAGATACTGGTACACAGATTCATGTAAATCCGTTCAGTAGTTTGGAAGATATCAACTGGAAAACAAATTTATATATCTGGACACTGATTATTTGCGGATCCAACTGTCCCCAAGTTGTTATCTGATTGGCTGCCAACACTTTAACTAGGAAGTGATGGCAGCCATCTTGAGACTCAGCTTGAAGCTGAGTCTCACAAAAAAAGATTAAAAAAAGAAAAAGGGACAGTGTAGTGACATCCTGAGCCCCTGGCCGTGGTGCAGGGGTCTCCCAGAGACTCCGTCACAGCTAAAAATCATAAAAAAATAAAACAATTCTTGGAAACATCTGTGGTCAGATCTGTGAAATGTTCCAAGATTAACAAAAACACTGCCGTCTCCCACGCTTTTACTTTTTTTGGCCCCTGGGTGGGCCTGGTCCCGGGGGCATTGTGGTTGCAAAAGGAGGAGGTGTACGGGCCCCTGAGGGCTTATGGTAGCCCCGGGGACTGCCACTTCCCAGGGACTTTTATATGAATGAGTTTGGGGGCTGCGCATACCCCCCTGCAGCACTAGAAACCGCCACTTCTCCGGGTCATAATTAAATTCAAGGGGGGGATGCGTGGACCCCTCCAGCCCCGGGAACCGCCACCTCCCTGGGGCTTTAATTAAATACAGTGTCGGGTGGTGCGTGGACCACCCGCAGCTCTGGGGACCCCCACCTCCTCTGGGCTGTAATATAAATGAGTGCAGGGGGTGCATGGACCCCACGCAGCCTGGGGACCACTACCTCCTTGGCAAATTGTAACAAAAGATGGGGGCCTTGCAGCCCACCTCTGGAGCCAACATGGCCGCAGGGACCGCCACCCCCAGGTTCCAGGGCCAACACCTGCTTTTTCCCGAGGTCGCAACCTCTGGGACATGGCTGTTTGCAATGGCTTGGCCGGAGCATTGCCGCTCCTGGCAAGCCATAGCAAACTGTGCTCACTTTGAGCAAGCAAGAGCATTTTGCTGTTGCTTACTCAAAGCAGAGCACAATCGCTTTAACAGAGAGGGAGCTGCAGCTCCCTCTGTGTCAAAGCAATGCCGACTCCCGCAGGAGGCTGGAAGCCGGCAGGGACCGCGGGAGCCTTCAGGCTCCCCCTGCAGTACTCAACAGTAGAAAGTGTGGTCTCTAGGTGGGACAGGACACCCACACTACAGGCCGGGCCCCAGGGAATGGAGTCTCCGGATGCTGAAATCGGCCCGGCGGGGAGGTGGCACGCAACCCCCCTCCCATTATTCTATTTTTTTTAAATATAGTAAAAGCCAGGCCCAGGGCTAAAATCAGCCAAATGACATCACTGATGACATCACCGATTACATCATCCACAGAAGCACTGCGATACCCACTCACACCCCTATACAACCTCTCTTACTCCAAATTCCCACACAACCACTCACATACCCATTCACAGACCCATACCAGTACTCACACACCCACTCACTCCTCCATAAAGGGACTTACACACCCACTCACTCACTCATTCACTCATCCATACAACCACTCATACAACCAATCACTCACCTATACAGCCACTTACATAGCCACACACTCACCCATACTGCTACTCACACACCCACTTATTTACCTACAGTCACTCACTCACCCATACAGCCTCTCAACACAGCCACTCACTCACCCATACAGCATTCACACAATCACCCGCACAACCACTTACATACCCATCCAGGGCTTGCATCATAGTCAGGGCGGTGGTGTCTGACTTTAGATCCCGGTGCTCTGGACTCAGCATGGCGTGATTGTTCGGGCCACAGACAGGTGCTGCGTGGATTTCTTCGGTTGTGCGACGGGAATTTCTCCCACACAGCAGTGCTGCATCCCAAAATTTAGTTGCAAGAAGAGCGAAGAGTCAGTTTTGTAGATTTCTTCAGTTATTCACAGCTTTCTGTAGCAGGAACAACCTCCAGTGGCCCAGAACTGGAATAGGTACCACCAGGAAGGTCAGAACTCCCAAACAGTGGAGTTCAAGAAGGCTGTAGGTGAAACCTTCTTATCCTTGAGACTTCAGAACAGGAGGCAAGCACACACAAGCCCTTGTAGATTCTTCTCAAGCAGGTTTCACAGCAAAGTCCAGTCTTTGTTCTCTCCAAGGAAGAAGCAGCAGCTGCAGACCACGCATCCAAAGCAACACACAGCTAAGGGGAAGTACTCCTCCTAACAGCTCTTCTTCCTTGGCAGAGGTTCCTCTTGATTCCAGAAGTAATGTATGGTTCTGGGGTTTTAGGTCTAATACTTTTTTCAAAAAGTCTCTGTTGCTCAGTAAAACCAGTTCTGTCCTCCAGGTCCAGTTTCACTACAGGAGATTGAGACAGCATTGTGCAGATCATCCACAGCGTATTTAGGTGTCAGTGACAACTCCTCCCACTCTATCTCAGGATGGCCCATCAGCATATGCAGGGCACACCTCAGCTCCATCTGAGTGAGTGTCTGGAGCACATACACAAACAGCCTCTGTTAGTCTACAACCAGATAAAGAATCCACATGCAGGCAGGGGCACACAGGATGGTTAAACAAGAAAAGGCCCACTTTCTAAAAGTGGCATTTTCAAACACACAATTTCAAATCCACCTTTACTAAAAGTTGTAATATTAAATTCTCTCTTTTTTTTTTTTCTCCCCTCAGATGACCTCCATAGCAACTGTCGCCTCTCAACCTGTCCCACCACTGGCGCAGATGATTATTTGGTGGTACTTAGTCTTCAGCTGAAGTATTCCAAACAGGGGGGTACCCGTTTATACTCAACTTGAGCTGACCCAGAGGTGTTAATCATTGGAAAATACCTATAGAAAGTACAGACCTTAGTTGACCCAAAAGCACTCAGGAGAGGTCATCCAAACAATTCCAAAATGAGCCGTTGTTGGGCCTTGCCCTGAAAACGTTAACCCTCTGATCTATAGCTCGGTAATACTTGACAGAGTTCCACCAAGCATTCCAGCTAGGAGGGGATTCCTGACGCCACAGCAAACAAATCTCTCTCCTGGCCAGTAATGTCAAATAGAATATCAATTTATGTTGGGGTCCAAGGTAATATCGAGACTCACCCAACTTAGGCACAAAACCAAAAAGAATAAGAATTGGGCTTACCTCCACTTCCGCACCCATGACCCTGGAAATAGTCTTACCCACATCTGACCAGAATTCAAATATCTTAGGGCAGGACGCAAAACTGTGGACATTATCCGCCTACTGAAATCCACACCTCCAGCATTTAGCTTCTCCTCCATCCTTCAGTTTAGAAATTTTAAAAGGGGTCCAGTATATCCTGTGGAGTGTGAAGAAATGATTCCTTCTGAGTGCAGCAGATTTAACCACGGAATAAAGCAGATCATTAGATACTTGCCATAACTCTTTCCAATCCTCGCTTGGCAAGTAATTCTCCCAGACCTGGAAAGGCTTTTCCGACCCCCGTTGTACTGCAGCCAGAAAATAGTTGTACCATAAAGCAACTTCTTTCTTCCTTGGACTCTGAGTTTGCAGATCACTTTCCATTGAGTTTTCCTCACAAAACAACCAGTTTTGGGAACTACACCAAGAGGAGAGCTGGTAATATTTGAATCTGGACAACGTTCCTTTTGTGATTTGATGCCAGACCTCCCAGGGGAGACATTCACTATCCACTACCAATTCTCCACTACCAATGGAGGACTCCTGCTGCTATCAGGGGCTGAGCTAAAGCATCCGAGAGGCACTCGGGAGTTCCCGGTGAGTCCCACACCTAAGCCCATTCACTGTAATAAGAAAGCCCCAAACAGGTTCGACAATCTGACCAAAGCTTGGCCGCCATACGTAGCGTCTTCAACCGGACCTTTTTATAGAATTTTGGAGAACCAAATTTATACATGAAACCATGTTCCTCTGAACCTACCAGCATAGCTTTAAACATTTTATCAATCATTGAAGTATCCGGTGTGTGCAGAAGCATCCTGACATTTTTCAGCTGATAGGCCCAACAGTAAAGCTGAAAGTCTGGTAAACCCATACCACCCTGTTTTAGTTTGCGCCTAAGTTTTTTCCAGGACAGCCTAATCCCTTTTCCTGCCCAAATAAAAGACGAAATCCTACCCTGAATTTTAAGAATCTCGGCTCTTGGGAATTCTAAAGGGATATTATTAAAGAGCTAGGCGTACTTCGGAAGAATACACATTTTAACCAAATTGACCCGGCCATAGTGGGATAAAGGGATGTTCTGCCATCTTTTTAACAGAGAGTCAACTTCCTTTGAAACTCTATCAAGATTAACCTTTGGAATTTTCATGGGCTCATGCGTTATTGTAATTCCGAGATATCTGAGTTCTGTCGCAGATGGGTGAACCTGATTAGCAGTGTTCCAAGCCATAACCTCAGTCTTATCTTTATTTATTTCATAGCCCGATAGTTTCCCATAGTTTTGAGTTTCAAGTAAAAGTTCATATAAGGTAGTGTCCACATTAGAAGAGAACACAACGAGATCATCTGCATATAAGGCTAATTTCCTGCTATACCCAGCAGATTCAAAGGGAGCAATTCTATTGTTTAATCTTAAACTTTGAGCTAAAGACTCTATATAAATATCAAATAAGATAGGGGATAGAGGGCAGCCTTGCCTAGTACCACGTTCTATATTGACAATAGATGAGAGATTACCATTGACTAAAATCCGGGCCCGAGTAGTAGTATATATTTTTTTTATAACATCTCTAAATCCAGGAGAAAAATCCATAACCTTCAGGGTTCTATCTAAGAAGTGCCAATTCACACGATCGAAGGCTTTAGCCGCATCGACTGTGATGATTGACAAAGGAAGACCCCTGGATAAAGCCAAATCCACTGAACCAACTAGAGTATATACCAAATCCAACATTTGTCTACCCGGAAGGAAACCCTTTTGATCTTCATGGATTATTTGAGGTGCAATTTTACAAAGTCGTTTGGACATTATGCCTGCAAAAACCTTATAATCAACATTTAATAAGGAATTTGGGCGATAGGATTGACACTGGAAGGGGTCCTTCCCAGGCTTCAAGATCACGGTAATAACCGCGTCGGACCATGAATCTGGCAAAGGGGATGTGCCCTTTAGTATATCATTGAACAGATTTAACCAGACTGGAATAATTTCATCCTTCAAAATCGCATACACCTCCATCGGGATTGCATCGGGGCCTGCTGCTTTCCCCTTTTTAACTACCTCAAACACTTCCAAAATCTCAGCCCCTGTTATTTCCGAAATGAGGAATTGTTGACTAACCTCAGTTAATCTCGAGAGGTGTTTTTGTTCCAGCCATCTATCAATGCACCCTTCTGACTCCTGGAGATCTTCGTGGTAAAGATCTTGAAAGAACCCCGTAAATTTTTGTTCTATTTTATCTTTTTCCACGATGAGTTGTGTACCCACTTTAACCTTGCTGATATACGTACTAGCTCTATCGATCCGTGATTTAACAGCAAGGAGCTTTACCACAATTCTCCCCTTGGTCAAACTCCCGCATTTTACTTATCTCCCACTTTTGATGTAAGATCTCTTCTGTCATAAGTTTAAATTTTAACTGCCGCTCCTCCACTTTCTTTACCCAATATTCTCTCTCTGGATCGTCATGAGGTCTTACTTTCAACTCAGTTTCAGCCTCCGCTACCTGTTGCTCCAACTTAACCAAATCTTCCCTCTCTGACCTGGCCCACCCGATTACCGCCCCTTTTAACCCCATGTATGCCCATGACGAGCAGGACTCGTCATGGAGCACAGTCGCGCTGTGCCCATGACGAGTCCAGCTCGTCATGAGGCATTCCCTGGGGAATCCCTCAGTTTCACTTTCTACGTGCTCAGGGGGCTATCTCAGCCCCCTGAGCACGTAGAAAGACGGGAGAGGTATCGTTGGAAAGGGAAGAATCTCCCCTTTCCAATGGTACCCCTCCCCAGTGGATCCCTGCTTGGGGATTGCCACAGGAGGGTGATCCCAAAGCAGGGATCCACCTACTAGACACCAGGGTGGGGGGAGCGGCCCCTTGGGCAAGGGCCTTTGCTCCCCCCAAATTATTTGGGCATTATTTAGTCTTTTTGCCCCCCCTGGGGGGCAGATGGGGGAAGTAGCCCCCAATCTGCCCCCCCCGGGGCGGCAAAAAGCCCACAAGACACCAGGGAATTTCATAAAAAATAACAATATAGGTGGGGGCTGCCCAAAACGAGCAGGCTCATGCCCCCACCCCACTCCCCAATTATCACAGTCTTTCTGCCCCCCCGGGGGCAGATGGAGCATTGGCCCCAAATCTGCCCCTTCGGGGGCAGAAAGCCCACTATACACCAGGGATTTGTTTTCAGTTTTTTTTTAGGGTGGGGGCTGCCAGAAACGGGCACGCCAATGCCCCCACCCACCCGCCACCATTACAGCCTTTCTGCCCCCCTAGGGGGCAGATGGGGCATTGGCCCCAATCTGCCCCCCCGCGGGGGCAAAAAGACCACTAGACACCAGGGAATAAAAAAAATAAATAAATAGGGGTGGGGGCTGCCCAAAACGGGCAGGCCCCAATAATTACAGTCTTTCTGCCTCCCCAGGGGCAGATGGGGCATTGGCCCGTAATCTGCACCTTCGGGGGGGCAGAAAGCCCACTAAACACCAGGGATTTTTTTTGCGCAATTGTTTTGAGGGTGTGGGCTGCCCGAAACGGGCACGCCAATGCCCCCACCCTCCCCCCCACAAAATGACAGTCTTTCTGCCCAGCAGGAGGCAGATGGGAGCTGTAGCCCCCAATCTGCCCCCCCGGGGGGCGCAGAATGCCCACTAGAAACCATGGATTATTTTGTTTTATTACTGTAGGGATAGGGACTCCCCAAAATGGGCATGACAATACCCCACCCCACCCCCAGAGAAATTCCAGTCTTTCTGCCCCCCCGGGAGGGCAGATGGTGGCAGTGGCCCCTGATCTGCCCCCTGGGGGGGCAGAAAGCCCACTAGGTGCCAGCGAGTATGCAGGTTTTTTTTATGCGTGGGGGCTGTCCAAAATGGTCATACCAATGCCCCCACCCCCACAAAAAATAGCCACATTCTTTCTGCCCCTTTAGGGGCATATCAGGATGAAACCCCCTGCCCCGATTCCTCCCCAGGGCGGCAGAAAGCCAACTGGGCTCTGATTTTTTTTCAGCAATGTGCATACCTGTGGATTATGGGCCCTAGCGCAGTTGGCACGTAGGCAAACCTAGCAAACCTGTACATTCTTTAAAACTAGACACCGAGGGGAATCCTGGATGGGGTGACTTCACTGGCTCTCACCAGGTTCTGTTACCCAGAATCCATTGCAAACCTAAAAATTTGTCCAAAATAACACATTTTCCTCACATTTCTGTGGTGGAAAGTTCTGGAATCTGCGTGGGTCCACAAAATTCCACCCAGCCTGCGTTCCCCAAAGTCTTCAGAGAAAAATGGTACCTCACTTGCGTGGGTAGGCCTAGTGCCCGCGTCAGGCAAGGGCCCAAAACCTATTGAGGAGACATCAAAATTACCTATCATGTAACAACCTGGTTTTGCAAAGGGGGTCCTCTGAGTTTTTGGCTTGGCAGCCACCTAGGGAAACCTACCAAACCCACACATTTCTGAAAACTAGACACCCGGGGGATTCCAGGGAGGTACGGCTTGCATGGATCCCCCAACGTTTCCTTACCCAGAATGCACTGCAAACCTCAAATTTAGCTGAAAAAATCACCTTTTTCACAAATTTTTGTGTGGGAAACTTGTGGCATCACCGGGCTGACACCAATTTCCTACCACCCAGCGTTCCCCCGGGTCTCCCGATAAAAACGGTGCCTCACTCGTGTGGGCGGCCCAAGTACCCGCGACAGGCAAGGGCCCAAAACGTATTGAGGCGACATGAAAATTGCCTACCTCAAAACGACCTGGTTTTGCAAGGGGGATCACCTGGGTTTTTGGCCCAGTGCTCGGCGGCCACCTTGAGCAGCCTACCAAACCCACACATTTCTGAAAACTAGACACCCGGGGGATTCCAGGGAGGTATGGCTTGCGTGGATCCCCCAACGTTTCCTTACCCATAATGCCCTGCAAACCTCAAATTTAGCTGAAAAAATCACCTTTTTCACACATTTTTGTGTGGGAAAGTTGTGGCATCACCGGGCTGACACAAATTTCCTACCACCCAGCGTTCCCCCGGGTCTCCAGATAAAAATGGTGCCTCACTCGTGTGGGAGGCCCAAGTACCCGCGACAGGCAAGGGCCCAAAACGTATTGAGGCAACATGAAAATTGCCTACCTCAAAACGACCTGGTTTTGCAAGGGGGTCACCTGGGTTTTGGCCCGGTACTCGGCAGCCACCTAGGGGAACCTACCAAACCCACACATGTCTGAAAACTAGACACCCGGGGGATTCCAGGGAGGTATGGCTTGCGTGGATCTCCCAATGTTTCCTTACCCAGAATGCCCTGCAAACCTCAAATTTAGCTGAAAGAATCGCCTTTTTCACACATTTTTGTGTGGGAAAGTTGTGGCATCACCGGGCTGACACAAATTTCCTACCACCCCGCGTTCCTCCGGGTCTCCCGATAAAAACGGTGCCTCACTCGTGTGGGAGGCCCAAGTACCCGCGACAGGCATGGGCCCAAAACGTATTGAGGCGACATGAAAATTGCCTACCTCAAAACGACCTGGTTTTGCTAGGGGGGTCACCTGGGTTTTTGGCCCGGTGCTCAGCGGCCACCTAGGGGAACCTACCAAACCCACACATTTCTGAAAACTAGACACCCGGGGATTCCAGGGAGGTATGGCTTGCGTGGATCCCCCAACGTTTCCTAACCCAGAATGCCCTGCAAACCTCAAATTTAGCTGAAAAAATCACCTTTTTCACACATTTTTGTGTGGGAAAGTTGTGGCATCACCGGGCTGACACAAATTTCCTACCACCCAGCGTTCCCCCGGGTCTCCCGATAAAAATGGTGCCTCACTCGTGTGGGAGGCCAAAGTACCCGCGACAGGCAAGGGCCCAAAACGTATTGAGGCAACATGAAAATTGCCTACCTCAAAACGACCTGGTTTTGCAAGGGGGGTCACCTGGGTTTTTGGCCCGGTGCTCGGCGGCCACCTAGGGGAACCTACCAAACCCACACATTTCTGAAAACTAGACACCCGGGGGATTCCAGGGAGGTATGGCTTGCGTGGATCCCCCAACGTTTCCTTACCCAGAATGCCCTGCAAACCTCACATTTAGCTGAAAAAATCACCTTTTTCACACATTTTTGTGTGGGAAAGTTGTGGCATCACTGGGCTGACACAAATTTCCTACCACCCAGCGTTCCCCCGGGTCTCCCGATAAAAATGGTGCCTCACTCATGTGGGAGGCCCAAGTACCCGCGACAGGCAAGGGCCCAAAACGTATTGAGGCGACATGAAAATTGCCTACCTCAAAACGACCTGGTTTTGCAAGAGGGGTCACCTGGGTTTTCGGCCCGGTGCTCGGCGGCCACCTAGGGGAACCTACCAAACCCACACATTTCTGGAAATTAGCCACCCGGGGGATTCCAGGGAGGTATGGCTTGCGTGAATGCCCCAATGTTTCATTTCCCAGAATGCCCTGCAATCCTCAAATTTAGCTGAAAAAATCACCTTTTTCACACATTTTTGTGTGGGAAAGTTGTGGCATCACCGGGCTCACTCAAATTTCCGACCACCCAGCGTTCCCCCGGGTCTCCCGATAAAAACGGTGCCTCACTCGTGTGGGAGGCCCAAGTACCCGCGACAGGCAAGGGCCCAAAACGTATTGAGGCGACATGAAAATTGCCTACCTCAAAACGACCTGGTTTTGCAAGGGGGCTCACCCGGGGTTTTGGCCCGGTGCTCGGCGGCCACCTAGAGGAACCTACCAAACCCACACATTTCTGAAAACTAGACACCCGGGGGATTCCAGGGAGGTATGGCTTGCGTGGATCCCCCAACGTTTCCTTACCCAGAATGCCCTGCAAACCTCAAATTTAGCTGAAAAAATCACCTTTTTCACACATTTTTGTGTGGGAAAGTTGTGGCATCGACACAAATTTCCTACCACCGAGCGTTCCCCCGGGTCTCCCGATAAAAACGGTGCCTCACTCGTGTGGGAGGCCCAAGTACCCGCGACAGGCAAGGGCCCAAAACGTATTGAGGCGACAAGAAAATTGCCTACCTCAAAACGACCTGGTTTTGCAAGGGGGGTCAACTGGGTTTTGGCCCGGTGTTCGGCGGCCACCTAAGGGAACCTACCAAACCCACACATTTCTGAAAACTAGACACCCGGGGGATTCCAGGGAGGTATGGCTTGCGTGGATCTCCCAACGTTTCCTTACCCAGAATGCCCTGCAAACCTCAAATTTAGCTGAAAAAAAATCACCTTTTTCACTCATTTTTGTGTGGGAAAGTTGTGGCATCACCGGGCTGACACAAATTTCCTACCACCCAGCGTTCACCTGTGTCTCCCAATAAAAACGGTGCCTCACTCGTGTGGGAGGCCCAAGTACCCGCGACAGGCAAGGGCCCAAAACGTATTGAGGCGACATGAAAATTGCCTACCTCAAAACGACCTCGTTTTGCAAGGGGGGTCACCTGGGTTTTGGCCCGGTGCTCCGCGGCCACCTAGGGGAACCTACCAAACCCACACATTTCTGAAAACTAGACACCCGGGGGATTCCAGGGAGGTATGGCTTGCGTGGATCTCCCAATGTTTCCTTACCCAGAATGCCCTGCAAACCTCAAATTTAGCTGAAAGAATCGCCTTTTTCACACATTTTTGTGTGGGAAAGTTGTGGCATCACCGGGCTGACACAAATTTCCTACCACCCCGCGTTCCTCCGGGTCTCCCGATAAAAACGGTGCCTCACTCGTGTGGGAGGCCCAAGTACCCGCGACAGGCATGGGCCCAAAACGTATTGAGGCGACATGAAAATTGCCTACCTCAAAACGACCTGGTTTTGCTAGGGGGGTCACCTGGGTTTTTGGCCCGGTGCTCAGCGGCCACCTAGGGGAACCTACCAAACCCACACATTTCTGAAAACTAGACACCCGGGGATTCCAGGGAGGTATGGCTTGCGTGGATCCCCCAACGTTTCCTAACCCAGAATGCCCTGCAAACCTCAAATTTAGCTGAAAAAATCACCTTTTTCACACATTTTTGTGTGGGAAAGTTGTGGCATCACCGGGCTGACACAAATTTCCTACCACCCAGCGTTCCCCCGGGTCTCCCGATAAAAATGGTGCCTCACTCGTGTGGGAGGCCAAAGTACCCGCGACAGGCAAGGGCCCAAAACGTATTGAGGCAACATGAAAATTGCCTACCTCAAAACGACCTGGTTTTGCAAGGGGGGTCACCTGGGTTTTTGGCCCGGTGCTCGGCGGCCACCTAGGGGAACCTACCAAACCCACACATTTCTGAAAACTAGACACCCGGGGGATTCCAGGGAGGTATGGCTTGCGTGGATCCCCCAACGTTTCCTTACCCAGAATGCCCTGCAAACCTCACATTTAGCTGAAAAAATCACCTTTTTCACACATTTTTGTGTGGGAAAGTTGTGGCATCACTGGGCTGACACAAATTTCCTACCACCCAGCGTTCCCCCGGGTCTCCCGATAAAAATGGTGCCTCACTCATGTGGGAGGCCCAAGTACCCGCGACAGGCAAGGGCCCAAAACGTATTGAGGCGACATGAAAATTGCCTACCTCAAAACGACCTGGTTTTGCAAGAGGGGTCACCTGGGTTTTTGGCCCGGTGCTCGGCGGCCACCTAGGGGAACCTACCAAACCCACACATTTCTGGAAATTAGCCACCCGGGGGATTCCAGGGAGGTATGGCTTGCGTGAATGCCCCAATGTTTCATTTCCCAGAATGCCCTGCAATCCTCAAATTTAGCTGAAAAAATCACCTTTTTCACACATTTTTGTGTGGGAAAGTTGTGGCATCACCGGGCTCACTCAAATTTCCGACCACCCAGCGTTCCCCCGGGTCTCCCGATAAAAACGGTGCCTCACTCGTGTGGGAGGCCCAAGTACCCGCGACAGGCAAGGGCCCAAAACGTATTGAGGCGACATGAAAATTGCCTACCTCAAAACGACCTGGTTTTGCAAGGGGGCTCACCCGGGGTTTTGGCCCGGTGCTCGGCGGCCACCTAGAGGAACCTACCAAACCCACACATTTCTGAAAACTAGACACCCGGGGGATTCCAGGGAGGTATGGCTTGCGTGGATCCCCCAACGTTTCCTTACCCAGAATGCCCTGCAAACCTCAAATTTAGCTGAAAAAATCACCTTTTTCACACATTTTTGTGTGGGAAAGTTGTGGCATCGACACAAATTTCCTACCACCGAGCGTTCCCCCGGGTCTCCCGATAAAAACGGTGCCTCACTCGTGTGGGAGGCCCAAGTACCCGCGACAGGCAAGGGCCCAAAACGTATTGAGGCGACAAGAAAATTGCCTACCTCAAAACGACCTGGTTTTGCAAGGGGGGTCAACTGGGTTTTGGCCCGGTGTTCGGCGGCCACCTAGGGGAACCTACCAAACCCACACATTTCTGAAAACTAGACACCCGGGGGATTCCAGGGAGCTATGGCTTGCGTGGATCTCCCAACGTTTCCTTACCCAGAATGCCCTGCAAACCTCAAATTTAGCTGAAAAAAAATCACCTTTTTCACTCATTTTTGTGTGGGAAAGTTGTGGCATCACCGGGCTGACACAAATTTCCTACCACCCAGCGTTCACCTGTGTCTCCCAATAAAAACGGTGCCTCACTCGTGTGGGAGGCCCAAGTACCCGCGACAGGCAAGGGCCCAAAACGTATTGAGGCGACATGAAAATTGCCTACCTCAAAACGACCTCGTTTTGCAAGGGGGGTCACCTGGGTTTTGGCCCGGTGCTCCGCGGCCACCTAGGGGAACCTACCAAACCCACACATTTCTGAAAACTAGACACCCGGGGGATTCCAGGGAGGTATGGCTTGCGTGGATCTCCCAATGTTTCCTTACCCAGAATGCCCTGCAAACCTCAAATTTAGCTGAAAGAATCGCCTTTTTCACACATTTTTGTGTGGGAAAGTTGTGGCATCACCGGGCTGACACAAATTTCCTACCACCCCGCGTTCCTCCGGGTCTCCCGATAAAAACGGTGCCTCACTCGTGTGGGAGGCCGAAGTACCCGCGACAGGCATGGGCCCAAAACGTATTGAGGCGACATGAAAATTGCCTACCTCAAAACGACCTGGTTTTGCTAGGGGGGTCACCTGGGTTTTTGGCCCGGTGCTCAGCGGCCACCTAGGGGAACCTACCAAACCCACACATTTCTGAAAACTAGACACCCGGGGATTCCAGGGAGGTATGGCTTGCGTGGATCCCCCAACGTTTCCTAACCCAGAATGCCCTGCAAACCTCAAATTTAGCTGAAAAAATCACCTTTTTCACACATTTTTGTGTGGGAAAGTTGTGGCATCACCGGGCTGACACAAATTTCCTACCACCCAGCGTTCCCCCGGGTCTCCCGATAAAAATGGTGCCTCACTCGTGTGGGAGGCCAAAGTACCCGCGACAGGCAAGGGCCCAAAACGTATTGAGGCAACATGAAAATTGCCTACCTCAAAACGACCTGGTTTTGCAAGGGGGGTCACCTGGGTTTTTGGCCCGGTGCTCGGCGGCCACCTAGGGGAACCTACCAAACCCACACATTTCTGAAAACTAGACACCCGGGGGATTCCAGGGAGGTATGGCTTGCGTGGATCCCCCAACGTTTCCTTACCCAGAATGCCCTGCAAACCTCACATTTAGCTGAAAAAATCACCTTTTTCACACATTTTTGTGTGGGAAAGATGTGGCATCACTGGGCTGACACAAATTTCCTACCACCCAGCGTTCCCCCGGGTCTCCCGATAAAAATGGTGCCTCACTCATGTGGGAGGCCCAAGTACCCGCGACAGGCAAGGGCCCAAAACGTATTGAGGCGACATGAAAATTGCCTACCTCAAAACGACCTGGTTTTGCAAGAGGGGTCACCTGGGTTTTTGGCCCGGTGCTCGGCGGCCACCTAGGGGAACCTACCAAACCCACACATTTCTGGAAATTAGCCACCCGGGGGATTCCAGGGAGGTATGGCTTGCGTGAATGCCCCAATGTTTCATTTCCCAGAATGCCCTGCAATCCTCAAATTTAGCTGAAAAAATCACCTTTTTCACACATTTTTGTGTGGGAAAGTTGTGGCATCACCGGGCTCACTCAAATTTCCGACCACCCAGCGTTCCCCCGGGTCTCCCGATAAAAACGGTGCCTCACTCGTGTGGGAGGCCCAAGTACCCGCGACAGGCAAGGGCCCAAAACGTATTGAGGCGACATGAAAATTGCCTACCTCAAAACGACCTGGTTTTGCAAGGGGGCTCACCCGGGGTTTTGGCCCGGTGCTCGGCGGCCACCTAGAGGAACCTACCAAACCCACACATTTCTGAAAACTAGACACCCGGGGGATTCCAGGGAGGTATGGCTTGCGTGGATCCCCCAACGTTTCCTTACCCAGAATGCCCTGCAAACCTCAAATTTAGCTGAAAAAATCACCTTTTTCACACATTTTTGTGTGGGAAAGTTGTGGCATCGACACAAATTTCCTACCACCGAGCGTTCCCCCGGGTCTCCCGATAAAAACGGTGCCTCACTCGTGTGGGAGGCCCAAGTACCCGCGACAGGCAAGGGCCCAAAACGTATTGAGGCGACAAGAAAATTGCCTACCTCAAAACGACCTGGTTTTGCAAGGGGGGTCAACTGGGTTTTGGCCCGGTGTTCGGCGGCCACCTAGGGGAACCTACCAAACCCACACATTTCTGAAAACTAGACACCCGGGGGATTCCAGGGAGGTATGGCTTGCGTGGATCTCCCAACGTTTCCTTACCCAGAATGCCCTGCAAACCTCAAATTTAGCTGAAAAAAAATCACCTTTTTCACTCATTTTTGTGTGGGAAAGTTGTGGCATCACCGGGCTGACACAAATTTCCTACCACCCAGCGTTCACCTGTGTCTCCCAATAAAAACGGTGCCTCACTCGTGTGGGAGGCCCAAGTACCCGCGACAGGCAAGGGCCCAAAACGTATTGAGGCGACATGAAAATTGCCTACCTCAAAACGACCTCGTTTTGCAAGGGGGGTCACCTGGGTTTTGGCCCGGTGCTCGGCGGCCACCTAGGGGAACCTACCAAACCCACACATTTCTGAAAACTAGACACCCGGGGGATTCCAGGGAGGTATGGCTTGCGTGGATCTCCCAATGTTTCCTTACCCAGAATGCCCTGCAAACCTCAAATTTAGCTGAAAGAATCACCTTTTTCACACATTTTTGTGTGGGAAAGTTTTGACATCACCGGGCTGACACAAATTTCCTACCACCCAGCGTTCCCCCGGGTCTCCCGATAAAAACGGTGCCTCACTCGTGTGGGAGGCCCAAGTACCCGCGACAGGCAAGGGCCCAAAACGTATTGAGGCGACATGAAAATTGCCTACCTCAAAACGACCTGGTTTTGCAAGGGGGGTCACCTGGGTTTTTGGCCCGGTGCTCGGCGGCCACCTAGAGGAACCTACCAAACCCACACATTTCTGAAAACTAGACACCCGGGGGATTCCAGGGAGGTATGGCTTGTGTGGATCCCCCAACGTTTCCTTACCCAGAATGCCCTGCAAACCTCACATTTAGCTGAAAAAATCACCTTTTTCACACATTTTTGTGTGGGAAAGTTGTGGCATCACTGGGCTGACACAAATTTCCTACCACCCAGCGTTCCCCCGGGTCTCCCGATAAAAATGGTGCCTTACTCATGTGGGAGCCCCAAGTACCCGCGACAGGCAAGGGCCCAAAACGTATTGAGGCGACATGAAAATTGCCTACCTCAAAACGACCTGGTTTTGCAAGGGGGGTCACCTGGGTTTTTGGCCCGGTGCTCGGCGGCCACCTAGGGGAACCTACCAAACCCACACATTTCTGGAAACTAGCCACCCGGGGGATTCCAGGGAGGTATGGCTTGCGTGAATGCCCCAACGTTTCATTTCCCAGAATGCCCTGCAAACCTCAAATTTAGCTGAAAAAATCACCTTTTTCACACATTTTTGTGTGGGAAAGTTGTGGCATCACCGGGCTCACACAAATTTCCTACTACCCAGCGTTCCCCCGGGTCTCCCGATAAAAACGGTGCCTCACTCGTGTGGGAGGCCCAAGTACCCGCGACAGGCAAGGGCCCAAAACGTATTGAGGCGACATGAAAATTGCCTACCTCAAAACGACCTGGTTTTGCAAGGGGGCTCACCCGGGGTTTTTGGCCTGGTGCTCGGCGGCCACCTAGAGGAACCTACCAAACCCACACATTTCTGAAAACTAGACACCCGGGGGATTCCAGGGAGGTATGGCTTGCGTGGATCCCCCAACGTTTCCCTACCCAGAATGCCCTGCAAAGCTCAAATTTAGCTGAAAAAATCAAGTTTTCCACACATTTTTGTGTGGGTAAGTTGTGGCATCACCGGGCTGACACAAATTTCCTACCACCCAGCGTTCCCCCGTGTCTCCCGATAAAAATGGTGCCTCACTCAAGTGGGAGGCCCAAGTACCGCCACGGGCAAGGGCCCAAAACGTAGTGCGCCTCAACAGGCAAAGGTCCTAAACGTAGTGCGGCTCACTACGTTTTGGGCCCTTGCCCGTGGCGGGTCCTTAGGCCTCCCACACGTGTGAGGCACCGTTTTTATCGGGAGACCCGGGGGAACGCTGGGTGGTAGGAAATTTGTGTCAGCCCAGTGATGCCACAACTTTCCCACACACAAATGTGTGAAAAAGGTGATTTTTTCAGCTAAATTTGAGATTTGTAGGGCATTCTGGGTAAGGAAACGTTGGGAGATCCACGCAAGCCATACCTCCCTGGAATTCCCCGGGTGTCTAGTTTTCTGAAATGTGTGGGTTTGGTAGGTTCCCCTAGGTGGCCGCCGAGCACCGGGCCAAAAACCCAGGTGACCCCCCTTGCAAAACCAGGTCGTTTTGAGGTAGGCAATTTTCATGTTGCCTCAATACGTTTTGGGCCCTTGACTGTCGCGGGTACTTGGGCTTCCCACACGAGTGAGGCACCGTTTTTATCAGGAGACACGGGGGTACGCTGGGTGGTAGGAAATATGTGTCAGCCCAGTGATGCCACAACTTTCCCACACAAAAATGTGTGAAAAACGTGATTTTTTCAGCTAAATTTGAGGTTTGCAGGGCATTCTGGCTAGGGAAACGTTGGGGGATCCATGCAAGCCATACCTCCCTGGAATCCCCCGGGTGTCTAGTTTTCATAAATGTGTGGGTTTGGTAGGTTCCCCTAGGTGGCCGCCGAGCACCGGGCCAAAAACCCAGCTGACCCCCCTTGCAAAACCAGGTCGTTTTGAGGTGGGCAATTTTTATGTCGCCTCAATACGTTTTGGGCCCTTGCCTGTCGCGGGTACTTGGGCCTCCCACACGAGTGAGGCACCGTTTTTATCGGGAGACCCGGGGGAATGCTGGGTGGTAGGAAATTTGTGTCAGCCCGGTGATGCCACAACTTTCCCTCACAAAAATGTGTGAAAAAGGTGATTTTTTCAGCTAAATTTGAGGTTTGCAGGGTATTCTGGGTAAGGAAACGCTGGGGGATCTACGCAAGCCATACCTCCCTGGAATCCCCCGGGTGTCTAGTTTTCAGAAATGTGTGGGTTTGGTAGGTTTCCCTAGGTGCCGGCAGAGCTAGTGTTCAAAAACTACAGCTAGGCACTTTGCCAAAAAAGGTTCATTTTTCACTGCGAAATTGAGGTGTGTCCACGATGCGTTTTGCGCCGTTTCCTGTTGCGGGCACTAGGCCGACCCACACAAGTGAGGTACCATTTTTCTCGGAAGACTTTGGGGAACGCAGGGTGGGTGGATATTTGTGGATAAATGCAGATTCCAGAACTTTCCACCAGAGAAATGTGGAGAAAATTTGTTTTTTTCGGCAATTATTTAGGTTTCCAAGGGATTCTGGGTAACAGAACCTGGTGGGAGGCAGTCAAGTCACCCCATCCTGGATTCCCCTGGGTGTCTAGTTTTCAAAAATGTATAGGTTTACTAGGTTTCCCTAGGTGCCGGCAGAGCTATGGTTCAAAAACTACAGCTAGGCACTTTGCTAAAAATGGGTCATTTTTCACAGCGAAATTGAGGTGTGTCCACGTTGCGTTTTGAGCCATTTCCTGTCGTGGGCACTATGCCTACCCCTACAAGTGAGGTACCATTTTTATCGGGAGACTTAGGGTAATTGAGATTTGTAAAGGAACTGTTATTACCTATTGACTTTCGATGCATTTCTGCCTTCCAAATGAAAGACATTGTGTAAAAAAGAAGTCATTCTAAAAACTGACTGATAATTCTCATGCTAGTATGAGTATTCCCAATTTCGGAAATGTGCAAATATCCACTGTTTCTAAACTCTATATTTTGTTCCCATTTCAGAAATACATAGGTGTCTTTCATACCGATTTGTCCATGTACACATTTTTACAGAATAATTACTATATACCCGGTACATAATAAAAAACCATTGCAAGTTGCTGCTCAGTTTTTGGCTCTGGGTTTGTCGGGTTCTTGGTGAACCTACAAGTCCTATATATCCCCACAACCAGTAATGTCCAGCGGATGTAACGGTATATTGCTTTCAAAGAGCTGTCAAAATTAGAAGAAGTTACAGGTGAAAACGTTGACACATAAGGCGCTTTTTTTCAACAAATTTTCAATTTATCCTAGTTAGTTTCTATAAAGAAACCTTGATGGATCTACATAAATGACCCCTTGCTGAATTCAGAATTGTGTCTACTTCTCTAAAATGTATAGCTTTCCAGGATCCATTATTGCTTTTGTACCCATTTCTACCATTAACTGGAAGGAGGTTGAAAGCACAAAAAATAGCAAAAATAGGCTATGTCCCAGACAAATGCCAAAACTGTGTAAAAAATGTTGGGTTTCTGATAAAAGTCTGGTATCCCCTAAAAGCTGGGAAAATGGTGATTTCAGCCCCACAACCCTTTTTTGATAACACTTGCAGGGAAAAACCCAGATGCTTTCATTTGCAGCCCGTTTTTCCAATTTTCCCAAAAAAAACCTAAATTTTGCTGCATTTTGGCTCATTTCTGTGACCCCTCCAGGGGAATCCACAAACCCTGAGTACCTTCAGAATCCCCATGATGTTGGAAGAAAAGGACGCAAATTTGGCGTGGATACCTTATGTGGTCAAAAAGTTACAGGGGCCTCAGCGTGCACTACCCCAAATTGCCAAAAAAGGGCGTGGCACAGGAGAGGAAAAGGCCTGGCAGCGAAGGGGTTAAAGTCCCCCTCAACCAAGCCTTAAAAGCATCCCAGACGATATGTTGGGGGGCAGACCCTAAATTGTTATGGAAAAAGGTGTCAGTTTCGGACTTCAAAAGGCCAGGAGTGGAAGATAGCAGGAGAAACCTTCTATTTAGGTGCCGATCACGATCCGGTAAAAAAAATCCCCGTACGACTCATATCCGGTCTTTTTACCGTACGAATCGTACAAGTGCCGTACAAACTGCCAATTACGATTCGCATGGGAATAATTCCCCACACGTCCTCGGGTCGGAAAATGTGTCCGACACGTCCCCGGACGATTTACCGTACAAATGTGAAAAGTGAAGTCCGACCGCGGAATCACGATCCATCCCGTGCGTCCGATGTTACAACCGTATGGAAAAAACACCGTCCGCACCGATCACCCATAGCAACCATGGAGACATGTGCCCGCATACGCGCCGACCCCCCCAGCCCCCGTACGTTCGAGTCGTACCCCCCGTGTATGTACACCCGTGTACGTGTCGTACCCCCGTGTATGTACACCCGTGTACGTGTCGTACCCCCGTGCATGTACACCCGTGTACGTGTCGTACCCCCTGTGTATGTACACCCGTGTACGTGTCGTACCCCCCCATGTATGTACACCCGTGTACGTGTCGTACCCCCCATGTATGTACACCCGTGTACGTTCGAGTCGTACCCCCACCCGTGTATGTACGACCCGTACCCTCACCCGTGTATGTATGGAGCGTACCCCCCACCCCAACAGTGTAAGTACGACCCGTACCCTCACCCGCGTATGTATGGAGCGTACCCCCCACCCTAACAGTGTAAGTACGACCCGTACCCTCACCCGTGTATGTATGGAGCGTACCCCAACCGTGTATGTACAACCCGTACCCTTACCCGCGTATGTATGGAGCGTACCCCCACCCCAACCGTGTATGTACGACCCGTACCCTCACCCCAACCGTGTATGTACGACGCGTACCCCCACCCGCGTATGCATGGAGCGTACCCCCACCCCAACATTCTAAGTACGGAGCGCATCCCAGGCCCCAACACCAGCACCTTCACACAACATCACGCATGTACGAGTCGTACCAAGCCAGACACAAGGACAGCACTGTACAACAAAATGCCCGAAGTACACACCGTACACATGTTAAAAACGCACGTACACAACCAGGACAAAGCAAAACAACACAAGAATACACCATTCGAATGGCACAAAGCCACTAAACATGGTCAGCAACCACAAAAACAACACATTCACTGACCTGCAACTGCCAAAATCCCAAACAGAGGCCCAAAACACAACCACTTCTTATAACACACCCACCCAAAGTTCAAACACAGCCACACCCACCAATGGACCAATAAAAAGGGCCCACACACACAAACCATGAGCCTTTGCAACAGACTCACTGCTGCCAGACCCCACAGACAACCTACAGCACCATACTAGAACCTTTACTACACCTTACACTTGCACACCTTCACACACACACCTTCACAAACACCCCCTCATCACATTCACACACACACCTGCACAACCACACCCACACACCCACAACCATCCACACACCCCCCCCACCATCCACACCCACACCCCTCACCATGCCCACTAACAAGAATCCAAAGTTCACTAGCCGAGAGTTGGAGGTCCTTGTCGATGAAATCCTCAGAGTCGAGCCACACCTCTTTGGAACATTGGTCAGACAGACCAGCATTTCAGAAAAAAACAGCCATGTGGCAGACGATTGTCGATGCTGTCAATGCTGTTGCGGACACCAGAAGGACCAGGCATGAATGCCAAGCCAGGTGGTATGATCTGCGGAGGAGGGTCCGAGAAAAAATGACTGACGAACACAACCATGCCAGCGTCACTGGAGGAGGGCCGCCCCGCAGACGTGTAGAATACCATCCCTGGGAGGAGAGGGTGATGGCCATACTGCCGGTGGTGGCAGTGGACGGATTAGACGGACTCCGAGACCCGGGTGAGTACACAAACAACTCACCTCACATGGGGGAACGTCATCCACAACCAAACTCACAAACAGGCACGCAACCACCCCAAGCTATCGCATGACTCAACCACACTCCATGAACACGCACATGCCACTGGCACCACCATGCCCCATGCACCCAGCTGGACAATGCAAAGTCACAGGCCACAGAAAACACCAACACAAGACACGGTAACCCGGATGGCGGGAGTGTGGGCCACAAAAATCACATAGTGCAACTCAGAAGCAGACAACAATGCCCTCTGCCCATATGGCCTAGGTCACAGCCAGACAAACAGTGTGTCCCCACACAGGAAAGACTTGCCAGCAAATGGCGCATGCCTTGCATTAACACATGGGGTGAAGGCACTTTTTGCACATGACAGCAGCTAATGAACAGCCAACACTGTGAAAGAGTGGCAGCACACACCACCACAGCAGCAGCGCACACACAGACCCTACACCCAATGGCTGGCTGGAGATCAGACACAAACTCACATCAACAAGCCAAGGGCCATTCAAAGATCTGCTAAAAGTGTGTGCCTAGGAAGCTGGGCTGAGGTGACAGAGGGTGACACACAGAGGGAGGGAGAGGGGGAGAGAGAGGGAGGGAGACACAGGGAGACGGACAGAGGGAGGAGGCTGACACACAGAGGGAGGGAGAGGGGGACAGAGAGGGAGTGAGAAAGGGACACATAGGGAGACCAATTCAGCCTTGTGGGGTGTGGGAATGTCTGCTCGTCAGCAGGTGGACTGTGTGCATGTAGACAAGGGTGGCCAGTGCCAGAACCCCCCCTCTTCTCCATGGCAAAACACAGGGCCATGTCACAACCTGTGCACAAGCACAACGCCAGCTACCTGCATTATCTAAGTGTGTGGAACCACTCCATGTGCCCACGTACAGTGCAACACGGAAGGCGCCAATGCATGGCTCGCCACACCTGCCCACTCCACTGCTGACTGCAGTCACAATTGACGCAGCAAGTAAGACTGTGCCACACATAGTTAAAGTCGCAAAAGCTGTGGCCAAGGGACATACCCATGCACAAGTGCACTGTGAGTGGAATGCAAGACATATCCAAATTCCCAGAGGAAATGTGCCAACTTTGAAACGAATGAAACATGCATGTTGCATGGAACAAAATTAACATTGTCTCTCTCACACACAGGTCAATGTTGTGGATCACCCCCCAACACTGGGGGGGGAAGACTCACAGGACCCGGCTCGGCGGGATGACGGAGCCACCGGCAGCGACGACTCTCACCACTCTGTGGACGAACCCGACCCCGACCAACCTGGCCCCTCTGGTGTCCAACGACCTGCAGCACCTGCGTCAGGTACAACTGGGCCAACCACCACCCCCACTCCTGCCACATCCCAGGAGACACCCAGGATCCCTGCCCCACCACCACAATGCAGCCAGGCTGGCCAGGAGGGACACGGTGTCCCGGGCCCCCAGGAGGAGGCAGGCGACAACGCCAATGCCACCCCTCAGGGGTCCCGGAGACCCGATGTGCCCACAAGGGCAGGCCAGGTGCAAGTGGGCAGGGGTGGTGGGAGTGGAGGACGGCGGAGGCGCGAGCCTGGCCTGTTGGCTGGGGAACCAGTATATTCCCATGTCCGAAACATCCTGGACACATACCGGCAGGACACCACGGGCATGGCCCAGGTTGTGTCCATCCTCGAGGAGATCAAGACCCAGCAGGCCCAGCAACATGCGGAGCAACATGCCTGTCTACTGCGACACCAACGGCGGATGGAGGACAGACAGGCTGAGCTCGTGACGGTGTTCACGGGAATTCACAGTACACTCCGTCGGATGGCCGACAACATGGGCAACCCTCCCTGTGCCATCAGGCGTAGAACATCACCACCCACAGGGAGGGATCAGGAGGAGGAGGAGGAGATATCCGACGGAGCATCCCAAACATCGTCACGGCCTGCTTCTGAGGGTCCCCGCAGGAGGGCGGGTCATCCACGGAAAAGACCGTGAGGGTCGGCGCAACAGCACCATCTCCCAGGACACCTGGCCTGGCACCTGGCCCACTTAAGCAACAGCAGCACAGCAGCAAAAGACATTCTCTGCCACATGGACTTGCTGGTCACTGTCTGACCAATGTTGACAAAGACTGTGGCATGGACTCTGAGGATTTCAAATGGCAAGGACACCAACTCCCCTCGTGAACTTTGGATTCCACACACCCGGAAAGCCCCTCATGTCAAACCCCCCCCCCCTACCCCAACCAAAATAAAAAGTCACACCATAAAGAGAAGATGTCTACTGATTGCATTATTACCTTACATGTGTCTTGTAAAGTCTAACCATGCCTGAGTTCTCATTTGACTTCAACCATCCACACCCTGGGGCCTGAGTCTGGCACAGGACACACATGGGTCACATTGTATTAGGCAAGACAGACATGGAGCACCATACACACCCGTGATGGGCCCAACCAGCTGAGGGGGTGGCCGCACAACCGTGCCGACAGACACATTGAGTAAAGCGCCAGCCATGCGCAGAGGTCAGGGATCATGTGGAGTGTCCTGGGGGGCACCCAGGTATGTGTGGACAGGTGGCAGAACCATGTCCTGCAAGCTTGAGTCAGGTGGATGCAGAGAATGGTGGCCTGGCCAACGTTGGATGCATGGGGATGGCACATGTCACAATACCCACACAGTCATGGACATCATGCACAATACACAGTCTAATCCCACACAAACAGCTTGCATCTTGCTACTGGACACATAGACACATAGACACATAGCCACTATCACGGAAAACCATGCCAGACATGCCGGATGCACCGTGGCAACACACCAGCATTGACTGAGAAGAGGCACCTTGGAGGCATAGGGACACCTTTATTAGTCATGTATTCGGGATTGCAGAGGCAACTCGGAGTACACATGAACGGGTCATGTGGAGTAACATGTGGGTCCAACACTGGCCCCCCCCTTCAGCAGCACAAATGCGTGATAGCCATGGAACTGGCACACAAGTGTCGGCTAATAGCTAAACACCCCCTGATGCTCACGGAGAGACTGCCATACACCATTGATCCGCTGATGTGGAAGTCCCACACCATGTCAAGCCAATGCAAACCGTATGTGTCCGAGGGCAGTGTCACACACATTGATGCCATCATCACATTCCACAATCCCATCACTGATGACTGTCAACAAGTCTGACCATCTATTCAGGTGTACCCAGCTGCATGTCATGTGTACCATGGTGATGCGACATGTCTGCAGAGGAACCAAACATCGACAGGGGCAGTGTGCATACATCGTAAACAACTGCCACACCCAATACACCCCTGATGCATCCCTTACCCTAAGGAGACTTCCAAACGTGTCCGTGCGTGTAACGCTGAGTCAGCACACGATGACGTGTCCATGAGGAATAGCAGTGCCACAACAATGCAACCAGCAGACGGCATGCGCAAGTACCTGGGGAAGAGAGACACACAAGAAGTCAGCCACAGAAAGCACTGCCACTTGCATGTGCATGTACTCGACACATGTAAGGATGACAACATGCTAGGTCACAATTATGACTGGGGAAATACACTCATCACTGGCACCATCACTCCAGTGACACATCCACACACACCTCTGACTCACGTGCCATACATGCAGATGGACACACACATCGCAACACATGCCACACGGGGACCAATGCGTGCACACACAGACACTGGTACTCACCACTAAGCAAAGAAGTCGCGTATGAGCCGAGTCCGGATGTCCTCTTGCGGAACCACATCCTCCACATCACTAGCCCCATTGCCAAGACCTTCGTCCTCCACGGGTGGATGGTCCTGATCATCTTGATCCAGGATGAGTGGCACAGCTTTCTCAACTGCCATGTTGTGCAGCATGCAGCAGACCATGAAGATTTTGCAGACCTTCGCCGGGGCATATGGGAGGGCGCCGCCGGTCTTGTGGAGGCATCTGAATCGGCTCTTCAGGAGGCCAAATGTCCTCTCTATCACTCGCCTTGTCCGGCCATGGGCGGTGTTGTAGCGGAGCTGGACCGGCGTGATGGGGTTGCGGAGAGGTGTGATCAGCGATGGCATGTTGGGATAGCCAGCGTCCCCTACATGGAAACCACATGGACATAAGTAGGACAGGAGAAGCGGTCGTGCTGGAAGTCTACGCAAAATACAGGACAGACAGAGTGTACCCACCAACAACACATGCTCGTTCGTTGCGCAGCTGCGTCATCATTTCAGGCACCCTGCTACGCCTCATGATGTAGGCATTGTGTTCTGATCCTGGAAAACGAGCACAGACATGTGAAATCACCATGTTGGACAGACACACCACAAGGGCATTGATGGAGTGGTAGTGCTTGTGATTCCTGTACGCTACCTCCTGTGCCTGTGGTGGTACCAAAGCCACATGTGTCCCATCTATGGACCCAATGACATGGGGCATCCCTCCCAGGGCATAGAATCCACGCTTGACACCAGTCAACATTTCAGGGGTTGGGAAATGGATGAACTCATCCAGGTGAAGCAACATGGCCTCTAAGAAATCATGCAGCACACGGCAGAACATGCTCTGGGACATGCCACCAACATGAGCTATGGTATTTTGAAAGGTACCCGTGGCAAGAAAATGTAGGGCTGCCATTACCTTCAGCTTGGGTGTCAGTGCCGTAGGATACCTGTGCAGCGGTTGCAGGTGTGGTGCCAGCCTCGCCGTCAACTCCAGAATCAACGGTTGGGGGAAGCGGTAGCACCGGATACAGTCATTCTCCCGCATCTCAGCCAAGTCCGGAGGAGCTCGGGGAAGAGGCGGCGCTCTGCAGTAATTTGGAAGTGACAAGGAAGAGTGAGTGCACTACAACAACAATTTGTTGGTGCTGAGCACATGTTAATCTGTCAATACACATATGCGACATACGGAGTCAGGTATGTGCCACATGCCCTGGACACGTATGGCTGGCAGGTGACACTCCTACCAAGACCCAGCTACACACGGAGATTGTGAACCTCCACATGCCATGGCATGGGATTAGCTGTGTCCCAGTGTAAGTGAACAGCCAGACGCAACACAGGAGTGACATACATCCACACATCAGCAGAAGTAGGATGTCGATTGCAGAGACTGGTAGCAGAACACTAGAGCCACAGGTCACATGACATCACACTAGGACAGCCCACACACCTTGCCATGAAGGTGTACATGTCATGACTCACCACACATTCATAGAGAGGATGCAGACATGTCCTTGTTACGCTACTCCGTGTCCCATGCATACATACGCACCTCACATCCGATACCACATGTGGCCTGGTGTGTGGAACAGTGTGCCATGTCCATCTACAGACAGACACATGTTGGTTGCTGCGACAGCTGATGCTTTTGAGGGAGCTCCAACATCAACCTAATGGGAACCCCCCACACATACATGACATAGTCACATCGTGCACCATGGGTAGTGACATGTCTGGTGTGGTAACCCCTGTAGCGGGCATCAGGGGACACTTGCGTGTGTTGTTGACCGTGCCATGCCAGTGACGCTCATCCCAAGTGTGCAGTACGACATGCACACATGTCAAAGGAGTTAAGGGCATGCCTGGCACACATTGCACCGTCCCACATAACATCTGTACACATCTCATCATACATCTGGTGCCTTCTCGACTCAGGAGTAATGTGCCACATCACAGCCTTTCACACCTGTGCCCCACACATGTAGTACTGCCCAGACAATGCCTTGATGTCCATCCATGGACAAGTATGTCAGCCCTATTCCTTCCTGTGTGCTGCCTGTCACCACTGTGATGTGTGAAAGGCACCGTACTTTCGCCAAGAGGGCCTGTGTACGTTCCCTATCACTATGGGAGTGCTGCCGTATGTGTACCCATAGTGATAGTGAGCGTACGCACGCGTGTACGGTCCGTCTCACTATGGGTGTTCTCGCCTATGCGTACTCATAGTGATAGTGAGCGTACAGGTGTGTCTACGGTCCGTACCACTATCAGTACGCATACGCGAGAACACCCATAGTGATAGTGAGCGTACAGGCGTGTGTACGGTCCGTCTCACTATGGGTGTTCTCGCCTATGCGTACTCATAGTGATAGTGAGCGTACAGGCGTGTGTACGGTCCGTACCACTATGAGTACGCATACGCGAGAACACCCAAAGTGATAGTGAGTGTACAGGCGTGTGTACGGTCCGTACCACTATGAGTACGCATACGCGAGAACCCCCATAGTGAGACGGACCGTACACACGCCTGTACGCTCACTATCACTATGGGTGTTCTCGCGTATGCGTACTCATAGTGGTACGGACCGTACACACGCCTGTACGCTCACTATCACTATGAGTACGCATACGCGAGAACACCCATAGTGATACGGACCGTACACACGCCTGTATGCTCACTATCACTATGGGTGTTCTCGCGTATGCGTACTCATAGTGGTACGGACCGTACACATGCCTGTACGCTCACTATCACTATGAGTACGCATACGCGAGAACACCCATTGTGAGACGGACCGTACACATGCCTGTACGCTCACTATCACTATGGGTGTTCTCGCGTATGCGTACTCATAGTGGTACGGACCGTACACACGCCTGTACGCTCACTATCACTATGAGTACGCATACGCGAGAACACCCATAGTGATACGGACCGTACACACGCCTGTACGGGCCGTTGCTATGCATTTGGGGTGCCCTGGGGCCCCGGGACGCACCGTACCTGTGTGTGAAGCTCCAAATTACATAGGGGACACTTGAGGGACAAGTATAAAGGCCTACATGCATGCTGGTTGTCATGGAGACCAAGTTTAAAGTTTGAATTTTTTTAAGCAGGTGCACAGCAGTAGTCAGTTTGAATGAATCTACTTTGTTGCAATGTGCTTCTGGAGTTGACATCATGCTGAAGAAAAAAACACAATAAGAACCCACTGACTGTGCTAGGTTTTAAGGGATTGGAGGAAACATAGGATGCAAATGTGAGTGACCAATCACTCTGTACTCCTGTGCATGAAACAGGCCAGCAAGGCAGATATAAGGCAGCCAGGTCCCATGAGGGAGCACTTGCCTGCACATCTTTCTATTCGACGACCCAGCTGCTGCTACTGATTCCCTGGAACCATGTCAAGGTCTGTGGAGAGGTCACAGCCCTTCACCCTGGAGGAGAACCTGGCTTTGCTGGATGTGATCCTCCCACAGTACCCCCTGCTGTATGGCCGACCAGGGTATCAGGTGAGTGCAGAGTCTACTAGCACAGACTGTGTCCCTTGTTTGTGACTGTGACTTCTGGCATTGTGTCCAGGTGTGACACCCATGCTATGTACTGTAGGGGGGGTCCCAGGGGGGGGAATGCCTGATGTCTCCCAGCCAGTGCATGCTGTGGTGCATGTCTGCCGTCCTCACTTGCATTGTGTTTACTGTGACAATCACTGCATGGTGCATGCCACATTCTGCCTGTCTTGTCCTCCTGGGAATGTAGCCTCTACAGTCCTCATGTGATTATGTGGTCAGCCCAGTGTGACAGGTGACTGTACCCACAGATGTGTGTTAGTTCTGTGTACCTGTGCTGAGAGTGTCCACATGATGTGTTCGTACCCTGGACATCGGTGTGTGTGTAAGTCCCCTGTCATGTGGGTGGGTGCATATGTGGAGTGTAGCACCCGGGCTGCATGAGGGATGGATATACCCTGCCCATGTGATGTGAGCAGGGAGCAGTGCTGTGTGTCTGACGTGCAGAGCCAGCCCCACACCTGTGAGCCCCCCTGTCTAGTGGCACATGTGCAGAGTGAGGTTTGTGGCTGCATTTGGCAATGGCAGGTGAATGTCCTGTGCCTGTGTGTGTCTGTGTACTCTGCTGCGGTAGCGTCAGTGGCCTGTGGCATGTGACTGCTTAGAGGTGCTGCACATTATCCTGGTGTAGCTTGTGATGCACAGTGTGAGCCTGGATCATTGATTGTGTAGTTGCCCTCCTTCCACCTGTGTACTTTCAATGGCACGTACTGCTTTTGCCCTTCCCCAGAGGATCATGTCCCTATGACAAAGGTGCAATGCGTTGGATGCATACTATGCCTTGTTGTAACCAGCAAATTTGTTCTAATATGTCTCTCTGTGACATGTGCCTGGTGTATTGATGTAGTGTCACTTGTTCATCCTCACAGATAGGCGCCTCTGCCAAGAAGCAGATATGGATGAACGCCGTCAGTGCCGTGAGGAGTGCGGATGGTCGCAAGCGGCGCCTGGCCCAGGTGAGGAAACGCTGGCAGGATATCCGGTGCTGGACGCGGAGGATCGCACGGGTCCTGCTGGGGGACTCACCTGAGACCCATAAGAACCGCGGGCGCCGCCGTCTGACCCACATCCACAAGCGTGTGCTGGCGGTGGTATTTCCAGACTTGGAGAGGCGCTTACAGGAGAAGCAGCAGCAGGAAGGGGGTAGGTACATGTGTGTTTGTTGTGTGTCACCAGCATTTGTAAGTGCACAGTTGCATGGTTGCACTGCCAGGGTTTAAAGGTGCTGTGCAGATCCAGTTACCCACAGTATAGCTGTGCTCTCCTGCCTCCCTTCCCCTCCTTGCAATGTGTTCCCTGGTCTGTGTGTAGTCACTCCTTCACAAGGTAATGTAGGCTGGCGCTTTCTCAACGTGAACTATACCTGTAGCATCATGTGTGGGGGTGGTGTGTAACAGGTTTGGGGACCTTGCCTGTGCCCTGTCCAGTTCAATATATGTGGGTTCCATGTCAGTTGGCACTGATGCTGAGTCCAGACATGGGAGTTAGTCTCTCAAGTGTCATGCCTTACAGCGCGCATGTCCTATGTTGTGGCCTGTGACATGATGTGCATGAGTGTGCGATACGCATAGTGCAGGGATGGTGGCGTGTGTTGCAGTCATTCCCATTCAGGACCATGGAGTTGTGTGGCCACTACTGTCCCCTGGGGCATATTTTCATAGGTGTCATGTGTGTCATCACAAAACGTGGACACTCTCAGTGTCTACAGCATAGGTTGTGCTCTGTGCCATTGTCCCCTGGCACCATGTATATTGACGTGAAATGTAGTACAAGTGTCCACTGTACAGCCTGACCTGATTTTCCTTGTTCATACTCACAGTGGCCAGTGCCTGTGTGTCTTGTTACAATCATCTGATGATGGCCATTTGTACATGATTATTTGGACAGGCGCACCTTGGGTATTTGGCGTCCAATCTTGCATTTATGCAGCCCCTGTGTATTTCACCCAGACTAAGAGATGTAAGTGCCACCTGTGTCTCAACAAATTGTCTCATGTAGGGGGTGGTTGGTGCGGGCCAAGCCTACATGTCAAAACCAGAATTCTCCTTGCTAGGTCTGGCCAGTGTGTGATGTTTGTCTGGACATACACTCAAGGTGCAGTGAGCCAGTCATGGTGGGCATGTTTTCAGTATTACCTATGCAGCATGTGCCTCAAGTTCATGGATATGGTCCCTCCTCATCCCTATTTTCGGCACCGCTGTGTGGTGCAGATGCAGTGCTGGATTGTCCCCAGGGCCTGGCTCCTATGTCAAACTCCATTTCATGTCATTTGCTATTGTGTCATGCTCTCCATGGATTTTCAGTGGCATGGTGGGTCAACCACCTGTGTGTTGCATGCCCTACATATGTACCTTGTTTTGGAGATGTTACTGATCTTTCTTTGCAGGCTATGCACTGTAACCTATGTAGATTGGACTCATGTGACATATGTATACAGGTTTGTGATTAATTGCTGTCTCTTCACCTTGCCCACAGCATCGTCGGGGGACACGGAGGGAGACATGAGCACAGACGGAGCGGAGGGACCGAGCACCAGTGCCAGCGTTGACATCGTGGCTGGCACATTGAGTGGTACTGAGGCGGAGGAGAGTGAGGCCAAGGACCTGTCCACTGGCACGACAGAATATGAAGCTGAAGGGTCCGAGGATGATCTCTCCGAGTGGGCGGAGGCTGCACCAGCAGCTGACAGCGGCACATCGCACCCCGCCCCCTCCATTGCCATCAGCCGCCTCCCACTTGCTCGTGTCCCTTCCCAGCGTGCCCGGTCACCACATGTCTCCTTCCTGCCAGGCACCGCACCCCCTGCCCCTGTCTCCACTGCTGCCGCCAATGCCGAGTCTGTGGACATCCAGCGGCAGTTGCAGGTTGGTCAGGCTGCGATCCTTAATGTCCTCCATGGCCACAGCCAAGTGCTGCACAACATGGAGGCATACTTGGAGGGCATTTTTTCATCGCAGGCTGACCAACGCCAGTTGCTGAGGTCCATAGACTCGACACTGACTGCAGCAGTGGGTCTCCTGCAGCGCTACGTCCCACCCCCTACCCCTGCCCCATCCACACTTCCCACTCCCATGCCTGTCCCACGTACACCCAGACGTCAACATGCACCCGCCACAACAGACACAGGCACCACACCAGCAGAGAAGGTCATACGCACACCTCCTGGCACGCACACACAGGGTGAAGTAGGCACACCCACTGGGTCGGGGGGCAAACGTAAGTCATGCAGCCAGAGTGGGAGTCCGCATTCCACCCAATCCACTCCCTCCAAATCCCCTCCCCTCAGCTCTCCTGGCCACATATCCGGCAAGGACTCATTCATGGCCGCTCTGTCCCTGAGCCCCACTGTGACACCACCCTGCAAGCGGTCAAGGGAGTCCCCGGTCAGGGTGGTTGAGTCCCCCCCCTGTCCACACCCTCCCCCAGTGGCGCTGCGACCCATCCCTCTGCCCCCCCCCCCTCCTTGGGGCCTGTGGTTCCTTCGGGTGCAGGGGAGACGCTGGAGGACCTTGCTAAGGTGTGCAGCGACATCCTGGCCTCCGCCTTTGGCCCTGCCCCACCCCCTGTGGTGGAGTCCTCCATCCCTGCACCCACGACGCCTACCCTTCGCCCTCATGTCCCTGCATGCCTGGTCCTTCCCCCCCACATGATGCCCTCCCCGCTGTGGAAGACGAAGGACTCTGACTGTGCAGGCAAGCTAGGGGACACGCGTCCCACTGTGTCCCCCATCCAGCTGTGACTCATGGACTGCCCTATGGGCTTTGTAAATATTGAACTTGATCCACACACACATTATTTGGAAATGCTGAATAAAGCCTTTTTTTTTTTCCTTAGAACACTACTGCTTTTGTGGTGTTGCTGTTGGTGGGGCTGCTACATGATTTTGGGTGGTGATCATGTGTTGGGTGTGTGGGAAATGTAGTAGTGTGATGGTCATAGGGGGGGGCCTGGTATCTGTGTGCCATCACAAGGTGTTAGATAGGTTTCTCTGTTCATGTAAGCAGTTACTGCATGGTGAAATTGTCCCAAGGTGTATTCCTTCCTCTGTGTACCCTGACATCTTCCCTACAGGGTGTTCCCAATATTTAGCGCTGAGCTGTGTCTACATTAGCTGGGTGTGTGACGGATCCCTTCAACTTTGGCCATGCATGCAGAGCGATGTCTCCACCTGCATCATTCGTGGCATCCTTGGTGATCACTGTACTTGTGTATGTAGTCTGTTGACATGACTTCATGTGGACATGTTCCCTTTTAGGCTGTATGCATGTGTGTACTCCCAGCCTCGCACACATGTGTTACATGTACTGCAGGGTCTTTGTGCACCTGACTGACAATTGTGGCAATTGGATCTGTGGGTACTCCATCCTTTTTTTTTCCATGGGCAATGCTGGGGGCCTCTGCACCCACCCCTCCTGTGTCTGGGCACTGCTGGGAGTGATAGGCACCCACCCCTCCTGTGTCTGGGCACTGCTGGGAGGACTCTGTCCCCACCCCTCCTATGTCTGGGCACTGCTGGGAGGACTCTGCACCCACCCCTCCTATGTCTGGGCACTGCTGGGAGTGATAGGCACCCACCCCTCCTGTGTCTGGGCACTGCTGGGAGGACTCTGCACCCACCCCTCCTATGTCTGGGCACTGCTGGGAGGACTCTGCACCCACCCCTCCTATGTCTGGGCACTGCTGGGAGTGATAGGCATCCACCCCTCCTGTGTCTGGGCACTGCTGGGAGGACTCTGCACCCACCCCTCCTATGTCTGGGCACTGCTGGGAGGACTCTGCACCCACCCCTCCTATGTCTGGGCACTGCTGGGAGTGATAGGCACCCACCCCTCCTGTGTCTGGGCACTGCTGGGAGTGATAGGCACCCACCCCTCCTGTGTCTGGGCACTGCTGGGAGGACTCTGCACCCACCCCTCCTATGTCTGGGCACTGCTGGGAGTGATAGGCACCCACCCCTCCTGTGTCTGGGCACTGCTGGGAGGACTCTGCACCCACCCCTCCTATGTCTGGGCACTGCTGGGAGGACTCTGCACACACCCCTCCTGTGTCTGGGCACTGCTGGGAGGACTCTGCACCCACCCCTCCTATGTCTGGGCACTGCTGGGAGTGATAGGCACCCACCCCTCCTGTGTCTGGGCACTGCTGGGAGTGATAGGCACCCACCCCTCCTGTGTCTGGGCACTGCTGGGAGGACTCTGCACCCACCCCTCCTATGTCTGGGCACTGCTGGGAGGACTCTGCACCCACCCCTCCTATGTCTGGGGACTGCTGGGAGGACTCTGCACCCACCCCTCCTATGTCTGGGCACTGCTGGGAGTGATAGGCACCCACCCCTCCTGTGTCTGGGCACTGCTGGGAGTGATAGGCACCCACCCTTCCTGTGTCTGGGCACTGCTGGGAGGACTCTGCACCCACCCCTCCTATGTCTGGGCACTGCTGGGAGTGATAGGCACCCACCCCTCCTGTGTCTGGGCACTGCTGGGAGGACTCTGCACCCACCCCTCCTATGTCTGGGCACTGCTGGGAGTGATAGGCACCCACCCCTCCTGTGTCTGGGCACTGCTGGGAGTGATAGGCACCCACCCCTCCTGTGTCTGGGCACTGCTGGGAGGACTCTGCACCCACCCCTCCTATGTCTGGGCACTGCTGGGAGGACTCTGCACCCACCCCTCCTATGTCTGGGCACTGCTGGGAGGACTCTGCACCCACCCCTCCTATGTCTGGGCACTGCTGGGAGTGATAGGCACCCACCCCTCCTGTGTCTGGGCACTGCTGAGAGTGATAGGCACCCACCCCTCCTGTGTCTGGGGACTGCTGGGAGGACTCTGCACCCACCCCTCCTATGTCTGGGCACTGCTGGGAGTGATAGGCACCCACCCCTCCTGTGTCTGGGCACTGCTGGGAGGACTCTGCACCCACCCCTCCTATTTCACGAAATGTACGCTTAGAACATACACGGGTGTGGGTTCGCTCCATGCATACGAGGTGGGGGTACGGGTCGTACTTACACTGTTGGGGTGGGGGTACGCTCCATGCATACGCGGGTGAGGGTACGGGTCGTACTTACACTATTGGGGTGGGGGTACGCTCCATACGTACGCGGGTGAGGGTACGGGTCGTACTTACACTGTTGGGGTGGGGGTATGCTCCATGCATACGCGGGTGAGGGTACGGGTCGTACATACGCGGTTGGGGTGGGGGGTACGCTCCAGACGGCCGCGGGTGAGGGTACGGTTCGTACTTACACTGTTGGGGTGGGGGTACGCTCCATACGTCCGCGGGTGAGGGTACGGGTCGTACTTGCACTGTTGGGGTGGGGGTACACTCCATGCATACGCGGGTGAGGGTACGGGTCGTACTTACACTGTTGGGGTGGGGGTACGCTCCATGCATACGCGGGTGAGGGTACGGGTCGTACTTACACTGTTGGGGTGGGGGTACGCTCCATACGTACGCGGGTGGGGGTACGGGTCATACTTACACTGTTGGGGTGGGGGTACGCTCCATACGTACGCGGGTGAGAGTACGGGTCCTACTTACACTGTTGGGGTGGGGGTACGCTCCATGCATACGCGGGTGAGGGTACGGGTCGTACTTACACTGTTGGGGTGGGGGTACGCTCCATACGTACGCGGGTGGGGGTACGGGTCGTACTTACACTGTTGGGGTGGGGGTACGCTCCATACGTACGCGGGTGAGAGTACGGGTCGTACTTACACTGTTGGGGTGGGGGTACGCTCCATGCATACGGGGGTGGGGGTACGGTCCGTACATATGCGTCCCCACGCTATGTGATGCTTGTGCGGGCCGTACCCAGGCCTTTGCCACGTGGGTACAGCCGTCCCGCCATTGTTGGGATGACGTAGGTGTGAGCGTGGTACGACTCGTACCCACGCTCTTAAGGCGTGGGTACGGGACGTACCTGTATTGTTGTGTTGCCGGTTCGCGTCGTCAAGCACTTCCGTTGTGGCGGACGCTGGCTTTGCTGGACACGCCCCCCCCTCGTAGTCACCAGGGCCTGGGGTTCAGGTATGTCCAGGGCATGTGTGCTGTGTGACTTTGGTGGGGGTTTTGTGGCCTGCCCCTGCTCCTGCCCCCCTCCCCCCCTTTCCCCCCTCCCTTTGTTGTTCTGACCTTCTGCGGCATCTGCGTCCGAACCTGTAGAGGAGGTCGACTGCTATGAGGGCCGGGATGACACGTAGGTTCGGGTCCATGTCTGTCCGTCGCGTCCTTGTTCGCGTCGTCCTGATTTCCCGGCAGTTTTTGGCAGCCGGAAAATATTCACCGTGCGGGATGACGTCGGTGCGAATCGTGATTCCTGGTTCGTGAATGGCAGGCTGCGTGCGTCCCGACGTCACGTCGGCGCTTTCCCGGATCACATTTGTATGTTTATTTTTGTCGGTCGGGGTTTTGTACGATTCGTACGGAAATGGTGTTTCCGTGCGAATCGTAATTCCATGTTTGTATATTTTGACGACCGGGTACGCGTCGGACGGAGAATATGCTCCGTCCGACGGTTCGTACCCGGTTTTTACCGGATCGTGATAGGCACCTTAATGTCCATCTCCTTAAACAGTGATCCGGAGGAAACTCTAACTTAAATGCCATGGCTCCATGGTCCGATAAATGAATGGGCAGATATTTAATTAAGCTCACCTTATGAGATTCCGCGTGATCGATAAACACATAGTCTATCCTAGAATAGTGGGAGTTCTTTTTACTATAGAAAGAGTATTCTCTAAGATCACCATATTTTTTCCTCCACAAATCACATAAATTAAAAATTTTCAAAATATTCATCAGGTGAGCTTTGACCCGAGGGGCTGCAATATGAGTTCGGGGGAGGATCTATCGAGGTTATTGTCTAAAAGTACATTAAAGTCACCAGCCAAGATCATAGGAGCATCAAAATCTGCAAGGGCCAAACAGAGGTTATACAAAGGAGAAATATCGTCTTCATTAGGCCCGTAGTAACTCACTAGCATGTAATTAACCCTTTTAAATTTGATTTCGGCAATAACCCAACGTCCTCTGCTATCTAGCTGAGACTTAATAAGCTCAACTCTCGAGTTCATTTTTAATATTATAGCAACCCCCTTAGAGCAGCATTGCTGATCTGAAGCAATGATTTTATCCACCCATTTTTGTTTACCAAATAATGCCTTACATTCTGCAAGCAAAAGATGAGTCTCCTGGATCAAGAGCAGTTTAGCTGAACTGTTTCTTAAATACTGCAGGATCAAACGTTGCCTTCTTCTAACTCTCAAACCATTAACATTCCAGCTAAGACACTCAAGATATTGATTCCCACTACGAGCAGAGCTATCCCCCAACATGGCACATAATCCATTCTCTACAGTTGCTACTAGAGGTTGTAATGTCACATGAATTTAATAAATGTATAGTTTTTTTTTAGTTTTTCCCAATGCTCCCCACCAAACTGTGTGAAAACCCCCTCTAGCCTCCATGACCATGACCACCCAGCCACCCACCCCACCGGGAACCCTCCCAGCTACCAGTTGGCAATAGATATTGCCCTTTGAGCCAGAAACCCATAGCCTAGCTTCTTAAAAAAAATAATTTTAAAAAAAACCTCTTAGGTACTGAATCTTACACTCTTACACTGTGGAATTGTACCTTGCAAGAAAGCTGTCCACCTCCTCCGGGAACCTAAAATTATACATTTTATTCGCAAGGACCACTTTAAAAAAAGCAGGGAACCGCAACTGCACCTGTGCTCCTAGGTCCCTTAAGGTGTCCATACGATTTCCCAGTTCCCATCTCCTATCCTCCGTAGCCCGGGAAATATCAGAACGGATTCTACAGGAAGCATCTTGAACCTGAATGTTTGTAAGTTTGAGTGCTGCCCCCAATAAGTGCTCCTTAAGAGAATAAGACTGTATGAAAACCAAGATCTTTCTGGGTTTTTTCCGAGCCGGATTTAACTGAAAGGGATCTCTGTGGATCCGTTGAATTTCGGACTCCCAGACCGAAGCCGAAGCAATCTGGGGGAAAGCCTTGGTCAGAATGCCAACAATATAAGATTTTAAATTATCTCCTTCCAGCCCTTCCTTTAAGTCTAAAATCCGGATGTTGTTTCTTCTTGACATATTCTCAAGCCTCTCCAGTCTCTCTGCCATTTCCCGCTCATTGGCCTTAAGGCTTAATACCTCTTGGGCATTATCCTTTACTTCCTTGTTCAAATCCCCTACTTTTAGTTCTAATTCATCCATCCTATGGTTGAGTGCCAAAAGGTTTTCCTCTTAACTGGTGCAGGTGTCTTGTATTTTTTCTGATTCAGTTCCGAAGTGGAAGAGCGTGCCCCAATTTCCAAAGTCAATTGTTTTAACAGCCCCTGTACTGTGTCAGCACTTTGAGCAGCCTCCTCTACAGGCAAAGAGCCCGCCTCCTCAGGCTCTTCTTGTCTGTCCACCCCCGATGACACAGGTAGAACGCTCAAGGGGGCAAAACGATTAGATAGTAAAATAGAGGAGGCCATATCACTGTTTTCATCCACAGAGACTGTGGACTCAGACTGGACAGGATCTACGGCGTCTATACTGCCCTGTGAATTAGCCATAAAATAGGAACGAAGTGAGGGCGCAACCTTTATAGGAACTGAATTCTTGTTTTTTTTACGACACTTTACTGGGTTGGACTTCACCGGTTTATTCAGTCTGCTAGATGGCTGTCTCTGATTAGGATTCTGTCTGGTTGCACCTCTGCAGATTGGGCTGCTGAAATTCCTTCTAGGGAATTTGACCTGCGGAAATCCCCTTTAATTACTCATTGTTTTTACTTCACCTGTACTGATATGATTTGAGGTTGAATGGTTGTTGGATGTGTAGCAGTATGACTGTGTTGTTCTGAGGGAGTTGTGTGGGATGATTATTCGTTTTATATGTGAAATTTACTATGCTTCTTACTCTTTACCTTGATGGGTGTCATTAATTGATACACCTAAAGTATAAAAATATTTTGTGTACATATCTGTGTATAATTCAAAAAATTAATCCAAAAAAATAAAATGATTTAATAAATGCTGTAAAACAAATTTCTTTGAGTTGCCCTTTGTCATGGTTAGCCTTTGGTCTTGAGTTTTTATTATCTTGGACCCTGTATTGGGCCTCGTTTATCATTTAGTTGGCAGGCTACTTTCTCTTGTTTAGGTTTCTTGTAGCTCCCCTGTTGTACCTGCCCCATATTATTTCAGGGGTCCCCCTTCTTATTAGTTGCACCTCTGCAGATCTCGGAGGGATGGTGAATTTACGCTCCCGGAAGATCTGACCCTAAAAAAGAACGTGACCTTAACTTATACCTCCTCGCACGAGCCAACTCAGTAGTAGATTTTAGAGAAGAAGCGAGGGAGGTTGTGGAGGATTTAGTAGTAGAGGCAACGGGGGTAGTGGAGGTGATAGTGGAACTTAAACAACCAGGAATATCAGGAAGCTGCACACCTAACTGATCATCCCTGTCCGTCAATACGGTGTTGGGGGAATCAGGTTGTCGAGCAGCTTGTTGGGTAACTACCTCCATAGGGCAGGGGTAAGACTCATATCTTATTTTCGTGCTCTGTGATGCCTTCTCTTTCAAAAGAACAGAACGAAAATAAAACGGGGCCAGCCTCTGTCTTGCCACCCCCTTTAGATGAGTATAAGGCTCAGGGGATAAACCATACTTATTTCCAGACCTAACCCAACCGGAAATATCAGGAGCATTAGGGTTAATAATACACCAACCCCGACGATGCTCCGCAAGTGCACCGGCAGCCCTAAAGAAAATAAGAGCGGAAAATTCATGCATCTAGGCAAAAAAAAGAAAAGGATAACAATTCAACCAACTGAACCCCGAGTACTACACTTGCTTTAAACAGGCAGATCTCGCCTATCTCGGCTATCCCACTTATCTCACCATCTATAGCCCATGAAAGAAAAAAATAAAAAAAAATAAAAAAGCCGACCAGCATTTCTCTATGCTCTATCCACATAGTTGAGAGGCCATCCACAATCGGCAATTGCCAGCCCGACCTCTCTCCTCTCCTTCAAAGTCTCCCGCGTCTTCCCCAGTCCCTCCACCCCTCTCCCCCAACCGAAAACAACACCACGGAGGCCAAGGGGAGACAGACAAAAAAGCAAATTGAAGCACCCCCCCCCCGGCAACAAAGCGGGAGAAAGGCAACGGGAGGACACCGGGAGGAGAACGGGCGGACCGGCCCAGACCGACCTCCCCCCAGCGGCCGCCACAACCAAGCGCCGCAGAGCAGGGGCCGAACAGCAGATGCCTCCGGAACAACGCGCGGACCCTCTCTGGCAGCAAACCGCCCGAACCTCGGAAAACAAAGCTCCGGCAGACCAGGTGAGATCAGGAAGGATCCAGCATCCAATTCCACAGCGAATTCACAGTGCACTACCCCTCAAACTCAGCAAAACATTAGCACCATCGAAACAAGCAGAAGCCGGCCAGGGCGTCTGGCTCGCGGCCGGCTACCTAGCTGGCCGCCATGTTCCCGCGGTCACCACTTCTAACACACTTGTAATACTAAATTCTGAGCTCAGGGATCCCAAACTCAGTTTCTCTATCTTTTCCCAATTGAAAGTTACACTTGTAAAATGCTACAATGATCACCTATGGGGGGGACAGCCTTTCAATGTCAAAAATGAAATGCACAGTATTTCACTATCAGGACATGTAAACACATCACCACATGACCTACCGTTTACATACACTGCATCCTGCCCATGGGCCTACCCTGGGCCTACCTTAGGGGTGACTTACATGTAAGAAAAGGAACTGGCAAGTGGGTGCACTTGCCAGGTCGACATGGCAGTTAAAAACTGTGCACTCAGACACTACAGTGGCAGGTCTGAGACACATTTCTTTTTTTATGTGTTTTCATATAGCGTGTACTTTACCAAAAGGTGTCAGAGCACTTTACAATAGAACCAAGTACATTACTTATTAAATGCGAGACAGATACATAAGTTTAAACATAAAAAGAAAATGTTACAATGGCGTACACGAGAGATGTGCAATTTAAACTATCAGTGTAGATATAATCTGCCAATATTGGTGGGAAGTGAGCACAAAGAGTATTGACGGAAACTGAAGGCGAAGAGAATATAGACATAGCATAATGATGTGATGTAGCATAGCATTAGGATATTGACTAGTTGTTTAGTTTGAAAATATGTCTAAAAACCATTCCCTGAGGGACAGGTCAACGGGCCATTCAGCTGCTGTTTGGACACAGGCTTAAGGGGTTGGGAGTGTGAGCGACACAGATCCTGGCATGATGTGGAGGTGTGCACAAATGCCCTGCTTCAGAAAGAAAAGTCACGCACATGAGGGAGGTTTGGGGGGAACAGTCCCTTTGTCGCCAGTTCTCAGGGGCAGCGCTCCACAAACCGACAGCACTCGGGCGGCGCAGGGGGCCGGTTGAGTGAGCCACACCTGTAGCATAGGGCATTCGCAGGGTATAACACATGGCGGCCCCCTGGTCAGGCCAGCAGGTGACAATGTCGGGCTCACCTCTTTAATTCTCCGCCACTTGTTCATTCAGTCGTTGTGGGTCCCCGTGAGTTGTCTATGGCACCCAGGGCCGGTTCAGCTACTTGTGTGGGTGTCACAATCAGTGCTGCAGGCCCACTAGTAGCATTTGCTTTACAAGTCCTAGGCACACACAGTGCACTTTACTAGGGACTTACCAGTAAATCAAATATGCGAGTCATGGATAACGAATCATAATCATAATTTGCACAGAGAGTATATGCACTTAAGTACTGAACAGCAGTGGTAGAGTGCCCAGGGTCATACAATCAACAACAACTAGTCAGAAAGAATAGGAGGAAGGAAGCAAAAGGTTTAATGATATCCCTGCAAAAAGGGCCAGGTCCAAAACACTGACTTATAGTGAAGTTGGATTTTAGATTACAATTGTGTAAATGCCACTTTTAGGGAGTTGGCATTTTCTTGCCTAAGCCATTTGGTTCCTGCAGCCTGTGTTTGGTCACATGATTGCGTGTAGTTGGCAGGTGGACTTTGTGTATTCCACCAAGACAGCCACACACAATGGGATCTTAAGTCTGACTGTATGGGCTATCACTGGCAGGATTGGAGGGAGGAGATGGACCCAGCCTCACTTACACCTGACTATACTATATCCTGTCTCCACACAAAGGGCTGCATACCCCCTGTAGTTAGTCCGGAGCCAGGTAAAGCAGTACATCTGTGAACTTCAGAAGCATCTTCCCATTTCAAAGGCACGACTGCGTATAAAAGCAGGACCTCAGACCGCACCACTTCAGTACACTTCTGAACATGTTGATACTCTGCCAGGAAGAAGGACTGTTGTGCTGCTGAAGGATTGCCACTCTGCTGGGCTGCTTCTCTGAGGAACTGCTGCATTACTGTGCTGCCCTACTGCCTGCTGCCCTCTTGCCTGTGCGAGAAGGACTGGACCTGCATCTCTTGAACCCAGAGTGACTCCAGTTGGATTTGAAGCCTCAGGGACACAACAGGCTTTAAACAAGCTTGCACATGCACCTGAACTCTGCCATCTGTGGGTCTACCCTGCGAAGTGGTGCCACCCTAGTCCTGGACTGTTGGAAGTGGACCTATGGTTCTTGCCAGCAGATTCGACTAATCACCCCTCCTGATCGGCGCATCCATGAGCAGAACCTATGCATCTCTTTGGCTGAGGAGTGCATCCTCAAGCATCACCGCTACTGCATTAATTGAACCTGCCGTAAAGACCGGCGTCGGCCCTGCAGTCTTCAGAACGTATGCATCGCCGACAGTGCAGCACATCTGTAGCCCAGGTCCTTTCATCTCAACGCCGGACTCCACAACGGAGCATCGCAGCTCCCCAGTCAACCAGTAACCCAATTTCAGCACAAACTAATGAGGCAGAAAAAGTGAATAGTTAAGAAAGAAAGAACAATATGCTGAAGTACCAAAAGGATCACCTGCACGCTTATTTTTATTTATTTGCGCTTTCTTAATGTTAAACTTCACAGCAAACAAGCAACACTTGGCTGGGTGAGCAGGTAGACAAAAGCTGATTTGGGATGTCTGTACAGGAGGTCAAGTGGATGGGCTGTGCATAGAATGTCAGAAAAAGGGGAGAATGAATTTGCAAGTTTTTCTTCGGTGAAACACTGGAGCAACTGCAGCAACCTGCCCTGACACCTGGACAGGGACATGCTTTCTCTTTGCCACCGGGTGCATTTTCTTCTTCTGTACTCCGTTCATCTACCTCTGCCCCTAATTTTCCTTCATCACAAATGCCATCTAATTATCTCACCCTGAAACATTTAATGGTTCCTTTCTAATTTTTTTTGCCTTTTCCCCTTCTTTCTCTCATGCTGGTCTATAGCTCTGCTCTGTTTGTCTTTTGTCCCATGCCTGCCCACCCTCTTCCAGCTCCACCCCTTGCTTTCCTTTCTTTGGTATGCAAGCTAAGAGTTTGCTCCTCACTCACATTTCTCCACATCATGTCCCTCCTGCATTGTAACCATGCCCCACACCTGTCTCATAATGCGCCCTCAGTCAAAATGTTGGAGTGACCGGAAACAGGGTGGCAATTGGGTGAAATGAGATAAAATCAGGAAATCATTTTGGCAACATACCTGCTTGTTGTGGGTGATGGGTGATGGGTATTGAAGTTTTAAAAAACTAGCGAAAATTGATATGTTTTGGGGAGGAAAAGTGTATGTTTGCGAAATTTAAATGTGTCGATACAGACTGATGGTAGTTGGAGACCTTTTTAGTTGTAACCCTCGAAAACATCGATTTTTTTCACTTTTGGAACCTCTTCTGTGTCGATGGACTCCTTAATGGAATCATTTCCAATGCTCTTGTTAAAACAGTTTTGAGGTATAAACCTCTAGTGCACGCTTTGGCAAATAAGGTTTGCTGTTGTGCAGCTGGGAAAAGAGGTGCTGCGCAGGTTGTGAGTGAACATGCATCTGTGTAAGCTTAGTGTGGCAGGTGGTAACCCATCGAAAATTAATAAAACTTAATTAGAGACCAAAAGGGGGGGACTCCACTATTCCCTTTTGAATTTAGTGTAACATGGGTTGTGCTTTACTGTGCGCTATATGTGTAAAGGGTGCTTGAATGTCATCCCGGGTGGGAATGTGATACAAAGGTCAGTGCCATTGCCTTTGTATACAAAATATTAAGCCTGGAATCCAAATATGAGGTTTATTTTAACACATTTTTTTTTTCGATTTTACATAATTTGCTTACTTTTCTAAGCTAAACTGAATGAGATCTGTGTGCTTACTGGCTGGGAGATGTATTAGCTTTGCTGCCCTAGGTGTCAGATTAAAAGATCCCTGATCAAAAGAGGATCCAGTCATGAAGTTTAAGGCAACACCTGCTGGAGGACAGAGAGGATCGGATTCTTTGTAGCTGTTACCTTGAAATCCCGACATGTCATCTGGGAGAATGTCCCGCATGTGATGTGACAAAGGGAAAACAGGCACAACTCTGGCTGCAGTCACTAAAAGTTATTTCTTTGAAATCTTGGAGGGAAGAGTCCAAGCCTGGGTGGACAGAGGCAAACTCCGAGAGGAAAATGTGGCATAATTTTGCAGGAAGCGGCCATATAGAAAAGTTCCCAGAGTGCAACACAGGGGTGGAATGGGCAGTAGGTTGGGTCCTGTGAGAGAAAGCAAGGGACAATGTGGCACCAACTGAGGCAATCTTGTGAACAAACTTCTTCCCTAGATCCCATGACTCTCGTCTCGTCAGGCGCTCACATGATTACTTACCTCCGACTACTTTTTTGCACTTTTCCATGCGGCAACGTCTTTACTCCCCTGCTACTCCATACTTCATGGTATTTGCAGTGGTCTGAACTTTGACAATATGTTGTTTTTAATGACGCAACTATGATACTCGGTTGTTAGTTAATTTTGAATTTTCACTGAATGTGATATTACTGTTTTACTACTCTGCTCGCTGAAACTTTGTAAAGCACTCTAATACCCACAAGGGTCATGATTGCGCTATATAAAACTATTAAAATAAAAAAAAGTGGTTGTGTGGGTCCTGCACAAATCATACAAAACTCCACCTTCCTTTTGATGTCATTTCACTCTCTCAGTGGTCTGAGCCCACGCAGTAGCGGCTCGTGGAGGGAATGCCGTGGGGCAGTGGGGCGGGGTGGGGGAGGGGCAGCGTGGGAGCTAGTAAACTCTAGCTCATGGCCGACCGGAGTAATGTAAGTAAATAAATAAAACGAATTTCATTGTGCGTGCTGAAATGCATTTGGCGTTTCAGCGCGCGCAGTGAATTCATTTTATTTATTTACATTACTCCGGTCGGCCGTGAACCGGAGTTTACTACCCCAAACCCTACCCATCCCCCGCCCCACCCCACCGCCCTGCGGCACTCCCTCCACGAGCCGCTAATGAGCCCACGGCTGCAGGACAAGAGGATGAGTGTGCCTGAGCTGCTGTACCTCTATTAAAATACCTTTGCCTTGTATATGGGAACTGTATAGACTCTCTTCAGGGTTGGTGCACCAGCTCCCTGGCACTCTATCAGGCCCAGTACAGGGTGGACATGCTGGGGACTGTCATGGCCACCCCCATTAACGGGCAAGGTAAACACTGGACTGTGAAGTTGAGAGTCTGGATTTAGAAGTTGCCATGTTCCTACTTGGTGACCATATAACAGGATTGCATGTTGTTCAGGATTAATATTCAGGGCAGGACTAGTGTAAGACTTCTGCAAGAGGGATTTCCTCTAGGATTACCTGCACACCAGAAGGTTTTCCTCTAGAAAGAACTGCAAAACAGGAGTGCAATTTCTTCTAGAAATAACTGCAAACCAAGTGTCAATGGCTAACTTGGGTCCAGTAACTTATCAAATCCAATCCCTACCTGCATTAACTTTGTTTTGCAATCAAGATGTATTTAACTCAACATAGAGCTGCCACGCTCAACTCAACAGCAGCACTTCGGGGAAGGCTTGCTAGGGTAGAATCAAAAGAAAATTGTCAGACGCACAGTTACTAGAACATTGTACCATGTGTAACAATCATATAGAAGAAGTGTATGTGATACAGTAACTCGGACAAATACATGCATGTAGTGATTCAGTAATTTGAAGCTGTAAGAGGTTAACACAAGAACATTTTGAAGAGGGTTCAGGTAAATAAACAGTGAAGGAATAAGTTATGAAACACCTAATGCAAAGACAGTGGCTTGTTCCTATTAAGAGTTTACCAAAATATTTGATTGCAAAGAGTCTGTGAATTGAAACAGAAGAAAGACAGGAGCTGAGCACCAAGATCAAGGGAGTTTATAAGTTATTATATGGAAGATAAATACCATATTAAACTTGTGATTGTTGGTGAAGGCAAATGCAGGTACAGGGTAAAGGTTGTGCAGCTAATACATGGAACATTAACATATATATTATTATGAAATAATTCTTATTTCTTGTGTACATGCAGAATGAAAATAGCCAGTTAAAGAGAAATTGGTTCCTGGTAGCAACCTGAATACATAACACAAGGTGAAAAAGTATCTACACTGGACCAGTGTTTACTGTATTGCATTCCCATCTCCCTTGTGGGCGTTACTTGAATGACTCAACAGCGTATGAAACATGTTAAAGGGTGAGTAGGACCATCGCAGTTCCTGGTGGACCATATACAAGGAATAGTCCTCTTATTCAGGTTAAAATATGTCAGAGCCATCTTTATTCCCATTTAAAGTTCGAAATAGTTATGAAAATCAATACATTCAGAAGGCTCAACAAGAACTCACTATCATTTTCTTTTTGATTAAAGAACAGATTCAGTCACTTAAATGCCTTCAAGACCTGCAATGCTTTGATATGCCTTTATTTTGTCTGGTGTAAACAGTATGCCTCATTACCCTATAGGAAAATTCTGAGTTTAACAAGTGGATCAGTTCCATCTTGAAATACCGTTGTTACCTACTTTAACATCTGTTTTAAGTAAGCATCCATAAACTTCTCTATTTGAACAAACGCTTAGGGCCCGATTATGACTTTGGTGGTCCAGGCACCGCTGTCGCATTCTGGTGGTCTGATCACCCACATATCTGGTGATCCAACCGCCAGATTTCAATGAGGGTGGGGAGACCGCCTCACGACCGCCACCAGACTGTGGCCACCGCCAAGATGGGAGCTCCAGCGGTGGCAGCAGTTTGGACAGCGGTGGTCAATGGTGGCGGTGATGGCATGGGCACGACCATGGGAATTATGACCTCCCTTCCAACAGACCTTTCCATGGCAGGGACCCGGCGATGCAAAGGTCTGTGGAAAGGCAGGTAAAGGGCAATAAAAAGGGCCCCAGGTTGATTTAGGTCATGGGGATTGTGGTCGGGGAACATGTTGGGCCCCTTATGCCTGCACTTTTGTGCGTGCAATGTATGACATGGTGCATTGCAACAGTGCACCCAACTTGCTGGAAGTGCAGCAGTGCGGCTGGCATTGCCTTCAGGCTCTCTCTTAAAGCCGAAGCATGCCGCCGCCATGGCTGCACCGCCGGCACTCCACCAGCCCTGAAGTAAACTCGTGATGTGTCGGTCAGGATGCTGCTGGTTTGGCAGTGTTGTCTCGAACGCCACCATGGTGGACTGCCGGTGTGCCCGACAATCTCCTAATCTGGGCCTTAATCTCTTCAGTTAACATGAATAGGGGATTTGCCATGTGAAAGCGAATCTTAGGAAGTTTGCGTTAAGGTCATTTGGTGCCTCGGAATCAATAATTCCACTTTTAGTTGAATGTGTGAAAAGTCATAATCTCAGTTTTGTTTTCCAAAAGGGGATTTTTTGTGAAAGATGAACATAAGTGTTTTTTCACAAGGAATTCTTGAAAAATGTACTGTGCCATGTTTGGTCGATTATAACAATTGGTCCTCCGTAGTGAGTCTAAAAGGATCCGTGTTATTTGTCGATGTGTATTCAAATTAATTCTAGAGTAGTTTAATTACATTTTAGAAAGAGCTTTTGAACATAAGTTAAACACTAAGGGTCATATTCTCAAGGACCTATCGCCGAGTTAGCGGCACTTGGTGATAAAGTGGTGATAAATTCATCGCACCATTCACAAGCTGGTGCTAACAGCCCATATCACCAGTTTACCTGCGATAGCAGCAGCAAAAAACATTGCCACAGATGACACCGGCAACTAACGCTAATAATATGCAGAGTAGACATTCCCGTGGAAAAAGCTGTGACAACACCACATCGCAACATTCACAACGACCAGCCAGATCGGCAATACGATCACAAAACAGGTGATAAGGTGCTTTAATAGCACGGATTTAACACCTGCTCTAACCTGGTGTAAAGTCGGACGACAACCTGCACCATGAAAAGGGAGCCCAGTCCAGAGCCACACCTGAAGAACAACAGATGCCATGGAGCAACTGATCATGCAGCTCGGAGCCCCAAGAGGGCCACAACTCCCACCGCCACCACACCCAAGATCCCCCCCCCCCCGGGCCCTACCCTGGGCACCCCCCCTGGACAAAGATACTGCACATCAACTTCACAAAATCATGAACAAAACAATACGCCTGATTTCGCACAATCACAACAATTAACATTCATGTGTGGCCAGAAAAAGGAGAATCATTCATTCATCTATGAATTTCCAAACAAAATATTAGATCCAAATCTAACTCTAAACTACTATGTGGAAAAGTAATGGCGGGTCTTCCAAGGACAATCTGTAAGTCACAGCCTGCAAGACAGAATTCAGGATGAGAAGGTGTGTTATGCACTCATCAAAGGATGGAGAGAGAGAGAGAAAGAGAGAGAGAGAGAGAGGGCGAGAGAGATAGCACAAGGAGCGCCATTCTGCCCAGGGACTTGCCTCATACATGCCAACTGTTGTGTGTATATCGCCATTGGTGCACCATGAGCCTAAGGCCCAGCATCAATTCCAGCGTGAAAGCCACATCACATCTCTAGAATGCAAGCAGTAGTCAGACTAACATTAGAGAAGAAAGGTCTATTGTCACAATACATAAGGCGAAAGGACATCTGTTCCTCCGACCTTAATCTGGCCTGCGCTGGCACCCCCTGAGAGAGACACCATTGCAGATGCTGACGACTCCCACACCATGCACAGCGTCAATGAAAGACCAACGTATCCACACCCCACACTCAGAAGTTCTTGCTTGAGGTACTTCTGCATGGGATGCCCTTGAAACTTACGTAGACAAAAACCCATACTTCCAAACGTTGCACACACATACGACTCATTGCCCCGAGCCGTGGCATGTCATCCACATGACTGCCGCAGGCCCACAACCAGGAGTGTAACCGTGATAGCCATGCTTGGGATGCCTTGATATCTGGCGTATGTGCTGGCAGTTGGGCATGGGAGATTGCACAAATCCTCTTGTGCAGTGAACACATCGAGGCGCTTCCCTATTGGTCTGTGTTGCAGATTGGTGAAATGGCGAGGATGGAGCACACCTGTCTGGACCAGGATTGGGTCACCCTCGTGTTCGTTGAACCCGACAACGACGTACTCTTGGAACTGATTGCCCAGGAAGCTGCGCTTGCATTCATGGACGAGTGACTACGTTCCTGCAGCCACAACTGATCGTAACCGGAGCACAGGTCCCAACACCATGTTGCTTCTTGGAGAAGTGGTCACATATCCCACCACAACACTGGACATGGCTGTATTAGCCTGGACTCAGAATGCATGTGCGTGTACCTACGCATGTTGACACACACCTGTGCAAGGTGAGGCAGTCCCATGGGCGGAGCTGCACAGCGTCACTTGGCAACATTCCTAAATCTGACATACTGCTGGAGGGACAATACACACATGGCAATGTAGTACTACATGTGACCTTGTCGGACACCTCCACCTGCTCACTGTCAGCAGAGCAGACAGTCAGCGCAGTCCGGTGGTACAGTACTATGCAAATCCCATGGGCTGTGAGTCGTGTCCTCTGACACGGGGCAATGAGCATATGCCAAACATCACATTACCCGTCCAGCAAGGCAAAGTGGGCTGAGACCGTTGCCATCCATTATGATTGGAGTTCATTTTTACCTTGGTTAAACGGAAAGGGTATACAGTTCCTCTGTTCGTAAAGGAGAGAGTGGAGGATACTCTCCTTGAAATTAGACTAAGTGGGGGGTAGTGTTCAGTAAGCCTTAAGGGTATAGGACTGTGTGGGGTGGGGGAACCCACATTGGTGGAACTAAAACCCTCACACACCCAGCAAGCTAGGTGTCATGCTTCATCATCTGGGTTTTGCTCCTCGTCGGGTCGGCGCTGCAATTCCCGACGGGCACCCAGGGATGGGGCTCTTTGGCGGAGATCTTTTGTTCCTTGCCGAGGGTGAGTGCAAGTGAGGGCCAGGGAGGTGTAGATGTTTGTGAGTGTGGTTAAAAAGGGTTGGTTAGTCTGGATAATAGATTTATTTAGTCAGTAAACCACCCTAGTAAAATGAAAAGAGAGGCGGTAGTCTTGACTAGATGGGTCAGGGACTACTCTACTCTGCTCTGGTGGTCGACATGTTTCATGCCTACAAGGTCAGGGGGATCCAGTGGCAATTCATCAGGACCAGTGATTACAACTATCTACAAAAATGTGAGGGTGTGATACTAATTATTTACAGTGATGTAAAAACTACCCTAAGTAAGTAGTCGGAATAACTAGACTCTTACATACTGGACAGGCCTATAGAGAAGGGAAAAAAAGGGAACAAAACAAGCACCAGCGTACATTAAGACGCACACTTAGTCAAATTAATTCATAAAAGACAAGAAACAGGAGCCAAGGACTCCTCATATGCATTTTTTGCTAGAAAAACAATTTGCGTTACATACTAGTGATCATGCATAGGTGGATGCATGGTGCAGCAACGTGTCAGGTGATCAAATCTGAAATAAAAATATTTATATTTAAAACCACTCAGAATCTTACGTTTACGTGCGGTGATGCTCACCTAACGTATTAGAAAGTGCCACTCCAGTCGGTACTTGGCGAGCCTCTTGGGGATGCGAACTTGCCTACTGTAGATAAGGGTACAGAGTGAAGAGGCGAGAGGCTCATGCTCTAGGGAATGCATGCTCCCTATTCGCTATATACAAAAAGAAGGGATGGCAAGCTAACCCTCAGGTCCCGTGACAAGCGAGGGGCTCATGCTCAGATATGATGCATACTGCCAAATGGCTGTGTCCAAACAGGACAGAAAAGCTGGCAAATCACCCCGTGGGGCCCGTGACCGGAGGAACCACGACCGCGGAACGCTCCGTCACCCAGTCCCAGGCGTCTCACAGAGAGACAGGAAAGAGACTGGGGACGGGTCGTCCCAACAGCCGCGGCGCGCCGATCAACGAGACCGAAGGAGTCTCAGCGCATGAGGTAGAATATTAAGAAACACGATGTAACTACTCACAGTTTAGTCGCCCAAGGGTGGTTTATAGACCTACCCCGCTCCGCCGAAACCGGGAAGTAGAGTCTGCTTCCCGCTGCTCAGTTTAAGAGTAAAACTCGTAAGGCTAGGTGGGTGCTGATTGGTCACCGGACACCGGCGGAGGGAATAGACAAATAGTCTAGTTACAAGGGTAAACACGGGTGCCATCTTGGAGAGGGGTATTTCACTATGATGTGAATAGTGTGTGTGGCGTGATGGAGTCAAGGGGTCCTTCCAAAAGTTAGTAGCCATTGGCTTAAAATATATGATCATGTACTATATCCTTCTCAACATTATTGGATAGTAATGCTCGTATGTGAGGTCGTATGAATTAGACTACCACCAATATATATGGTAATATGTCTTATAAACGAGTGATGTAAGAGGTGTGGCAAGTTGATATTACCACTTATCATCTAGAGCTAGCAACGTCAGGCTTGCAAGTGGATAGGTGAATGAAGGACTGACATGATGCTGCCGGCGGCAGTCTCGTCATCAAGGACGATTATAGGCGCCATGTTGGAGTGGGAAGATATGTAATGTGATATTCCTGAGAACATATATAGCAAGGCGCTACAAAGCGTCGTTCTCCGGTGCGAATCTCACGGCTAGTGTTCTGATGTCATGGGAGAAACGTGCTTGGTAGTAAATATATGTGAGGTTACTCCAACCTGGCGGTGCATACCAGAGAAGTGTTGTAAGGTATTCATAGAATTACCCAGTTACTGTCACTAGTTAGGAGATGGCGCCCCTTCCTTTATGAGATATTACTCGCTGGTAGGATACAGTGGAATAGAGGTGTCAAGGGAGTCTGGGGATATGCCCTCTCACTCTCAGTGTTGTGGGGTGAGGTTCCTCCCTTGGGATCATGGGAGTATAGGGATATGCCCTCTCGCTCTCAGTGTCATGGGATGATATTACTCCCTTGGGTCAAACTAGCTGTTGGGGACTGACATAAAGGTGTCGTGTGAGTTTTAGTGAGTTAAAGAACCCCATGGTATGTCATCATTAAGACCACGTGTATCCGAAGCCAGTTTATGGACCCATCTTTGTTCCAGTCTGAACAAAGATTGTGGTGGCATGCCTGGATGTGATTCAAGGACAACCCATCTCAAGGAGTCTGCTGTGTGGTGTAGATCTTTAAAATGACAATATAATTTTGTGGTCTCCTTGGAGCATCTGATATTACTTTTATGCTCTGTGATGCGTGTCTTAATTGATCTTGTCGTCATCCCTATGTAATACAAAGCGCAAGGGCATTGTAATAGATAAATGCAATTCTTAGAATTACAATTCGTGTGACGTCTCAATTTCCAGGTTAAATTGTCAGATAAAACCAATTCCTTAACGGTCATCGTCTGAAGACAAGATGTGCAACTGCCACACGGGAAATGTCCTGTGACTGGTGGAAGACCCCACAGGGTCGCCTGGGTGTTCTGCGCTGCTTTTTTGGGTCTCGTGTGGATCAGAATATCTTTGAGGTTTTGCGTTCTCTTAAAGGCAAACCTTGGTTGTGGTAAAGTCAGATCTCCAGCCGCCAGAATCCCCCAGTGTTTCTTAATGACTTTTTTAATGTTGTTGGAAGATGGAGTAAACGAAGTCACACAAGTCAGGATATCGGTTTTTTCACGGGTCCTTGTCTCTAGTAAAACCTCTCTAGGGTTATTCCTTGCCCGTTTCATGGCGTTATTGATAGTGGCGGGGGGATACCCTCTCTCTTGTAAATTATTGGCCAGGCTATCTGCCTCTTTTTTGTAGTCCAACACAGAACTACAATTTCTCCTTAATCGGAGAAACTGGCCAAACGGCAGGTTGTCCCTCAATGCTTTGGGGTGGTGACTGCTATACAACAACAGGCTGTTTCTGTCCGTTGGTTTTTTATAGAGACTAGTGGTTAAGACTCCTGACTCCAGTCTGATATCTAGGTCCAGGAAGGCAATGTGTGAGGGGGAAATGTGATTGGTAAATCTCAGGTAAGGATTTTGGATATTAATCCATTGGCAGAACTCTTCACATCTGCTCATTGGACCCTTCCAAAGGATGAGGATGTCGTCAATGAATCGCCTCCACAACATCAGATTCTCATTAAAGGGGTTGTTTGGACTCTGAATGATTTCCTCCTCGAAGGCTGCCATATAAAGGCAGGCTAAACTAGGGGCGAATGTACTGCCCATAGAAGTCCCCTGGCATTGATGGTACAGTTCATTCCTGAATCCGAAGAAGTTCTCAGTTAATGCCAAGGATGCTAGGTCCATGATGAAGGACACCGGAGTGGGTGATGTCCATTCTTCCTTACGTAGGGCCTCTTCGATCACCGTAAGGGTGGCTTGTTGTGGGATATTAGTGTAGAGTGCCTCCACGTCGAGAGTGACGAGGAGGCTGATATCCCCATTAGGTGCCAACCCTTCAATTGTTCTTAAGATATCACTAGTATCTTTGATATAAGATGGTATCTTTTGGACCAGAGGTTGCAGGTAGTGGTCCACAAATCTGGATAGAGGCTCCAGGATAGAGCCAATACCGGACACAATGGGCCTACCTGGGGTGGGAAAAGTTCCCTTATGGACTTTAGGCAAGGTGTAGAAATATGGTGTTACGGGATTCAGTGTGTTGAGGAAATCAGCCTCTTTCTTAGAAATCCATCCATTGGTCTCAGCCTCGAGAGTTAGGCTGTTGATGGTGTCCTTCAGTCTGGGAGTAGGGTCGATAGTAATCGGAGTATAGTATTTCCGATCACTTAATTGCCTCTGACATTCTCTCTCATAGTCAGGGGTGGACTGGATGACTGTAGCCCCACCCTTATCTGCTTGTTTGATGGTGATTGAGGGGTCATCTGCCAGGGCCCTGGCTGCATTCATTTCCTCCTTTGAGAGATTATAGAAGGTGTTAGACCTATCTCGTGTCATGGCTAAATCCTTTAGTATTGCTTTCTCAAATGTTAGTACTTCTGGGGGGACCATGCCAGAGTTAGGAGTAAAGGTTGAGGGATTATGTAGCCCAGTATCTGTATATTCAGTATCGTCATTAGATTTGTTGTGAAAGAAAGCTTTGAGGCGGATCTTTCTGAAGAAACTGTGCAGTTCGCAAGCTTCCCTGAATTTATCCACTTTGGGAGTCGGTACAAAGCCTAATCCTTTGTGCATCACTCGTAATTCAATATTATTGAGTGATCTTTCAGAGAGGTTGATCACTAGGTCCTTCTGCCCCTGCGTTGGCTCCGGGTTTCCATTGGTGGCTGAGCTTGATCTTGCCACTGAACATGTTGTGTTCCTCGCCTTCGCCCTCTTCCTCTGCCCCAACCTCTGCCTAAAAAAGGTTGGGGGTTGGTTCCTGGGTAGAATTGGGGAGGACACGGGGGAAATGTGGGGTATTGCCAAAATTGAGTTTGTGGTGGTGGGCCAGGGAATATCGGTGCCCCTTGATTATAGAAAGAGCGGTTGTTCTTTCTCCTCTGGTTTGAGGAATCCCAGCTACCAGAGCTTGAGTTACTGTTGTTAGAGCCCCTCCTGCTGTTGTTGCCAGATTCTTCATCGCTCGAATAATTGTTCCTGTTGGGTGTGAAGTCTGGTTTAAGGTAGGGGAAGATTTTTTCTTTATCAAACCTAGCGATATCCTTCTGTAGTTTAGTGATCTTCTGTTTAAGAAGATACTCCCTATTTTCCGTTATTTCTGAGTTGATTTCAGCTAGCTTCGTTTTGTATGTGCTGTTGGGCACTGCAGATTTCATATTGGACTCAGCAGTTTGTATCCTTAGTAACAAGGCATCAGCGAGTCTTTTTGCAGTGTTAATTATCAGCACTAGGAGGTCACGGGTACACTTCCAAGAGACTGCAGACCAGTCTTTCTTGAATGGGGGGTCCTCCAGAAATAACCGGGGAAAGATGTTCACAATCAGTCCATTGGGGGCAATGTTTGCCCTCAAATACTCAGTCATAACAGCACCATGCATTGTTATTCTGAGCCATTCTTTTTTGAGGGATACCAGGTTAGACCAGTCATCTGAGTGGGACACGTTTGCTGTTGCACCTTCTACTCCTAGGAGTGATGGTGTTCTGAGGATGTCTGAGACTGCATCCTCGCCATAGCTAATCCCTAGTTCTCCCTCCATTGTGTGGAAGACGGGGAGCAATGGCCACTAACCCAACGTGGAGGGTTAGTTGGTTGTGTGGTGGGCCTACCAGTGTAGATTGACACTGTAGGTAACCTCAGTCTTATCCTACGGTTATCCAACCGCGCAAGGAATTGCAATCAAATGAAGGAAGAATAAAATATTGAAGACGGATGGGCTATATTTAATGAGGTCCAGTATACAGGCCCTGAATTGGTTAAACGGAAAGGGTATACAGTTCCTCTGTTCGTAAAGGAGAGAGTGGAGGATACTCTCCTTGAAATTAGACTAAGTGGGGGGTAGTGTTCAGTAAGCCTTAAGGGTATAGGACTGTGTGGGGTGGGGGAACCCACATTGGTGGAACTAAAACCCTCACACACCCAGCAAGCTAGGTGTCATGCTTCATCATCTGGGTTTTGCTCCTCGTCGGGTCGGCGCTGCAATTCCCGACGGGCACCCAGGGATGGGGCTCTTTGGCGGAGATCTTTTGTTCCTTGCCGAGGGTGAGTGCAAGTGAGGGCCAGGGAGGTGTAGATGTTTGTGAGTGTGGTTAAAAAGGGTTGGTTAGTCTGGATAATAGATTTATTTAGTCAGTAAACCACCCTAGTAAAATGAAAAGAGAGGCGGTAGTCTTGACTAGATGGGTCAGGGACTACTCTACTCTGCTCTGGTGGTCGACATGTTTCATGCCTACAAGGTCAGGGGGATCCAGTGGCAATTCATCAGGACCAGTGATTACAACTATCTACAAAAATGTGAGGGTGTGATACTAATTATTTACAGTGATGTAAAAACTACCCTAAGTAAGTAGTCGGAATAACTAGACTCTTACATACTGGACAGGCCTATAGAGAAGGGAAAAAAAGGGAACAAAACAAGCACCAGCGTACATTAAGACGCACACTTAGTCAAATTAATTCATAAAAGACAAGAAACAGGAGCCAAGGACTCCTCATATGCATTTTTTGCTAGAAAAACAATTTGCGTTACATACTAGTGATCATGCATAGGTGGATGCATGGTGCAGCAACGTGTCAGGTGATCAAATCTGAAATAAAAATATTTATATTTAAAACCACTCAGAATCTTACGTTTACGTGCGGTGATGCTCACCTAACGTATTAGAAAGTGCCACTCCAGTCGGTACTTGGCGAGCCTCTTGGGGATGCGAACTTGCCTACTGTAGATAAGGGTACAGAGTGAAGAGGCGAGAGGCTCATGCTCTAGGGAATGCATGCTCCCTATTCGCTATATACAAAAAGAAGGGATGGCAAGCTAACCCTCAGGTCCCGTGACAAGCGAGGGGCTCATGCTCAGATATGATGCATACTGCCAAATGGCTGTGTCCAAACAGGACAGAAAAGCTGGCAAAACACCCCGTGGGGCCCGTGACCGGAGGAACCACGACCGCGGAACGCTCCGTCACCCAGTCCCAGGCGTCTCACAGAGAGACAGGAAAGAGACTGGGGACGGGTCGTCCCAACAGCCGCGGCGCGCCGATCAACGAGACCGAAGGAGTCTCAGCGCATGAGGTAGAATATTAAGAAACACGATGTAACTACTCACAGTTTAGTCGCCCAAGGGTGGTTTATAGACCTACCCCGCTCCGCCGAAACCGGGAAGTAGAGTCTGCTTCCCGCTGCTCAGTTTAAGAGTAAAACTCGTAAGGCTAGGTGGGTGCTGATTGGTCACCGGACACCGGCGGAGGGAATAGACAAATAGTCTAGTTACAAGGGTAAACACGGGTGCCATCTTGGAGAGGGGTATTTCACTATGATGTGAATAGTGTGTGTGGCGTGATGGAGTCAAGGGGTCCTTCCAAAAGTTAGTAGCCATTGGCTTAAAATATATGATCATGTACTATATCCTTCTCAACATTATTGGATAGTAATGCTCGTATGTGAGGTCGTATGAATTAGACTACCACCAATATATATGGTAATATGTCTTATAAACGAGTGATGTAAGACCTCATTAAATATAGCCCATCCGTCTTCAATATTTCATTTTTACCTTCCCATTTCTTGCACCTCTACATGTTCCCATGCTTTTTGCTAGTGTTGAAAGCAGTGGTCTGCATGTTGTGGCCCTTCTCTTGCACGTACTGACACACACATGCCAATAAAGTCTTCGCAACTTCACTAGTGTTCAACTGTGATGAGTGTTGATTAGAATGACAAATTGTGTGCCTCAATGTACATTGTCCGTACACAGGGAGGGACTGACTGACACATTTCACTTAGGGGTGAGTCCCCATTGCCAGCTCCACCTCTGTGAGTCAGACATTGTGGTTGGGATAGTTGCTGGTAGACCTGTGCACTTACGTGTCTTCTGCAATGTGAGTATGGTGTCCAACGTCTTGCCATGTGGATCAATGTGATCCATCAAAACAGGCAGTGTCCACACAGTTGAGTGTGAGTGGGTATGCGAAGAGATGTTCTGTTGTCACATGTGATGGAGGACACTACTTCGGGCCTGCTACCGAATGTGATATTTTCACACACAGCCCTATATAATACATGGACATGGGGTTATTTGGGTGGTTGCAAGGTTGTTGTTCATGAGCAATGAGGCCACAGCTAGTTCACACCTTCACAGTCATCTAATTGGCCATGTGGGTCAGATTCAAACATGCGCATTGATGTCATTCCCCAGGGTGTACATTTTTGTGCAATCAATCTCTCTACATTCATCCATACTTTTATACCTGATTGAACCTAGACATGACACATCTGTGTGATTTGGAATGTTTTATTCCCATTCTGTGAAATGTCGGAGCGAGAGCAGTACATGGCCATGCAAACCCCACAATACATGGTGCCGAGTGGAGGACCAACCAGACTCCTTAGTTGAATGATTAGTCAATTGGAAGAGGAAGAGTTCAGTCCGCAGCCTGATTGCTGTGTCCTTGCTAACCAGAGCAGATATGGCAGTCCATGTCGGGGTCAAGGTGTATGTCGCAGATTGTTTCGGGGGACAGTGGAATGTGTTGTTCCAGGGCATGATGCAGCGGGCTGAACCAAGCAGGAACAGGCCATATGGCGGGGATGAATGCTACAACCACATTCCGTACACAGAGTCATTACCATCCACATCTTAGTCCTCTGATATGTATTCTGTGTCAGGTGTCAGGTGTGTTTGGTGGTGTTATGGCTGCATCACTGTGTGCCACTGACACATCAGGAGCGAAGGTTTAATGGATGCATCACTGTGTGCCACTGACACATCAGTGGGCGGAGATGTGTGTGTCAAAGTTCCTGCAGCAGTCATCTGGGACAAGCTCTGTGGCAGCAATGCCATGATAAGGAACTGCAGGGCATGTAATATCCCAGCTACATCTTGCTGGTGTTCACCCATCAGCCTGTATCCACTCCATGTTCTCCATTGTCCTCCGCAGCTGTGCCAACTCTGTGCTGTCATCTCTGGGGCATGTCTGACTAGACAGTTCTTGTATCCAAGTAATGGCTCCAGCGAGGTCAGCCAAGGATTGTTGTAGAGCATGGAATGGACTGTGGGTGTCTGTAATGGACTGTAAGTGGTCCCTGATGGCACCCACATATGGCATCCAGTTTGGCTGCCATGATTTCGAACCTCAGCTGCACATGTTCAGCCAGCTCCTTCTGGCAGTCTAACACATGGCATTGGAACGCCATGTGTTCTTCAGTGAGGTGCTGGGAGCCAGCCATGGTGGTGGGTGCTTCCTGCAGTGCGGTCTGTGCAGGGGCGGGTCACCTCAATGCAGCTGGGCTGCACTGCTCCTAGAGGTGGGGTGCGGAGGCTGTCCCTGAGCCGTTGGAGAGTGTCTGAGCAAATGTCCAGAGTGTTCTCTTCATCATAACTGAAGAGATGTCTTGTTTACTCTGCAGGAGGTGTTGATTGTCCCTCTCCAATGTAAAGGGGAGATGCAGGTTAACGGTGTGTCCCATGTATGTTGGGGCATTGTAGATGTTTACATACAGACTGCATGACAATGTACATTGTGACTGTTTTGGAGGAGCTGGCTATTTGATGGGAGACAGTGGACATTTGGACTACATGACGGATGTGAGGTTGTACTCATATTTTCATCTCACAGTGTCATCTGTGCCAGATGTGATTGGTCACTTTCTCGCACAAGCGGCACCCGTTGTGTCCTCTGTTCTGTAGTGAAAGTATTGCACCTTGAACCACATTGTCGTCAATGTTGATGTGCTGTGATTGCTATGTGTGTGTGCTGCATTGTGGGAGAGTTACCCCTGCAGCTCTGATTTAGCGTCCACTTATCCCTTTGAGGAGGTGTGCCTTTGAGTTGTGTGCTTTTACGGTGCAGAGATGTTGGCGACTTGGGTCATTTGTGCTCTTCGACGTTTTTTGTGCTCTTGTGCATTGTTTGTCTGCAGATGTGTTGTTGATGTCAGGGGTTGTATGTGCACGTGGATGTGTCAGAGTGTGACCTGCTCCTTTGAGGATGTGATCCACATTGGGCCACCTCAGTGTTGTGGCATGCACCATGTCATGCATTTTGACTGCAGCCATGCTATTGGTCATACAGTGTCACTTGCATTGTGAGTGTGGCTGACAAAGCTGCTGCTTAGCTGGATTCGTACTTTAAGGGAACAGTGGTTCTGCCACCAAATTGCTTTTGAAGCGTAGGAACTTATTTATAAATAATTCAGTCCCTCTGTCCAGATGGGACTAATCATGAATGAAACAAGAAAGTCCAAACAAAAAGAGAACTCTTATACTTCTCAATCAGTATAAGATTTTTAGTGTATTGAATTAAATCGTGTACTATATAAATTTGATTATAACACATATATATACACACACACAGATATGGACTATACATTTACATTTAGATTAGTGACGTGAAGTGAAACTAAAAGAATCTATTTACATATCACACCACAATATGCACATAACATATACATTTTACGATAAACATTTAAACACAGTGCAAAGTATTTTGGATATGATTCTGCCCAGCAAGAAATTCATCCAATTATCTTAGTTGTTCTGGGTGATCATTAACACTCAATATTAAACGTCGACGTTTCGACCCCTGAAAAATATTGCGAATATGTAATCGTCTGCACACATGGCGATTGATTAGACTTCGGATTAGTAAAAAGTATTCCCAGGAGGCGGAAGGCCCCTACGAGTAATTTATTGAGAAAAAGAGAGTGATTTATTATTGGAAACCCCTAACGTCAGACGCCGGAGAATGGAAGGCACGGCGTGCTACAGATCAATTCTGTCTTATAGCAAGATGAGCCACGCTTGAATCAGGTTAACCATCTAAACTGTATAAGTTGCCATGCTGCCCCTTGGTATCCAAGTGGAACCTATCAGAAGGACACACACAGATTCAATTTCTAGTCCTGAGGAAGACCCCACACAGACGATTACATATTCGCAATATTTTTCAGGGGTCGAAACGTCGACGTATAATATTGAATGTTAATGATCACCCAGAACAACTAAGATAATTGGATGGATTTCTTGCTGGGCAGAATCATATCCAAAAACTTTGCACTGTGTTTAAATGTTTGTCGTAAAATTTATAGGTTATGTACATATTGTGGTGTGATACGTAAATAGATTCTTTTAGGTTCACTTCACGTCACTAATCTAAATGTAAATGTAGAGTCCATATCTGTGTGTTTGTATATATATGTGTTATAATAAAATTTATATAGTACACGATTTAATTTAATACACTAAAAATCTTATACTGATTGAGAAGTATATGAGTTCTCTTTTTGTTTGGACTTTCTTGTTTCATTCATGATTAGTCCCATCTGGACAGAGGGACTGAATTATTTATAAATAAGTTCCTTCGCTTCAAAAGCAATTAGGTGGCAGAACCACTGTTCCCTTGATGTACAAATCCCCAGGTTCTGCACATAAATAGGCTACCCCATTATCCTATACTGGCTTAGCTGGATTCAGCACATGTGCATGGGTAGGTTGTGTGATTGGTGATAGGGAGGGGGGCCCCTTTGTGCACATAGTGGACGGGGGCCTACTTGGTGTTTCTATGTGTGCTGCAGTGCGCCAAGGGTATCAGGGACATGTTCCACACTCATTGTGGGTGTGCAGTGTGCTACACATGATTGTGCATGTGTGCCATTGTGCCCATCCCCCCAGTCCCTGGTCGTTACTCACCCTGTTGCTGTTGGGTCAGGTCCTATCGAGCTGTGTCCGGACTCCCTACTCCTTGCACCGTCTCCACACTGATGGCTGTGGCCAACATTTCCTCCAGATCATCCAGCTCCTCCTGTGGCGCAGTACACCCACCTCCAGTCGCCATTGCTGCCTTCATGTTGGCAGCGACTTTCTGCTTGGTTTAGCTTTTAACGTCATGCCAGCGCCTCTTGCCCTCCTCCATTGACCTCCTCGACACTCCGACTACATTCACGTTGTTCACAATGGACTGACATATTTCTGTTTGTGTTGCCAATGACACGTTTGCGGTGCCGGAACACTTGTTGCTAGTGTCCCATCATCTTCGTAACGATGATCCTGTTTTTCTGCTGACTGAACCGTGTCTTCCTCTTCTCCTTGGCCTTCTTCGTACCCAGGGTTCCTTGCTGGTCGTCTGTGGGGCTTGTGGGGTTTGTGTTGTCCTCTGCACTCGGTCCGGGTGCATCCATGGTGCTACGCAGTTTATTTTCTCTTCCTTTTTTTTAGTTTTTCTTTCATAGTGCATTTTCCTACATGACGCGTGGGAACTACAGGCCTATCATTGGTTATCGCTGATTTTTGTATCGGGATTGGCCACACCACAACATTTTTGGTGTTCCTGTTTGTTGTAACGCGGTCATTTGGCGTGTTATCGTGAGACTATCGCATGGTGCCGCGGGGTTGAGAATACAACATCAACACAGCGTTATTTTCCCTCGATAGACTGCGATGTGCAAAGTTGCGTTAAGCTAATTTTGCGATAGTTAGCACACGTTCTTGAGAATATCCCCCTATGTTTTCAAGTTAGTTTGTTTGGTTATTATCTATGTAAACATTTTGTTTGTTACATGACTTTCCTCTCCTGAGGTTGTGCTGGGTGCTGGCCCTCTCCACACAAAAGAAACTGATGCAGAACGTGCACCTTTGTATATATCTTGTCTGCTTGATTCTTTTTTTGGTAATGTTGCTGTTTCCTCCGACTATACAGGCGTATAACCGACTGTTCTCAGGCTCATCAAGCAATTGAGAAATTCTTTTTGTTTCATGTGTTTGTGCTTATTTTCACTGCTATGTCTCAAATAATATATCTGCATATTACCCGAGAACGTGATCAATAGAGTTTAGGCAAATGAAGGAACAGATTATGAAATGCTTAATACAAAGACAGCGATGTTTTCCTATCAAGAACTTAAAAAAATATTTGATTGCAAAGATTCTGTAAATTGAAACAGAAAAATAGAGAAGCAAAGCAGCAAACTCAAGGGAGTTGCTAAGTTATTCTACGAAAGATGGGGTCAGGGACTGTCCGGGACTATGTCAGGAACACAATCAGGGACTTGGACAAGGACTATGAATGGGGTAGAAAACGTACACTGAGAGGAGTACAGCACTGCCCAGGATCACACAGGAAGTCAGAGGAGGAAAAGGGATCCAAAGTGGAAGCCTGTACAAGTGAACACGATGGCTAAGTCTCAGAAAGGAAGGGCACTCACAAGGCAATTTAGCATTCAGACTAACTACACCCAGGAAGGACGTGCAAGACATATATATAATACAACATTAACAACAAGGGGGATGTGGGGTAAAGCACTCAGGAGCTCCACACGGTAAGACTGAAGCTCAGTAAGTTCCTCACCCACAATTGCTATTACAGATACTGACTGAAAATACCCACATATAGGATATGTAGGCAAAGGCAGGGTCTGTGGAGACTTATACCTATGGTGATGTTATAACTGTAACTCAAAGACAATACTCACAGTGAACAAGAAACACCACCTAGGTAGTCAGCTGTGCCCATGGATCCTGGCAATCAAACAGGAACACCCAAGGCAGTAGCAGCAAAGGGGTAGAACTAAACACAACCACAATAGACAGGGAGCTAGCAAGGAGGAGTGCTTAACAGGGAAGGAAGGAAATTACAGGGCACACTTGGCAGAAAGCAGGTAACAAACACACAAGGTAACAGAAGCAAGACAGCAGAATAGAAAGACAGCAAACTAGAGCTGGAACCAAGGAAATGGGAAGAAAGGCAGGGACTGGAAAGGGATATACAGAAGGGGAGGCTACAAGGGTATACTAGAATAGTGCAGGTTAAGGAATCCAGAAAACAAAGTATCATAGAAGGCAGTGCTGGGGCAGGAACAAGAAATAAGCTAAGGCTCAGGAGTCAAGGTAACACTGCAGGCAGTGCTGGTTCAGTAACAGGGAATTACTAAATCTTCAGGAGTCAAGGTACCACTGCAGGCAGCGCTAGTTCAAGGAAACAGGAAATAGCTACAGCTGAGGAAACAAGGAGTCACAAGAGCACTGCAAGCTGTGCAAATCAGGGACAAGAAATAGCTGAAGCCCAGGAACAGGATCAAAGAATAACTATAGCTCAGAAACTCAGGAAACAAGGTAGCACTGCAGACAGTGCTAGTTCAGGAGAAGGGAAACTACTGCAGGTCAGGAACAAGGAATGCTAAGGCTCAGGAGTCAAGGTAGCACTGCAGGCAGTGCTAATTCAGGAATAAGGAAAACAGCTGCAGCTCAGAAACAAGGAATAACTAAATCTCAAGAAACAATAGAAACAAGAATATCAAAGGCTCAGGAAACACTGGAACAAGGCTCAGTCTCACCGGTATACAGCTACAATGACCAACCTTGGCCTGAAGGGAGCTGGGGCATAAAAGAGCTCACTGTAATCACATGCATCAGGTGTGAGCAGGTCAGCAGCAGCCAGCCACAGGTGAGCTGAATTCCTCCACCCATCCTTGGCCTGCAGGGTGGAGACAAAGCAGTGAGCAGAGAATTCTAGGTAATGAAGTTTCAGGCATGAGCAGGATGGCTTCCACAAAACCCGGCATGGATTGGGAATGGATGTCAATTCCCAAATAGTGTCCAAATGGCTGGAAGTCAGTATATACATGAAGGAGAAGGTCTGGAAGCTGATTACATCACTGGAGAGTCCCACAGTTCAGCCCCCTTGTGGTGGACACAAGAACGCAGGAAGCAAGTCGTGACAGATGGGCACCATGTTAATTTCCTGAATGCTGATGAATGCAATTGCAGGTACAATGTAAACATAGTGTAGCTCATATATGGAACATTATAGTAAGAACTGAAATCAAACAATTATTATTTCATGTGTGCAGTCAGAATCAGACTACTAGTAAGTCAAAGAGGCATTTATTCTATAGTAGCTCCCTGAACGCAGAAGAGGCGGTGAGAAAGCGACTACGCTGGGCCAGGGGTTTGCTGTCCCATTCCATTTCCTCTATGAATGTTTCATGACTGTGATGAGATTCAGCAGCACATGAAATGATTTCAGGGGTGAGTTGGGCCATCCTTGCACCCACTGGATTGGCTGCAAGGAATCAGATTAGTGACAATTGGTACATGTCACAGGGACTCTGGAGGAGGAGGTACGCTGGAAATCTGTTTATGGGCCCATTTGTGGGGTCCCAGAAGTGGGCAAAACAGATGCTTGGTAGACTCAGTTTCACCTTGCATTTGGTGGGGAGACAGAGAGTACAGAGAAGGAGGGTGATATTTGGGGGCTGCTGCCAGAAAGACCACAGTCTAGGAGAACCCCTAGACCTGAAGAGGGGACAGTACAATGCCCCACAGATGAGCTGCTGCTAAGGCGGAGGAGACAGAACTGTCAGAGGTTGGGGAAGGCTACATGAAATTATTTTTCCAAGTATCCTAGAAATCAAATGGCACACCATCAGGAAGACAACACGTTAAACCACATCAAAAAGCATCCCTTAAGGGCTCACGTTTCAGCAATTTTTACAGCTGCTCATGTGTGGTATTTTAAAAAGGCGGCATAGATGCCATGGAGCTAAAAATCCCAGCCTGGCTGGACAAACCTACATGATTAGAGGTGGGGGAGCTGGGCTGGTGACACTCAGGACCAGATAGAAGAATAAATAGGAGAATCTTCTCTGCCCACGCAGCTCCAGGGTCTGTGCTTCAAGGCCCCCCGAAGAAGGGTTTGAAGCAAATCCGGAGCATTGATTTTGTGAATGTCTGATACCAGGCCCAGTCAATTTCTGTCACGAGTGGTTGCTAGTTGTTGATTTGCCATGTATTTTCATAGTCTATACGCCTGATGTGGTAATTGTGCATACTCTGGTAATGCCAGATAGTCCTGTCTTTCCCGTAGAATGATAGCTTTTTTTGTTTTTGTACAGGCCTATACAGAGGGTTTTGCTGTGTTTTTGGGAAGAGCCTGCTGGTACACAAATCATTCACGGTACTTCAAAACTAGTTGTGCAAGATCATATACTATAGAATGATATATTGTGTAGAGCACTTTAATGTCAACCTCAGAGAGCATTACAATGAAGAAGGTAGAAGCACAAAAATAATTTTAAACAAAAAGTGGAAGGGACAACGTGTAAATTAAAGAACAGAAAAATATGCAGATTGAACATCTTATCACGCAAAATAGCTGGGAGATAATAACATGGTGGCACCTTGTTGATATTTGGGACAAAGTAGCCTGACTACATTATAGGGATATTTATGTTTATCAAAAAAAGGGAGAGGTAGAGGTGAGAAAAACAGAGGACTTATCCTCCCATGCGCATTGTAATACCCAAAGAGAGTCCGTCCATTTAGTATATATTTCCACTCTTTCGCTAGGTAGAAAACAGAAAGTTTTCTTAAAATAACCCTCACACACCAGGGTTTCCCTTGGTGGCATGCTTCATGATAGGGTTCTTCCTGTCCCGCTGCAGAACGGGCGTGCTGCAACCGACGAATGCGTGGGAGCACTTTGATCATATCCTATGAAGAATTGGGCGGTATAAGATTGGGAGGGTCTTATCTATTGAGAAAAAGGGTTAAAAATACCCGGCTAAGTAGGGAAAATGATTTATTCTTACCTCTAGCTGGTATGCTTAAAATGGGGAAAGATGAAAGACATACGGTTGTGTGCATGTATTTTAAAGGTTTACATGTTTTCAAGTGCTACCCCAAGGATGACCAAGAAATGGCGCCTTGGGTGATGCAACATTGTGTTCAAATTGCCTGCCCCCGGCTTCAAGCAAGCCGTTGGTTAGACTGCTGCATAGGTGAGGGGGCAAGCGCGGAGACAGTACCTTGAAACATCCGCCCCTGACAGGCTACCAAACGTGCACCGGGAGACAGGCGGAACGTCGCAGGAACCACAGGAGGGTTGAGAGGTTTCAGAAGGTCCAAAGTGAAATAGACGAAAATCAGTGTCCCGATCTTGAATGTCTTCGTGGGTCCTGCAGTCTACTGCCGCCTGTCGCCACCATAAATATAGTGAAGAAGTCGCTGGAAACAGGTAGGTGCCAGCAAAACAGCTTTATTGGTGACAGGGACTGCGCAGCAGCCAACAAAGGAGACAACTCAAAACAACTGACTTCTACATTTAAAAACCGAGTTCCAGGTTCTGTTGTGGAATGCACACACGCAAGGACCCACGAGGGGTGAGCACTCCACAACAAAGAAGTGCATAGTGAGGGAAGCCACTACACTGTTGCTTTAGAAGGGCTCAATCCCCCTTCCCAACTAACAACCACATTTCTCACACTTCTGAACTGAGTAGTCTTAGATTCGTATCCTTGCCTCCTCATTTCACCACTTTATTGAGTTCTGTGGTCCTGGGCGGAATATATTGTCTGCTACTTAATTTATTAAATTATATCTTTTTTTTATTGTTTGATACTTCTGTGCTATGAATGGCACCATAATCCTCACCCCATATGCCAATCTAGTTTTGCGGCAGTGTTTTCTCCTCAGGCTGTGTGCACTGTCCTGTGCCATTCTTGAACCACCCTTGCTCTTTTGCTCCATTCTGGCTGCCGGCTATACTGCGTTTCTTAACAGTTTGGGTGAGATTTATTTGGTCTGGCTGAAGCTACACCATTTTTGCATTAGGTCCCGCAGCAGGACTTTGCTCATTTCCTTTTTGTCATCAAAGGTACTGCCACACAACTCTAGAAAACCACAACGCAGAGGGAGTTATATATCCTTGCTTACTTAGAATGACTGAATAAACATTGACATTACTGTGGTAATGTCAATGTGTCATCTTGCCATGAGGGGAAGTGATATACTCAGCTATCTACCATGCCATTATTGTACCATCCAGGGGGCATGTCTGTCTTTTGGATAGGTGCTGATGTTGATGAAGTGTCAGTCTGTGTGTGTGTGAGGATTGCTTGCAGTGCTGAAGCCATGTGTTAGGTGGCACTATGTGCATTTAGAAGAGGTGTGCATTGCTGCTCTCTGTGCTGTATCTGTTCCATATGGACAAGAGATGTTTGTGGCACAGACTGCCCCTTTTGCACACTGTGCATCCCCACTGCCTTATAAAGTCCCTGTTTGATTGATATTCCCCCTGCTTCACTTTCTGTACTCACCCTACATCCCTTGCACCTTACACACAAATGATGGCACTTTACCCTCGCCTACCTGTGCCTTGAATTCTCCCAGATAAATTTTAAAGCATAGGCAAAAAGAGCAAATGCTGAGGACCCCATTCTTTTATGGGCCTCCTAATCTATTAGGAGTTTATCACATGCCTTCCTAAGTCTTCCATGTCCTGCAGCCAGATCTACCATATAACCTCAAATATTAAGTAAACAAAGATTTTTACATGCTATTTTTAACAACAGGAGGAGATGAGATAGTTGGAAGACCATTACATTTTTTGGGGGCGTAGGAGGCTTTTCTTATTCTGTGCAGTGTTCCCAAAAATATGTCCAGTGATGGGTCAATGTAGTTCGACATATAATTTCACTGAGTACCATGAAAAAAGTTAATATCACAACTGGTATTGGCAGTGCTTAAAAATTGTAAACAGGTGGTATGAAGAGCTAAATAAGCATTCAATAACATTTAAGAAGATGAAAAAAAAATATTTTACTATGTGGGAGAAGACAGTGCACACCTTACTTATGGCAATGACAGTGGGACTCAATTGGCTTATCTCTGAATACTGAAACCACCTTTTACTGTACAAGCTACTTCTACCGTATAGTGATCATTAGATGTTGATGTATTGAGCAGAACCTAGGGCAAGGTGCATATTAATATGCAAAGCCTGTTCTCCATTTCTCGAAGTATTTTTCTTTTAATGTTTTAACGTTATAAAAGTGGCCCCATTTCACATTACAAGCGGCATCTGAGCAAAAATACCTTCTTGTTCTTTTATTAGAACATTGGAAACTTGAGAGCTCCATTGAAAACAATGGAGTTCTCTGGGCTTCTAACGGTTGGTTGAAGCTCAGAGCATCAACATTCCAATATTTAACAAAGGCCTCACGGATTCCGAGGGGATGTCAACCCCCTAGGGCTCCATGAGGCCTTTTGTTTTACAAATTAGAACATTCTGCCCTCTAGGGGCGGAAAGTTCCTTTTAACCTTAGAGCTCAATGTAGCGGGCTCTACCAGCCATTAAAGGCCCACTCCCTTGTTAAAGGACCTTGTTGACGCTGGAGCACCGCCTTTAATGGCCGGAAGTGCCTGCTATGGAAGGCTCTAAGGCTATATTCAATAATTGCCTTCTCAAACACACAAATGTAATCCTCTGAAGAGTCTAGATGCTAATGTAGTCTACACTTATGCCATTAAGTTTGCTGAAACACAATCATTATTTTGGAGGGAGGCTTTCACAGCTCCTGCAGATGATGCCCCTATTCTGTTGATGCACTTCTGGTGGCTGCCTATTCTGTGTTATGTGAAAGGTTACAGAGCATTGGGAGTGGCCAGGCAAGTACGATGCAACCCTTCTCTACTTTAAACCACATCCTCAAGGCTACAGAGCAAATGAGCGAAGCAGGATCACCCAGTGCTCTGTAGTAAGGATTGAGGGTTGTCATTCTTGAATAAGATCTTAAACTGATGGAGCCAAATAGTGCATTTCACAGCTCGGTTTGTAAAGAATATGGGGCAGCGACAGCCCGTATAGGGCGTGTTATCGGGGCGGTGACGTGGGGCAGAGGAGGGGCAGGGTGGGGGGTTGCAAAATGCGGCATACGGCCGATTGCAGGTAAGTTATGAAAAAAATAAAGAAAACTAATTTTGTTGCGCGCGCTGCATCGCATTTGGCGATGCTGCACGCGCAACGAAATTCATTTTTTTTTCTTTTTTCGGGAGGACCAATCAACTTCTACTCTGTTCACTCACTCAGCCAATGCTTGCGCGACTTTCTCTGTGACGTCAGTATCACTCCTTAATACTGACCCCTTCTTTACAATTTCGCATCAACTACACGCCCGCTGTTTCAACCAATCCCAGCGTGGCTCTCAGTGACGTCAGTGCAACACCTTCAACTGACCCCTCCTTTACAAGGTAATGCGAAACTTATTTTCTCACAAAATTCACACAATTTTCATTAATTAAAAACGTATAAACATTCACTACTGTGTCTGACCCACTAATTCAAAGAACAGTAGAATTTCTTTCACTCCAAGTAAAACCCTTTCGCTTACTCTTCACACAAGCATCATAGAACCTGCTACTCCTTCAGTATTACCCTTTCTAGGTGATATAAAACCAGATTTTCACCAGCGAACTCCTCGCTACCAGTTATTCTCACTAACATACAAGAAATTATTCCCTAACGTAGTGTTTCTGGTCCTGCGTAACTTTCAGCACTTTCTCAATCCAGACCAATAACCTCACTGCAGTGTGGCTTTCATTCACCACTCGCTATTCAATATTCCCGGGAATTTCCAGACAACATAAAACAATACATAACAGGTTTGGTTAAACATAAATCAATAATTCAAATTTTCAAAATACAATCCTCGTCTAACTAACTAAACTAACCATGCCTCTGCTACCAAGAAAAACTGATGCAGTGGAGTTTACCAGCTCATACATACATACACACAACATTCAATTGGGCCCATATACATTCATACATTCAATGAGTTTACCAAATATCCGCTGGTCATCAATTTTGTTTTACCTTAGAGAACCTTTACACCAGTATCCTTACCATCCCTGTCTCCTAAGTAAATGTACTATGTCGATAGATCTAGTTATAGATTAGAATAGGGAGGAAGAAATAACACATTTACCTTTTATTTTAAGAACCACAGACTCAGTGGGAGTTTTAAAGGTTTATCTGAATTAATAATTTTGTGAGTCAAATCAGAATACACGTAGATACACCAAAATTCTCTATCAGGAAAAGTAGTACAGTTAGCTTATAATTCTATTCACATTAATTAAATTCTTGTGATGACAGTACCTGAGGAGAGAAAGAACAGAGAGCAAGTACGAAGCACAACCCCACAGAATTATATTTGCCTAGAATGGTGTGAGGACCTAGACATCAGAGTATCAAGGTTTCAGGACAGGTTCAGGACGGGGAAGGTGATCTCTTCTAGTTGCAACGCCAGCGTTGCACCCCTCTCTGGTGCTACTCTCTCCAGCTCGTGCTCGTCCGGACCCCTTCCTAGATGTGCCTCCTTGGTTGTTCTGCGATTCTTCCTTAGTGTTGGATTCTTCAGTCAGATTGCAGCAAAATCGGGCAGCATCTCAGCATAGCTTCGGCATCGAGTGGGTCAAGTGTGTCTAACTAACTAGAACTTACCTCTGTAATACCAATTCAAATGTATGATCCACCCCCAAAATGTTTCCATTCTATGTACACCTCTCAATTTGATTGGGCCAGGCAGTGGGGTGAGGACATCACACCATACTAAGTGCAGTAACTTTCTTTAATTCTATTGTCTACTTCCCCGCCCCTTAATTTTAATGCCCACAAGCTTTATTCCCACAAGCATTTCATATGTGGATCGATAAATCTGTAATACAATGTTTTGGCTTCTTCCTCTTGCAGGTTCAAAAGTTGATCCTCCCATGTCCTTGCTGGGGACATGGGTTGGCAGCCATTCAATGACTTCATTGGTCTCAGTCCAAGAAGGTAGCACGCATGCATAGTTGCCGCAAAGGAACAGGGACGTTGGTCACACTCCAAGGCCCAAATACAAGCTATTAATAAAGTCAGAGAAGAACATGTTAGAATACAAAATTTAATGATTTCACTGTATTCCGCTTACTTCTACACTAACCCCATTTACTTAATGCATTAATGGCTTAGCAAAACTTGCATAGGTTAGTTTCACTACAACATGTGCGTTAATGCGAGGTTTTCGAGCAGCCATGTTAAAAGCTATTGCGCAGCTGCAAAGATTTCCCACCAAGCGACAGGAGATGTCATACTACGTAGATGTAGTAGACGCATGCACAGAAAAGTTCCAGCATTTTCAGCGGCCATTTTAAGGACACTCGGGTTACTTGTTAGTAAATCACATAGAAAAGCTTCCCCTAGATACAATATGTAAAATGTGATGCAAAGTTAGTACTTACAAACATGTTGGTTATAATGTAACAGGTTATTTGAGAGGATTACATACGAGCAAGTTTATTTTTATAGGAAACCTTGCTCCATCACCAGGAATACCCATCTTATGTTTGTGGAAGCTGCAAATGTCGTGAATGCCCTCCACTCTTTCTGGGAATGTCTGCAATATTGCCAAGGATGTTGATTTCATGCTGAAAAATGCCATTTAAAAAAAGTGTAATCGTTATGCAAGAATTGGTCGCAATGATGCCTAGGATGTTTGATACATGTTTTGAAATCCTCCTGTTCCATTGCCACCATAATGTCTAGAATGTATACAACATGCGAAGTGGTGCTGCCTCATGCCAGTGCCACCATTAACCTTAAATGGCCACAGTATGGTTACATTGTGCCAGGACCTCCATAATGAATAGAATGACACACAGACATTCAACCACTGGTGTGGGGGATCACAATGGCCTTGTCCATGTCTTCTCCTGTGTCTTATGTCTGAAGGAAGATTAAACTGCTGTTTCATTTTCTGTGCTTGTTCTGTGTGTGAAGCACCATTGCAGTACTCCTCAAGTTATCGATGTCATGTGGGATCTGGAGGTGCCAATCTGGATGAGCTAGCAATGATTTAAAAAATAGAAAGAGGACTGCCCTGCTATTCAGTTTCATTTGTGTTTAAACAATATTGTTCTAGGATTGCAGGTCAGTGGTATCTAATGTGGCAGAGACATAAAGCAAGACCAGAACTGACAGGAGAGGGTCCTGTTGTATGTTGAGAAGGGTGTCATCCCCCCTCACTTGGATGCTTGTTTCAGAGCTATGCTGCAGTGTGGTATGAACCCATATCAGTAGTTTTTAGGATGGAATTCCCCTCAACTTGCTCTTTTGGTGGAATTGTGTAGACCTACTTAATTTTCTTTTAGGAAATGGCTCATTTGTGAAAGGAGTGTGGCTATCTGGGTTTTCATGGTTCATACGTGCTTTTTTTCATTTGTGGGTGGATCTTTATAGTTTTGATTACTTTTGGAAAACTACCTTGTCCAGCTGATGCATTGAATAGTGTCAGTATTTTTCTCGAAGGGCTTTAATAATGGTGTATGAGAGAAGGTTGTCTCCATAGTGATTTGATGTTGCAAGGATCTTAGGAAGGTGTTTTATGAAGAAGCCATTTTAAGATGTTTTATTTCAGTATATCGAAGAAAAGGATGGGAGGTATGGCGGTAGCTTGTGTACTATTAGGATTTTGATACACCTGGGTTTCTTTTGGTGAAAACTGATTGATGGTATTGTAATTGACAGTTGAGTTATGTGGGTCTGTGATTAATTAACTAATTAAACTTAATTTGCGGAGCACTAATAGGGATCTGACAGGGGTATCCTGGCGCTAATGATCAATACTTGCCATTCCAGGTTATTAGTCAAAATAAGCTTGGTAAATAGCCAAGTGTGATGGGAGCATGCCCAGATGTGGGTCCCATGCTCTCTGTGCCACGGAACCAAGCTCTACCAAGCTGATGAGTTCTAATGGGGCCAAACAGCAGTTCCTTGTATTCGGTTTAGGGAGGTCCTGACCTAGCATTTTGGGTTGGACTGTCCCATTAGAGCAGGGTCAAGATTGATTTGCATATGGCTGGGTCCACATTGAGTTGGTATGGTGGCTGAAAAACGATAGATTGGTTTGTGGGTCCAAGTGATTGCCAGTGGCTAAGATTAATTCAAGCATTCCGTCCATCATCATGTTGTTGATGCCCTAAGTGTGGTGGGTATGCGCAGTCGTGAGTCCCATGCTCTCTGTGCCACTGGATGCTTGTGCCTCAGGAGCAGCCAGTGCAGGTAAGAGTGGTAGGGCAGTGGGGCTGTGTTGGGGGAGGGGGTATTTGACAGACGACTGCGAGAGAAAACAAAATAAATATTTACCCCTGTCGTCATCTGTCAAAATCCCCCCCCACCACCTGACACCAACGCCCCACTGCTCTTACCTGCAAGGGCTGCGGCTGCCTGGCCTGTAGTTCAGGCCAGACTGTTCGCAGTGGAGCTGGGTCAAGACTGATTTGCATATCTAAGCTGAGGTAGTGTGGTGGGCAACAAATGATGGATTGGGATGCAGCCTAAGTGATTGCCAGTGGCTTAGATTTAGTGAAGCATTCCATCCATCACAATGTTTTTGGTACAGCAAATTGGGATCATGCCAGATGGCTTTGTTTGATGCCCTTTTGTCAAAAGCTGGACACAGCGTTACTTTCTTAGCTTTGTTCTGACTAGTCCCAAATCAGGGTAATGCTTTTTGGTATCTTCTGTGCCATCATTAGGCTGGCAAAAAAAGTTATGAAAAGTAGATGTCTGTAAAGACCAACTCAGATCACAACCCCTAGCACCTTACGACTGAGTTTGGATGCTGATCGCCCTCTAATCCCTACTTGGTGGCTGCAGCCGGCAGAGCTAGAAGACCCTCCTATCTGTTCCTCACTGGAAAAGGCTATAGAGGAACAATATGAGATTAATGCTTTAAGGCTGTTATCAGAGGCCATTGTTTTGGGATACACATGTAATGTGAGATGGACACTTGACAGGGGCATTTCCCGTATTGAACAGGACGTACTGGGCCACAAATCACAAGCTATCCTGGCCCTAGAACACAGGGAGGGACAACTTATGTGCCTTGCTTCCGGAGCACCTTTGCTGTCTTAATTTGTGTGCTAACACAGCCAAGACTCAAGAAGAAGCAGACGAGACGGGCTCATTTCTAGCGTGGATTGCATGCCAAGAACACACCAGGCACCCCACACTGGTGCTCCATTCAACTGTCAGCTCCCTTCTCCACACTCAGAAAGCTATCCACATGAAACAAGATATTACACCTCCATGTACATCTCGACTGTTCCCTAAAGACTCATCACCATTTAATCCTTCTTAACCTCTATACTCTTAATCACCGTACCTCCTGAACAGCAGCTTGAACTGGATGGTGCTATTATCCCATTTGAGATCCAGGAGGCCATATGAGCCCTGGTCCCAGGGAAGCCCCCTGGTCTGGATGGTCTCCCGACCAAGTTCTATAAAGCATATGTCCTGACTTTTAGTCCTCCACCTACAGACACTACACGATGAAGCTCCGCAGGCTGTCTGTCTGCCACCCTTGAGTCAAATGGCATTACTCAACTCCTTGCCCAAACAAGACTGCGACCTCTCTGTCTTTGGCTCATATTGCCCTCTCGCACTATTCAGCACAAACTATAAAATACTGGCCCAAACATTTGCAGACCATCTGGCCCTTCTGGTACCTACCCTCATACATACTTCACTTAATTTGCGGACGTTCTTTAGGGTTATGGAGCTTGCTCCACGTGTTTGGCCATGTTCCGTTTGCCTAGTGCTGGACTTGGAAAAGGCATTTGATACCTTAGAGTGGGATTTCCTATTCACAGTCTTGCCCTGTTATAGGCTGGGCCTTAGATTTATTAGCCTAGTGAACTACTGTACACCTAACCTCTGGCGAGGGTGAATACCGAAACTTTGATTGCGGTTTGTTCAAATCCACTGGGCCACCAAACAGGGATGCCCACTATCCACACTAATTTTTCTTTGGCTATTGAACCGCTAGCAGCCACACTTCGCACAAATGGACAGGTCTGGGAATTCCGCTGAGAGACGGGCTGCACTCAGTTTCATTCTATGCTGAGCACCTACTCCTATAACTACATGATGTACATGCAATTCCCCCAGACATAGTACCCATAGTTGACAGGTTTGCAATGATTTCTGGGATCAAAGTTAACTGGACAAAATAATGCCTTTACTCCTTCAGTGGTGCCATCCCGGTACCTGCCTACCGAGACCTTGTAGACCTATTTGGCAGTAACCTTACCTACACAGTGTCCTCCATACGGGCACAATTGGTATTTTGGAAATTACTCCTCTATATGTCCTTAAATCCTTCTTCCATACACTCGACAAACTCATGAGGGACCCCCTTAGGCACAATACGCGCTGTAGGGTGGCCAGCCACAACCTCCATTTGCCGACTACTGAAGGGGGTCTAAAGGTTCCCAACTTTGAATTTTACTACTTGGCCTCACAGCTACAATGGATGCTAAATGGCTTGCAAGTATGTCAACTAATGAACACTGCCACAACAACTCCAGCCTGGAGCCAGTACCACATTTCACATCTATTTCACCAGTGCAACAAGCAGCCATTCCTGTCCTCTGCACTGATACACTTTACACACCAGTGTTTCAAATGGAGTCTAATAATCAACAAAGCTACCCAGCCATATGCCCCTCCGCTTCCACTAATAGTCACCCCTAGGGAAGACCAGATAACCTCCACGATGGAACTTGCTACCTGACATGAGATAGGCTTGCAAACAGTGGGGGATCTTTACCGCGAAGGTTCCCTATACCCTAATAACCAACTAGGGACTCCAACCCAGTCTCTTCTTTCTACATAAATCCATAATCGGGTCACCTGATGCATGTTGGGGCGGCAAGCGGCTGGAACGCCCAAGGCATTTCACTGTCCAATACTTTCACATTTTGGTCACAGGTTGCCATCTGACGCAGTGGTTTGCTGAGTCCCTGCGCACTGATGCTGCAATTCCAGTGACCCTACTATGTTTCCGCTGGGAAACAGACCTGGGCCGCAAATGCACGGAGAAAGAGTGGTGGACCCTAGTTGAATATTCTGCGCTTGTTCTGTGTAATACATGATTCACCCTTACCAAACACTACATGCTCCACAGGGCCTACTTCACTCCTGAAAAGATAAACCAATACTATCACCACACTGACACGGCCTGCCCTATTGCTCACTTTCTGATGCTGTCCTGGTACACATGCTCTGGAAATGTTCCACCCTTCAGCATATTGGATAGGCATGACCTCTACACCGAGAGACCTGTGCCCCACACTTGGGAGGTCTGCTTACTAGGCCTCACTCACAGCAATAAGAAACAGAGGGCCACCACAAGGTTCAAAGACCTGGACCTGCTCCTAACCAAGCATTTGGTCACCCATGGGTGTAGATCATCAACGCCCCCGCGATCACTGCTTGGGAACTCTCCATGCAAGCCTGGACCTGGGCCGAAGGCGTTGCCTTACACAGAAATGACATACAGGGTCTGTGTAAGTACCCGCTAGCAGCTAGCTGGGATGCCATCCTGACCGATTTCCACACTGCCCCAGCACCTGCCGATACACGGCCTGAGGCGCCCTAGTCTCAAGTGATTGCGGCAACCCCTCCAGTTACTGGTCTGTCACCTTGTGTGCCTGTCGCTCACTCCTCAATTTCCCTTTCCCCAACATGGCAACTGCCGTCGCATTTCTCATTCAAACTGTTTTTCTGTAATGGTGCACTTTAGTTCTTTGCTCCTGTTAAACAGTGGCATGGAGCCCACTGCTGATGTTCTTTGCTTGGGAAGAGCTTGTTTTTGTCGTTTCTAGTTAATATAATACTTACTGAGTCTTGTGCTTAATGCACTGCTGCTCTTCGCTGTCAATGCTGTGCATGCCACGCATCTATTGCATATGACTGTAATATAAAATTATTGTACACAAAAAACGCAATAATAAAAGAGTCAAACAAAAAAAAAATATTTATGCAAAACTAGGGCACATTTGTTGCTACGTTATGTCACTAATAAATAAATCTAATATGCCAGCTAAACTGGTGAAATAATAATCTCTTCAGATTTATTTTATATTAACCTTTGACAAGTATAGAAGTAGAAACAAATTTGAACTCTCAGGCACCCATCCAAGGCCTGCTGCCATGTCATATCCTTCAATAAGTCTGCTCTCTGCACCAGTGGTGCCATTTGCAGTGTCAGATTCTGCTCTGCAGTTGAATCTCACCCAGCCAGACTAGCTGATGTCTTCCTTTTGAATAACATGTTTTTTTCATGCATTTCCATGTCCTGTCATCGCCTCTGAAAATTGCTGAAGTGTCTGGAAACAGCATCGGCAGCACAGCGTTTTTCGGAATGTTCCCCAAGCTTGTTCTTTGCTGTGAAGGGCAGCTTTATGCTTTACCTGTCAAACTGTGGTGTCTGCGACTTATCTCAAAAGAAATTTCAACTCTTCAGGGCCAAGTCCCTTAAATTGCCACAGTGACAGATACAAGCTGAGGATGTTGTCAAGGCTTCCTTGTTTGCGGTTCATCATAGTTCATCTGTGAGGTATAGTAAGCAACAAACGAGGAAATCGGAGATATATAACCACTGAAAATTTATTATCCGTGTATTAATAAGTTTCTCTATTTTCGAGTGCATAATAAGGATCTAAACGTGAAGAAAATGAAGTAAAAGGATTTTGCACACTTCTGAAATTGCAGCAGTGCATTTTATATGTAGCACAGAAAAGTCTAATATTCTGAAATGCTACTAAATGTTTAGTGAGATACACACTCACAAGTCTTGAATGTTTCTATCCAATGGGATAAAAATATATTTTGTTTACCTTTAAGATTCCTTACTCAGCTGGGAAGTGATTCAATAATTTAGGAATTTGGGGCCTTATTTCGTGTTTGGCGGGCAGGATACTCGGTCACACATGTGGCGTATGTCCCTTTCCGCTGTATTACGGGTGCATTACAGCCTATGGCACTTGTGATATAGAGTACGGAATTTCAGCCTCATTTTAACACTCTATCCGATCTACCAAACTCTTAGGGGTATATTTACAAGAATGTGTGATAACCACCGCAAGAGTAGCGTAACGCAACTTTCAATATCGCAGTCCATCGCGTAAAAATAACCCAGTGTCAACGGGGAATTCGCAACAAGGCGGTACCATGCGATAGTCCGCCGACACAGCGGACAATGTCCCCGATACAACCACCACCACGGAGATAAAACCACAAACCACAACACCAAAAAACACGCGATGGGCCAAAGCGCAATGAGGAAATCAGCGATAAGAAGCGCCAGGCCTGCAACACACACACCTGGCAGGCCAAAAAAATCACCATAAAAGTATTAAAAAAACACCCACACCCAAACTGACGTACACCCAAGTACCATGGAGGCAGCCAGAGCAGGCGCACAGGACAAGTGCAACCCCACAAGCACCCCGGACGACCAGCCCGGGACATCGGGGAAAGGGAAGGGAAAGGACAAGAAGACGAGGAAGACGAAGTTCAGTCCGCAGGCGAACAGGATCATAGTCACGGAGGTGATGGAACACCATCAACAACTCTTCGTCAGCTCCAACGTGTCATTGGGCACCAAAACGGGAATATGGCAGGACATTCTCGACAAGGTGAATGCCGTCGTAGAGCACAAGCGGACAATGGATGAGGTCAAGAGGCAATGGAATGACATCAAGCAGAAGACCAAGGAGAAACTGTCTGCCAACCAGAAGGCAACAATGCAGACCGGAGGTGGGGGCCCAGCGCCACAACTCTTGCTGGATGACATGGAGGAGCTGGTGTCGACAGTCATCAGTGTGGAGACTAAGGCCGGAGTCGGGGGACGGGACACTGCTCGACAGGACAGAACACAACTGCAACAGGGTGTGTGACCACCAGGTACTGGGGGGATGGGTGGAGGCCACAATGGCACACATGCACAATTAAGCAGGGCACAGTACACACCCACAATGACACTGGCTCCTCGCCCAGACCCACAGACTGTCACAGTGTACAATGCCAAGTGGACACATTGTAATACACCATCCCCCCTTCGCATAGCAGGGGCATCGTCAACCCCTCCTGCAGAGGAGTCCCAGCCACTCTTCGCTGATGAAGAGGAGTACAACACCAGCATCGATGCACAAGCCCTCCTAGACATCATTGACATCATCTGCGACTCACCTCCAGGATCAGTGCAGCCCGGCTACATCGAGGAGACCCCACCCACCACCCAAACCACCCAGCAGAAGGCACCCACAGCCCCGACACCCTCCCAAGTCCCCCACAAACAACAAATGGCCTTCCAAACCCGTTTGCTGGAGGGCCAGAGGGAGACGGCTGAGCAGGTGCGGGTGGGGTTCGAACTCATGGCTGCCCAACTGGACACCATGGTCTCCAACGAGCCATGATTGACATCGCTGGAGTCATGACACGGAGAGTAGAACAGCTGTCCGCTCAGAGTGGCTCCAGCGATACCAGCCGTGAGCTGGAACACATGCGGAGGCTCATGGAGGACATATTGCGTATGGAGGCGGAAAGGATGGCAGCAACCGCTGCACATCATTTAAATGAAGCTGGGATCTATCATGCCCTGCAGACCTCTAGCATGGCATTGCCACCACAAGGCGTGGCGCTGATGAATGCTGCTGCCCCCACACCATCCACATCCCCACCCCCTGGTGTGTCAGTGCCTCACAGTGCGGCAGACGTATCCACTCAGGACCCTGATGTGTCAGTGGCACACAGTGCCGCAGCCGCTACTGCAGCACCCACAGGGGGGGCAGGGCACACATCCGGGGATGAGGACATGGATGGGCTTGTGATCAGGAGGCACTAGCTTTCATTTCCGCCACCTGGCCTGTTCCTGCTTGGTGCTGTACATGGCCCCATGACCTTCCACTGACCCCCGATACACTCCGATGTACTCACCTTGGACAGCGACATGGACTTCGACATCCTCTTCGACGACCAATTTCACGGCAGACAGACTGCGGGACTGTACCCTTCCTCTTCTGCAGTACATGTCATCCCCGGATGGACTCTGGCTGGCCCTCCACGGGCCCATATTGTGTAGTGTGCTTGGCATTGCCCTGTACCGCTCCAGCTGCATAACTTCCCTGGATGTGCAAATAAACATCCAGTGACGCACTGCTGTGTCATGTCTTACATCATTCAGGTATGGATGTGTGGATGAATGTGGGGACAGTGCCTTCCCTTGCGTCAATGATATTCATCCTGTGGGATGCAAGTCAGAGGGTGCGACATTCCATTTTGTGTACCTGATCCCGTGAACACTACAACAGAGACGCACGCATCAGACACTTCCTTGACCGGACAAGTACTGGACCACGCCTGAGTCATTGTGTCAAGCCCTGCGCTGGTCTGGCGTACGGCAGGCCAGACCACTCCGATGACACACCAAGGGGGGGCCATCATTGCTACCCATCGCAGGTGTACTCGCTGGTGGTGTGCAGGTCACTGGTCTAGTTGTCAGCATATCACAACCACTCCCTGAGGGCAGGTTTGCATACACACCACACCCATCTGGCACAGGCGTCACTAGCCATGTGACTCCGTCAACTTAAGGGTCCGACAACGTCAGATTCCCCACTTCCGGTGGTTTCTGGATGATGGCCGCTCCATGCTTCTCATTCATAAAGGGCCCATGAGTTGTTGCGCACAGGGTTGGTGGCATCCGAGGCCTTGCGGATGGCACAGGCACCCCGCCACGGGACGGTGACTTTGGGTGCACTGAGTCAGTGGCACCTTAAGGTGCTGAGCGGGTGTTCAGCCTGCGATGATGCCCAGTCCTGGTGGGCCGACAGCTCAGGCTTAGTGTACCCTGCTGGACCGCAGTGTAGGCCAGAGCCAGCGGGCAGCGCCGGCCTACCGCCACATGGCGTCACTTCTGGGATCCCAGAGTTAGTGGCACCCATTGGGCTGAGCAGGTGTGCACCTGCGATGGTGCCGGGTGCACTGGTATGTCCTCTTCCATGGAGTAATCAAGACCCAGCACCAAACGTGAGACCTGTTGGCCTGCGAAGCGTGGCTGCATGGTGTTTAGGGTGCCATGTCCGTGGGCCCCGGGCTTGTGGCTTGCAGCAGCACATGGTGGGACCTCCTGTCTACGCGCTGGTGGCGGAAGGTGAGCAGTGAGGCCTGGGTGTGCATGGGCGGGCATGCTCCGATGGGGGGGCGGGAGGGGTTGGGGTGCCTCTGCCTGGCTGTGCATGGGCGGGTAGGCGATGTTGTCTTGTGCAGGTGTGTGTACTGTGCCAGTCATGTATCTGTACTCTATTTCAGCTGACGGCTCTGACTCAGATGTGTGACCTGGTGAACTGAGATACATACCAGCACGTGGTTGGAGACACACCGGTGTCAGCAGGTGAGCAGTGTGGCCTGGGTGTGCAGGGGCGGCACTCTCTCTCTCTCCCGCTCTCTTCTTCTTCTCTCTCTCTCTCTCCCCCCTCTTCAGCTCTATTTCCCCCCTCTTCTTCTCTCTCTCCCCATCTCTTCTTATATCTCTCTCTCCCTCTCTTTTTCTCTCTCTCTCTCTCTCTCTCTGCCCCTCTCTTCAGCTCTCTCTCCCCCTCTCTTCTTCTGTCTCTCTCTCTCTCTCCCCCTCTTCAGCTCTCTCTCCCCCTCTGTTCTTCTCTCTCTCCCCCTCTCTTCCTCTCTCTCTCCTTCGCTCTCTATCTGTCCTTTGATGTGCGCAGGACACACCTTCTCATCATGTTTTTTGTCTTGCATGCTGGGACCTACGGATTATCCTGAGGGGAGCGGCCATGTGTCTTCATTTCATTTCAGTGTTCATTTTAATAAAGTTTCATTTGTTGCTTCGAAAGTGAATGTGTGCTGCTCATTTCTGTGTCGACACATGCATGTCACCAGTTGTGATTATGCGACGTCAGGCGGATTATTTTCAGCATTTTTAGGTGTAGCTGATGTGGCATGTCTTTGGTCGGGGGTGCCAGGGAGGGGTGGTCCTGGGGGTGGTGTCGGTGGGTGTTGTGGCCCTCTTGGGTTCCGGTCCGCATGATGGGTGGCTCCATGACATCTGTTGCCCTTCCGATGTGGCCCTGGGCTGTGCTCCCTTTTGTTGTTCAGGCTGCCGTCCGACTTTACACCAGGTCAGAGCAGGTGTAAATTTCCTGGTGCTAACGCACCTTATCGCCTGTTGTGTGTTTTTATCACAGTTCTGTCTGGTCGTTGTGAATGTTGAGGTGTGATGTTGTCACGGCTTTTGGCACAGGAACGCCCACTATGCATCTCATTAGCGATAGATGCGGGGGACACTGTGGCGATGTTTGTTGCAGCTGCTGTCGCGGGTATACTGGTGCTGTGGGCTGTTAACACCAGCTTGTGAATGGGGCGATAGATTTATCGCAACTTTGGCTGTGATAAAGTGCAGTTGACTCGACAATAGTTCCTTGTGAATATGCCCCTTAGTCGTTAAGCTGAGGTAACATCACACAGTTTTTCAACTACTCTCTCCCTATTCATATCAGAACTAACCCCTCCTTCACGAGTTTCAAGAGACAACTAAAATAATTTCTCCTCAAACGTAATTTCTATGCCTCCGGAAAATAACCACACAAAGTTTTGGTTTTTTCCGAACTGTTTAATCTCCAGTATCTAGACGTATCATTGTACTTGACTGTTCATGCTTCTATACATGTATGCTGTTGTAAAGCGCTCTGATACTCCTCGGGTCGTGTAAGCGCCATACAAAACTCCTAAAATAAAAAAAATAATAAAATACAATGATATCACAGATTTGACCTCTTGTCTCCCCTTCATCCTCTAAACCAACCCAATATTTGCTACTGAGGGGCTGCAGCAAGTAGGTACCAAGTGACCCACAAGGGATAGCAGCTACAAAACCGAAAGAAAAATAAGTTTTGAAAGAACTTGTTATAGAGACCTCTAAAAAGTGGACACAGCTGCCTGGTACTTCATTACTTTGCAAAGTTTAGCTGCTTTTTTGTGAAAGAAGAGGGCAAGGCAAGAAGTGAAGCAATTCATCAACAAAGCAGACCCAAGGCAACTGAGTACAATATTTCAAGGTATCCAACAGCAGTCAAAAACATATTTCCGATATCAAGAACTTTCACTCGTAAGTCACTAGTGAGCGAGCGTAGTGCATTTGTTTGGAATATCTCTTTCACAACCAAGGGCTGAAGGCAAGTAATCCTTTTACCGCATATTTCAGAATTACAAGTTATGTTTTCTTTCCCTCATGGGGTATATATTAGATGCATTAAAAATCACCCCACTCAAATGTCCCCAAGTCGCTTTCATGAGATCAGATGTGCCAAAATGTGGTAGAGGAAATGCACACTAACTAGTATGCCAATTTGGTTTGGAAACATGAAAAACAACATTTAGTATCCAAGTTTAAAAGGCTTAGGGCCACATGCATCAAAGAATGGAATTGTGATTCCTAAATAGCTATTTTTAGGGAATCGCTATTTAAGAATCGCAATTCCTTATGCATGTAGGAATAGCAAAAAAAAATTGTGATTCCTACAAATTCCTTAATTGCGACTGGCAAATTGCAACTCGCAATTAAGGAATTGATTCCCATTCATTCCTATGGGCCCAGAGAATTGCGTGCGCAATTTGCGAGTACCCAATAGATACTCGCAAATTGCGCATGCAAATTCAAGGGTTCCAAAAGGATACCCTGTTGCACCTCTAAAATTACAATTTAACCACATGTTGCGTACACAAATGCCCCAAGGGCATATGTGTGTGTAACATGTGACTTTGAAAAATGCACTTTAAAGAAATCGAAAATGACCATCAACTTTACATTGATGGTAATTTGCGTTTCATATTAGCCAAATAGCTAAAAAAATTGTTTACATGCATTGCATTTAGGTAATCGCAATTTGCGATTCCTTAAATGCACTCGCTATTTAAGTAATCTCAAATTTAGCGATTCCTTAAATAGAGATTTTTGCATTTGGGATGATGCATCCCAAATGCAAAAATACCGGTCGCAAAGGGGCAGATTCTGCGTTTGCGACCGGTTTTTAGGTTGATGCACGGGGCCCTTAGTTCATAATAAGTTCAGTGTATCGAACCAGGGGAATTTTGAGCCCCTTTTCATTGAATTTTGCAAGGATGCAATAAATACTGACCTCTAATCTGAAGCACTGGTAAACTGGGGCCAAGTGTTTAATCAGAGCTATTGTGAACTCTGGCCCTGAACCAAATTGTCATTGCCACATTCTGAAGGTTAGGTATTCTACCTTTTCCATTTTGTTCACATAAATCATTGGCATTGCATTGCGAGTCGACTCTCACCACAATGCTCTGTATTGAGTAAAGGGAGATGAAAAAAGTGAGGCAAACGTCCTGAAACTGAAGTTGGATCATCAAAAATCTCATATCTGGGGGCGTGGCCAAGCACGGGCTGAAGATGGCCGTGTTGTGAGGGAGCTCCGTCATCCTACCCGGCACTCGACTATCCTGATTAGTGATCCGACTTACCCGTTAAAGATTTCTAGTATCGGAACGCGAGCTGTGCCCATCCCGCTGCATCCGGTGATCGTGGGGTGCCCAGCAGTGGAGGAATCGCCTCCGGAAGAACGGACCGCGTCAGGGCCTGCAGCCGTTACCCACAGTACTGGGCCTGGCCGACTGTGGAGCTCCTTCCGGTCCTCGGCGATTTGGCGGTGTACCAGCGACTTGGAAGCGGACGTGGGGGCGCCCGAGGTGGCAGCCGCATAGGAGGCTATTACGTGTATGTAAGGAGGCGGTGTGGAGGAGCACTCGAAGCCTCATTGGAGCTCCAGCAGAGGGGAGAGACAAGCTGCAGCGGTGATGCAGGGCGCGCTGGCCGAGATACGCAAGATGGCGGCAGCGCGTCCCTAATCTTCACGGCCTCCCACGATCTTTGCTACGGAGGTTGACCTGTCTGCCCCCGAGGGTTCTGGGGTCCGCCTGAACTTTTCTGACACATGCTCCCTGCTGTCTGCACCCCCAGGTGAGTTTCTGGTGGGGGTGCTCTTCCATTGGGGGGGCAAAGCGCGGACTCAGCGCACAGCTGGGCTCTCAACATCGTGATCGCTGGGCTGTGGAGCACTAGATCGGCAACGCTCTGATCCTGGACACATCCTGATTGGATTATCCACTCCCCCCCCTGTTCTGGCCTGTTGGTCCCGGGCCATGGATGTAAGAGGAGCCACGACATTGGTGCAGCCATGCGGGCCCTGGGGAGCTGAACATACACTGCCAGCAAGATTTGTGGTACTGGTCGTACTGGGGGCACAGAGTGGAGCGGGCTCAGTTGGACTGTGGCCGGTGAAAAGTGTGGGGCTTGTGTTGGGGGCTCCTCCCCCCCTTCTCATCCAGACGGTGCACAAAACTGCCCGGGTTGTGGGGTGTGACTTGCTGAATCTGCTTCCTTCCGGCCCGGGCCGGCAGCGGTCCCGGGCCCAGTGCATAGACGGGAGCGTGCTCTCGTGCCCCCACTGGAGAATACACTATGGAGCAGTGGACTTCGGTGTCTGGGATCGGCGGGGCCGGAGGCAGTGAGGGGAACCGAACCCGGCGGGGGCGTGCTGGAGTAGTGGTGGAACACAGAGCAGCTTGCCAGGAGGGTGCACAGGCCGTAAGGTGGTCATTGGTGAAGGCGCATTCTTAGCGGTGGCGTCTATCCTCAGCTTGTCTCGCTTCGGCCGCCCCTGCATACCCGTGTTGCGCAGCTTTGCATCATCTCCGGTAAACCCTCCTCACCCCTCTGGAATTGGCTGGTTGGGGTGAGCTGGCGGGCCGCAATGGATCGCGTCAAGGCCACGGGACCGCGTGGGTCCAAGAGCACGCATTCAAACAAACTGGATCGCTATTCTGTCCCTAAAGATGCAAAACAGACCCATGAGCCCAGAGATTCAGGCTCCGGAGAACTGGGTGAGGAGGAGCAAGAAATCTCTCTCAAAGATGTTATGGCCGCCATCACTGGGGTCAAGACTTCTCTGGACACGGTGGCTATAGATGTCAACCTCATTAGGGCGGATATGGGTAAACTAAATGAAAAGGTCAAGCAAGTGGAAATTCCGACAGCTAGCTTAGTGGACGATGTCTCACAACTCCAAGGGGCGGTCAGGGAACTTCAGGACTTCCGTACCTTTGCCGCCCTCAAGCTGTACCCCCGGGCATCCGGGCCACCACGTTTAGGGACTTGGGTACGCTGCTGTTGGAGATCCCAGAGGATCTCTTGGTGATGGGAGGGGACTTGAATTCGGTGGTTTCTGGGACCTGGACCGCACCCCCCGGGTTCTCCCTCGCTCGCACTACTGGCTGCCGGACTTCCTGGAATCCCTGGGGTTGGGGGATGTATGGAGGGCCTTTCACCCCGATGCTTTACACTATACCTTTCACTCCGAGGCTCATGGGAGTCTATCATGAATCGATTACTTTCTGGTACCTGCCTCCCAAATTGCCCAAGTTCGAGAGGTAAGGCATTTGGCAAGGGGCATCTCGGATCACTCACCGGTCTGGCTCCAGGTGGTGCTAGGCCACCAACAACAGGGTTGTGTCGCCCCCATCAATCCATGGTATTTTCGCGATCCCCATGTCCGCAGAGAGCTCTGTGGGGCCATGGATAACTATTTCAGCGAGAATGTAGGTTTGGTGGATTCCCCGCAGATGCTCTGGGAGGCATTTAAGGCAGTGCTACGGGGTCAGGCCCTTTCCTTAATATCTGGGAAGAAGAAGGAACAATGCAAAGAGTTGATAGCGCTGGAGGTAGAGGTGGGAAAACTGGAAGCAGATTTAAATGTAGCGGTCACACCAGACAAGCTCCTCGTTCTCGGACTCAAGCAGCAGGAATACAGGGCGCTTGCGACGGATCTGGCTAAGGCCATGGGGAGAGCGGTTCAGGGGCGTTTGTATGAGGTGGGCAATAAGGCCGGGAAACTTTTGGCCTGGTTGGACAAGAAAGAGTGGGCAAGCCGACTAGTGCCTGAGCTTCGAGGACGGGAGGGTACTTCCCTGTCGGACCCGCAAGCAATTGCGGACTGCTTCGCGACCCACTACCAGGCAGTCTATACTTCTGCAGCCCCTTACCCTATCGAGGACTCCCGTCAGGTGCTCACTGACATCACCCTGCCCAGGCTGTCAGCGGTCGACCATGATTTCATGGAAAGGGACTTGTCCGACGGAGAAATAGTGGCTGCCATAAGATCTTGGCTAAGCTTCTGGCTACCCTGCTCTTGACGACGATTGGATTTTTGGTTCACCCTGACCAATCAGGGTTCATACCGCACCGTAACATGGCGCTGAACCTGCGCAGGGTCCACGGGGTACTGGGCAGGGCGGCCACAATATCAGAGCCGGCGGTGATAGTATCCCTGGACGCAGCCATGGCCTTTGACACCATTGAATGGCCCTACCTTTGGGTGGTGTTGGAGAAATTTGGATTCGGCCCCAAATTCATACAGTGGGTGCAGTTACTATATTCCTAACCTATGGCTCAAGTGGTGGTTAATAACAAGAAGTCGACTGTCCTCGAGCTCGGCAGAGGGACCCGTCAGGGCTGCCCCCTGTCCCCGCTGCTGTTTGCCCTAGCTCTGGAACCGCTGGCAGCGTGGATACGTCAGTACCTGTGTGTGAGGGATATGCACTGGTCCCCAGACTGGGAGGACCGAATTTCTCTCTATGCGGACGACATCCTCTTGTACTTGTCCTCCCCAAGGAACTCACTGATAGTGGTCTTGGATATTTTCACGACCTTTGGACGGTACTCCGGCTACTCCATAAATTGGAGCAAGTCCCTCCTGTTCGTGGTGGCGGGTGAACCCCCGATTCCACCGTCTGGGTGCCCACTGCGAATCTGTACCGAGGGGTTTACTTACCTAGGTGTCTTTCTCAGTTTAGATTCCTCTCTTCGTTATTCTCGAAACCTTCAGCCCCCCGCTTCAGCTGCGCAAAGACATCGCCAGGTGGAAGGCGCTCCCCCTATCTTTGTTTGGTAAAGCCGCTCTTTTTAAGATGATGTCTCTACCCCAATTCCTCTATGCCCTTCAGAATTGCATGGATCTGATACCCCTGTCATATTTCTGAGAGGTCGAGAGCCTCCAACGAGATCTGCTCTGGAACGGTAAACCGCACAACGCTCTCGGTAAACTTTCCCTAAATTGGTATGACGGCGGCATCAACCTCCCAGACATACGATTGTATTATTGGGCGTCACATTTGTCCGCCATCAACCACTGTACATATGGTCAGCCATGGGACCCGGGATATAACATGGATAGGTGGCTCCTCCCGGGAGGGACCTTTACTAGAGCCCTTTATTCTAGGCCCCGGCACTATCCTCTTACAGGCCCCACTAACCATTCAGTATACGTTTGGCATGCGGCCACCAATCGCTTAGGCTGGAGAAGAAAGTTGACGCTCGCAATGCCGCTATGGGATTCCGAGCAACTGGGTGTTCTATGGAAGAGTAAGGGGTTCGCCAAATGGGATCTCATAGGTATTGCAAACATAGGGGATCTGTGGGATAAATCAGATATTAAGCCTTTTGCATCGCTACAGCAGCAATATAACCTGGCCGAATCTGAGCGCTTCCGATACACACAGGTTCGACACGCACTTCGCACACATTTACCGCCCGGCACCACGCTGCCGGAATCCTCCTCACTGGAAGATAGGGTACTAGATGGCCATCTCCCTGACAGCACTATCTCTCTAATATATAAGAAACTGGTGAATAACATCCCGGATCCCCTCCTGGCTCTCTGAGACAAGTGGACCGGGGATGGCATAGAAATGGATGATGAGGAATGGCAGGAGGCAGTCTCCTCTCCCAGGGTTGTTGCAATTTCAGCTCGCCTCCGTCTCGTTCAATTAAAACTCCTCCACCGTGTCTATGTAACAGGGCCCCAGCTGGTACGAATGGGAAGGGTGGAAGAGGGAGCCTGCAGGCGCGGTTGTGGCCAGCTGGGGACCTTTTTCCATATACTTTGGGAATGTACGCAGATCCAATCCTACTGGCATGCCATTCATGACATTATCAACACTGTTCTGTCAGCGCAGCTCCGAGTGGAGGCCTGTAGATGTCTCCTGAACATCTGGGAGCCGACTGACTCTGGGGCTAATGTTTGCCAAGAGGAATATTGCTCAGCGGTAGAGGGCATCGGATCCGCCCACGGCACGGGAGTGGGAGAAAGATATGGATTGGGCAATGTTCAGAGAGAAGACTGTATATGTATCACGTGGATCTCCCCAAAAATGGTCTTGTGTGTGGGGCTTGTGGAACTCCTATCGAGGAGATATTTGTCAGCCCCCCTTAACCCCTGCTTGTGACGATCCCCCCTCGCCCTAGACCTTCCACCATGCACGATTGTATTTTGTGTATTGCCTTCTGCACCGCTGATGCCCATTGGTCTGCCCCTCACATATGATCATGTACCTGCTGATGTTTGTTTTTGTTTGTCAAATAATAAAAACAATATTTTAAAATCTCATCTCTTAAGTGTCCCGAAGACAGCTGATGTAGATGTCTCTAAAATGAGTGCCTTCATGGTTCCAGGTGCATCTATCAGGTCTTTAGAATAAGGGCTACTGGATGAGCTCCCACACTAAAGGACTGTTTGAGAGTCATAGCAATGAAGGTCTACAGACAAGACCCAAGAGATTGAGACTTTATCCGAGAACCTTCCCGAAAATAGTTCTATGTTGAATTAAAGTTTCCTTGATGTGACCTCATATGCTCCTCAGCTAGATGTACCAGAAAAATTCATAAAAGCATGTGCCCTCACAGCAAATGTAAATCACAGTCTATATGACTGCACCAGGAAGATGCTTGTCGATTTGCCTCTTGTGAAATAGTAAATCAGAACTCAAGCTGGCCAGAATTGGCTTTGTAAGATTATCACTACATGTGAGCAAGTAGATGTATTACCACACTCTGGTCCCAAAATGGCTCTCAGTTATCACCCTTTGCTTTTTTGGAAGATTTCCAATATACAAGCCTTCAGAAGCCTTTTCAGCCACAATAAAAGAGAGTGAATCTATTTTTCCCTTCAAGAGATGCAGGATACCTCTGGAGATGTGTTCATATTACAATTTGTCTGGATGTCGTTGCACAACCTGTGATCGGTGTCCTCTGAATGCTGATCATCATTTCCAGTCGCCCAAAATATTGGGAGAGGAGACATTTTAGAATCAGCTTCATCGATGGCATCTTGTCTGTTTCTCAGCTGAAAGTGTTTTATTGAAATCGAAGAAAATTGCATTTTCACTTTTCTTTCCTGAAGTGACAAATTTGAAAGCACAGTGCCGGTCTATTGATCTAATGTTCTAATTTGCCAGGGCAGGAGTAGAAGCTGGGGGTCAAGTGCACCGGCTATACTGATGTTAGCATTCACCAAAGGAGAGCCATGTGCCAGAATCTGAAAGAGAGGGGGGGGGGGATAGATCTTCAAAGAATTTGGGCACAGCCTTTCTTCGCCATTAGCATGAGAAAAGAAAGAGAAAGATATCTGAAACTTTGATTCCTACAGAACTGAAAATGGTTGGTTAAAGGGCGAAAATGAAGGTTTCTTAAGGTGCCAGGTCCATATTAGAGTATATATCTGAGCTTGAGTTATATCAGTGGTTCAAAAATGAGGATGGGTTTTGCCTTAACTTCCCCTGATTCTTTTCCTTTTAGTTGGAACGCGTCATCTCAAGTATGAGAAGAAGGGTCCTCATAGCTTCTTTCCCCAGAGTTACAAGGAAAACAAGATCTCAGACACTTGTTTGGGTCAGAGAGCAGCAAATAGATCTTTGCTTTCCTTTTCCTTATGCCTTGGCTTTCTCATGCATTTGTCATCAAAATAACAGAAAGCACTGACCTGGTCACCCAAACAGAACATACAGTGTCCATGAGGGCAAGACACAAGCCTTTATTGAATTCAGTGAAGGGCACGAATTGTGACTTTGGAAGTGACACGATGCTAAGAAAAAAGAAAGATTGCAAAGGAATGTCCTTGGGGAAACTGAAGAAATTTCTGATTACTGAATCTCATGTGACAGAAAAAGGTAAAACGGATCATGGGTTCTAGTGGTACCATTAAGATGCAAATGAGTCACTTTCGGGAGAAACACCTTTACAGGCAGATGGATAGAACTAGTCTATTGCCATTTGATGTGAGGAGCCAGGATCGGGATACTTTAGGATTTTCCCTAAAAGGAATGTGCAGAAAGTAATTTCCACTAAAAGTTTCACTATAGGTTTTGGAAGTTTACTTGTAGCATATTTCTCTGATACTAGTTCCAGGAAACTGTAAAGACGGCAATATGAGCAGACTGTGAACACAAATTCTTAACTAGTTGCCCGCTGTAAGGAAACTTGTCTTTCTGTACGTTCTTTTTAGATTGAGCATCAGCGCTCATATGATGTCTGCAAGGTGTGTTGTATTCACTATACATAGTGTAATGCCGCCTACTGCTTACCATAGGTTGACTCCTGTATCGCTCTTCTTTGCTGGCTCCTCGTTGGTTAGCGCTCCTGATACATCACTACTGTTTTTCTCTCAGGAGCACCGACCAACTACAGTTTCCTTACACTGTATGTGTTGAAATGTTCCTTTGGGACTACTTCTTTTATTTTCTGCTTGGGACATCTGGGATTGGATTCAGTAAAGCTTTGCTTATATATTTTATCATTATCATCACTATACGGTGGAGAAATGGGGAACAGCAATTTTCTGTAAGAGAAAAAACACACAGAAGCTGACCTAGGGCTTGTGTTTGTGCAGCATCATGTGGTACTATTGTGGTGACTATGAAAAAAACATGTGAAGACTATGAAAAAAACAATTTCTTTCAGAATTACATTTGACAAAGACTTTCAATAACGATACTGGGCAACATTCCATTGTTTCTTAAGATTCAAGTAGATAGTTAGCATTTTCAATACAGAAGTAAATAGACCTGAACTCTAAGATTACCTTTGTGAATTGGCCCCTTAGATTTCAGAACTAAACTTAAACTCAGGCCCTGAGTACATCAGTATAACATTTCTGTCCAGCCAGCAATTTTGTTCTCTACAGAAAGAAAATTTGAAGGCACCAGTATGACTAATTAATGGCCGTGATCCCATGTGTTTCTACCATTAATCAGTTGCGGACAGTTTATTAATACTGCATGTGTATATTTGTTTCCATTAAGTTTTAATTGTGCAGATATGCCGACTCTTCTTATTCCAGAAAATAAAAACACGCAATTATTAAAGTCAGCTATGATGGAATATTAATGCTCAAATTAATTATTTGTAGAGCGCTGTTCATAATAGCAAATTTCAAAACAAAAGTGCGCGTACAAAAAAGTAATGCTGTTGTTTACTTCAATAGGAAAAACACAACCTAATTTTTGCCTTGTCGTGTAACGCTTCAGTTTTCTCAGGGGTAGGTCAATGTTGTTAAACTGAGGTTGCAAATTAATTAAGACTAAAAATGAAAAACTAGAAGCATATTTTACTAAAACAAGACTACATTTTGTGCAACTGCACCCACACTTGACTGCAGAAGTGTCATCTTTAGCACTGAGTTGGGAACCTCAGCCCATGCACACCTCACAGGATAGCAAAGAAAGTGATACTGTGGGAAGTGGTTTCTCAGGAAGAGGCCAGCACTGGCATCTCTAGGTGGGAGCCAGCGGGGCCAGTGCCCAGCTCCATTAGTTCTGCCCCCCCGCCCCCAGGACGCACACCACAGCTTTTGAATGTCACTGATGAAACAGGAGACACTGCACTTTGCCACACAAATGTCAAAAGAACAATCCGTTGAGGCAATATATGCAGAGGTGGCTGCTGCCAAAATAAACTGGCAGGGCAGTGCAGGGGGCAAATTATAATAATAAAATAACACGTAAGTCACACGGCTGCTCCCTCTGCCAGCCGCCTCGGTGAAGAAGTTTGAGTAAGTCCATGAGCCATTCCCGCCCAATCCAGATGCTGCTCTCAGCATGAGAGGATGTGAGCAGCACAAGCATTGGTCTGAGCAGTCCGGTTAGGCACTCAAGGGCATATTAACAATGCGGCGATAAAAAATGATCACCGCTTTTGCAGCCGTTTTCGGCCGAAAAGCGGCGATAATTTTATCGCCTTATCAGCAAAGACACGCTATCGCGTGTTTTTCTGATTTTGCTCCCGTTTCCAGCACGCCTAACTTCGCATCGCTAATGAGATGCAAAGTAGGCGTGTCTGTGGAAACAACATGGGTAAATATCGCGAAGGCAGCTTCGCGATATTTACAGTGCGGGGAAGCAATTATTTTAATCGCACTAAATATGCCTTAACGCAAAGGCATACCTAACATGGGAGGTGGATTCATGTGATACGACCACAGGGTCGTATCATCAAGCATATCGCTGTTTTACATGGAACATCGCTGGAAAACCAGCGATGTTACATGGAAAAAGGCACTATCTCTGGAATATACATCGCCATGGCGCTAAGCGTTGTTAATACAACGCTAGCCTGGTGAAATATTCCAGCAATAGAAAAAAATGCGGTATACAAGGTCAGCGATAATTATCGCTGCCTGTTGCAAATATGCCCCTCAGTAAGTGACTGGTAGCCTTTGCCATTTCTCCACCCTACTGTACAAAACAGCTGGGTTGGAGAAATCAAAGTGCTCATGGTGGTTTGGCCGTTCCAAGATGGCTTGCAAAACCATCATGTGCTCAACAACTCCTCTTCACCCCGCTGGCTGTCACTCAGGATGCCTGGCCCGGGCCTCCCTGCCCTTGACTCACCAGCATCGGCTGTCAGAGAAAAATAAAGCGATAATAACATTATTTCATTATCGCTCTATTTTTTTTCTACAGTGAGTGCGACATTCCTGCGTCATGAATATATGAGTTTTTACATATGGCTGCTTGTGCCTATATATCGCTTTGAATATACTGGGAAATACACACACAAACATGTTCGTGATGATTACCAGTCCCACTGAGCCCCTACCCCCACATACCACTAACACAGGAGTAGGACGACAGTTTTGCAGCACTAAGGGGCAGAAAACGACTTATTAACAGCATCTTAGTCAACAACAAGGAGATGCTGTTTAGTGGACAGAGCTGCTTTGGAAATGGGGTAACATAACGTGTATTTGTAAAGCACACATTTACCCGTAGGCATCTTGTCGCTGAATAACAAATGTTTATTCTTAGCCAACTTAATGGTACTCATTTTATCGACCTCAGATGGATAAAAGGCTGAGTGGACCCTTCGGGAATTGAACCTGTGACCATGAGTTCTAACACAGGCCCCTGTAGTGGACGAATTAGTCCACTGAGCGACCAGACCCGGCTAGCAGGTACCAGATTTGAGTTCCGGAGTTGGCTCAACATCCTGTAATCTGGAAAAATAATTTAGGGGCATATCAACAACAACCGGCGATAATTATCTCTAAGTGCACTTAGTGCTAGGATAATTATCGCCGGCTAGCATGAATTTTTATCGCTGAGATAGCGTGCTATTAGCAACGCTTATCTCAATAGCAATAACAATCCTCACGCTAACAGGCTAACGTGAGATTATCGCTGGAAACCCAGCAATAATCTCACGTTACCTTGTTGATAGGGACAGGCAAACTTAGCCATGATATCCTCCTTCCATAGGATATCATGGCTAAGTCAGAAAAATACCAGACGTAAAAAAGCAGCGTTAACCGCGGTTAGCGCTGCTTTTTTTGTCTCTAACAGGGTTAGCGATATTCTTGATAATAGGAGAAATGTCGCTTAGCGACATTTCTCCTATTATTTTACTCTGGAACGCCCCCTTTGCATCTCATTAGAGATGCAAGGGGAAGCGTAGAGTAAAAGGGTGCTAACATGCACATTTGCATGTTAGCACCCTGTTGTTGATAGGGCGCTAGTTTTATCTCTCCCTTTTTGGCTTTTAAAGCCAAAAAAGCAGAGATAAAGCCCTTGTTGATATGCCCCCAAGTCCCCCTATGCCTAAAAAAATTAATCTGACCTCTGTGATGTAATGCATCAATGTAAAGCATCAATGTAATCTGATGCTCTTTTAAAGTGCTCCAATGCCCTGGGGTCGAATTTGCGCTATATAAAAACTGCAAAAAACACAGCACTCACAAACGTACAGAATTTATGAAAGTGAGGCTCTAAAATATCACATTTTGTGATAATTACATAGGGAAGATTAGACGTAACATTCACACATGGTGCAATGTTTAAAAGTAAATGTTTTACCTAAGGTGCTTCCTGATGAGCGTTTCATTGGACTTGAACATATCCTGCATGGTATATGGGCACCCTGAGTGTTGCAACCACATGCAAAACTGTTCTCATATACTTTTTATGTTCTACCTAACATGCAAGTCTGACGTGTGCGCTGGAGCCTTGGTCTGGCTATGCCAATGCCAAGATCTAGTAGCAGTTCTATGACCAGGAGAAGTGCACAAAAGAGGTCTAAAGACCACCAACATATCACTACCACTAATAACAACACTTCTACATTTACCAACCAACACCACAGCTACAGATGAAACACCAACAATACCACACCAATGTCAATTCAATACCACCACCACCACCAATTCCACACCCCCACCAACACCATCACCATCAATACCACAAACTCCATCACCATACATTGACAAAGTCAGCAGGACTGCCTTTATGTTCTATATCATGGAAATATATTTCTGCATGTCAGATGAAATTTCCTAAGTCCAGTTTGCAGAAGAGTCACAGATTTTTCACATTCCACAAGTTAAAATCTCAGTTTTTTATGAGTTTATTTCGAATGATCTGGTAACATCCAGTTATTTACTGTTTCAATACGTGTAGATGGCCCAATGTCTGATTTGTGTTTCACTTAAATAGTTTTCAGGGTAATGCCAACATAGGTGTACCAGGTATGCTTAAAAAAGTTGATACTGTCAGGTGATACGTTCTGGTAGTTGAGCCAAGAATGCATTGTAGAAAAGAGGGGCAACCCCTCATCCTTGTGGAGCACTTACATTTTGCAAGACTGATGCTGATAGAAATGGAGGCAGTGACACCATCTGTGTTCCATCTGTGATGTAAGACTGCATCCATTTTAGGTCGGTGCCTGTACTTCTGTCTTGTGTGTCTTTGAAGCAAATGATGGTGGTCCCCAGTGTCCACAGTGTACCAAGATGCTGAGAGGTCAAGGAACTCTGTTGCACTTTCCTGCATTCTTGAGTGCATCTCAGATTGCAGTGATTGCTGATTCAGTGCCTCTTCCAGGTGAGAAATACGTCTGTTCATCTGATCTGAGAGTATTTCTCACAAAAGCCAGAGCTCGGTACATGCTTGGTCTTTGTGGTTTAGTTCTTCCTTCTTCAGAGTAGGATGTTTTTGACTCATTGGGAAGTTCGCTGGATGACTGTCATTCATGAATGATGCTTTGGCCAGTATTTCGCAGAATTAGCTTTAGGAATGTTCAGTAATGTTGATTGTCATAATAAGATTAGGTATTTACTTTAGAAATGGAAGATTACCCGAACATGGGGGCATATTAACAAGGGTTTTATCTCCGCTTTTTTGGCTTTAAAAGCCAAAGAAGCGGAGATAAAAATATCGCCCTATCAACAACACGGTGCTAACATGCAAAATCGCATGTTAGCACCCTTTTTCACTACGCTTCCCTTTGCATCTCTAATGAGATGCAAAGTGGACGTTCCAGAGCAAAATAATAGGAGAAATGTCGCTAAGCGACATTTCTCCTATTATCAAGCTTCACACTAACTCTGTTAGAGACAAAAAAAGCAGCGCTAACCACGGTTAACGCTGCTTTTTTACGTCTGCTAATGTTCAGACTTAGCCATGTAATCCAATGGGAGGTGGATTACATGGCTAAATCCACCATGGGCTATCAACAAGGATATTCCTATCCTTGTAGTTTTATCGCTGCATTACCAGAGATAACCTCCCAAAATGCCGCTATCGATGGATTTTTTATCGCCTATGCGGTTAGCGTTGTTAATAATGCGATAACCAGGCGATATAATGCAGCGATAGCGGGCGTAAAAAAAATTAACGCTAAGCGCCCTTAGCGTTAATTTTCCATGTTCCTTGTTAATATGCCCCATGGTCATGGGTGTTTTAAATTATGTTTGGTACTTAGAAGAGGATAAGATGTGAAGAAGATAAGATGATACATGGTTTAGGTTTTACCTATTTTTCACTAATGTTTACTGAATACCCTTAATTCCTCTGAATTTACTTTTGGTTTAAGTTTTCTTTCGTGCATGCTTTCTTACTTGGAGGGCCACAACAAGGAAAGAGCAGCATGACCGCTTAGCTTTGACTTGTATTTCGGCTGAGCTATGACTATGGCTGTAGCATCTCTATTCCTTTTTTTAGGTTGAGCCCGTGACAGAGCATGCACTGGAAGCACTCTTGCTTAAGAGAGACACAATTGTTTACTTTTCTTTGTAGCCTCCTAACTGACCAGGGCAGGCCAAGTGTCACTTTTGTTCCTTTCTGTAGAGCATGGACCAATCACAGATTGATTCAATGTAATCAGTGCCCATCCGCTGCTCCCAATTTGTTTGAGTTACTGTTTCTTCCCCCCACTCCAACTCCCCCTCCCCCATCTGGTACACCCTCCCACCTCCCCAGCACCTCCCTAATGTAGTTTTTTCCATACACTTCCTCTCCTCGCTGTCCATTATTGCTGCTCACTCCTCCCTCGTGTAGATTGAAACTTAAATCACCATGGGGCAGATTTACAAGAAAGTGACGCATCCGTAGAGATGTGTCACTTTCCCTGCGCAACCCTGAGAAACCTTTGCGCCACCATGGATGCGCTGTATTTACAATATGGTGCACCATGGCGCAAGGGTTGATATATGAGTCAGAAATTCTGAAGCATCTGTTGGTGCAAAAGTCACACATCGCAAGCACGACCCAACTCCAGCAATGCATGTTGAGACCTATCCTCAGTGTGCTGTGTCACTCCTTATGCTTGCTTCAAGCAGGCATAAATGTAAATGTTGTAGACTTGTAAAGCGCACAGCTACCCCAGCAACGGGGTGTCCTGGCGCTGTAGACCGCTGGGGAACCCATCCTGGCTATCCCTGTGAGATGGTCCCTTTCTGGGTATCTCCAAGGTGAAACCAGACATCCCCGGGGTCTGTGGGGGGGAGTTGTAGAGATGAGGCAAGCTTAATGCCCAGAGTTGCCGAGTGTGTTCCTGGTTAGAGTAGGTACCGAGGCGAGAATTATCAAGTCCGTTTTGACCCTGGTCCACAACCCTGCCGCATCGGGAATTGAACCCTGGTCCCTGGCCGATTCTCTGCTTACGGGTCTGCCGCCTCTAACTAGTGAGCCACACCTCTCTAAGGTTTTGACATAGTGGCATCCTAGAAGTGGTGCAGTGAAATCTTGTCGATTTCACTACATCACTTTTGCGAAGCTTTCCTGCATGGGTACGCCCACCCTGCATACATTATAGCTGACGCAGGTGCAATGTGACACAGGGCTTTACAACGTGACGCATCTTCCTAGATGCGTCACGTTGTAAATTGGCCGCATTTTTACGTCGCCGCTGCGTCACAAAAAGTGACGCTATGGTGGCGCAAAAATTACGCAAGGGGCTTGTAAATCTGCCCCCAAGGGTATAAAGCTCAGAAAAACAGCAAGCATTTGCCTCACCAATATGCACTCCAGGGGCTATTGCTTTGTTTAAAAGGACTTAGGGGCATATACAAGCAGGCGATAAAAAATTATCGCCGCTTTTGCGGCCGTTTTCGGCCGAAAAGCGGCGATAATTTTATCGCCTAATTAGCAAGGTCGCGCTAACGCGTGAAACCTTGGTTTAGCGTCAGGACTCGTAACGCCCAGCTTTGCATCTCTAATGAGATGCAAAGTGGGCGTTCCTGACCTGGCATGACAGGAGAAATGAAGCATAGCGTCAGGAAAAGTAGCGATAACCCCTGTTATCGCTACTTTCCTTACGCCTGCTTCAGGACTGACTTAGCCATGATATCCTATGGAAGGTGGATATCATGGCAAAGTTTGTGAGTCCCTATCAACTAGCTAACGTGAGATTATCGCTGGGTTTCCAGCGATAATCTCACGTTAGCCAGTTAGAGCTAGGATTTTTATCGCTGATGAGATAAGCGTTGCTAATAGCACGCTATCTCAGCGATAAAAATCGTCGCTTGCCGGCGATAATTATCCTAGCGCTAAGTGCGCTCAGCGATAATTATCGCCGGTTGTTGTTGATAGGCCCCTTGATTTTTGGGGATCTGAGCTAGGGATCAAACACTGGCCCCACTCGTGTGCTCCTCCAGCTTGCCTTGTGGAATTCAGCTTTCCTTTGACCTTTCTTGGTGTCCCTCACCAGTGAATCCATACACAAGACTCCAGCCACTTTGGCTGATGCCCTTTTAGAGGCAGGCTTGCACAGGAAGAGTGAAAGAAAAGTGCCCCAATCACCGTGTTAAGCCATGACGGACAGCAAGTCCCACTGGCTGCGGTCACTCACGTGTGGCAGTGTGCACCTCTCAGCCCCTTCCATTGCCGGCACTTTGCAGAATGGGATTGTCTCAATTACTGACCCCTCTCAACCATCCTTTCACTCAGTCACTCAGCCGTTCATTCATCCATTTACTGATTATAGCGGTCATCTACACACTGAGCTACAATACACACACGGACAACCTGCAATCAGTGAATCGGCACTTCTCTTTAAAGAAAACCAGAGTTAATTATTGTGTTAGCGTTTTTTATTTTTTTATTTGTGCATGGAATCCAAAAGTTAGGCAGGTTGACAGTTGTCTTTTCAAGGCAAGTTCAATGTTTCCTTGTACAGTGAGCACATTGCCCCTTTGTGGCATAGCGTGAAGCGAGCCCAGCCTTACAAACATGACACCTATAGGCCCCTCCACTGAACCTTTTAACTTTAATGAGGAACGCGGAGGCTGCCGCGCTGACAGGTGCTGTCTTACATTGCCACAATCTATTTGTCATCACAAAGGTTATATTTGTCTTCAGACGAAGTACGTGTTGATGCGTTTTGTGCTCGGCAACAGAGCCTGCTCGTCTCCATTACACTCTGATGCTTTCTGAAATGCCTGACCTCCAAGACAGAATGACACATGCACTGCTGATCATAAATAAGAAATGCAGGGCAGCTGTTGTGGTGCAACAACAATACGCCGTTCTCTGCCATGAAACGTTCCCTCACAGACGAGGATGCCAGAAAGGCAGTGCTTTATTTGTAAAAAAAAAAAAAAAAAAGTGCCTGAGCCCTTATAGGCTACTGCAGACAGCACCGCCCATTGCCTCTGTCAGCACTGCCAACGACAGTACCAACACAACTACTAATCAGCACACTCCTACAAGTGTGACAATTCAGACTATTCTAGGCCCTGAAAGCTATAAGAATGGCTTGGGCAGCAGGTATTAATCATTTTAATGTATATTTAATTAATAAACAACTGTTGTTGTGCTCATCTCTAAAACAGGCAGACAGCGCTACCATGTGGCAGACTCCCATAAGTGCCGGTGTTAATAATTAAGTCCGAAAAACCACCGGCTCAAATTAAGCACTGCATAAAAGTCAAAATATGTGAATCTAATATAGGTATTAATAGAATTCCGTAGCGTGATTTGGAAATGTCTTATGCACCGCTTCAAAACAAATGCAAATTTCATACAATGGTTAAACTAGCTAAAACAACATGTTTATTGGTAGTGATTATAAATAAAACAAATTAAAAAGACTCTGAGTGTTATCTATTAAAATGTCTAATATACTTGCTTTCAGAATATGAAACATATAATGACTCACTCAGAGAGTTGTGCTAAGTTCAGGAGTAGCACTCCAGTGCAAAAATAACGTCCACAAAGAGGTGAGGTGTTATACCTTGATATAGAGTTTTTGATCTATAATTTGTAATAACTTGTAGGAAAGTGGGGTATTATGTAATGAGGCTGGTTAGGCTTCACTATGCAATACCTTCATGTTACCCCAGATAGATCCTTTGGATTCACACTAATAAATCCCTAGTCCAGTCCTCATAGTGTGGCACAGAACAGTTAGGCGTTACTAGAAGAACATGTGTTAAGCATTTCAGAGTGCCAACATTGACGATAAGTAATTGACACGACTCAAAAGAAATGCGACACCAATTTATAAAAATAAAGCAGAGTTTTATATACTTTTAGACACCAAAACGAAAATGATTGAAATGATTTTCAAAGGAAAAACTAATCAGTGCATTTCAGTCTTGCAAAATAACAAAGCTGTGGTCAAAGGGAAAACACACTAGTGACACTCAGTCACTTGCAGGTCATGTCCACTGGAAACCACTGAGGGGTAAGGTGATGTGGGTCCCAGGACCAGGCTCTAACAGTCAGTTGAATTTTACTTGACTTGTAGGGCCCGGGAGCAGAGTGGTGCTGACTGTCCCTGGTGTTGAACGCGAGAGTCGCAGGGGCTGGTTTTGCTGCTTGGACGAAGTTGGTGAGAAAAGAGGCGAAAAAGCTTGATGATGGGGCCATTGAGGCATCGAGTTGAAGATGTTACAGGGTTCCCTTGAGGTACAGCATCAAGCAAAGGTATTGGTAGCTGTGCTGGCCACCAGCAAGCATCGGCAGTAGCAAACACAGGTTTCGGTTACTTCCACATCCTGGAGTGTGAGAGAAAGCAGTAGTCGCCTAAATCTTGCTGGGGGTCAGGACTATGTTTCGTTGGTTCCGGGAGTTTGATTTGCCTGTGGGCTGCAGCGGACAGCCATTCTAGTCCAAGGGAGTTCTGGAGTTGACTTTGGCTGGCAGTGAGGTTCCTCTTTCCTTTGAAGCCAATCTTGCAGTTGTAGGGTGGTTGCCACAGGTGCAGAGTGTCCCACCAGTGCTTTGCGCAGGTCCTGAAGTCACTGTCATCAGTGTCTTCTTTGTCCTTTGTCGCAATTCAAGCAGATCTGAAGTTCTGGTGCTAGGGGAGCCCCTTAAATCCTAGATTTAGGCGAGTTAGGGGTGTGGGTCTGGTAGCCAATGGGCTACTAGCCCCAGCAGCTACTCTCCGCCTGAGGTGACAACTTCCAGTGGAAGGTAGCACCTATTCTACCAAGAAGCCTCTACCCTGCCACTTTTAAAGATGGCAGAACCCTTCTTTAGCTGTACAGACCCGATGTTCCACCTTAGGAGTGTAGCTAGCCTTCTTGGGGTGTACGCCTTTTGACTACCTAAACACCCATCTGCCCAGGTTGTTCATGTGCCTGGGACAGGAGGTTGTCTTTTTCCTTTTCTAGGAGGAAGCCTGGTTGCATAACAGAGGCGATGAAGGATTTGAACCTCACCACCTTCATATGTCACTTCACTATCCATTCTGCCAGGAAGGGATGTGACACCTCCTACCCAGAAAGGTCTTTGTTTCTGCCTCCCGAGAGAGTTCAAACCTCTTGGCAGGGGGACAGATTCCTGTCTTGGTGACAGCATCTGCAGGCTTTCAGGTAGGGCACAGGAAAAGCTGGGGCGACCAGGTGGACGACCTCTAAGGTAGTCACCTGGGTGCATGCCACATTAAATCCAACTTTAGAAAAATATCAGGTTTGATGAGACAAGTTATGTGAGACCAAACATGACACTTTTCAGTTGGATCATAATGGAGCTGGCAACCTGTGGGTGCCTGGGTGTTAGCCCATGTTACCATATGACCCAGTGAAAACTTATAGTAGCCCCAAGGGAAGGAGTCTACTATAGAGACACGTAAGCTTACACTTATATGTCCACACCTTTAATTTAATGCACCCTGCCTTCTGGGCTCAGGAGACCTACCTCAGGGGGGATTGCCATATATTAAAAATAGTGATGTGACCTTGCCACTCATGAAATGGCAGACCTGCTGTCATCTCTTTCGTTGGTGGCACAATCAGTGCTTTGGGCCCTGGTGACCCCTTTAACTCCATGCCAGTGGCACACTGGTACATTTTATCAGGGACATATAAGGGGGTTAAAGTCCTTGCCAATTGGGTTACCAATTCACATACATCATATTTTAAGGAGAGAACACTGGAACTGGGGTCTAAATAGAAGGCTCCAGTGAACTATCAGAGACATGCCATCAGCAGTCAAGATAAAATTATGGGGGTGACCGTACAAAAGGGACACTTTCCTACATTACTGATGTAAATGTATTTATGTTTATGCATTTTAAAAGAAAACATTGCTGCATTTAAAAAAGTTTCCTGCTTTTAAAGTCTTTTTGAGAGTCAGCACTGGTCCCTAGACCACTGCCAACTGTAAAAAAACAAACAAACTTTTGTTTTGACATTCAAAAAGGAAAACGTGTACCATCCCAAGTTGGTAACTTTTCAGTGATTTACAACCTGAATACAGTTGCAAATATTGATACATCACATACCAATTTGGTATTTCAGAAAGACACCCACTATGTGCCCCACCCAAATCTCAATTCCATTTTTGGAGTCTGAAAAGACTCTTAAAATGGGATTGGTACATTAGAAAAAGCATTGATGTGGTCGCAAACTTTTTGTGTTTCTGAATGTAAAAATTCTTTATAGATCTATCCCTAGGTTACTGCAAATTTTGCCCTAAATCAATGTATGTAGGCATAGTGACGTGGCTGGTTCTGAGTGGTGTGGAGTGCTTTCAAAATAAAAATCATTTTCCTAGACCAGGTGTCTCCAACCAGTCGTTCTTGACCTACCAGTAGCTCCCAGACACCTTCAGAGTAGCTTGCAGCCTTGAGTTAATTTTTAAATAAGCACAGGATCACATTTTCCTTTTAAAGTTAAGGGAAGGCTGTATTAGTTTGCATTAATCTCATAATGCTGCAGATAGAAGGGCCTCATAATGAGCAGTGGCTGGTCCAATATATGACCCAGGCTGGGGCAGAGAGGTGAAGACCAGAAGCACTGAGGTATTTAACTCTTAAATAAAAGTCCTTGTCAACTTAATATTGTAGTGTGAGAACAAGATGATGTTTCTGAATTCTTTTAAATGGGAGAAAATTAAAAGATAACTTAATGAAGTAATCAATTGTTTCACTTACAAACAGCTGGCTTTTTGCTTCTAATAGCCAGTAGACATTGTGCCAAAAGTAGAACTGAAAAATACAAATAAAGTCATTTTCTTAAATGGGAGGAATTTAAGGTGCTGAAAAATGTTCCATATTTGAAACATTTTTGCAGAACATTTTTCTGCACCTCAAATGTTTCCTATTTAATGAAACCAGGGCCAATCTCCTCATTAGCTGTCAAGCAGCTCCACCGGTCATCAGCCATGTTGCTCAGGTCTCAGCGATCAGGAAAAAACTGTTTTTAGTTCATTTGATTTGCGACGGTTATATAGCGCTATCTAGACCCGGAGGTATCAGAGCGCTAACCAGGGGAACGTGGCATTAGAAGGTACATCAAAAGGATTATAAAGCGCTGGCTAGACTCGTAGGTATCAGAGCGCTATAACAGAGGAACATTGCATTACAAATTACATCAGTTACAATAACGTAGTAAGGTACAGTAAACAAACAACGAGGTTGAGAGAATTTATAGGAAAGGAGGAGAGGAAGGAGCCATAGCAGGGAGACGAGGAAGAACTGTGCCCAATGTCCGGCTGGGTAGGTGACGGTCAATGGGTCAACAAGGGCCAATCTCCTCATTAGTTGTCTATCAACTCCATCAGGCATCAGCCATGTTGCTCAGGTCTCAACGTTCGGGAAAATCATATAGAATAGAAGTAAAAGAAGAAGGTGGGGGGGAGGGCATAGAAACAAGCCAGAGAACGAGCTGAGACACAGCGGGGAGACAAGGTGAACTATGCCCAATGTCCGGCTGGGTAGGTGATGGTCAAGGGGGTGAATCGGGGCCAATCTCGTCTGCAGCCATCTAACAACTCCACTGGGCATCAGCCATGTTGCTCAGGACTCAGCGGTCTGAAAAAACAAGAATAATCAATTTTGAGTAGGTATATTAGCTACGGTTGCATAGTCAAACATAGAATACCAAGTCCCCGATAGGGGATAGAGGAGTTGCCACCCTGCTGGGACTCCACGCTCAGGGAAACATCCCCGCTGGATGACGTTGCTGCTGAGATCCACGTGTAGGCGGAGATGGTGATGCTTGGTATAGTCCAGCTCGGTATCGGAGAAGGAACTGGGGTCTGTCATAGTGGCTGCCGGAGAAACGAAGGCAGCAGAGGCCGCCATTTTAAAGTCAGGCACGTCAGGACCGGGCCTATGTAGATCCCTGTGTAGGCGTAGATGAGGTGGATAGGTCTTCACCACAATGAGGCCCTGCTCGTGAGAGACCACAGACGGCCCGAATGCCAAGCTGGTGTCGAGAAGCGTGGGAAAGAAGTAGTGGGACTCAATCTTTCTCTGGAGGACAAGGACCAAATCACGGAGAGCCGCAGGAAGGTGAACAACAACTCCCCTGTGCCCTCCACCAAGTAGTTCTTGCCAAGAGTAGAGAAAGCTAAGGTGTATTGTGCATGGGGGAGCCCCCGGGGTGCACCCCTGAGCCTCCTGATGCCGCATCACAGCGGGCGCCATTTTGAAGTCAGTTGTCTATACCAGTGCTCACTGAGAGCATTGCTAAATAGAGAAAGCACTACTGAATTACGTCTGTATTGTGCTGAATTACATCTGTGTAGTGCAGGGGGGAGCCACCGGGGAGCCACCGGGGTGCACCGCTGAGCCTCCTGATGCCGCCTCACAGCGGACGCCATTTTGAAGTCAGGCGTTTATACCAGTGCTCACCGAGAGCATTGCTAAATAGAGAAAGCACTACTGAATTACGTCCAGAGGAAGGGGGCACAGGACACCGGAGCCCCCCACCACCCATACTGGTCATTAGGGGTACCAGGGTCATCAGAAGTGCCCTCACTCATCGTCCCTCGGTGAGTGAAAGCAACGGCGCTCACCGCGTGCAGTCAGCGCCACGTCCTCACTTTAAGGAGTGCATCTGCAGCAGGCAGGTCAGCGTTTCAAGAGGCGGACCAAGAGGTGGGGGTACTGATCTCGTGAAGAAAACAAACTGAGGCCAGTGGCGGCATACTTCATAGGGTACTGGGCGAGTTCTCATAGTTCCCTGGGCGCCATCTTCTCGGAATCAAAGGCAGGGACTTCGCGGTTCGATAACTCTGCTGAACCAAGTCTGAGAAGGGCGATAAAAGACTGCAGGTGATCCATCTGATTTCCGGTAGCAGAATCGTTGATTGAGGTGGGATAACAGTGCGGCGGAACACCGCTCAAGAGGTTGGAAAAAGGGCTCGCTACGGAGCCTCAGCTCCGACTGACGATGTTGGGTGCAAGCTCCTCCCACATTCACAAAGGTAAATATACATTTGTAGACTTACTTATGTGAATGTTTATTACTACAGCTAGTAATAAACCTAGTGTTCATGTTACACTTTGTTGCTAGTCAACATTTCCCAGTGTAAAGTTATTCCTTAATGTAGACTTACATGTCTGCCCTTCCTAGAGGAGGCTTACAAATCAGGATTTACGTGTGTAAAATTACCACTTACAACTTTTCACATTTAGGGCTTGATTACGCTGTCGTTAGGAAAGGCTCCGGATGGGATTAGGTTTTGCAGAATCTAATTTGGAACCCTTTCCTCCGTACAAATAGTACATATCTGACTGACTACAATGCCCGGAAACCATTCGAGCCTTCCGAATCTGTTCCGAAAATCATCCGGACAGCCCAAGTCTTTAAGGGCCAATTCGTACAGCTCTATGGACACAGTTTCTGGATGAGCAATTACGATGACCGATTCAGACAGCCGTTGCAATTCAGTTTGCCCGAGATGAAACAACTGGCGGAATCTGTCTTTGGGGGCCCATTCCGGGCCCCCCTCATCCCGAGACACACAAATGTAGCCCATGGGGGTATCCAAGGGACCCCTCTTTCCAACCATGTACAATGTGGCAGGCACCATGGGGTGACCCCCACAGGGTGCAAGCTAGTCCACTACCACCGCTTTTTCAAAGGGAGCCTGTGTTCTCGTTCGGAACACAGGCTCCCATTGAAGTCAATGGAAATCTGACCAAACTATGTTGAGAAGCATCGTAATCCGTCATCTGGACTCGCAGGACCCGATTCGTTTGGAATCTAGTCCGGAAACAATTTGTTTGGCACTGTTTCCTAACAACATTGTAATCAGGCCCTTAGTTGGAGACCCCCAGATACGTGGTTGAGGGCTCCTTCTGGAAAGGTAGGGGGATAATTTAAAACGTTTATTACATTTTTTTAATTTTGTTTATTATTGTAAAATAAATATAAATATTTATTTTAAAACTACAACTAATCAAATAAAATATTTATTAAATAATAAACAAATTAAAATCTGTTTAATGATGTATAAAATCACTTCTTAAAAATATTTTATAAAAATCTAACCTACAGTTAATTGTTTATTTTGATGTAATATGTATTTTTATTTTACTCAAGGTTATGTATAGAATTATAACAAAAAGTTTGAAAAATGAATCTAATTAAAAATTGTAAATTATTTTAAAATGAAAATGTATATTATTATAATAAAACCGATTAATAATTGATTAATTAATTAACAAAAATTAATTAAGTTATATATTTTTTAACATTTAGCAGGAGTACATTTGCTGCTGTTTTAGGAACTTTTAGGTCGTGGTAACTATAAAAAGTGTAGACTGTGAATAGCAATGGGCCTTTTCTTATGTGGGTGGGTGTTAGTCTTTGCTTTTCCCTCCTAAAACCTCTCCTTATCCCACTTTGAAACCTTCCATCTTATTCAGGTGTAAGTATCCCAAAATTATACTTCTTCATATACACAATTGTTGATTATCTTGTATACATATACATATATATGTATATATCACTGAAAAAACCATAGGTTTCACACACGTTATAGTTAGGAATTAGCATTTAAAAAACCTTGCAAATTCACTGAAAAAACCATAGGTTTCACACATGTTATAGTTAGCGGAAATTTTACTGATAAAAAACCAATGAAATTCCCCCGTTATAGTTAGTGCAGGCAACTATAACTCACGCGACCGCAATCCTCTGCTGATGCTAATACTGTATTTAGACACTTATTTACCCATGTCTTCTTCCATACATTTTTAGCTATACATATATTACAAATATTTTCTTTTCATAAAGACACATATGTCATCAGCAGAAGATTGCGGTCGCGTGAGTTATAGTTGCCTGCACTAACTATAACGGGGGAATTTCATTGGTTTTTTATCAGTAAAATTTCCGCTAACTATAACATGTGTGAAACCTATGGTTTTTTCAGTGAATTTGCAAGGTTTTTTAAATGCTAATTCCTAACTATAACGTGTGTGAAACCTATGTTTTTTTCAGTGAATTTGTACGGTTTTTTAAATGCTAAGTTACTTTACGTCATTCGTGGCGTGCGCGCCCGCTTAACGCAGTTTGTTCCGTGTGCGCACGGTGCGCGCACAGTGAGCACGCGGTGCGCTTCGCGCACCGCACGCCCACTTTACGCAGTTAGTGCCGTGCACGCATGGTGGGCACGCGGTGCGCTATGCGCACCGCGTGCCCACGTTACGCTAGATGGGCCATGTACGCACGATGCGCTTCGCGCACCGTGCGCACATGGAGGACATATGATGCACTTCGTTTTTAAAGGTAATATTTTAATTTTTCGCAGTAGTTATAAGCCATGCACAAATGGTGCCCTTCGGGCACCATTTGCACACGGGGTGGAGAGAGTGTGGATAATTTTTTTTTTTAATATTTTTTTTTTTAATATTTTCGTTTTGTACTTGTGTGATAAGCCATGCACAATTGGTGACCTTCGGTCAACAATTGCACACGGGGTGGGGTTAGTGTGGATATTTTTTTTTTTTTTATATTTTTTACCGTACGCGTACGGTAAGCGTAATCGGCGAAATTAGCGAAAAAATAAAAATTCCGTTTTTGGCCTTGGGGGATCTTTGGGGACTCCCTGTACATGGCTATGTGTGTGGGAGCTGTCAAAACAGCCCCTTTAAATGTTTTTGTGCTTTGTTTGTTAATCATCTCTCTCAGTGCGAGAGAGAAAATGGCGGCCGCCGCTTCCTGGTTTCGGCCGATTCGAATGTTTACTAAGATCTAAGAGCCAATCATAATCGCGCACGCCACCGTACGCGTACGGTAAGCGTACCGTAAGCGCACCATAAGCTGGCTCAGATATATATATTGATTTAAAGGCTATTTTCTCAGAATCTACTGAGCAGATTTACACCAAACCTACAAAAGGCACTTCCTTGACCTGAGGACTACCTCTCTGCCAAATTTCTAGTAATTCTGTTCAGCCGTTCGGGTTGTAGCCCTGTCTAAAGGTCCCATGGAAAAATGCATGGGAAAAACGCGTTTTGGGACCCCCCTTTTATCTCAGCCCCCGCTTGACGAATCCCCCCGAGACTTTCAGGGTAGGAGCGGAGCGTAGCGCCCCACCTATTTTGAAAAATTCGCGAGGATTCGTCGACCGGCGCCAAAGTTATTCAAAATAGAATGTTGCGGATTTCCTATGGAAACGTGGTCCAAACTATAACTACCTACTGGCGACCGCCAGTAGGTAATATATATATATATATATATATATATATATATATATATATATATATATATATATATACACATATATATATATACATGTATATATATATAGCTTCACATGTAAGTTAAAAATGGGGAACACAATGACTGTCAACTGAATTTGTGCCACATTGTTTTGCCCAATTTTTAACCTACATATGAAGCTACATATATATTAAAAAGAAATACTCAACAATTGTGTATATGAAGAAGTATAATTTTGTTTATCAAGTATATCAATTTACTGTTTTTGTCATCATTAGTGACAATGTTTTTAATTGAGTAATCTGAAGTGAGGTGTGCATGAGGACACTAGTGAGAAAGTATGAATGGGCTATGCAATTGTATTGAATTTTGTTAATAAAATGATGCTTTGTATTTTTGGATGAAAAAATTATCTGATTTGGTTCTTTATCTCTCAAATCATTATCAATGTATGAATATAGTATTCGTTTGTTGCCTTAAGTCTTTACATTACTTTTGGGGAGGTGTCAGAGGTCCATTTGTCCAATGGCATCCCAGACACATACTGTTTCTGTATCTGTACAATGTATGTGGGATTAGGCCCAGCACAGACCATTGCAAGTTGCACAGTGGATCTAAAAGCAATATATTTGCAATGGGGTGTAATATATCATCACCCCAATTATCCATTTTCAATGCTATATCTAAGCCTTCATTCCTTAAAAAAGAGGTAGAAAAGTGTCTTTCTTAATTTTGGCTGGAAATATAAATGACCTGTCAGCATTTGCATGCTATTAATCCTCTGTCTCAATCTGGAGTGAATATGACAACTTTCAGTAGAATTCCTCTTTCAAGATTGTTCCCAGAAGCTTGCAGAAAACAACTAAGCTAAAAATGGTGTACCAGTGATTTGAAAGACATCCTCATGGCAAAAGAGGACCCTTTTGCATGCAGCTGTCCTGAACCATGAACTTTGATTTCCTCCCAAGGATTGATGTTAGGCTAAGAATAGTTGTTTGTGACATGTTAGGCTAAAAGAATTGTTTAGATAAATTTTTATTTACCCTGAACTGTTTCCAACCCCTCGTTGTTTATGTGTTTCACACAGATCTCTGTGCAAGTGTGACATTTGTAATAATTCCCCCCCTCTAAACACCTCCTGCTGACAGAATTGTGGTAGGCTTCTGAATGGCTTTATATTTTGTCATTGACACTTAAACATAAACAAAAATGGGTAATTTGTAATCTTGACCACAGATTACATTAGTAAATGTAATGGTGAATATTGTGATATATAAATTATAATTAATTATTTTGCTTTCACATAATGAGAAAAACAAAAAACAGTGATGGGGTAAATGCTTGCACTAATCTTAGACACTGTTAACTCCTCAGGGCCACATTCATATGCATCATTATTTTGCTGACTATTTCACTCCAAAAGACTATGCGTATGCAAATCAGAGTTGGTCCTGCACCAATATGAACATTCCAGTTCAAACTGTCAGGTCTGGTCCTCTTTAGACAAGACAAAAATAGCAACTATTTTTGCTATTTTTGTTTTTTTCCTTGTCTCCTCTCCTTATATTCAGTGCTTCAGGGACCCTCTTATGTTTTTAATTGTATCCCCTTTAGACAAGAACAACAGGTTTTGGCATATACTTGGTCACATCAGTGAGGTGCGGCGTGAGTCCAATATCACAGTGATCATGAGACTTACATTGGTGCATACACGTTGCACTTAAGGTGTCTTGCTTAATAGAAAAAAAGAGTGATGGGTAAAATGCTTGAATTATTATTAGTTACTTGAAATTATTTAGCTACATTCCAGACCATCATTGTTTGCTCACAATTTCACTCCAGTCAGAGACCACCCATGTGCAAATCAGAGGCGATCCTGCTTCAATATGAATAATAAATTCCAAACTTTAAAGTCGCTTCTAGACAGGATCAAAAGTAAACTAATTCTGAGCTTCACTTTTTTGGAGCAGTAAGATGCAGCTTGTAATGTAATGTAATGTAAAAAATTCTTGTAAAGCGCAGCTTACACCGGATGGTTTCTTGGCGCTGTTCACTTATTTGGGGAAGATGGCATAAAGGGAAGGTGGTGAGTGCTTATGTGTAGATGCGGAAGAGGTGAGTTTTGAGGAGAGACCTAAAGTGATCTTGACTCCTTGTCACTGACAAGACCCAAATATGTCAAAACCATTATGTGACTCATGTTTCAGCATACAATGACTACTTGAACAGCATTTTATGTGCATTATGTTATTGATTTTTCTGGGCTAATTTTTGGTGGCCTTAGGACTCTGTGCCCTTAACTACTACTAATTATTGCTAAGGTGTTGGTGCTCACTTCCTCAAACATGGTTTGTTTGGCTTATACCTGTTCGGCACATTTAATTTACTTATACGCCCCTTGTAGAGTGGTGTACCATATACCCATGGCCTTTAAATTGAATGCTACCAGTAGGCCTGCACCACTTATAGTGCCACCCACTTAAGTAACACCTTACAACATGTTCCAGGCCTGTCATTGCAACTTGAATGCAGTTTTAAACTGCCACCCCCTACAGTAGGCCCTATGTAGTCCGTTTTAAGTTTTCCATGTCCTGCTAATGAAAAACTCCAAAATATGTTTTCCACTACTGTGAGTCCTACCTATCCCATAGGATAACATTGAGCTGCCGTATTACATTTAATTTGTGCTAACTTTTGATTGGGACTAGATCTACAATTCATGTTTGGTATCTATGAAACTGTAATGGAAATTTATCTTTAATTGTGAAGTCAGCTTTTTACTTTCAATTTTGAAAATGCCACTTTTAGAAAGTTGTCATTTTCATGCCCTTTTGTGCCTGTAGCATATCTTGTGTCACATGATTGGGTGTAACTGACAAACTTTGTGGATTTGTCCCAGACAGTCACACAATAGGGGATTAGGTGTGCTTGAATGGACCATCTAGTGCCAGGATGGGAGGAGATGAGCACAGCCCCACTTGCAACTGAATAGGGTATGCTTTGGCTTCACACAAATGACTTATCACCTTCACAGTGTCACTGCAGCCAGCTTTGAGCCAGGGCAGGAAATTGAATGCACTTCAAAGAACCCATTCTTCTGTTCAGTTCTACACGTGAAGAAGGACTCTCAGAAACTGCTGCTGTGATTTGCTGTGCACTCTGCAAGACTACTTTTCTGTACCTGTAAGGACTGCTTTGAGCCTGCCTTGCACCCTCAGAGGCCAGCCCTGCTGTTGGGCCCTGCAACTTCATCTGCACCAAGGACTACCATAGTGACTCCAAGGGGTAGTTAGCTACCCTCTTCTTCAGATCCACAGGGACTGAAAAGGCTCCCATCATCTTCAACCCACACCTGGACCCAGCCTGTGTGAGTCCTGAACTCCTAAGTGGTATTCCACCAGTCCTGCACCCTTGGTTGTGGTGCTAAAGGTTCCCAGATTGGCAAATTCTAAAACTGTGAGCCAGGAGGACACTGAGATCAACCTGCTCGCCTAGCAGCCTGGGATGCATCGCCTGACGGATTGGCTTCCCAGTTTCTACAGCTACGTTTTTCTACGCAGCAGCAAATCCTTTACAGTAGTCCTTCGCCAAAGGGGTATCTGGCCTCATTGAACTGTCTTTATTTACAGCCCTCTGCCTCATCCCCCTGGAGATGTTTGACTTCTGTAAAAACAACTAAATCTGAACATAGAAATTTTCCGCGCGGTTTTGACCCAAGGCTTCCTTATGACAATGCTCCCTCTTCATATAACCCCTGCAGCCTTGCCCTGCTGAAGTTTAGCTTGTCACAAAACATTTTCTCAAACTTGCTATTAAGTCCGAAGATAAGCGCAGACCGGGCCCAATCCACTTCTTGATCCGAACTGCACTCCATTGTGAAAGGCTATATTTTTCGACTTTAACCCAGCATCACGCAACTCGATGTCTGCGGTGCGACCTTTGATCTTTTAGGCCCCAGTTTTCACCAACAACTTTATAATTTATAACTCTGAGTCCACTGATTGGATTTTTGTTGTTTTGTTGTTAAATAATTTATTAAAATGTACTCTATTTTTTAAATTGGTGTGGGATTTGTCTTGTGTTGTGTTTTTACTGTATTACCGTTTGTGTGTTGCATAAATACTTTGCACATTGACTCTAAGTTAAGTCTGACTGCTTTTTGTGCCAAGCTACCCAGGGTGAAGCACAGGTTAATTTAGTAACATTTTGTGGTTCACCCTGCAAGGGTTTGAGGCTGTTGCTTGACCAGGGCTACACCCTAGTCAACCACGTAAATATGTTAACATCAGAGGGAACTCTTTTTAAATTCTTCTTAGTTTTCAATTGTCTGCTTCCTCTCTTTTCTATATGTAAGTACCCCTACCCTCCTTTTTTCACTAGGAAGATGTAGCTGTGCAACGTTTACCAAACTGGATCTCCAGGCAACTCCCAGAGCCTTTGAGGCGGTGTATAGGAGAGAAAATAGGGTTGATGACAATGAGATGGAGAACGGAGCACTAACAGAGGATGAGGAGAGAGGGGACCTACTCCAGGGTCCTGAGCTACAAGGAGAGCCCAACTCAACCCTAGCAGATGACCAGGATGCCCAAGATGGAGAAGAGCACAGTGTGTCTGCCTGGGGTCTACACCCAGAGGAAATGGAGGACAGAAAATAGGAGAGGAGGCTCAAACTGCAGCTGGCCAGGATGAATTTGGTATCTGAGGAGAGAATAGCAACAGAGAAGGCAGTGGCTGACAAAGCCTTGGCTGGGAAAAAACCTGTTGCTGGCACATGAGATGGGACTGAAGGAGCTGGAGCTGAAGTCAAGGCAGATGCCAGACTCCAGCAACAATGGTGTCAGCATACCTGCAGGGTCCAAATACCCAAGTATCTGGTGCCCCCTTATGTGGAGTGGGATTATATTGATAATTGGGCTTCTGCATTAAAGATACCTATAAGAGTACACAAGGTCCCAGAGGTGTACTGGGATAGTTAGATGTTGTAGGTACATGCCCACAGTGTGGAGGGCCACACTACTTACACTTGAGGTAGAGGGCCAGACCCAGCATGCCCTCATGATGGCCATTCTTCTTTTCATATTTGGGATTACCTCTGATAAATACTGTCATAGGTTCAGGAACAGTCACAAACTCCCAATCCAGTCCTGGGTGGACTTTTTAGACCATTTCAGCAGTGTACTGAAGGGCTGGGGGAGGAGCTGCAAAGTGGATAATTGTGTTGTACAACCTGATTCTGAGGCAGCACATGCTCAATACCTGTTTTACAGAGCTGCGTCAACACCTCATAGACAGAAAACTAACTGACCCCAGACACTTGCTGTGGAGGAGACTATCTGGGTCAGCACCACTGTGCCCAAAAAGTCACCTGGAGTGACTCCCAAAAGGGTAGCCATGGTTCCCACCATAAGAAAGAGGGGGGGGAGATAAAAAAAAGTTCTCTCAGGGCTCCCAAAACAGTTCTCAGGAGAAAGGGTACCAGTCCCAATCTGACCACAGGAAGAAAGGCTTCTTTATTAAGAATACTGACAAGTTTGTTCCCCAGTGCTATGAGTGTTACCTGCATGGGCACACTAAGGGTGACCCCAAGTGTCCCAAGTGGGCACAGCCTCCAGTGGTAGGCAGACCCCAGGGTTGACTAATGCAGTGCTTGGGGGAGATGGCCCCAGTTAGTGAGGGGAATATCAGTGAGGTTACCCTACTGTCATTGGGTGACATGGAGATGGTGCCCAAAGCGCACATGCCTTCCAATACTTCCAAGTATAGGCAGTGGGCCACCATCAATGGCAGAGGGTGGAGGCTCTGATGGATATAGTATGAGTACTGCCAGTTGTCATCTTGTGTCCTCAGATTCCCAATACATTCCACCAGGTTGTAGTGGCAGACAATAGGGAGATCCACTGTCCTGTGACTCTGATTCCCTTTGAGGGGGCTTTTCAGGTCTTGTGAACATTAATGTGAGCCCTGCCATGCCTGTGGACAGTCTGCTGTTAAATGACCTAGAGAACACAGCCTGGAAGTAAGTGGTGCTCAGGTCATACCTGGAAATGTTGAGGTTGTCAGAGTAGGTCTGTGTGAGACCTCCAGGCCCATTGCTGCCCAGGAGGGGAGCCAAGGAGGCCTGGACCCTGCATAAATGGCCCAGACAGCTGCCAAGAAAAGGAAGGGCAGTGACATGGGAAACTAGCCCTGAATGTCCCACAAGTGGATAGGGCACTAGAGGAGGCCTCCCCGCAGCCTAAAAGGGAGGACATTGCCTCCCTTGGTGACTGGCCAGAGCTAGCTGGATACGAAATAGAAGGGCACTAGGGCACATAAGGAGTGCCCAATCCTGGAGGGCATGATGTAGCAAACTAAAGCCCAGGCAGCTGGTGATACATCTGGAGCTCACCTCATATAGGGGGAGAATAACCTCCTGTATAATGTCCCTTAGAAGCCTGTGCATGGGGAAACATGTGTGTTAGTGGTTCCCCAATGCAATAGGACCTTATGAGATCCCCCTGGCAGGACATCTGGAGTCAGGACAAGACCTTTGCCAGGCTTGTCTCCCACTTCCATTGGCCCTGGATAAGGATCTCCTCAGATTTTTTCTGTAGAACTTGCCTAATCTCCAATGGCAGTGGGGGGACAGGGAAAAGCTAAAAGCTCCCCACAATTCCTTACAATTCCTTATCATTGGCACCCATTTTAAAAAGGTGGGCATCAACATTGTTGGGTCTTGGATCCCAAGACAGCCTTAGGCAACAGGTTTATTCTGGTCTTAGTGGACCGAATATATGACGTTACATTGCGGGCAAAAAACACGCGGTGGGTTACAGCGCGGACGTTACATCGTCCGCGTTGTTACCACGCATGGCATTACATCGCAAGTCATTTCTACGACTTGCACTAGATAGCGCGCTGGACTTCAGAATAGTATAAATTACTATTCCTACTCCAGTTAGCGCAACAGCAGGGAATGTGTTGGACTTAAAATCCAACACATTCCCTGGTGTTGCACGCCATCTAGCGCAAGTCGTTGAAATGACTTGCGATGTAATGCCATGCGTGGTAACAACGCAGACAATGTAACGTCCGCGTTGTTATCAACGTGCGTGGTACTGACAGCATTGTAAACGCTGTCTCCCTGGTGGACCATGCTACAAAATACCCAGAGGCCAGCCCCTGTAGTGGCTAGGGCATTGATAGGAATTTTCATCCTAGTTGGATTTCCCTAAGAAGTGGTGTCTGACAGGAACACCTACTTCATATCTTTGTACATGAAGTCAATGTGGAAGGAGTATAGAGTAACCTACAAGCTCTCCACACCTTAACAGCCACAAACAAATGGGCTCGTTGAAAGATTCAGCAAGACCCTATAAGGCATGATGATGGGCCTGCCTGAACTCATGAAGCAGAAGTGGTGCATCATCTTGTCTTGTCTGCCTTTTACCTACAGGGAGGTGGCACATAAGGGGTGTGGGTTTAGCCCCTCTGAAGTTCTGTACGGTCATGCTGTTAGGAGATCTCTCAGTGTAGTAAAGAAGGGGTGGGAGCAAGCTCTTAAGAAACCCCCAGAGGATGTGGTTAGCTACAAGTTAGTCCTTAGGAACCAGATGGCCAAGTTCTTGAAGAAACCTTATGACACATTCGAGGATAGCCAGGAAGTTATGAAGCAGTGGTGTGATCAGAAGGCTACCCCTGTGGAACTTCAACCTGGACAGAAGGTGCGGGTAATGGAGCCTGTGGATCCTAGGGCCCTTTAAGTTGGAGTGGGCCCTTTGAGGTAGTTGAGAGAAAGAGGGAGACCCCGTACTTAGTGGATTCCAAGACTCCCAGAAACTCCTTTAGGGTACTCCATATCAACTACCTCAAGACACACGATGAGAGGTCTGAGTTCACGATGCTGTTGGTGACAGATGGTAGGGAAGAGGAGGAGAGTGACCCTCTCCCTGACCCCCTGCCATCAAAAGAGAAAGCTGGGTCAGTGGAGGGGTCAATCTCTTCCCTGCCCTGACCCCAGAGCGACAGAGGGACTGTCACCAGCTATTTAGGGAGTTTGCCTCTCTGTTTTCGCTTTCTTCTGGTGTTACACATCTCTGTACCCATGACATTGACACTGAAGACAGCTCTCCTGTTAGAAACAAAATGTACGGGCTGTCTGACAAAGTAAGGGCCAGCATCAAAGAGGAGGTCTCTAAGATGTTGGAACTAAGGATGATGGAGCCCTACAGAACCCTCTGGTCTAGCTCAGTGGCGCTGGTATCAAACGTTGCCCCAATGGGGGATGGCACAGAGGTCCAGTTCAGCGTGTACTACATTGGTCTCAACTCAGTCACTAAGACTGATGCTTACCCCATCCCCGAGCTGATGAGCTCATTAACCAATTAGGGGTTGCCAAGTTCCTCGGTATCTTTTATTTTACTCCAAAGACTAGCATATTGCCCTAACTGAGGAGCCTAACAAGAGGTCAGCCTTTTCCACTACAGAGGGCCGCTTTCAATTTAATATGATCCCTTTTGGGGTGACAAATTCCCTGTCACCTTCCAGAGGCTAGTGACCCAGGTCTTAGCTGGTATGGCGGCCTTCAGTGCTGCTTACTCGGATGACATCGCTGTCTGCAGTTGCAGCTGAGAGGTCCACCTCTTTCACCTTCAGGAAGTGCTTTAACCCTGCATCACCCACACCTGACTATATGAAGCAATGAAGTGCCAGATAGAGCAGGGGTTTGTGGTGTACTTGGGACACATTGTAGGGGGGGCAACGTGCTACCCCTCCAGGCCAAAGTAGAAAATGTGCTGATCTGGGAGCCCCCAATGACTCAGATTGAAGTGAGAGCCTTCCTGGGCCTCACAGTATAGTACCTGAGGTTTGTCCAGGCGCATGGCACCATTATTGTCCCCTTGACTGAGCTGACTTCCAAGAAGAAGCCTGAGAAGATGATCTGGACAGAGGTTTGCCATAGAGCCCTTGACTCCCTCAAACAGGCATGTGCAGAGCCTTTGTGCTCAAGTCCACAACCTTTCCAATGAATATATTGGCCAAACCGATGTCTCAGATAATGGTATAAGAACAGTCTTATCAGAGCTCAATGAAGAGGTGAAGAAGGCCTAGACCAACCAGTAGCTTTCAATGTTAGTATGTTATTTCCTAAGAAACAGAAGTATAGTGCTATTAAGAGAAGATAAGACTATGCTGTGGTCTGGGCACTGAAGAAGTTGAGACTATACTTGTTTGGGACTCACTTCCAGGTTCAGACAGACCACAGGCCCCTCAGGTGGTGAATGTAAATGAGGGGTGAGAAACCAAAATTGTCAAAGGGGGTCTGTCTCGCTCAGGCAATGGACTTTACGGTGTAACACCATCCTGGGTCGGACTACCTCAATGCTGATGGTGTAGCCAGGTTCTTCCGCCTTAGGGATGAGAGCTCCCAGGAGGTTGGGTAGTTCTCCCCACTTTAAGATAGGGGAGGGACACATGTTGTTGACCTGCAAGCCTTATGGCAGTCTTCCCCCAAGCCTTTTGTCTATTTACCTCCAAGTTCGGTTTTGTTGGCCATAACACTTTACCCTTGCTAATTAGTGCTAAAGTACATGTGCTTACTCCACTAAACGTGGTTTGATTGGCTTACACCCAATTGACATATTTGATTTACTTATAAGTCCCTTGTAGAGTAGTATACCATATACTCAGGGCCTGTAAATTAAATGCTACCATTGAGCCCACAACACTTATTGTGCCACCCACTTAAGTAGCACCCTAGAACACTTGCCAAGCCTACCACTGCAACCTGTATGCAGTTTTAAACTGCCAATTTGAACTGGCAATATAACCAACTTACCAAGCCTTAGACTCCCCTTTTATTGCTAATTTTACACCCCTAAGGTAGGTCCTAGGTATCCCATAGTGCAAGGTATATTGTTATTAAAAGTTTGGACATGTGCATTTTAGTTTTCCATGTCCTGCTTATAAAAAACTCCTACATTTGTTTTTCACTACAGTGAGGCCTACCTGTCATATGGGACAACATTGAGTTGCCTTATTACATTTAATATGTGCTGGCTTTTGATTGGGACCAGGTATCCGGTTCATGCTTGATATTTTTAAAATTGTAATGAAAAATCTTCATTAATGGTAAAGTCACATATTTAATTACAGTTTTGAAAATACAACTTTTGAAAAGTTGGCTTTCTCCTGCCCTTTGCCTGTAGCCTGTCTTGGGTCACATGAATGGGTGTAACTGACAATTTCGCACGAGTGGCAACATTGAACTTTCTCTATTCTCTTTCAACTCTTTTCACTTTCATTTCATCCTGATGACGGATGGGGAGGAACTATTCTCAGCAGTTGTTTTTTTGGGAGATTTTCTTGTGAAAGGGCAATGCCTTTTGTTATTTCCTCGAAAATTGAGTTGTGAGCCAGGAAGAGGTTGTGTGTGTCATTTGAGATGAGTGCTGAATGTAGAGACAAGAGTATTTGGGAGTTCATCAATTCTTTAACATTTTGGAATTTCTCTCCCATGTGTTTATGTTTCGGTTGTGTTTTTTTGACAAGAACATGTCCCAAAGTGGGAAAGGGGATTGAGAAAAAATCACCACAATAAATTTGAATCTGATACTTTAACAAAGAGTAAGTTCGGTATTATAAGCTTGAATATATCTCCTGCCACACTTGTGCATTTCGCGCAGAGTTATGAAATGCAGTTTGTTAGAAGCAAAAGCTTAGTCCGGAGGGGGGGTTGGAGGGGCTGTTGTAATTATTGTTTACAACCAGATGAAAATCATACTGATGACGATGAGACTGTGAGAAGTGGGAAAAACAGATGGATCATTTACAATGTTGGTGTTCCTACATGGCGAGTGGGAGTGTGTGGCAAATCTCAGGTTAGAAAGGAATGAAGTACATAGCGCAAGTTTTAGAATATCAAAGGATTTCAAAGTTTGGTTGAAATGATAGAGCAGGTAAAAGCATTTTTGTGGATGATGGCTAAACTGCCTCCAAGCTTCGCTTAGCTGTCCTTCCTAAAGATCAAGTAAGTATGGTGGCAGAAGAATGGCAATGAGGTGTTCAGAAGTGTGGGTCAGCCAAGTTTGGGTGAAACAAAGGAAGTATACGTTTGAACTAGGATGGCGATTGCAATGTTGGTGCAATTTGTTTCTTTCAACCTGCCCTTTAGGAGTATACACTTTATAGTTGTAGATCAAGCTTTATGTAATTTTGAAGGTAAAGGTGTGTTGGACATGACTATTAACAAGGAAATAGGTAGCTTCATTTTTTGGGAACTTTGCTCACCTTGTTTAAGGAGAATATTCATCTACAGAAATTATTGTTGTGGGTTTGAAGCAAAATGGGTTTTAGAGGACGGCATGACAATCAATTTCAAAGGATTGCATCAAGTGTATCTACTACTTATTCTACTGTAATCTAGTGAAGGTTCAGCACTTTTACTCTCCCAGTCTGTGCCCCATAAATGCCTCTTCTGTACTACTCTGACCAATGCTAGCCCTGAGGGATTGTTTCAAATAAATACTGCAATATACCTGCTAATTTGACAGGTGTTTCGGTCAGGGTTTCTTCAGGAAACCTCCTTTGAAAGACGTTTTGGCCACGGTTTCTTCAGGAATCCTCCATTTCATCTTACCTCATGAAATTAGCACTCTCAACATGATGAAGATATTTTTTTCATATGGTCTTTGCCTCCTTTTCACATTTTTCTTAGTTTTCTCAATATTAACACAGAAGTTTGTTTCATGCAGTTTATCGTAATGCCTCTTACGCTAATTATCTTTTAGAGCATGGAGTGATTACCTTTTACTACTACTTATTTCTTTCTATCCACTGAAAACAAATTTTGGTCATCCTTTACACTACAATCTTTGGTCGATCCCACTAGGCCCTTTGGTAAAATGGGGAAAGCAAGATAGCTTAAACTCAACGGTTCACAGACTAAATTCCCTGTCTCAGAGTTTGACTAAGAAACTGGACAATGTTACTTTAATCTACTCAAAACCCTCTACATCTACTAAACTACCATTGGGGTTTAACAAATGGCTTAAAAAGGATCCTTCTTATCTGGTTATACCAGCCTCCATTTCAATGAAAGCAATGCTGGATGAAACTTGTGCTTTAAAACCCTTTATGAAGCCAACAAACACTACTTTACAGCATCTAGATGACAAATGGTCATCTTTGGACACTCAAATCTCAATTGTGGAGCAAAGGATTGACGACTTACAGGATACTTCTCTGCACATAACTGACCTAGAATCAGAAATCTCTACACTTACGAAATCTACAGAGGATCTTGAAAATCTGAATTAAAGGAACTGTAGTGGAGACGGGGTTTTATGTGCACACATTACTATGTTAGCATAAGCGCTTTAGATGTAAAACGCCATCTTGCCACTTTGCTGCTATTGCACACAACACTACAGGTAGCTGTTATTACAAGTAAAACTGCTTGCTTGCTTTTTCTTCACATGAGAACGGTCTGTTGTTCACATCCCTAGACGTGCACCGTGACCTTAGTCTGAACACTGTGTGCAGAAGCCGTCAAGGTCAAATAACAATGCATGCTGTTGAATTCAGGTTGATCGGCCCGCGCTCTAGACACAACACGGACACAGCTGCAAATATCTGAAACTCGGGTGCCTTTAATATTGCATTTGCATGCATGATTCAGACACTTGGAGAAAACCTTTCCAGACACAGAGGGTAGGGCTGATCATGTGATGTGATTCACTTAAGCTGATCTTTGAGGTATGGGGTTCCCCATTCAAACCTAGAGACCTTCTATTAGTTTATAAAACTAGCTTACTAGCCAAGCGAGGGTGGTTCACAAAGTATTATAAGACTTGTTTTCAACTATCATATTTAATATGATTTCTCCCTTCATTTTCTATGGTATTGTAACAATGCTGATGGTTTTGTTTTTAATCATTTGCCTGCTTATATTAGCCAAAGTACTGCACCTTAGAGCACGTAGTTAAAAATAAACATTTTAAACTTTTCCGTGTCTCTGATTACTTTTGTTGTGGACTGATGTGAGAATAATAACAAAAAGGTGTTTCTGATCCCACCATTCCTGAGAGTACTCTAAGTCGCTTGTTCTGGGTTGTCTAATCATTGGTAACTTCGAGATGATACGGAGAACGAATGAGACACTGATGCTAGTCGGATAGGGGTTCTGGGTACTGAGGTGAGTTTTTTTGGTACACCACAATTCACTGAGGTCCTGGTTTCCTGTGCATAGTTCTGTGCATGAGCAGAATCCCCGCAACACAACAATCTCTGAATCTTTGGCCTTCCCGAAGGATCTGAAGGCTCTGATCCCATCGCTTAATCTCAAACATTTCTTCCAAACTGTCTGGCTTTACCTTCTACAAAAGCCCTCAAAATCCAAAGAGCTCACATACTTGGCTCAAAGATCTTGAACAAACTCAGAGGTCTGCTCATCCTGCAATATACTGACCTCCTAACTGTTTTACGTCTTGTTAGAGCTAGGAAACAAATATTTGGTAAGGATGCAGGCTCTATTTTTTACCAGGACAAGGACTGCTGATCACTGCAAGCAGTTTTTGGAAATGCATCCTACTCTCAGAGCCATGAATGCACGATTTGGTCTCCTCCGTACTTGTCTTTTCAAAGTAACTTATAAGAACAAAACAACTCCTTATGATTGTTAGGTATGGCATCTTTTAGCGTGTATCCCTGTCTTTCTCTTTTCTGACCTCCTGGTTTTGACTCTGTTTTTGCTGGTTTAGTGTCTAAGCGCACTTTCTCACTGCTGTTCAGTGTGAAAGTGCAAGTGCTCCTACTGTAAATCATGTTATGTATTGGTGTTTCCATGAATGACATGTTTGATTTATTGGTAAGTCCCTAGTAAATTGCGCTGGGAGTGCCTGGGTCTATAAATCAAATGCTACCAGTAGGCATGCAGCACTGATTTTGCCACCCACATAAGTGGCCCTGCAATGTATCTCAGGCCTTCCACTGCAGTGTTTGCGCACAGTTTATGCTGCCATGTCGACTTGGCAAGTGCACCCACTTCCCAAACCCTAACCTTCCCTTTTATTGCATGTAAGTCACCACTAGGGTAGGCCCAACTTCCCCTTATGGGCAGCGTGCAATGTACGTGAAAGGTAGGACATGTACTGGTGTGTGTGACATGTCCTGATAGTGAAATACACTGTAATTCATATTTCACTATTGAAAGGCTATCTGTCCCATAGAATAGAATTGGAGATACTTTGTAACGTCTTGCAAATATAACTTCACATTGGGACAAGATAGAGAAATAAGTTTAATATGCCTGAACTCAGAATGTAAAAATGCATCTTTTAGAAAGTGGGTATTTTCTTGCTTATCCATCCTATGTGCCTCTGCTGGGTTGTGGATTGACTGTCTGGCTTTGAATTGACAGGGGCTGGGGATGTGCATTCTCTTCAGACAGCCTCGGGGGGTTGAGGTGTGTCCTGCTCCTGGATGAGTCAGGGCAGGGCTGAATAGACCTGGGCTACATTTAGAGTAGTGGGAGGAGATTTCCTTGCACCTGAATAGGCCTGGTCTGCCTTGGACAATGCTGTCTCCACCTCCTGCCAGGAAACCGGGCCAGAGAGGACAGAACTGGCTCGGACTGAGCACAGACACTATCTGCCACATGAGAACAAATGGAAATGTGGTATAAATATTGGGGCCCAGACCCCAGGATTTAAAAACCTTTTTGGACTCAGAAACCTGCCAAGAAGAAGAGCTGGAGAAATTGTGAGGAGGAACTATCACTATGCTGTGTGCTTTTCTGTGTTGGCCTGCAGTAGCTGATTCTGTCTTGGGCAGAGAAAGGACTGGACTGAACTTTTTGCAACTCCTTTGTTTGAGTTTCTTCAAGGGCTTGAGCTAGAGCTTGCCCCCTGTTCAAGAAGTCTCAGGAACAGCATCGACTTTAAATTCATCTGCTACCAGCAGTGGGAACTGTGTGCTTTGTGCTGCAACAGAAGAAGAAGCAACCAGATGGAGTCACCGATGCCACTGCCACCTCTGTGTTCTGAAGGCAAAGGGCACCGCCACACTTTGCACTACAACCCTGGTCTCACCGACGATACTGTTCGATGCCACCACTGAGCTGCTGCTTGCACCGTAACCTGTGGGCACCGTACTTCGCACAACCTCGCTTCAAGCCGCCGCCCTGGTGTCCCCGACATCACCGCTCCATGCCAACATCAACATCGCTGCTTCCACCATGGTTCATGGGCACCTCTCATAAGTTACATGATGCACCAGAGCCTTGGCCTACCGATAGCAGAACCATTGACTCCAGTTTTTCAGCCGACGACAGTGCTGCTTGCGCTGTGACCTGCAAGCTCCGTGACCAGCACCACATCACTTCACACCGCAGCCCTGATCTGATAACACTGCTGGATGACCGTCACCGAGCCGCTGCCTGCTCTGCGACCCGAGAGCACTGCACATCGCACTGCTGCACTTCACACCGCAGCCCGGACACCTGCCGCCGCCGGCGCTCCTGACTTCAACCAAGAGGAGTTCGATCTGCCAAGTGTGTAACTTCAAAGGCCCAAAGACTCCTGCAACGGTCTCCGGAACCAACACCTGCCGACGCTGGCTCTTAGGAGCTCAACAAGAGATCGCCGACACCCCGCATTTCTAAAGGTGCGGTTTTGCGGGTCTCCCGGACACCATAGTTGGCACATCGATGCAGGGGTCAGCCAGAACTGTTTGGATTTGTTGTTCACAATTCCGTGATAGCTCGGGACGGAGCTATCAACTTCAAGGGGCTGTATTTTAAGTCTATTTTTGATTATTGATATTTTTGAGAACTGTATGGTTGAGTTTTATCATTTTTGGTCTTTGTTTTTTTTCTAAAACTGGTGTGGTGTCCTTTTGTAGTGTTTTCACTGCATTACTGTTGGTTATGTGCAAATGTTTTACACACTACCTCTGAGATACGCCTGACTGCTCAAACCAAGCTACCAAGGGGATGAGCAGGGGTTATTTCAGTAATGTATCCCCCTTATACTGACTTGGAAGAAGGGTCCCTACTTGGACAGGGTAACACCTGCCAACTAGAGACCCCTATTTCTAACAATGATCATCCCACAAAAAGTTCCTTCAACAGCATGAAGGGGAAGGTATGGAGACTTCAAGAACAACTTATCTGTCTATATTCCCATATGCCTCAGCTTACAAAAAGCTATTGCTATATCTGTTTCATGTGTTTTATATCATAAGTATTTTAAGGTTCATAGTGATGCCTCAATCGACATAGTCAATAAGTACATGAGCACAAAATCTATTTTAAGATTTTCTTACCTGTTTGGAGGCAGAGCAATCAAATCTTCATTGAAAGGACTAAACATGGTACTTGCCCCTTACTTACTTTATGCATCTCCTGGGTTAAATAACAAGGTCATAGCCAGTCTCGCTAAAATCTATATGCAGATATGCAGTGTATGCGTTTTCTTTTGCATCTTTGCACAGCTACTCCAAACTGTGTAATCAGGCTAGAACTGAATCTAAAAACTCTAATTTCACTTCAATACAGAGGCAATTTGAATTAATCTTATGACTGCGCAAGTGCCAATCCATCAACCTTAAATTCCTAATTCCTTTGGATTGAAAGAAAACAAAAACACCACACAAGTATATGAACTGAATGTTGTACCTTAAAAAAGTCTTTAAAAACATATAATCTACTGGATCTAGAGTCGCTGGAAAAGTTAAACTGACCGGTCTGAAAATGTCTGCTTCAAGGGACTTTAATTTTAACCAGCAGACAGAGGAAGAAGGACTCGGCCAAGTTGTAACAATAAAAACACATGGATTTAGTTTCTGAAACCCTTGCCTCACAGAACCAAGACTACCTAGGGTCAAATCTGCCCGACTACGTTAAAAGTTCCTAAGATTTAGACAGTTCTTTGTTCCCATTTATGAATTAGAGAGGAAATGTAATCCAGCACCTTAAGGAAAATCTGCCTGTTGACTTTGGGGACTCACAACTGAAACTCTCTTGAACATTTTATGTATTTGCCTCAAACTTTTGTATTTTAGAAAAATTTACACACAACGACTTTTAACAAGGCAAAAATAAGAACTACTCTATAGGCTGTTAGATATTTTTTTGAGAATCAATGATAATAGCGCAATTATAAGCCTAATGAAAGATTTTGATGAAGTTTACAAAGTGTTAGTCTCCTGTGTTTAGCACATTGTTGATTACAGATCTTAACCTATACGCGTCCAGTACTTTTTAACTATCATTTATATTTGACATTTATGCCGATTGTGCTAAAATGTGTTTCATTGTAATCTTTGAATTGAAACAATACATGTCTTCCTACCAACTACTTGCCAATTACTTAAATGTTAAAAAAGAATGTTCAAAAATTGATTCTTTATTTAATAGCAATGGAGATGTACTTCTTAGAGATAAAGATATTCTAAATTAATTTGTTCAGTTTTAAAAACATTTATATACCCCACACACAAATCCCTCTAAATCAGACTTATCTACTTTCTTCCAAAATATTGATTCTCCACAAGCCCCTCATGTTGATTTTAAATCTTTATAGAGGGATATCACTTTAACTGACATCATTAACACAGTAGCTCTTATAAAAATGGGTAAAGCCAGTAGGTTTTACCAGTTAATTCTATGCCTACTTCACAAAGATTCTTCTCCCATACCTTCTACTTTTATTAATTTTTTTCATTACACAAGATGCCTCTCAAGATCCATTCAGGAAGCAAAGATTTTTTTATTCAAAAGGAAACAGAGATCATAATTATTGCAAAAACTACCGACTCATTTCTTTAGGTTACACAGATTATCACATTCTTGCAAAAATACTGGCCATGCATATCCATCCAATTCTCCTAGACCTTATTAGTTCAGAACAATATGGTTTTATCAAACACAGACTACTTTCTGCTAGTGCCAGTGTTTTCTTCAATGTGCTTGGTATACCGCTATACTAGATTATCCTTTGGCCAATAATATCTTGGATGCATAGAAAGTGTTTGACAGAATTGGGTGGGACATCATGCTTATAGCAATAAAATTGATTGATTTTCTCTCCAAATTGTGTAGCTGAATTTCCTTACTCTACACCGGTTCTAAAGCCACCATTTCTGTTAATGATATCATATCTGATTATTTCCCCATATTTAGAGGAGTACATCAAGGTTGCCCCTTATCCCTAATCATCATTGCACTGAAACCTTTCCTGGCCTAAAATCCAGCCTTCAACTTGGTAAAAACCACATTTAATTATCAGTTTATGCAGATAACATTCTTTGTAATTGCTCCAATCTATTTTACTCCATTCCATCCTTCATGGATCATGTTTCAATTGTTTCTTACTTGCTAGGTTATAAGCTAAATATTGATAAATCAGAAATACTCCCTTTAAATATCCACTGTACCAAGCAACAGTATTTTTAAATATATTTCTTTATTGGTATTTTTAAACAAAATTTAACCATAATGGTACATCCCATCAACATTCAAATAAAAGTACATGCATGTGCACACAATGCTATGTTGTATTTATTCCGCACATATAGGCTCAATTAGCATTCACACACAGCTGGTACATGCCCATAGCATGTTCGAGAGGGGGGGATGACATACAGAGCGTTCAACGGTCACGTTCAGTAAAAGTCTGTAATTAATTTCCCTGTGAATAACACATTTTGCCGCAGCTCATTCCATCCAGCTTTACATCAGATCCCTCGTCTCGAGGGTAAGTGGGAGCATCGCGTTTGTCCGGTTCCAACGGCCTGGGCATCATATATGATTTCAAGCTGTCCCAAATGTCCTTAGGTCTGGAGGACTGTGGCAACAGTTTGGAGTATATAGACATTTGTTCTTGACTAAAAAGTAGATCTTTGATCCAGTCCTTAAATTTCAGAGCATGCCCCTATCTGCACGCCACCCTGTGCTTGGTCAGAAGTAGCCCAAGTGAAAAGTACGCCTGATCGATGCCTATATGTTTTCAGTTTACCCCCACAAAGCAACAAGTGTGATGAGCCGCAGAGATGTACACATCATTGGGCCAGGGCATCAGACACCTGTGCCCAGTAATTGCTGACCGAGTGACATGTCCACACCAATTGGAGAAAATCAGCTCCCTCTGTCCCACATCTATCGCAGTTATCATTGGTGCACAAGTTCTCATTCAATAATAGCCCCGGATAAACATGGCCATAGCTTTACGGAGTCCTCCCCAGAATCACGGGAGTTAGGCTAGGAACGTGGGCATAACTGTATAATTACTACCAACAGTGGCACAGATCCTTCCATCTCTGGGAGGGATGCAGGACCTACACCAGATAAAGACCTGAGAAATGAGCCTACTGCCCCCAAAACTATTCCGCAAGTCAGGGTAATTACCTTTGATAATAATGGGCATAGTGTCTCTGTCCTATTTTAGAATGTTGCCGGTCTACGATCCAAACTGGCAAATCCTATATGGCTCAATTTTGTTGAGAATTTGAACATACTTTGCCTCCAAGAAACTTGGTCTGTGGATCCAACACACATGAATGGCTTCAAAACCTTCCACACACCTGCCATCCCATCAAGTCACGGAAAGCCCAAAGGGGGTCTTATTATCTATACCTGAAACATGTTGAACTTGTAAAAGATACTTCTCACTAAATCGGAAACGTATTATCAAATTGTGACGTTAAAACTGGACAACCAGAACAGTTTTGCACTGATCAATTTTTATAATAACGCTCTGAAAGAAAAAGTGGTGGACATTTTGAAAAAACTTATGAATGATGTATATGAGATACAGAATGAATGGGCTGAGGATGTTTTTATTGTCTGGGGAGGGGACTTTAATGTTGCCTTGTGTCCAGCAGATAGTGACATTACTTGTGGTTTAATGGATGACGACCATTGTAGCCTATCTCACTTTTCCCATTTCCTATATGGGGACTTTTTAAACAGAATGATATTTGCGTTTGATTTGGATTTTGCCAACCTACTATGTTCCCCACAAATCCCTTTTACACGACCTTTAATGGGAGAGGTCTGAGCTCAACCGTAGATTTTATAATTACTCTCAATAGCTACTCAAATTCAATTTTGGGCTACAAAACGCAGAAGAATGCCACGAGTGACCACTTTCCCCTGAGTGTGACTATATCTATACTTACTAAGTTGCGATTTTCTCAGAGAAAAATGGTACATGCGGCCCAGGATATAGTCTTGGCCAAACACAATGGCTACTCCTTGAGATGGAAGAACATCGAACCTATTTATTTCACTGAGAAAATTGTAAAGAGCAGTTATGATTTTATTTAATTTGCTTAGATGAGTCTACGACACATGAAGGAATCATGGAGTCCTATGCTCAGATTATGGAGACAATAATAAATACTCTAAGGGTTGAGGTCAAAAGCCACAATAGGAATCTAGCATGGTTTGACCATAAATGTACAAAAGCATATTCAAACCTAAAAAACGCCCTACATAAAACCAACAGAGATACTAATGAAATTAGAGCTCGCAGGAGGGTCTATAAGTATGCTTTGAAATTACGTAAAATCGAAATTAAAGATAAAGCCTGGGCTGATCTACAAGAGGCTAGCAAAAATAAGGACAGTACAGCCTTCTGGCGGGTGGTGAAAGCTCCATTCTTTGAAAGATATGACATTCCAAGCATAGAAATTGCCCTTGAGGAAGTACTCTCGGTGGAACATTTTTCAAGTATGTACAGACAGCCAAAGGATATGGATGGCAAAGATTCCAGTGCTGACACACAAGTGCCTTTGCCAACATTAAACTATCCCATAGCTTTAACTTTCACCCTGGAGGAAGTTCTCCTCGCAATCAAAGACAGCAAAGGAGGTAAGGCACCAGGCCCAGACCCATAGATCTTTTTAAGTTCAATGGCGACCTATGGGGCCCACTTTTAACGCAAGTGCTAGCAGCCTGTTGTGCAACTGGCTTCATTAAAACATGGTCTGAATCCATAGTGGTACCAATTTTTTAAAAAGGCGTCAGGCAAAATCCAGCTTGCTATCGCCCTATTTCGATGCTTGACTCTCTTGCTAAGGTGGCAGGGTGCATAGTACTAAATCGATTGCAAGATTGGGTAGAGGTCAATGAAGTTCTATCCGATCTGCAATTTGGATTTAGGAAAGTCCTGGGCACATTAGAACAAGGCCTAAACCTCAGTATTTTGATGGGCAAATATACGAGATCACGAAAGGCCCAACTATACTTGGCTTTCGTAGACCTCGCGGCCACCTTCGACTGTGTCATCCATGAGAAATTGTGGAATACAGTAGCTAGCATGGGGGTGGAGGCACCACTAATTAAATTTTTGAGGCAGTTGTACAGCAATGCATATGCTAGAGTCCGGTACGGGTCCAACGGTGAGTTTACGGAGCCCTTCAGCGTGGAGAGGGGGGTTAGGCAGGGCTGCGTCCTGGCTCCTTTTCTATTTACATTATATACTAATGGATTAGAGAAGACAATGCCGCCCCCTGCTTGCCCTTCTCTACGCTGACGACGCCGTGATAATGGTCCGTACCCCACTGGGCCTACAACAGGCCCATGCCACCTATAATGACTTTATGAAAAATCTGGGCCTGAGAGTGAACACAACCAAAACTTTTATTATGAGCTGTGGAAAAGGCAACGCGAAGAGCAGAGCCATTTATATCGATAAAAAAAAGGTAGCTAAGACCACTACATATGCCTATTTAGGAATTTTATTTTATTCCAATTGGTCTTGGAGCCAAGCCATTAAAATTAGAAACCTGCATTTCATGCGAGCAACGTCAGCCTTGGTACATTTTTCCAAGAAATTAGAGAAAAAAACCCTAGCCGTATTGCTCCACATTTATAGCGCGAAATGCGTTAGCACGGCCATACATGGCGCTGGAAAATGGGGTTACTGCGATGTAAACTCTATCCAAAAGATAGAGAATGCCTTTCTAAGATTCTTGTTCGCAGTCACACGCAGCACTTTGACCTATATCGGTCATTCAGAACTGGAAGTTATGTTTATAACAGATATAATAAAAGCACAACCGGTCCTCCTTTGGCATCACATTTGGTCTACAACTAGCACAGAATGTAATCACAAAATCCTAACAGACAGCCTTAAATTAGATTGTGAACTGAAAATATGTTGGCTGAAATACATTAATGACTTCACGAATGATATGGGGCATCCGGGCTATTTCGATGACCCCCCCCTTTTATGAGTTTCATCTCTAGAAAAGCTTTTAAAAAGTCTTGTATGGCCCATCTAGAGGCAATTAGATTTTCTGGGGAAACCTCACACCCAACTGTACTTTTAAACCAAATGCTGTTAAGTACACATGGCATTCAGCCTTATCTAACTATTACATCAAAAGGGTATGATCGATTAGTTTTGACCCGCTTCAGACTGAGCACTTTCCATCGTTTGGTGAGTTTTCCACGAACAAACGATTGGTCTAAAACATTGTGCCCTTGCCCGTGCAATGAGGAGTCCCAGCAAACCACAATGCATGTAGTATTATTTTGCAAATTCTACATTGCAAATAGAAGGAGATGGATTATTCCCATTTTAAAACTAGGAGGTCTGAAGCAATGCTGCCCAGCTTTTATTGCACTGCAGATTTTAGACAACGAATGTTTTATAAGAGCAATAGCTTCATTGTTAAAAAGTAAAATCAGGTGCAGGAAAACAATTTTAGCATGATAATGCAAAATGATATGTCGTAGCACTACTTGTTCTTAGCATTTATGTAATTACGATTGCCTAATGAACTAATTTTAATACTGTGTCAAAATGTTATATTTATATCTGCAACACTACGTATGCTTTTATGATTTTTTGTACTAGAAAAATCAGATAAAGTTTGATTTGATTTGATTTGGTAGCTGTGCAGTCTAGCTGGAGTATAATAGATGTGGTATAGGAATTTATAATGTATGATGCATAATCTACTTTTAGCGGTTGTCTTGCCAGTCTGTTGACAGCAATATTGCCAATGTGTATCGCTAAGGGTGACGCCCAGCTCAGCCTCCCATCCCGGCCATGCCTCAGACTCCCTCCCCATCTGCCCCAACTGGCCACTACAATATAACAAAACTGAGGGGCATATTCACAAGAACGCGTGATAACTACCACAAGAGTAGCTTAATGCAACTCTCAACATAGCAGCCCATTGCGGGAAAATAACCCAGTGTCAACGTGGAATTCACAACAAGGCGGTACCATGCGATAGTCCTCCGAAAACGCGGCCAATGTCCGCGATACAACCACCCCGATGGAAATAAAAACACAAATCACACCACCAGAAAACATGCGTTGAGCCCATCCGTGATCAGGAAAGCAGGGATAAGCACCGCCAGGACCACGAAACACACGGCAGGCGGGAATAAGCACTACAAAAGCCTGAAAAAGTAAGACAGACCAAACAGAAAACAACAGCCAACCACAATGGAGGCAACCTGAGCCAGCAGACAACCCCACCAAACCCATCGGCAGCAAAACATTGTACATGGCAGGCCAACTTGGACAAGATAAATGCAGCCTGAGAGCGGAGGAGGACAACGGTGCAAAACCAGAACTCCAGCAATGATGTTAAAGGCACAAACAAGCAGAAACACGCCAACAACAAGAAGGCAGCGCCACACCAGGAGTTGGATGACATGGAGGAAATGGGATCCACCACATCAGTCTGGAGGTGGTGGCAGGACTCGGGGACCGCAAACTGCACCAAACAACAGACACAACAGCAACAGGGAGAGGAGCCCGCAGGGACTGGGGGACGGGGGGAGATGGGCACAATGGCACACATGCACAACTAAGCACAGCACAACAGCAGACAAACCATGCCTACGAGCAACAACACCAACCAGGTGCACAAATCACACAACCCGGCAATGTCACACCACTAAACAGGCACAGAAGTGAACACAACACTGCCTGAAAGGGAGAAGGGTGAGCCAAACCAAAGCTGAAGGGACATCTCACACACAATGCAGCACACACACATAGGAAGCAGAGCACCCCAACATCCAACACAATGTGGTACAAACACCAACTTGTGCACAACCAAACACAGGACAAAAGTGCACCCTCCTGTGGCCGGTAAACGGCTATACGCATCTGGCAAAGCACGAAAAAGGGACTTGATAATGCACATGTACAAACACACAGTCCTGATGGGGTAGCAATGCACGGATGGCAGGGAGCCAGAGAGTCCATGACACACATTGGCATACAAATCAAGACACAACACAGTTGGAGACAAGTAAAAGTGTGGAATCTTTATCAACAAGTGCGAGTCAGTACGGCCAAGATAATTGCCACGACATGCAGACCCATGCAGCAGCATGTCTGAATGAGGAACGTAGGAAAGCGCCCATGTCCATCTCGGGGGAGTCCCCCACCAACACAAGTCAGTGCCAACCCGCGTTGGTTGTCCGCGCCTGGAACATGAGTCCTGCCCAATGTAGCCATGTCCACTGTCGTCTCAGGACTTGTGACCATATCCACAACATGCAACCATGTATCGTGACAAGTGCAATGGCTCACATCCAGTTGTGGCTGCAGGTACCTTGCCCCTCGTCCATGAACGCGAGTGCAGCTGCGTAGGCCAACATCTCCAATGGGCGATCTTCGGCCACCACATCTGACATGTCGTCGACGTAATCCATCAGCTGACCAGGACAGATGTGCTGACTCCAACCAGTGGACCCTGTGTGCACCAAAGCCCAATCGGGTAGAGGCTCAATGTGCTCACTGCACATGACGATTCGTGTAATCTCCCAGGTCCAGTTTCCAGCCTGCATGCCGAACATCCATGCATGCCATAAACAGTCATCCTTGTGACACTCCTGATCGTGGTCCAACAGGGGGCGCACACACACGTCGAAATCCAGGTCAGCTACTGTTACGTTGGAGGGGCAGACATCCATGGACCACTCGAATATGCTCAAGCGACAATGCAACACTGGCTGCACGCAGGTGACGTGTGCAAGGCGGAAGCCCACCCGGTAACTGATCCGCAGTACTGCCAAAACCAGTGCCCCCAGTACATGCAGCAGACGTGCACGGTACAGCTCCACGTGACTGGAGTAGACCATGTGTCCGGGATGGTCTGCCATTGCGTCAGTGGCTCTGCATGAAGCGGCACTGGTTTGCCCTGAGACAGTCCGGAGGATGAAATGGCACAGCTCAGTGCAATGAGCAGTGTCTGTGTGCAACGGGTGCAGGCATTGGATGGGGTGGGAAGGTCATTTCATGCACACCAACTATGACCAAGGACCACTGCGTGTGGGATGTGTACACGTTGGTCTCACGCTGGGCAGTGCGTAGTGTGGGATTCGCAAGAAAATGCCATTGTACCTGTCAGGGGGTGCTAGGCACATGCAAGTTCCTGCTCAGAGCTGCAGATGTGCTACCGCCTGATAGTACAGACAAAGGACCTTTCATCCCTATGTTAACTTTGCCAGCTGCTTGCATACAGGAGATGTACAGAGGCCGGTCGTGGGTGTGGTGGGACGTCTGCGACCCTGGGAATCATGGATGATATGGCCAGCACGATGCACATGAGCGGACTCACTGTGTGGCACTTTGCCACACAGCTGCTCTGCCCTGCCACGGGCACCTACACTTCTGTGCGTTGCACAGTTGCATCACATGCACTCCTACGGGACTCCATTCTAATGCCTGTCCCCCGCATGTCCGGCGCCCGAACCGTTGGCCTTCGGTGTGCGCCCACTTGGGTATAGGCCAATGGTCCGGACAGGGAGGACACAGGTGTCCAGCCCATGGCTGGCTGGGACCGTGCAGTGAATGAGGACAGGCAACAGACTCATGCATCCACAAGACTGATACACATCACACCTGGCATGCATGTGCCAAGACCCCAAGCATGTTAGCACTCCCCTTACCTGCGGGCCCTCCCTCCTGGTACATGCCACATTGCAACATCGTGTGCTGTGGCCCTGGTGGTGACAACACCCCAATACAGAGACACACTTACCGCACTTCCTGCACCGGGCCACATCCGGGCCATGCCCTGCCCCCCCCCCCCCGAACCAGCACACGCAGCCTGTGCATGCCGGGGGCAGGTGCAGGGCTACATGTCCAGGGTCACTGCCAACGCTGAGGTGACATGGCAACGTCCGCAGAAGACAGCACACTGTGATGTTGCAGGGCCCGTGCACATCAAGCTGACACAATGAACACACGGACACACTTGCTCAGATGGTGTGAATGGCTACGGGCACATGCGCACAGCCACATTTATAAGCAGGCACACTTACCGAGTGACACCTGTGTTGGATGTTAGTGGGGTGTGTGCACACCAGCCGGCAAGTGCTGCCTTGTGCAGTCAGAAATCGACAACAGTGTACATCGTAAAGGACACAACCATACAACTATAAAGGCCCCATGAGTTGTGCTGCACAGAGTTAGTGGCCCGGATGCACAACGTCCTGCACGGGCCTGCCGCCACAGGCCGCTGACTTGCGGTGCGCTGGGGCAGGGTCACGAGTGCAGAGCAGGACCAGGGGATGACAACGGGCCTTGACGCGGAGTGTCTCTAGGGACAGTGGAAGGTGTACCCCCAGGGCAGGATGCAGAGGACAGGCCCTCTCTGATACAGTCACTATTGTGGAGATGAATGGAACAGACACATGTTGGACACCAAGTCCGGTCCAGCCAGAAGAAGATGCAGAAAACCACCAGGCCATGGGCTCTGACGCCACCAGGGTCCAAACAGATGGTGCCCATGACTCATTGCACACAGAGTAAGTGGCACCAGTGCAGTTAGGGGATGCCGCTTGCGATGAGGCGTGTCCAATGGTGTGGATTCCTCCACATCTTACCCAAAACACAGTTCCACATGTGTGACCTTATGGACCGCAGTGTAGGCCTGAGGTAGCAGTCGGCACGGGCCATTCACCGAGTGTCACCAGCATGGGTTGGATGGCCCTACCAGCCTGCGTTGTTCAGGTTCAGTGGCACCACGTGACGCGGACTTGCGATGAACAGGGTTGATGGCACCAGGTCAGTTGTTGATAGTGTTCGGTCACCTCTGTGACTGTGACCTGGGTTTCTTCGGGACTGAGCCGCATCTTCCTCTTACTCCTCACTGTGCGACCACTGGTGTGGACTCTGCCATTCGTGATTCGCGACTAGGTGCTGGATGTGGGACCTACTGGTCCGCAGGGTAGTCCTGGTCCCTCATCCGCGTGTGGCCGACTGGCATTGGTGTTGCCAGGGTAAGTGGCAACACGTGTGGCCGGCTGGCATTGAACAGGGTTAGTGGCACCACGTGTGGCCGGCTGGCATTGAACAGGGTTAGTGGCACCACGTGTGGCCAGCTGGTGTTGAACAGTGTTAGTGGCACCACGTGTGGCCGTCTGGTGTTGAACAGGGTTAGTGGCACCACGTGTCGTAAGATGCCCATATGGAACTATTCCTCACTGATCGGGGGGGTCTAGTGCTGTGGCCGCTGCCCAGGCTTTGGGGTCACTGCCATTCAGGACTCAGGGCACATGTAAATGTAAATGTTTTTGTACTTGTATAGCGCAGTTTCACATATGGTACCTACTGAGCCGAAGAGGACGCTGTTGTAGTATGTTTATGTGGAAGGAGTAATGTGGGCCAGCGTCGGGGGCCAGCGAGGGTCTGCGGATGTTGCAGAAGTCACGGAACTGGTGCTTGGAGCTTGCACCGGCACATGGTGGACCCTCCTTGACACACGCCGGTGTGGCAGGTGATCAGTGTGGTCTGGCTGCGCAGGGGTGGGCCTGGCGGTTTCGGTGTCCAGCGGGCTAGGGTACGACAGGTGCACAGGATCGCAGACAACTCCGCTCACGAGGACGGCATCGGCCTTGTTGCGTGGTGAGAGGTGCCGCCCTGGCAAAGACCTTGGGCTTTCTGGAAGTGGACCACGCCCAGGGCTATGTGCTTTTTATTCACACCCCTACGCTGGCCTGGCATACGCCGGGCAATCCCACTCCGCTCACGCTTAAAGGGGGGACGTAACAGGCAACATTTACGCGAACTCCCCCACTGGCCGGGGAGACATGGTTGCGTCCACTGTCCACACATTCCATACACCAGTGGTGTGTGATGCCATGGACATGGGTGTGTTCTGCATACTGTGGTCTGTCTAGCACATCTCCGCCACTCTTGGCATTATGTGCTTTCCCAGTCATGGTTCTCCTTCCTCCTTCACACATGTCTGGTTGCAACCTCTCCCCACATTCGGCTAGTGTGTGGCTGAGGTGCCATGCCGTTGATGGATCATGTGCAGGGCTTGCCCAGGTTACCATTGTGAGTTGTTCTGTCGTGTCTGGTGGGTGGGCATGTTGTTTGGCATGTTGGTTTTGATTTTGTGACGTGTGCATTGCCAGAGTTGTGAGTTGCATGGTTGTGGAGTTGAGGTGAGTGGGGTGTTCATTTTGAACTTGCCACGGGGCTGTGCATTTCCCTTGGTGCCATCCTGGGGATGCTGGTTGCTGATGGACTGTCGGAGATTGGAGGAATCGTGCACAGTGGGTATTTGGAGGAGAGATTGGTGGAGCTTCCACGGTGTTCTGTTGTTGTCTGCACATTGCTGTGTGGTTTCTGTTGCGGTGATTGTGTGCTATGTCGGCAGGGGGCACAGGTATGACATGTGTGCTGTGAATTGCCCCCGGCACGTGCGTGCATCCAGCTATGGCATATGGTCCATGCTAGGTGTCCAGTGGATCCTGCGCATTGTGTTGGATGTGTAGGGACTGGGGTGACAGGCTGATGGTGTTGTCCAGGTCAGGTGGGAGGGACTTGGATGTGGCTGGCTGTGTGACGCCTCTGACTGTGGCGGGTGTTGTTTGGGGGGTACCAGGGGCCAACAGGTGCAGCACAGCCAGCAGGTTTGTGTGGGGTGGGATGTTGGTTGTCCCCTATGTTTGTGCCGTCAGCCTTGTGGGTGTTGTTGGTCAGGATGCGTGGGATGGTTGTCCTTTTGGACCTGTAGTGGGCAATGATATTGTCAGGTGTTGGGTCTGTGAGGCTGATGCATTTCCTGGGGGTCCTATGTCTTTGTCTGCGCTTCCTCTGTGGTGGTCCTGGGGGGATGTTCCTGGTGGGGTTTGGGGCCCTGGGGTGGTGGCGCTGGGTGTTGTGGCCCTCTTGGGTGTCTGGGCCGCATGACTAGTGGCTCCATGGTATCTGTTGCCCTTCCGATGTGGCTGTGGGCTGTGCTCCCTTTTGTGGTGCAGGCTGTGGTCCGACTTAGCACCATCGCGGGTACACTGGTGCTGTGGGCTGTTAACACCAGCTTGTGAATGGGGCGATAAATTTATCGCAACTTTGGCTGCGATAAAGTGCTGTTAAACTCGGCGATAGTTCCTTGTGAATATGCCCCTATGTGTATGAGGTCGGGCATCTGGAGTATCACATGCAAAGGGGTAAGTGTAGGGGGCTCCCTTGGAAAATCAGGAGTATCTGCTTTAATATTGTGTCACAGTCTAACATACAAGAATATGTCCATTGGGGTTGGGCCAATGTCCCTTAAGAAGGCCTCCCTGCTCACAAAGCTCACTTCCCTATACAGGTCTGCCAATGTGAGGGCCCCTACCTTCAAAAGCATTTGTATGCACTGCGTCTCGCATGTTACACGGCGCATGGTACCCACAAAAGCGGGGAGTATGACAGAGGACCATTAACTTGCTGGGCTAATTTCTGCCTAGCTGTAGAGGTGCAAACCACAGTTTTGACATCAGTCTCCATCCCTTGGGGGCTCGACTCCATAAAAGCATTTGTCGAGATTGGTGCCAAGTATCCCTGCTCGACTGCCAGGTGGTGCATGTAGGGGAGGGTGGACCATTTTGCAGCAAAGCGCACTTGAGCACAAAAGAAATACAATTTGACATCAGGGACTGTGAATCCCCCATCAAAAAGGAGAATGTCAAAATCTCCCAACGAAGCCTGGGGTGTTTGCCTCCCCAAGTAAGCCAAAAAAGTTGCGTTTTGAGAGAACGGAAGATACTGATGACCAGAAGTGTATGGGGTATTGATTCAAAGATATAATAGTTTGGGCAGAATGACCATCTTCATTAAGGATATACGGCCAGTGAGTAACAAGGGCATGGAGATTCAGCACATAATGGAATCGGTGATAGCAGCCAATGTAGTGCTATAATTGGTGCAAATTAAGTCTTATCTGTGTCTGGAGATCATTACCCACAGGTATTTCATCTTTGATACGTGCCACTTTAAAAGATATTCAGGGATGTATCGATGGGTGTTGGGGGAGAGGGTCAATTCTGGGACTTCTCCTAATTAATCATAACCCCCCAAATGCCCTTCAAAGCTGACGAACTCCCAGAGGATGGGATTGAGACTCGCCTAAGGGTCTTGTAGATATAAGGTGATATCGTCAGTATAGAGGGATACTAGCAGGTGCCTGGTAGGATACCGAATCCCCTATGATGCTGTTGGAGCTTGGCTGCCAGCGGCTGCAAAGGTGAACAACAAAGCGAACAGGGGGCGAACAGGGGGCCTGCTGATACCTGCTGCAAAATAAACACTCGCGGTCCGCAGTGTCATGATATTCGGTAAGTGTATCCCTGAATGTAACATAACATAACAGGTGCATTTGTAAAGAGCACGATTACCCGTAGGTGTCCTGGTGCTGAATAACAGATGTTTATTGTTACCCAACTCAATGGTACTCATTTTATCGACCTCAGATGGATGAAAGGCTGAGTGGACCTGCCGGGATTTGAACCTGTGACCATAAGGTCGAATACAGGCCCCTACAGTGGTTGCTTTAGTCCACTGAGCCACCAGACCCGGCTGGCACTTCCTCCCCATCAGGATGGTCAAGACGCGCTTCCAATAGTTTAAGGTCTCCCTCCAGTTTTCGGAGCCTGTTACAAGTATCTCGTAATATTATCCCCACCTTGGCAATGCAGAGGCCACGAACAGTAACCTTAAATGCTTACCAAACCCTCACTAATGCTGATACGGAATGGATATTATGCGGAAACAAATCTGTTATTTCTTGACGCAGCTCTTCTCGAAAAGTGGCATCTAGGAGGGCCATAAAAGGAAGTCTCCAAGACAAAAAAGGTGCAGGGCTTTCGGTGGGGACAATGGCATTAGGACTGGAGGGGGGTCCGAATATGTTTAGGCCAGATGCTGTATATGACGCAACCATGTGCCGAGTCCCTGGGATATAATCCAATAGTCAAGGCGTGACCAAGTAAAATGCACTGTTGAGTACAATGTACCTACTTTCTCTACGGGATGCATGGTTCTACAGGCATCAAGCAGATAGCTTTTGGTAGGGATATGTCCCAGATGTCACTGGGCCTCATTGTAATGGTGTGCCTGGGGATGGATTCTGTCCAGCCCCGGATCCAGTGTAAGGTTAAAATCCCCTCCCCAGATAAAATGAGTGAATCTGGTATTTACAACCATGCCCCACAGCCTGGCAAAGAGCTCTGCATCATCCCCATTCGGGCCGTAGCAATTGACCAATGAGATGTACTGTGCAGCTAGTCTACTCCACATAATGCAATATCTCCCTAAAGGGTCTTGGATAGATCTTGCCATGGCATAGGGTGTATTTTTCCATATGATATTGGTGGTGCACCTGACGTATGTGGAATATGAGGAGAAACTGCAGTGGGAGGCCCTGGGTGCGTTTGCTGCAACATGGCCCCCTGGATATTATACCTATCTAGCTAGGCAAGTATATGGCGGCGTTTACGTGAGTCCCCCTATCCCCTCATGTTCCATGTCATGAAATTGATCCTTGGGTGTGTTAGTCTAACCGACATGTGTGGTTGGGCATGGCTGGCTTACAGCAATTATCACTCTTGCACAATATCGTGGGCCCAACGTGTGCAGGCATGAACCAAAAAGCATTATGAGATGCATCATACAAACAAGTACCCTCTTATAAATCTCCCCACACCCACAACGGCAGCCCAATCCCACCGGAGACAGTAACCCACCCCCCTACAGCCCCAACGTGGGCACAAAACATTATAGTCTAATCCTCGAGCGAGGTAACAGCATAGTCGGACGTAACAGAGAGAGAACTAGAGAGCTCAAAGAGAAAAGACACAGAGAAGTGAAAAGTAAAGGATTTCCAACTATCCAGTTTAAAGAGCACTTTGAGCTAGAAGAGAGTTATAGAAGAAGAAAGTGGTGTGAAAGTGAGTAGTAGTGGAGGAAGAATAGTAACAAGGTACCCAGGACAGTGGCAGCGTATCCCAGATGGTAGACAAAAAGTTTGACAAAGCAAGATCTGCAGTGAAGGTGACAAGCTTGTAATGGATCGCGGAAGGTAAAAAGCAAACTATGAATTTTGGAATAAAAGAATCAGGTGCAGGCGATAAACAGATAATGATTTAGCAGAAGGCGTCACAACTGTGAAAATAAAACTATGATGGAGGCAAAAGGCAGATGGGATACAGGACGTCTAGTATTCCATCATCAGGTAGGAGAGGGCAGCCTGGCCTGGCTCTGACATAGGTGATGGAGATCTAGCCACAGGTGACCTTCGCGCCACAGGGGGAGAGTTCAGAGAAAGGGTCTTTAAGAACTCCGCGGCATGCTGTGGATTAGTGAAGAAATGTTGCATTCCCTGATAGGTAACTCGAAGATGGGCCAGACACAGCATGGCATAGGTTAAGCTGGCTTGTTGGAGCTTCCGTTTTTGTAGGAGGAACTTTTTTCTAGCTTCCTGGACCACCAAGGATAAAGTCCAGGTAAATGGCGATGTCATTGCCTTCAAATGTGAGAGTGCCATGCTCTCTGGCCATTCGGACGGCTGCATCGTGATCCCTGTAGTTTAGCAACCTGGCCATTATGGGCATTGGTTTAGTTCCCGGTGGGGTGTGGGCAATCAGTGAATGGTAAGCCCTCTCCACCACCAGCAGTGGGGAAAAAGCATCAGTCCTGAATATACTAGTGAGCAACTCCTCAACGTACTCCTCCATCTTCCCCATGTTGGCGGTCTCTGGGACCCCTAGGATCCTGATGTTGTTTCTGTGCGGACACTACCCCAAATCTTCATTCTTTGCCACAAATACTTTCAGAAGGTGCTCGTGCTGCATACTTGGTCATTTCGCTGTACGATCATGTCATGATATCTTATGTTCTGCCTCCTCAAGTTGGCCATCATGTTTCTCCAGTTTGAGAGCGATAAAGTCCATCTACGTGCTCATGGAGTCCATTTTTGATTTGATTGATGTGAGACTCTATTTCATCGAGTCATAAACAGGAACAACCGGACCAATGGTAACAGGTACTGTAAGAGCTTCTGGCACCCGTGAAGCGGCATTAACACCACTCGGTTCCATACCTTCCAAGGCAGACACTTCTATCCCCCCTACTCTCGCTGATGTCCTTTCCATGACTCCTGGATCAGGACCCACCTGAGCTACTACACTCCCCACATTCTCAAAACCTTGTGAGTTTCACCCCCTTTCACCCGATTATAGACTGTAAGGTGGAGGACGCTCGGCTAAAACCCATCCAACAAGTTGTCTTCTTTGTCACAACTGTAATTTCCATGTGTCCTTGTACTCCTGTCCAGTGACCCCCATATCCTATCAGCACTGGTTACAACCTTTCTCCCTCAATGGTATCCACTCTCCATCTCTTAAGCTTCACATCCCACTATGCATCTTGATATGTCCTCACAGTTTTCCTCATTGTCCTTTGGTATTTCTCCCTCTGCTTAGCGTGAGCTGCATGCATCCATGCATCTAATGCTTCAAAATGTGTTGGTCTAGCAAAGGTCGCAGCGCAAACATTGCTCCTCTGAGCTAATTCAATAAATCCAATTAGAATGAAGCAAAGCATGCACACGACAATTCACCCTCCTTTTCAGTGATCTTATGCACATTCTGAAGCTAAATTATAGTGTGGGGCCAAACTTTTGTCACCATATGGTGTACTGATGTATCCTTGTACGGCTCCTCTTCACCCACTTAAGTAACAACCCCTTTGTCACCTCTGAAAAGGTCCTGCAACACCCTAAAGGATTACATGATTCTAAAATGCAGTTTGCATTCCGTTTATTATGATGGACCAATCTTTTTTAACCACAACTTCCTGATGACTACCAGCCAATCCCAGCGCTGCGTTACGCCAACCGACCTATCGCAGTGTGGCACACTCTGACGTCACTCTTACCCCTCTCAGCGGCTCACCCTCCTTCACAATTTCTAATGACACATTCGCTCACACAGTCAACTTAAAGCCGTAATTGTCTGCCATGTAAAAGGATTGATAGGATTTAACCACTCAAGAACCTTCACTCACAGTAACCCTTGACCAGCGTGGATCACCCGAATCAGTATAGTTAACCTTTGTACACAAGGTCCACTAGATGATTCCCATACGTCCCATTCACACAAGTTTCCATGTCTTAAGTGGAACTGCTGATGACGTCTCACGAAAATTTCTCAATTCTTTGTTCAGACAATCACAATCTCGGTGTCTTCTACAACTTTTAATATATCCCAGGATCTTAGGACACCTTTTGACCTGCAAGTCAAATCTCAATCCTTGGGCCACATCTGGCCCAAAACCACATTCACTTGACTCATATTCCCAACTCCGCAAGACATCACACAATCAGATCATTCCTGCAATCTAACACACCACATATACCCTATCAATACTCACTCCTTCCGCTGCAGATCTCGCCACAACATCAAACTCCGTATCTTCGCATCTATCAACTGAAAAGGCTGGGCCCATAAATTCTAGACCGTTCTTAAATCACACTCTGAAGGTTCTTTTTCACAGCATAAAAGTGCAAAGGGGGGGAAAAGTCGTTAGGATACCAATCAATTAGCCAATGATTCTTTTGGATACATAATAACCCACTGGCAACTACTTAAGGTTAATTAGTTTATTACAAAGCCAAAAATAACTGAACGTAGAGGCAACCTCAACATCAGTGTATAGAAAAACAGAGGAATCAGCATGAAGCCAAATCTGCGCATCCAGTTTAGACGGTGTGGCATGAGCAACACAATTAGTTCAAGAAGTAGAATACAGAAAATCAGGTAGCATGAGTCCAAATTTCCCTACATTGAGGGTTGGTGAGTGAAAAGCATTAAATCTATCCCTACTCTAACCCTATGAGGACATCCCTAAACAATCATTTTCAGAAGGAAGGATAAAAGGTGACATCACATGGAATCTCCCTTAGAAGTCGATCCACGATCAATAGGTCAAGCAACATAAAGCTACCAAAGACAGAGCTCGATCTAGGATGCTCTCTCTCTGAAGGCAAGAAAGATGTGGTGCATTATCCCTACTTCCAAATACCAGTATCCATAGGTAGACCTCCCATGGCACATTTCGGATCACGCCATTCATCCTGGGTACAGTCCTTGAAGGTGTTTTTCCACGATGTCGGCTGTGTGCCTTTCTTGCTCTGATTTGTCCTTGGTTCCCAGGCCTTGTCCTGTGTGATGCATAACTGCCTTCCTTTCTCAACCCACGCCACATGATTTTAAATTCTCTCCATGTATGACTAGTAAAACAAAGACATTAGTCGATATAAGAAATCGCTTATTCGCCTGCAACACAAAACGTAAGAAAGAGCAGAGTAAACAGCACAGATGAAATTCAAACTGTTAATTCTAAAGCGAGAAATTACAGGGACTTGCAATTCAGGCCTATGAATTTCAGCTAGCATAAGAGAAACATCATATAATCTTTTTGAATTCACATAACTTTAATGAAAATGTCAACTAATACATTTACCTGCATATGAAATAAAATAATTATTAAGCACTCTTAATGTACGCAGAAGTGTCAGTTACACAACACGAGTTCTTCATGTTAATGTTTCCTGCTAGTTACATTTATGTTCTATGTTGATTCTTCATGCTACTTGTCAATGGCCTAAAATACACAACATATTCAAGGTAGTACATTTCAAAATTCTAAAACTTCATGTTAATACAACAAATGATTATATGCATGTGCACTCCAAACTTGATTATGATGCACCCCTACAATTGAAATGAGATCTCCACTCTATTACTTCGTTGCCTTACCCTGCCCCAGAAGGCATCCCATTGGCGTTGCAGTTGATTTTCCCACGCAACACCTATGAATTTTGATGCTGTCCTAGATTTGCTTAATCACCTAAACCTGGAACATCACCAAATACTTATGCCTCCCCAGAGCAGGCGTAACAAGGAGAGATATATTTATTTCTCCGAATTCTTTCCTCTTTCTATGTGTGCTGCATTTTGCAGCACAGATAGAAAGAGGAAAAGGCCTCTCAGGAAGGTGAAACATGAAAAGCAAGCACTTCGTCAAGCGTTCACCATGCCGCTTCGTCGGAGGGGTTGGTGATGCTGTTTATTATAAGACCTATTATCTCATGGACCCTGCGACGCTTGGAAAGACCCCTTGTACTCTAAGGGGCATATTCTCAAGGACCTATTGCCGAGTTAGCGGCACTTTATCGCTGCCAAAGTGGCGATAAATTCATAGCACTATTCACAAGCTGGTGCTAACAGCCGATATCATCACTTTTCCTGCAATGGCAGCCGCAAAAGCATCACCACAGATGACACCGACAACTAACTCTAATGAGATGCAGAGTAGGCCTTCCCTTGCAAAAAGCTGCGACAACACCACTTCACAACATTCTCAACGACCAGCCAGATAGGCAATAAGTTCACAAAACATGTGATAAGGCGCGTTAGCAGCAGGGATTTAACACCTGCTCCGACCTGGTGTTAAGTCAGATGACACCCTGCACCATAAAAGGAGCTCAGCCCAGAGCCACACCTGAAGAACAACAGATGCCATGGAGCTACTCATCATGCAGCTCGGAGCCCCAAGAGGGCCACAACACCCACCGCCACCAAACCCAGGCCCACAACCTCCCCCGGGTCCTCCCCGGACTACCACAGAGGCAGGGCAGACAAAGACAGCGAACCTTCAGAAAACACACCAGCCTCACAGACTTAACACCAGAGGATGTCATTGTCCACTACAGGCTTAAAGGAAAACAAACCATCCTATGCATCCTGACCATCATTGCCCACAGGCTGACGGCACTAACATAGCGGACATCCAATATCCCTCCACAGACAAAGCTGCTGGCTGTGCTGCACATGTTGGCCTCTGGGACCTTCCAACCAACAATTGCCAGAGTCGTAAGAGTCTTACAGCCAGACTATCCGAGTTGCTCACACATGTCTTGGATGCCATCATCAGCTCGATACACTGCTCAGCTCTTCAGGTGCCACCAACTCAGTGCACCACAACCCATGGACCCTTTCCAATAGATCTTTTTTGATGTGGACAGCTCACACAGCAATGTCACCTCAGGCAGCGGGGAACACCTGGGACGATGATGGGGAAGATGTGGCCGGTGTGCGGAGGTGTGAAGACATGGACAATGAGAGGGTAGGAGGCTACAACGAGAAGACATCAATGCAGAATGGAGGTGGTAGTCCAGCTACACACCAGGAGCTATGAATGAGGTACGTGCTGTGGAATGCGGACACAACTATGTCACCTCAGGCAGTGGGGAAGAGCTGGGACAAAGATGGGGAAGATGTGGCAGGTGTAACACACCACCACTGCAGCTGCAGCAGGAATATCCCAAAGGGACACAATCTCGGACAATTTCTTCACATGAGCACGATCAGCTCTGGTGCCCCTACCTTAGTGCACTGCGACTCGCCGACCCTTCTAATTGAATATTGGGTGACCTCTGTACTTGCTCCGGCTACCAACATGATGCTTCGCAGTTGTTTGTGTTATGTTGGTGTTTTCTGTTTCGGCTTTAATGGTGAACACTGTTCAAGTTGTTGCCATCACCAACCACTCCGTGATGGCTGGCTCTCACTCACCCCACACCCGTCCAGCAAAGGCATCAATGGTCAGGTGACCCTGGTAATAAAAAGTGGCCGGGCGCACGTGCCCGTAGCCAGTTCAACTGACTATCAAAGTGTGTCTGTGTGCTCATTACGTATGCATGATGGCCCCGGGCCCTTCCACATTACATTGTGATTTTTACAGTAGACGCAAACATGTCACCCCAGGCAGTGGGTAAGGCCTTGTAGATGTAGCTCTGTCATCCCCCCTTCATATGTAAGAGGAGAGGACTGGGCCGGCGTAGGCAAGTCCAGCGTAGGGGTGTGAATGATTGTCCTGGGGCTCTGGGCGTGGTTCTGCACTGGAAATGTGCAAATGCGTGTGGCTATGTCACAGTGTGTGGGTCCGTTGGTGAGTGTAAGTGGTCCCTGATGGGAATTAGACACCCACGAATGTAATCGAGTTCGGCTGGCATGAGTTTGAACCCCACCGCACCTGTTTATCTACTTCCTTCTGGCAGTCTAACACCTGCCCGTGGAATGCGATGTGTGCTTCTGTGAGGTGCTGGGAGCCATCCGTGGTGGTGTGTGCTTCCTGCTGTGTAGTCTGTGCAGGGGGTGGGTTCTCCTGGATGCAGCTGGGCTGCCCTGCTCCTGGGGGTGGGGTGCGGAGGCTGTCCACGAGCCGTTGGAGGGTGTCGGTGCAAATGTCCAGGGGGTCTGCTTCATCATCACTGAAGAGATGTCTGGTCTGCTCGGCAGGAGGTGTTGATTGTCCCTCTGCAATGTAAAGGGGAGATGCTGGTTGTCAGTGTGTTCCATCTATGTTGACGCATTGTACATGTTTACATACAGACTGCATGACAATGTGCATTGTGACTGTTTGGGAGTAGCTGACTATTTCATGCTGGACAGTGGACATTTGAACTACATCAGGGATGTGAGGTTGTACACGTACATTATCATCTCACAGTTTCCTGCGATGCCAGATGTGATTGACCAGTTTCTATGCACAAACGGAACAAGTTGTGTCCTCTGTTCTGCAGTGAAAGTGTTGCACTTCGTACCACATTGTCGTCAATGTTGATGTGCTGTTATTGCTATGTGTGTGTGCTGCATTGTGGGTGTCGCCCCTGCAGCTGTGATTTTGCTGCCCCTTATCCCTTTGGGGCGGTGTGCCTCTGACTTCTGTGCTTCTAAAGTGCTGAGATGTTGCAGACTTGGCTTATTTGGGCTCTTGGGCATGGTTTATCTGCAGATGTGTTGTTGCCGTCAGGGGTTGAGTGTGCACGTGGATGTGTCAGGGTGTGACCTGCTCCTTTCCGGATGTGTTCCACACTCAGCCACCTCAGTGTTGTGGCGTGCAGCATGTCATGATAATTGGACAGCAGCCATGCTATTCATCATGCAGTGTCACTTGCATTGTCAGTGTGTCTCACAGACACGCAGATTTGCTGGTTTTCACACATGTGGATGGGTTGGTTGTGAGATTGATGCTGTGGAGGGACACCTTTATGCCCATAGTGGACGGGGCCCTACTTGCTGTTTGTATGTGTGCTGCAGTGTGCCAAGGGGATCAGGGACATGCTCCAGAGTCATTGTGGGTGTGCAGTGTGCTCTACTTAATTGTGCATGTGTGCCGTTGTGCCCATCTCTCCTCGTCCTCCAGTCCCTGTTCGGTACTCACCTTGGTGCTGTTGTATCAGGTCATGCGAAGCAGTGTCCGGACCTCCAACTCCTGCCACCATGCCACCATCTCCCCACTGATGACTGTGGACACCATTTCCTCCATCTCATCCAGCTCCTGGTGTTCCGCTGGACTGCCAGCTTTAGTCTGCATTGCTGCCTGATGATTGTCAGCTGGTTTCTTCTTGGTTTTGCGCTTTGCATCATTCCAGCGCCTCTTGACCTCTCCAATTGTCCTCTTCCTCACTCTGACTGCATTCACCTTGTCCAGGATGTCCTGCTTTATTGCATTTTTATTTGCCAATGGCACATTGGGGGTGACGAACAGTTGTTGGTGGTGTTCTTTGACCTCCGTGATGATGATCCTTTTTTCCTGCGGACTGAACCTCGTCTTCCTCGTCTTCTTCTCCTTGCCCTTTCGTGATCCCGAGGTCCCAGGCGGGTCCTCCTGGGGGCTTGTGGGATTCTGGTCGTCCTCTGTACTTTCCTCTGCTTCCTCCATGGTGCTACGCAGTTTGTAATATTTTGTTTGTGTTTTTCTGTGTTTTTATAGTGTATTTTTCCGCATCACGCGTGGGAATTGCAGGCCTGTCGCTGGTTATCGCTGATTTTTGTAACGCGATTGGCCACATCGCAAATTTTTTCGTGTTCGTGTTTTGCATTTTTTCGGCCTCAGGTTTGTTTTAACGCGGTCATTTGGCGCGTTATCTTGAGACTATCGCATGGTGCCGTCGGGTTGAGAATACTACGTTGACACAGGGTTATTTTCCCGCGATGGACTGCGATGTGCAAAGTTGCGTTAAGCAAATTTTGCGATAGTTATCACACGTTCTTGAGAATATCCCCCTAAGTGTATTTTCATATTAACATGTTTTTCAAAAGGTTGTTCCCCTGCATTATTGCCTCCCTTACCCAACTTGCTATTGGCTGTTAAGTATTTTAAATAAGCTCAAACTTGAGAAATAACTGTCAAGATAATATATCCTTTCATACACATAATTAAGCATACTTTGTGATTTACTTTCAAAAAGCATGAAAGCAAGAAATAAAAGACAACTTTTGGGAGAAGCCTACAGACTGGTCACCCCTCTGTACAGTGCCTTGGCATTTTCCAAAGTGCGGCGGCGAGAGTGATTCTTTCAATTCTAAAATTCAAATTATGCCTTGGTTGTGGCTGGGACAATCAGACATAAACACTGACAGTATGGTACCTTGACCCTAATGGTGATTATACACTGAATCAAGGACTGGAAAACTGTGACACTTGATCAGAGCTACACTGACATTAGGAATGTATAAGAGAAGAGAGTCATGAAAAGTGGCACTTTGGAAGGGACACATTGACACTAGGACAATGTAACAGTGACATTTTGCCAGTGACAAGCTGACACAGCCATGAAATTTCCAAACTGGGACTGGGTCAGACTGACACTGAGCATGGTCACACTGGCATTGTGAAGGGAAGATGTCACTCTTGACCTGGAACTGGGAGACTCTGACACTGGAGTGTGGACATACTAAGGCGTAGACATTAACATATTGCTGTGGTGGCAGTGTCCCTGGGAATAGATAATGAGAAATGGATACTTTGGCACTGGTACAGAATAAACACAGGCACTGGAACAGGAACACAGTGACAAAAGAAGAAGAAAATATTGACAATGGGGAAAGGACACGAAGGCACTTGAACAGCTTGGGCACCAGCAATAAAACAGGAGGCACAGATGTTGACATTAATGAGAATGTATTTATTTATTTAATTTATATCCACAACAATATGATGAACAATGTTTTTAGGACCAACAATGTCTTTACATACAACAATGATGTTAGGGTGGTAAACATGAAGCCAATGACAGAATCAGAGCTGGATTGTATTAATGGAGTCATTTGCCGGATGTTTTAGGCCAATACACTTACTCTTTTAAGAAGGAAATATTTATATGATTACTGGGACATACCGGTATGCCCTATATACATATTCACAGCAGTGTAGGCAGTAGGAAAGCATTCACTTACATGCCTCTAGTGACAATAGATTGTATTCCAAAGTTTTCATGAATTCCAGGACAGAAGGATATTTTGCAGATTTCTGTAGTAATACGCTCCAAGTTGAATTTGGAAGCTGTGCATATTGGCTGTTGGGGTGAGTATTAACAAAACCAAAGTGAATTTTCCAGTACTCTGGCATATTGTGGTGTAATTTTGCTTGTTTAAAAAAAGTCACGAAATTAGTTAATCACAGGGAGTCAAAATTGCAACCACTTTAATTATTAGTCATTTGATAAGTAATTTTGTTACCACCTTTGAATGAGCAGTTTGTGATTTGGTTCCATTGTATATATGTCACATCACAATTTTCTTCTTGCTCATAATCCTCCTGAGGTGCAATTTGGACATGGCTCCAATAGTTCCTTGGGCCATTTTAAGAATACAAAAACATGACGTCAGTTGCAGGGGGTGAAATATGGCAAAATTACATGTCCCTCCATAAAGGTGGTACAGGCTCATCCTAGTGGTCATGCCAACAGTCTCAGTAGTTGGAGAGCTCCTCTGTGATGTTAGTCATTCCAAGAGGAATGGAAGTAAAGGAAGAATAAAAACCCTAGAAACAATAGGAACTTATTGCAATTCTATGAGCACTCCATGCATTTTCAGCCCAGATCCCAGTTTCTGCACCAACCTTTCTCGGTCCAATGCTACATAAATCACCAATGTTTAATGTGTTATTCCACCATACCGCCAATCGTATGGGGACTATGCCTCCGGGTAGAAGTCTATCTCTTGCTCCTGTCCATGGTATAATTTCTGTGGAAGGAGATTGAGTATGCACTCCAACTAAGCCAACTCCAATTTATTTAATTGTTCAGATTTTGCGGTCCACCATGTCTCCACTTTCAGCTACTAACAAGTGCTGAATTCTCAAAATGAAAAACTGCTTTTGGTTGTTTAGCTCTGGAGTTAAGAGTCCAGTCGGTGAGTTAATCAGTAATCCAAAGTTCTGCTGTTGTATCACGTTTCCCATAGGGAGATGAGTTACAGACATGTTTGGAAATTTCACTTTTAAATTGTTTCCTGAATACCCTGTAGTCTTACAGCTTGGTTTAACTCTAAACAAAAAGCACAATAAACGCTATTGCGTACTACTGTCATTGTTAAGCATAAGCTGTGCACAATCTTACTCCTTATATCAAAATAGTACCTTGTTTTCTTTTATAGTGACTTTTTTATCAAGTCTTTCATACCACAATGCTTCCAATTTGTAAGCGCTTTAAATTGGTCATATTTTTGTGAACATTGCACTGGGTTTACAAAACAGAAAAACAACTTGCTGTACAACTACTTCATAAAGGACTTTCACTAGTCTGTCTACCCATCATATTTTTAAACATATCATAAAAAAAAAAGAAATAGAATACACAATTAATATAGAAATTGTTATTAACTAATCAGTTCAACGTATCTTCTGACAGGCCCGTGATTATAGGGGATATATTTACTGATTACATCTAAACTAACACCCGCAGTCTGAAGGCAAATTCTCTTGACACAGAAACTCAGTTTCAGACGCTGCTGTATCGAATATTGCATATTTTAGCATGGTTGGATGTACAAAATTGTACTTAGTGTGCATATAAAGCCTCACATTTTATGATTAATCATGCTTCTTGTCAAAAGACATTAAAGACTTATGTTTCTTAAACATAATGTATCTGTGCTTAGGAATATAATAGGATCATAAAAAGGCTTTAAACACCATTAAATGCAGCAAAATCTAATGGATGAAAGCATCTTTCAAGGAAATGCATGGATGCATGAAAACTGGTTCAAACATCTCATATGTTCACTATAATACATCACAACTTTGAAGGACAATGTAGAAAGACTAATAAATCTACTTTAACTTTTAGATGATCTTCACATACTTAAAGAGCCTGGAATGGATATAAATTCTAGTTGAAGTAGGTAGGTATGAGCAATGAGATAGTGTTTTTCATGAAGGGTCACTTATGAGAGACATACACAAAGTAGTGAGGGTGAGCGTAATTGCAGGTTTGGCTAGGCTTACAAAGTTTACACTTTGAGAAAGTACTAAAGTTTTGTAAACCATGCAAAAGTTTGCTTGTTTACGGACGTTCTTGAAAAAAGTATTTTTTTTCCCAAGATTCTTCCACTTAAAAGTGAGTTTTTGCTGAGATGTGCTTTGCAAAACCGATTTCTGCTGACTTTTTTCTGATTATTTAAACATTGCCACTTTTTCGGGGGTTGCAAAACTTCTAAAGGTTCCATGAAAGCTTCATGAAGTTTGTAAATAAAAACTTAGCACCTTTGCATAACCCGTCAAATTAGAGAGTGTGTCAACAAAGGGGACATCATTCTGAGTGACGAAAAAATTCTGACTATTTTACGAAAATAATTATTGCCTGATTCAAAATGACTACAAGTATTGTGAAAATATTGCATTTGGTGGAATTTGTGCAGAAAACAGCAACAATCATTTTGAGTGGTGCAGCTCAGAATGCTGAAAACATGCAATATTATAACATCATAGCCTCTATTTCAATGTGTGAAACTCAGAAAGGGGAGGTACAGGAATGTAGCTTAGTCAGTGAGATTCGGGGGTGTGGATATCAAATTTCCCAACTAAAAAAGCAGTGGGCTGCAGGGTAAATGTAGAGATGACCAAAGTTCTGGATGGACTGTTTCAATGAAGAACAGGATCTGTAGTGATTATCATTAGGAGAGCCTTTGTCTGGAAAGGCACAGTGGATGAAGAACCACGAGTTGGAGTGCTACCCAGAGCAAGTGCCAATGGTTAGACTATTTGCAAGCATTTATCCCATCTCCTTTTGGGTGTTTGATTGCCAATACCCAACAAACATAATGTAAAAAATATGATACAGTCTCTTCAAAATTTAAAAACCTTATTACATCAGACTATATCACCTCACAGACAGACATTTATTAAAAGTGATAGCTTTTAAACATGAACATTGAAGCATTAATGGCTCACTCTCAATGACAATGCCATTAAGGAACTAAGAGGCAAGTCAGTAGTTATGGAAAACCTAACCTAGCCTACATTTTTATTACAGATGAGCAACATTATAGTCTGTTAGAGCAAATATAAGTAGTGTTTGCTTGTCGCACTTACTGAAAGCACGTATTTACCAAGCTCTATCATATGTGATAATAAAGAAAAAGGAGGCTTTGTGAAATAAAATGTTTGTCTAGAGTCACCAATGTGGAGAAGCAGGGACGCCAATATTTATTAGAGGTTATCTAATTTCATATTTTGGAAGCCAACCACCAGATGTATCTCTTTCTCTCTCTCTTTCTTTCTCTGACTCTTTCTCTCTCTCTCTCTCTCTCTCTCTCTCTCTCTCTCTCTCTCTCTCTGTCTCTCTCTCTCCACTTTAAAGGTCACTTCTTTGACTTTTATTCTTGGTGCACAACAAGAAAAACCAACAAAGACATATCAGACCCAACTAAGGGCCCCAGACTCAACTAACAAGCCAAGAATGCATTAATTTGGGGGTTGTCAGACCCCTCAGACCCCACCTGAAGCTACTTATTGAACCCCTCTCAGTAGTTCTCACCCTTAAGTATGACTTGTTAGAATTCATCAGAGACCTAAAAACACCACACTTCCACTCGGCCTTGGCCTAGCATCATGGCCTACTTCCTCTCGCTCACCTCGACCCCAAACATCACCTGACCCCTCTTCTTGCTCTTTATATGCTGTTCATCAAACACCCAGAATCCAGCAACTGAGCAGAGCGGATGTAAACGCTGGTGGTATATAATGTCATTTTTCTGTGGATCTCCAGGGAGGGGCAACATTCTCAAGGATGTGGTTTTGAGTATGTAAGTGCTTTGAGCAGGAAAGCAGAAATTGATTTAAATTTTATCAGGTGAACTGTTATCTGTAGCCCATTTTGACACCTCCATAGCAAAAAGCTAGGTTTTCATGGTGACCTACTGAAATTCTTCAGAGACCTGAAGTCATACCTCTGCTGCTCACCATTGGCCTAGCCCACTTACCTACTTCCTCTAGCTCACCTATAGCCCAATTTAAAAACATTTTTCAAAGTGTGAGAGAGGAGGTGGGGCTCAAAGGGCGCAGAGGGTGGAAATTGAGCAAGACTTTCAGGCTGTTACAGCCTGAACTGCCATGGAGTGGCTTTGGAGGAGGCGGAGTCTGGAGAGTAGATAGCACGCTCACCCTGACCAAAAGCACAAAAGGCTTCCAAAGTCACATGTGGTTTGTTCCCCAAAGAAGTTCTGCAATCTGTAATGGATTTCGAAAGCACAGAGCTCCCCATACAGCCAGAAACCCACTTTGAGTTGGGGTTTTCCACTCATCTTGTGGTTGTAATGTGATAACAGCTCTTTATTGGGTGACAGTGTGTAGAGAGCTGAAATTTTGTGACAGACGGTGGCGCCATCTGAGTTGGCAGATCTGTCTTACCCGCTAAGGCTTCACTATCTACTCAGTACATTAGAGGCCATATTACAAAAAGGCTGCACTTTTCTTGTTTGTGTCGCTGTGCACTTTAAACTTGGTGCATGAGGCTCAAACAGAGACAGTTGTCCCTATTACTGATATTGTACTGCCCCCAGGGCAGACTCAAACTGTGGTTGCCCCGGGGGGCAACACATTAGTGAAAGAAGGACCAGCTGATTGAAGCTGCTGATCTGTCTTTCAAAGTGCAGGTGTTACCTGGCTTGCTCTTTCAAGAGGAGGCAGAGATGCCCCATTCAGGCAGGTGCAGAGAGTGACTGCACCTGCCTGCAGAGGGATGTCTGGTGGTCCAGAGGAGTGCCTTTAGGTGGCCGCATTGACTGTGACCCACCACTTTGTGGCACACAATCTGTGTGCTTCTTGATGGCCACTTTGCCTGTACAACCGTGTCCATAATAAGGCACCGGTGTAGAGACAAATTTGTTCCCTCATTTTCCCATGGCCACGCCACATGCAGATGAAGGAACACCCCTTTAGGACAGCACCAGAGCTACATGTGTGCTACCTTAATTCCAGAAGGAGCTACAGAAACGTCGATGACCACTCCTGTAATACCAGAGTGGCACGGGGACACAGAAAGCAGGTGCATACACCCATTGCGAACCCCAGGGAACTTTATGACATATGGCAATAGGGGCCAGATGTATCGAAGGGTTTTACCCATTCTGTGTCTATGGGAAAGTGTGCTCGTACATATTCAATACCCGAAGTACCCTAAATGGATTCAACAGACATAAACCATGTCTCTGTACTCCAGGTGCTTTCTTAACATGGCTACCTATATGGGGGCACAATGATCAAAAGTTCGTTTTCTCTACATTTGACTTGTAAGCGGTATAAGCAAAATAAGAGAAATACATTCATATTGTAGTAAGGGAACCATTTTCCTTCAGATATGTTGGCATATCCCTTACTAAAAGACAGCCTCATATATTTTCATTATTCAAGATAGTTTTTTGAAAAATGTGTATCCCTAAACCAGACTCCCTCACCACAGGGTAGGGGATGTAGTAGGCAAATACGAAAGCAACTTCATCACATCTTTAGTAATAACTTAATTATGCATTGGAAAATGAATTGCTTTTGCCTTTGACTTAAGCAATTTATCTCTATATGGTTTAAGACCTAATTAAAAGAAACGGAAACACATAAATGTTATTGAATACAATATTTATAATCCACAGATGGCAGCAGAAAGCAGCAAAAGAGAATAATCTTCTGGAAGCTGAAGCATTAGAATGAGGATAAATATGGATTTTTTTTTAATGTACAAGTTCTCCTAGGCAAAGGTGAACACACTGTTAAAGAATATTTAAAGTTCAGAAGTAAATGGTGCCTGGAGATGCATTATTATGGTCACAACATTTCATTTCGACTATTGATCACCGCGAATTTCATTGAATTTATCCGGTCGAAAAATATACTCTGCGAAGCAAAATAATAAACAATATTGAAATTGAATAAATGCGAACGTGTTTTCATAAATAGGAAAAAAGGAAATGCAGTGCCCCCTGTTTTTTGTAGTTGTAAACTTTTATTGCATTCGACACTTATGAATTTAGTTCAGCGTTTTACTGACAATGAGTGTCAATGTGAAAGCCACAGAAGTATCCATTGTAAATTAAACAAAAAAATCCAAGGTTGCTCTCGCCCTTCTCTGGGCGTATTGGCTCTAATTTTTGCTCCTCAAAATAAAAGCCAGTGGTATTACACCTCCCATAAACAGAGAACACAGAAAAAAACACTACTGCCCACCGCATTGCACGGTGGTGAGCATCTGCTTCTATTTAATTCTTTCTGGACATTTAATCCAAGGAGGGCTTGCCAAAAATCTGGCGCCACGATTCGAGCTAGTTATCTGGTGCACTCATGAATACAACAGGCTCATTTGTTTCTGTCGCGCGCAGACATGTCTTTGTTCTTCCCATGCGCCTATTTCTGTTGTGCTGGCGCGGGTTGCTCCAGTTGTCTGGATTTTAGAAATGTGCTTAACCATGTCTTGTGGAACATTAGGCTGCGGAAATCTGATCAGACCTGCTGTCATATCAGCCGCTGTGGGGCCTGCATCTTGTACATAAATAGGGTTTGGGCGCTATATTGCATTCCAGTGACTTCATATGAAGAGTATCTGTTAACGGAATCTTAATTTATTTGATCACATCCCATTTCCTGCTTCTCTCACTCCAAAAATAAACGTGACTGTGGTTGCACTGTTTATCTCGTGTTCCAATCTAGTATATGCCCTGGAATATTTTTGTTATTGTTGTTTGTTTTTGTACCCATGCAAATTCTAAAAAATATGTACCTCAAAAGTTGATTTTATTGGTCGAGCTTAAAATGATTTTAAGGTTACACATTATTTTGTCATGAACGGAAATCAATTACATTCAAGACTAATGGCTTCAGACTAATGAGCATAAAGTAAATGTGGGTGTACTTGTAAAGCGCACTGTGACTCCATGGAGTATCCTGGCGCTGAAGACTGCTGGGGAACCCGTCCTGGTTTTCCCTGTGAGATGGTCCCTTTCTGGGTATCTCCAAGGTGAAACCAGGCATCCTCAGCGTCTGTGGGGGGCCGTTGTAGAGATGAGGTAAGCTTAATGCCCAGAGTTGCTGAGTGTGCTACTGGTTAGAGTAGGTACCGAGGCAAGAATTATCGAGTCCGTTTTGACCCTGGTCCACAACCCTGCCGCAAATTGAACCCTGGTCCCTGGCCGATTCTCTGCTTACGGGTCTGCCGCCTCTAACCAGTGAGCCACACTTCTCCACAAAGTATAGATGGATGGTACAAGGGCCATAAGCAAAGTGTACATAGTTAATGCCCCACTGCAGCCGAGCCATGCCAAGAGGTGTCTCACATGGCTGCTTGCTGACAATGAAATACTTCAACTAAAGGAGCGAGTGAATAGACAGAAGATTACTGGATTATCGTGCTTGAATAAGCATTTGATATACTGCTGCTTTGGGAGCTGATTAGAAGCTAAACAGGCAAAAGTGGAACACTTTAAACAAAAATTCTCCTTTCTGGATTTGGAATTCCAAAGACATCTTCATCCCCAAAATTGTCGCATATACTATTGTGCATTATTGTATGGCAATTGTATTTATAGAGCGCTGACTACCCCTGGCGAGGCTTTAAAGCGCTTTATGCCAGGCAGGATGCTGCTGTGGAGCCCAAGATTAATGGGTAATCAATTCCTTATAGTTTGTGATTGGTTATTGGTAATAGTCTTGACTCTATAAACTATTCCTTGTATTTACTTCCTTATATGTGCTGTAGATTACATTAGTAGGAGTTTGGTTTGATCAATAGTGAGGGGGGAATGTGAGTTCACACACATAGTTGGTAGGATTAGAAGATGAGCTATTGGCGATTGGGTATTGCTAGAATAAGGTATGACTTTCACAGAAGGCGCGGTTGTGATATTTGAGATTAGATGAGCATTGTGCAGTAATACAATAGCAGAGAGTAAGGCAAACTTGCATATTATTTAGAGTAGGCTGTACTTAGAAAGGCGAGGCATGCAGAGGATGGAAACTAAAGAGAGAGACTTTCAAAGAAAAAAGTAGGGGTCACAGTTTTAAGTCTAGCTCAATATTTTTCATGCAAGGTTTTAGAAACATAGGGCCATATGTACCAGGACTGGCGAAAACTATCGCTAACGTTAGTTAGCAGCAGTTTTCTTACTGCAGTGTACCTCTGAAAACTATTGCCATGCTAGTAACGTATTTACAAGCCGTCGCTACATGGCGATAGCCTCAGGGATGCGTGGCGAAAACTGCCGCTAACAATAGTGTGATGGTGATAAGAATTCCGACTTTAGCGGGCGAACAATAATGAAAAGCCCATTAGCAGCGAAAAAACGTACATTAGTCAGCCCAACATGAGTTTTGTATGCCTCTATTGGAAAAAATAGCCTATCAGTCGACCTCCAATAGAAAATAGGTAAACAAACTATGAAATGCAGAATGTAGCAGCCAGGGCCAAGTGCAGCACACATCAACAACCCCCTCAAGCCACCCAACATCCAGGATGACCAGGATAAGAGCCTGGATGCCTCGCAGGACCAGCGCCTAGAGCCTGGATGCTTCACCGGACCTGCGCCTGGAGCCTGGATGCCTCACTGGACCTGCGCCTGGATGCCTTGCTGGACCTGTGTCTGGAGCCTGGATGCCTTGCTGGAGTTGTGGAGGAGCTGTGGAGTCGATGAGCCGTGGCGGTAGACATTGATGCCCAGCGATCACCCGTATCTGGTGGTGAAGTCTGGCAGGTCGCATGGAGACACGTTGCTGACGTGTGTGAGAAGACCACCTTAAGCCCCTTGGAGCTGTCAATGGTAGAGGCACTCCTGCGCACCAACGTAGGGAGGTGTGCATCGCATACTATGATCCACCACTACACCAGGGTGAACGGAGTGGATTACCAATGGTTGGCGGCGCCTCTCTTCATCACCGGCCGGATGGTGTTGCGCTGGCCGGATGGGACGCTGTAGAGGGTGAGGCCCCTGAGCTTTGCCAAACTTGTGTGGTGGGAGCGCTGCAACTTCACACCTAAGGGGGCCCTACTGCATCAACTGCATTGGGAGGTTCACTAGTGGACTTGTCGGTGACTGCTGTACCCAGGCTTGATAAATCCCACCTGGCTGAGGCTCCTGCTGGCTGAATCACAGATTTTGAGAGAGTGCAGAGGATTGCGCCACGGTGTCAATGTCTAGGTAAGGAGAAGGTGGGATTTGCAGCGGAGGAGACACGGGGGTCAAGTCGCCCTGGCCTAGCACCTGTAGATGACACACCCCCAGTGGCGGCTCATCCGCTATGGTGGAAGAGTGTCGCCCCACTGCTTTCAAGCAGTGCAAGAAGAGGGAAAATCCTCACATGATGATAACTTCCTTATGTAATCGTGCTATGTTTCCTTTGCAGGCCAAAGGGTGGGTAGGGCTGCTCTACTCACGGATCAGGGCAGGGGTGGAGTGGCATGCCCACTCAAAGGGGCAATGACTGTTTGGTCGGCCCACTTAGGCCGCCCAAAGCAGTCATGCTCACTGTCCTGTTCGCAATGCAGTCTGCATTACAGCCTGCATGGAGAACATGCCCACCCCTACAGCCCCTGGCTGAACGCCTTGTCCCGCCGCCAATGACTAATCCCAACACCACATTGCAGAATTGTGATTGGCAAAGGGGAGGGAACCTGGCTGCCTACTTCCTGGTCCTGGAAGCAGACTCAGGAGAGCAGGAGCAACGAAGATACGGGACCTGGCCACATCCACACCCCATCCAGTGTCCTTTCCGGCGTTTCCCACCTCCCAGCTGTCCAGTACCCCTGCAGCACTTCTCAATGGCAGCCGCTGTGCATCCATGCGTAGCAGGCGTACCACTCGTGTGTCAAAGGTATATATGAAGTTACAACACATACCATTACATCCCATTCCATTACAATGCATACTAATACTAGGCATATTGCAACAGTATGGAAGGTGTTGGATAGCATGGATGTAAATATTACTATTCCCACTTCAGTGAGTGCAAGCCTAAAACTAACCCTTGAACCCCAAAGCAAACCCTGAACCCTAAAATTCAGCTTTGAGCCCCCAAACAACACCCTTAAAATCATATTTGACCCAAATGCACATCCCAATTTTCATAATTGACCCCAAAACACACCCCAAAATTAAAATTTTACACCATAATACACCTCAAACTTCATCTCTGACACCCAAAACCCATACCCACCCTAAAACTTAAAAATATCCCATTACTGACCTCACAGTGCATTGTAATGGAATGGGATGGAAACGCACCTGCGTAGTTGAGTTTGTGTTGTAAAGGCATTACGATGTAATGCCTGCATTGCAATGGATGTCTCCCGTGCCAAAGGCAAGCCCGTCTGCATCCATCTGCCCCACAACGCGCTTAGCACCAAGCACCCTTCCTCTCGGACACTCCACCCCTATGATGCCAGCACCCTCCTCGCCCTTAACCCTGTACGCCACATTACCTGCCAGGACCAACCTCTGTTCCGGACTGGACATCGCCATCGCCATCACTGATGGCTACTAAATCACCCAAAAGGACCACCCCGACCATCCAGAAGGAGGCATTGCCATCACCCAACGGTGACCAAGGAACACCTCAACTTCCAGATCAGAACCAACCCCAAGCCCATCCTCTGCGGCACCCTCAGCTGCAGGATCCCCGGACCCCCCATTCTCCGATACCATTGTACACCTTATTGCACCCCTGGGCTCTCCCATCCACTGAGGACATCCTACTCAGTGAACTCAAGTTCCTCCTGGACAACCCCAGTGACCAGAACACTACCCCCTCCTGGGGAAGCTGCCCAACATCAGACTCAAGCAGCTAGTCACTGCAGCAAGCCACATAGCAGGACACACGGTTGAGCACGACTCCCCCGCCAGCGCGAACTTCAACTACAGCCACACCACAGGACTCTTCTCGATCAACCATCATTGTATATATTATGTCTTCACCATGCCCACTGTCATCATCGCTACCCCTCGCAGCTGGATCAAGGCCACCGCAGGACATCTTGTCAACTCCCTCAGCACCACCACTCCGCCAACACTTATAGACGATAACACCGCAGCGTGCAGCCGCCACAGATGGATCTCCAACTGCGCCGACACCCTTGCACTCCTCAAGAACGGCACTCCACTGGGATAGGCTGGCCCCATGCATTGCTGGAGTTGAGTAATGGTTACGACACGACTGAAGCAATGCGTGACTTTAGCACAGACGGATACGGCAGGATTCCAGACGTATCTGTCATTACTTGCATCATGGAGCGCTGTCCAATGAATACAGCGCATCCATGGTGTCGCAAGAAGGGGTAGTGAAAAGTGTTGCAACGCTGTCTTGTCACAGTGCTGCAACACTTTTCATGACTGAGGCCCAGGAATGCGCACTATCTTATTAATGGTGCCCATTCCTGCCCTCTAGTTTTGTTGCAGGGCAGCACAGCAACATTGCTTGCAGCACTGTCCAGCACCAAAACCTGCTGAAAAGAGGCCCCTAGTGTTTTTTCCAAAGACCTGCTATTTTCTGGTCTTAAAATACTGCCTCTAACTACAGTTAGCGGCAGGTTTTTTGGTCCTCCAAAGTTCAGGAATACCCTTGTATATCTCAAAGTGGGGTTAGCGGCCGTTTTTGCACGGGAACACCTCCCTTGCATGTCATTATCACTAACAGAAGTGGCGATCTTTAGAAAGGACGTTTTCGCAGGAAAACTGCTGCTAACAGAGGTTAGCGGCAGCTTGTACATCAGGCAATAAAAATCTTGCTGCCTAACCATCAGAAAAGTGCCGCTAAGGTGGCGTTAACTCCTTGTACATATGCCCCATAGATTAGACTTTTGAGATAGTATGTAATCTGAAGAAGCTAAAACTAGAAAAAAAACAATACTTGCATGTGAAACAGTCGCAGCCGGTGCAGGTAAGATCGGTGGGGCGGGGGAGTAGAAGTCGACAGATGACCGGACAGGGAAAAGAAAAAAGAAAGAAAAACACTTATCATTGCACTTACTTATTTTATTTTCCCAATCTAGTCATCTGTCAACTCCACCCACCCCTCCCCGACGCCCACCACTCTTACCTGCACCGGCCACGCCTGATGTGAAATAGTGCCATATTAGGTATTATTGAAAGAACCTAGAAATGGGCGCTCTGCTTGTCCACTGCTAAGCTACTACTAGGCTACCGCTCCAGCAAGGAGAGCAGATAAGCTCAGAGGCTGGAAGCATACAGTAATGAATTGACACAAAAATAGGGAAATCTCGAGAGCTCTAGGCTGTTCTTGAATGAAGCAGTAATCACACAATCAAAGGAGCGTAAGAGACTATATGGGGTAAATAATGCATACATCTAGTGCAAACATCAAAAAGGAGATGCTACAAATGCTGAAATTAATGTCTACTGATATTTACCCTTTAAGTTTGCTTCACAGTCTTAATTACCAAAGCATAGTGTTGAGATCTCACACTTCATTCTGCCCATACTGTGGGAGTGTATGCTTAGAACCATCCCCAGTGCTACCTGTTGTGAGAAGCCTCAGTCAAAACAAAGGCTGTGTCTAGAGGAGAGACTGAAAGGGAGTCTTGAAAGGGACCCCTAATGCACCAATGTGCACTTTACAAAATAAAAAATAAATATAATTGCACAGAAAGTGCAGAGAATACACTATTTTGTTCTATGCATTCCAGATATCACTGTGTAATTATTTTATTTTTTGGTAGTGAAGAGATTCTAAATATGGAGATGCCATTGTTTTGAAATAGTGATTTACAAAATGAGGCTGAGACTTCTAAAATCACACCTTTCACTTTGAGTGGATATAGTGTAAGCAACAATAAGTTGTGCCCATACCTGAGGGATCAGCCGCCTAAACCTCCATATAGGGACACAAATTCCCAAACTATTTTAACACAAATTATCAGCACTCACTGTACACTCCTTACTAAATTGATTGTATATTTTACTTCAACGTAGCTAATGTAGTCAACGGGTTTCGTCTCTTCCCAGAGACTTCTTCAGGGCTGTTCAATGTGCTCACACTCGTGCTTATTATGTATGTGTAAAAAACCTTTGCATGGATCCGGAGCTTGTTTTATCCTTTGTTTGTATCTCTACTATTCCTATGGTCCAACCGATAAAGCTGTCATCAATAAATCATGTTCCTGCCCATGTTGGCATCAGAACCCAGGTCACTATTTCTTGCAACCAACGCAGTGCAGCAAACGCCAATTCTTGAAGAGGAAAGCCCTGGCGAAGTCTCTGGGAAGAGAGGAAAAGTGTTGGCTACATTTGCTACATTGAAAACAAATATATGAAAAAGAAGAATAACAAACTGGAATGGAGTCTGAACATTGTGTAACCCAGATTACATAAAATGTACAATCATTTTTGTAAGGAGTGTACAGTGAGTGTTGATCATTTGTGTTAACATTGTTGACATTGTTTTGAAATAGGATTACTATTGGCTCTTTATCTGTCAGCATGACACCACACCTGAGATCCTCCAAAGGAGAGATCCAGAGAGTCACACCAGCAAATTAACTCAATGCCCTGCAGTAAATGCCAACACACTGCCAAGGCTTTGAAATCGGTGACTAGTAACCTGAAAGCTGACAGAAAGTATCTGCTTTCCAGTAACCTACCATCACTCCACACTAATCTGGCTCCCATCTCAAATAGGTAGTCATGTCCAAAAACTCATGAAGTTGCGTCATAGTCACCCACCTGCAAGACACATGACACTGATTGCTATGAGTTAGGGATACATGTGAAGAATGCTATTTACGATTAATTATAATAGAGCATATTCACGAACATTTAGCGCCAGGTTTGTGTCACAAAATTGGTATGAACCACCTCAGAATATTTATTTAGAGTTTTGCACTGAACAGTTTCCTAAAAGAAATGTAAAGCAGTGCTTTGTACTTGTTTGCGTTACTTGTGTCAGTGGGGTGCTCCATGGGTGTTCCATGGGTGTTCCCATGTGTTGATGCTATCTTATCAGATAATCAAAGATAAAGTACTAATGCAGTATCAGAGATGGTACCAACCTCAAGAACATATGAGGCAATATTTCCCTACAGATAACAGTTTTGCAGCAAATAAATCAACATACTCAATGAAGTCTTAAGACAAGAAGGCTTGAGTCCAATAAGGTTTAGAAAACATGAACGTTTATGAAATAATTAAAGTGCAATAGAGAAGGCAAAAATAGAAGCCAAAATGCATGGTATAGCAATGTGGGAAATTAGCATAAGGTTCCATAATATGCAGCAGAGAGTCTTACATGAAGTCAGGTCTCTGAACAAAAATAATCTGAGCTCTAATCAAGAGACAGACTGATGAGGGTCTGCTATCTATGTCGGAGCAACCAGACTCATGGTTCTCCTCCAAACTCATGGTCTTATATAGCAAAATACACAGTAAAAATCACATTGTCTTTATAAGGTGATCATATAATTTTACAGATTGACAAATGGTAATAAAAAAGATAATGCAGCATTGACTAGCATCAACCCAAAACCATCCTCCAACAAAATATTAATACAATCCATTTTGACCTAATGTCACCGGATGTGTCAGTACCAATCTAGTCAACTCAAAAAAAAGAGAGAAACCCCTTATATAGAAAGAGGACAGGACAGGGTTTTTAGAATCAAAGACAAATAAAATATCTCTAATTTATAACACTCTACTTTCAGTTATACAGGTGCATTTCACAGTACTTATAATTTCCACTAATGTATATCACATAATGCACTAAAGAAATATGTACATTATTTCATTTATTTGAAAACTCAAATATAAAAATCATTTCACACATAAAAATCCTTAAAATTATGCACTTATTAATTCAACATATATCATATAGCACATATCATTAATATCTTCACAGTCTTTTGCACAAATATTTTAAAACAGCAAACCAATAATCTTCAGTCTCTCAAAATCAGTATAATCTTTTACTTTCGATGAGAAAGTAAGAAGATATACAAATTGTTAGATCTGGGGGTCTATAGTTGGCAGAGGTAGGTACCACTGTCCAAATAGGGACCCTTGCTTCTAGTCAGGGTAAGGGGGATACACTCTTTATATAACCCCTGCTCCCCCCTTGGTAGCTTAGCACGAGCAGACAGATTTATCAAAGGCAATGTGTAAAGTATTTGTACCAACACTCACAGTAACACAGTGAAAACACCACAAATGGACTCCACACCAGTTTAGAAAATAAAGTATCTTTATCTAGACTACACAAGACCAAAACGACAAAAATCCAACATACACAGTTCAAGAATATAATTTTAAAGAGTTCTAGGGTTTGCGTCAAAATAATCCACAGTTGCATCAGTTTTAGCCCAAAGTACCTGTAGATGCGACAAAAGTTCCTAGTGGCAACTGCAGCGTCGAAAAACAAGCGATGCGTCACTCCCGAGACCCTGGGGAGGTGATGCGACAACCCCGCTGCACGCAGCAGGCGTGTTGCGACAAATCTGGTCCGTATGGGGAGTGATGCAATACCTTGTGTGGATTCCAGGGCGCAGGTTTCTCCGGTAGGAAGTGACTCGCACAGGCACGATGCGATGTTCTTCGGGGCGGCGACGATCTTCGGTGCAGCGGCGATGCGTGGCACAGCGTTGATCCTCTTCTGTCGCGGCCCCTCGATGAGATGGCGTTGGACTATGCGACGATGTTCGCAGCGACGTGATGTGGGCCGCAAGCAAGCAATGCGACGGTTCTCACAGTGACCACAGGCTCTGCAACGATGTTCGCAGCGACAGGAATCTTCCCGCACTGGGGCGATGCGCTCCGCAAGCGAGCGATGCGTGCAAATTGTAGATCTTCTTTTCTTCTTGTCCAGCTCCCCAAACAGCAGGAAACAACCTCCAGAGGCCACACAAATGGATCAAGCGCTCTAGGCAGGTCAGAACTCACACAGCAGAGTTCAGGGGGGAAGCTGGGGGTAAAGTCCTTTTGTTCCTGGGACTTCTTAACAGGAGGCCAGCTCTCCTCAGGCCCTTGGAGATCTCTTCAAGCAGGGGGACACAGCCACAGCAAAGTCCTTCCCCTCTCCTGGGCAGAATAGCAACTACAGGTCAGCCCACAAACACACAGCAGGACAGTCCTTCCTCTTCAGTCTTCCAGCTTTTCTCCTTGGCAGAGGTTCCTTCTTGATTCCAGGATGATCTAATTTCTTGGGATCAGGGTCCCACTACTTATACCCCAAAATCCTTTGTCCTCTGGAGGCAGAGGGGTCTTTGCCTTGTCCAAACCGGTTCTGGTCAGTTCTGGATCACTTTGTTTACAGGACTCCTTCTTTCCTTTCAGAGTGACGGGGAGAGATATCAGACGCACCACATGAGGTGGAGCCAGCATTGTGGAGGGAAAGCACAGCCCTATTCAGGTCCCAGGTGCAACTCCTCCCACCCATCTACATGGAGATCTCTGTGCTGACTCACCCTGTCTCCGGGAATTTCCCAGCCCCCTGGAATTCCCCAGCCCCTGTCACTCAAACTCCAGACAAGGAATACACAGCCTAGCAAAGGCAGGTTTGGATAGTTAGACAAGAAAATACATACTTTCTAAAAGTGGCATTTTCAAACACAGAATGTTAAAACCAACTTCATTAAAATATGTATTTTATCATTCTGAGTTCAGGCATACTAAACCCGAATTTTAACCATGTTCCCTGAGTCAGTTTAGGATTATAAAATGTAATAATCAAACTGCCCATTCTGACCTATGGAGAACAGGTAGCCTTGCAATAGTGAAACACGAAAATGGCTGTAATTCACTATTAGGACATGCCACACACATAAGGTCTTGTCCTACCTTATACTTACAATGCACCCTGCCCTTGGGCCTACCATAGGGGTGACTAATATGCAGAATAGGGAAGGTTTAGGGACTGGCAAGTGGGTGCACTTGCCCAGTCAGCATGGCAGTTAGCAACTGCACACAGGCACTGCAATGGCAGACCTGAGACACACTTTTACAGGCTGCTTTTGTGGGTGGCACAACCAGCGCTGCAAGCCCACCAGCAGCATTTGACTTACAAGCCCTGGGCACACATGGTGCACTGTACTAGGGTCTGACAGGCAAATCAAATAACCCAATCATGGAGTCACTAATCAGTATATCAATTTAACATAGGGAGAGCATCTGCACTTTAGCACTGATCAGCAGTGGTAAAGTGCCCAGAGTCCTATTGCCAACAACCACGGGTCAGGAAAAATAAAGGAGGAAGAAGCAAAATGTTTGGGGATAACCCTGCAAAAAGGGCCCTTTCCAACACAAATGGTTTGACTGTAGGTCCATGCAAAATAAAAATTGCAGGGTGGAGTGTGATGGTAAATAAGTGCAACATGGATCAAGATTAAACCGTTTTGTGTATTAAATAACAACATACCACCAGTTTTTACATTTTATCTAATAATATTTAATGTTTGTCCTGAAAAGGTAGGGTAAACCAGAACACTGAAATGCAGCCTCAACAGTTTTGATTTTTATAAATTGAAGATATTTATAATGAAATATCTTATAAGATATATGTGCAGTCTACTGTGATGTTATTAATGATGATGTGTACAGTATGATAAATGTTGATTTACTAATTGTATAATTTTATTGATTTTTATGTGTGAAATTATTTTACAATTGATTGCATAAAAGAAATAAAATAATGTGCATATATTTTTTGTAAGCCTGGGAGTAGTTTATTTGACATGGAAATAATTGGAGTATTTTGGTAATTCACATTACTCTTTGAATGAATGGTCTTATATTTGTGCAATATATTGCAATGATATTAATGATATGTGCAATATGAAAAATGTTGAATTGCTAAAATTTTATGGATTTTTATGTGTGAGATAATTTTTTACAGTTGATTGTATAAAATAAATGAAATAATGTGCTTATATTTTTTGTAGGCCTGGGAGTAATTTTAATGACATCGGAGTAATCAAAGTAATTTTGGTAGTCACACGTTACTCTTTGATATCGAATTACCGGTAATAATGCGATTATGCCTAATCGTGTAAAAATCCTACCGCAAGAGCACATTTAGTGAGCTTGAGCGGCTGCTCATGCTGCTCTTAAAGTTCATTTGAATTTAGTGCTATATTCTTAGCATGAAATGCATCCCCACATCATTTTCTAGAAGAAAATAGCACTTACTCTAAATACTAACAATGTGGGCAGAGTATTGTGCTCAAAATCCATGATTTCTGGGCACAAAACTCTGCTCACATTGTTAGTATATGGAGTAAGTGGTTGCATGTGAGAAAGAGGATTCTGATATATTAAATATTTTGTACTTGTCTAAAGTATGACTTAAGTAGGCCTTAATTTCATCTTGAATCCTAGCGCATCTATGATGTGTGTATTTTCATTTCTCCTCACATAGTAAAACGTGCACCATGAAAGGCCCTGTATCAACATACAGTGGATGTGGTGTTAACTTGGAGAAATTTCTTTCAAAGTTTTTTCAGCTTTACATGTGTGCTGCACAATATAGCACACATCCAAAGTAGGAAAATGTTGAAAGTTTGTCTTGGCACACTATTTTGTACTGGGATATTATACTTTCAGTACAAAATATTTGCTAGACATGACTCAAACCCATTTGCACTATTGGGCAAAGGTGTGTGTATGTGTGGCTCTAGGCAGGCTGAGCGTCCACTACAGGTAAGGAGAGGAGAGGAGGCAGTGCCATATCTTACTTGATATGGTGCTGCCCTGCTCCCTCCCTCTCATGCAGATCAGCATGCTGTGCTGCATTGCATGACAGCTTTGTAAATCTACCCCAATGTTATCAATGGTAGCATAAACTGTGTACTGTGTTTGAGCATTGTCAACATTCAATGAAAGTCAAAGCCTCATGTGAATGTAATACAGTTCACAGATGATATGATATAGAATCAAAAGCAGGGAACACTGTAATTTTAAAGTAGCTTCCACCTTTACTAATTGAAGCTTGCATACCAAAATAAAGCCCTGCATCAAAGAGGTTTCCAAAATCAATGGATATCAAGATAAATATGAGGACAACAGATTGTAGGTGGTGACTGTGGACATGCGAATATAACATTGGTAAATACAAAGCTAGGGCCATGCCCCAGAATGCTTTATCTTTATTCTGGTCCATTTATGCCCCTGCCCACTAGTTCACAGATCCCCTAAAGCCATTGCACCCTGACATGAGTGAGAGCAACGTTCCCAATAACAGAGAAGAGGAAAAGACACCGGAAGTAAAGCATTTAATCATAACTGATTAAAACAAGATCAATAGCAATCTTTGAAGAGGGCAGTGCTTAATGTGAGCTATTTTTTCCAGTGGGGGACACCGGCACTCAGTTTTGGGAACCAGCTCTTACTTTTCTCCATCAGACAATTTCGAGAGCAAAAAAGGGAAAAGCACACAAAGCAAATTAATTAACGCCTGCACATCATCTCATAAAGGAACCTGTGTTCTTTTTAATTAATGGTTGCCAACTAAATTTAGAGTTTAATACGATAACTAATTATGTAAAGTTATCTACCTTACTTAGAATATGGCCCTGGGCCAAAAAAGTGGCACTTTTTGTGTTCTTTGGTTCCAAGATCATAACATGTGATTTACTGAATTGGTGCGCAGATCCAAACTATTCATAGAATTAACAAAAAGGGTTAAAAGCTGCTGTAAAGATCTTGCTGTACGTGCACTTAAAACAGCACCATCTGCATATAAAAAAGCCAGGACCAATCTGTGACCGGCTCTTGGGACATCTACTCCCTTAACCGTAAGGACCTTCTCAAGCTGATTCACATACATAATGAACTGCCAAGCCATGTCTTCCCTGGACCAGAATCAAGCATCCTAGGACCGGTTTCGGGGTTTCACCCCTCTTCAGCCAGGATAGCTTAACTCCAGTGGCGTAGTGAGCACGGGACCCACGTCTGGATGTACCCTTCCCACATAGGGCGAACAGCTCTCCATGCCACTGGAATCAAGCTATCCTGGCTGAAGAGGGGTGAAACCCCGAAAATGGTCCTAGGATGCTTGTTTCCAGTCCAGGGAGAGCCTGGCTTGGCAGTTCGGGCTGGACTGTTCCCATGAGGCACAGGGTCAAGACTGATTTGCATATGGCTGGGTTCAAACTGGAATGGCATGGTGAGCAAAAAAACTATGGATTTGGGCCCAGATCTCTGTACTGGGGTGAATGTATGACATTGTTCTGCATTCTGTCCATCAACTGTTGTTTTTGCATTTGTCAACCCGAGTGGGATGGGTATGCTCAGACGTGAGTCCCGTGCTCTCTATGCCACTGGAATCAAGCTATCCTGGCTGAAGAGGGGTGAAACCCCGAAACCGGTCCTAGGATGCTTGTTTCCAGTACAGGGAGGACCTGGCTTGGCAGTTCGGGCTGGACTGTTCCCATGAGGCACAGGGTCAAGACTGATTTGCATATGGCTGGGTTCAAACTGGAATGGCATGGTGAGCAAAAAAACGATGGATTTAGGCCCAGATCTCTGTACTGGGGTGAATGTATGACATTGTTCTGCATTCTGTCCATCAACTGTTGTTTTTGCATTTCTTACCCCGAGTGGGACGGGTATGCTCAGACGTGAGTCCCGTGCTCTCCATGCCACTGGAATCAAGCTATCCTGGCTGAAGAGGGGTGAAACCCCGAAACCAGTCCTAGGATGCTTGTTTCCAGTCCAGGAAGGACCTGGCTTGGCAGTTCGGGCTGGACTGTTCCCATGAGGCACAGGGTCAAGACTGATTTGCATATGGCTGGGTTCAAACTGGAATGGCATGGTGAGCAAAAAAACGATGGATTTAGGCCCAGATCTCTGTACTGAGGTAAATGTATGACATTGTTCTGCATTCTGTCCATCAACTGTTGTTTTTGCATTTGTCCCCCCGAGTGGGACGGGTATGCTCAGACGTGAGTCCCGTGCTCTCCATGCCACTGGAATCAAGCTATCCTGGCTGAAGAGGGGTAAAACCCCGAAACCGGTCCTAGGAGGCTTGTTTCCAGTCTAGGGAGGATCTGGCTTGGCAGTTCGGGCTGGACTGTTCCCATGAGACACAGGGTCAATACTGATTTGCATATGGCTGGGTTCAAACTGAAATGGCATGGCGAGCAAAAAAACTATGGATTTAGGCCCAAATCTCTGTACTGGGGTGAATGTATGACATTGTTCTGCATTCTGTCCATCAACTGTTGTTTTTGCAAACTTAATCAGTGGCAACACATAATTATTAACCTTCTACAGGGTGCAATGTTTGGAAAGTCAGATGTATTTGTAGCATCTCCCATTAATTCCAAATGCGCTCTACCTGATTACCACTAGTTCATGCACAATTCATTAAGGTTCAAAAACGTAATTGCCCATCTATTTACATTTGCACCATGTTCCAAAGGAGAAGCTATGCAATGCCTATGCCTCCACCTAACAGCCCTAGCTTCATGGTCTGAGATATTTCCGAACTCGTAAGTACAGGCAGTGATTACTAGTGAGATAGACTATTGCTATACTCTTCCTGGGACTTGACTTTATTTTTTATAAAGCGCCTCCAACTGATGCAAAAAGTGTCAATCAGGCTTATTTTAGGTCTTCCTGGATCAACTGTGATGTCCCTCCACCTGAATGATTTGCACCTGCTTCGTCTTGCTAAACACTTAGGGGCATATTATCAAGAACGGCGTCAAAATTATCGCCGCTTTAGCGGCAGGAAACTGCCGCTAAAGCGGCGATAATGGGCTTGATGATATACCCTTGAGAATTCCAATAGAAGCTCAGGTTCACACCAGAACATGGGCTACTATTGGAATTCTCAAGGGCATATTATCAAGCCCATTATCGCTGCTTTAGCAGCAGTTTCCTGCCGCTATAGCGGCGATAATTTTAATGACGTTCTTGATAACATGCCCCTCTAACTTTAAAGCTTTGTGCTACTGTTACAAAGCGGTACAGAGGTAAAATCTTCAAATTATGACAGGTTTGTTTGCAAATTCAGTCCAACAAGACAACTGTGCTACTTAACTGCTCTATTGGTAACCAAGCAAGGTCTTATAGAAAGAGTAAAGGGGGTCGAGCCTTCTCAGGCGTCACATTCCAGAGCTGGAACAATCTTCCATTTGCCTTGCCTTGAGTCAAACCATCTGCAATTCTGCAAAGCTCCAAAAACATATCTCTTCTATTTGTAGATCTGCCCTTTTCATTTCCATGTTTAATGTAATCAGTGCCACAACACCCTTGGAAACCTGTGCACTCATTCAAATTAAAACATAAACATGTAATATGCTCGAAGTAAAACATCAATTTTTGCTTATAAGTACATTTCATTACTATCTAATTAGATGCCTCTCTAGTATACATTATTGTAAATGAAATGCAACATGTGGGCGTATTTGTATATGAAAAAAAGGATCACTTTAGGATCAAGTCAATATTGATGGTGTTTATTTCTCACTTCATTTCAATTCATTTTCCATTTAATTTATATACGAATTTAGTTTATTTAAAGCTGAGGTTTTCTTGGGGGCGCAAGAGGATGCACATCAAGATGGCTGTGCCTTAGTGCAGCTCTGCCGGCTGAACTATCTATCCGTCCAATATCCTGAACTCATCGTGCCATCCTTCATCCTAGAATCTAGAGGCGACGTCCACATTACATCCCAAGCACAATGAGGGCGTTTGTGCCATGCTGCTAGTCGCAGAAATTGCGAATTGGAGTGCCCTGTCTGGCCGGGTCTGTGGACATTGCTTCGCGGATCCTGCACCCAGGCCTTGAACGGCTGACGCTGTACAGCGTGGTTGCTGACAGGAACCTTGCAGGGCGGACCGGTCGGACTAGCCACGGAGCTGTCGAGGTGACGGCAACATCCTGCGGGGAGAGACTGTGTGGGCTGCATCCCCCCAGCAGATGGTGGAACATCAGGAGTGATGCGCATCATACATGGCACCCCTGCATTAATCGGCGGTGAGTGTTCGTTCCCTGGGGTTGTGCGATTTGCGGCGCTGAGACTGGAATCTGGGCTGTCTGCCGCGACTCGCATACTCCGCTGACATAATCCATCGACGCGCGGGGGCCTTGCGCCGGTTCCCACTGAGCAGTTTCAGCACACCCGCATCGTTGAGGGAGAAGACGTCGGAGGCCTGGTCTTGGGCCCCTGCGACAGAGAGCAGTTCTGCCCACTGGACTGCTGCAGTGACTCAAACCCCAGCGTAAAGGTTGCTGCGCAATAGAACTCCGGGTCTCACATCGGCCGGAGCTTGGAACGGGTGGAGGCCCTTGAGGGATAAAAAGCATATTTCCCGTGAATAAGGAGTATCGGAGTCGGACCTATATTATGTTAGCATGATGCATCTATGCGTATACTGCCTGTTTGACATATATACTTTTGTCTGGAGGAAACTCGTTTTTCCTCCCTGTATATCTATTGCTGAAAGAGTAGGCCGAGAACCATACAGACGCCATCTTCTGATCATAAGCTTGAGCACGGGCCATGATCATGTGTTGATCACATGCAATTGTCAGGCCCCGGTTCATTTGAGTTACTGGTAGCAGATGAAGGTAGGCTGTTTTACTTTTACTGTTCTAAGACTTAAGGTCGCATCTGGCTTTGGGGGCGATAAGCGCATTCCTGGAGGCACCGTGTCTACACTCCCAGGCACCAAGACGAAAGGGAGACACCCCTCCTGACCTCATCTGTAATAGATAGTCAAGCAAGCCTTTGTACTGATTTGATGTGTGCCATATATGGTCCTTCCCTGGATCTCCAGGGCCAACTGGTATTTTTCCTTTTACAGTGATTGTATGTGTTGAACTGAAAAGTATATAACCCCATGTTTGAATACGAGCCAACAGTCTCCTCGGCGCACCTGATGGGTGAGGTTCGGAGAGGCTCCTCTTTAGAGTATTTTGTCTAATAAACGATTGAACCTTCTTCACTGCCAGCTGACTGATTATTTGGTAATGGTGTTGGGACTATTGGTAGATATAGTCCTTTAGTTTATTTTTATGATACATCAGTTGGCGACTCCACCGGGACTCCGTGATTGGGTCGTCCTTCCCGTAAATGGGTGGTAAGGACAAGGGGTAATTCTGGTCGAGCGGGTGGACGGAAAAAGGATCCTTTGCAATTTAGCCATTTTTGGTATGAGCTTACTCCGCTTTCACGATCAGAGTATCCCCAGCTGCTAGTGACCCTTCACCGGAGTCCTACGGGTGTAACCCAGGAGCTCACCGTGTTGGTCTTCAGGAGCTGGCAGTGGAGAACACGCTATTGTACCTGTGTGCACCAGGTGAGTGGAATTGTTTTGATGTTTTTTTGGCATGCACTGTCGAGCAGTGCTTTTGAAGCAGTTAACTGTGTAAGTATTTGGTGGTCAGTGTAGCACGGAGAATGTTGGTGGTCTAACGGGGTAGCATTGTGGTGGCTGCACGTGTAGGTGCTCCACGGACATTTTTGTGAATAATAGAGACGCCGATCGGACGCCCGGTGTGGCACGTGTGGCGTGCACGCGGCCGGACTGCTCTTGGAAAAGCCTGTGGCTGTACCTGGGTAGCCTTGGGAACACATCTGAAGCGGTTCTAATGAAGCAGGCTTAGTCAGAATAGTCCCAAGAATGAACCAGGAAGGCTGTGGGATGGTTTGTAGGTCGGTCTGTGGTTATACCTGTCTGACGGTCTCTTGGTGGTCTTTGGACTGCTTGATTTTGGTATCTGTCGGTCTTGGAATCTGAATTTGATTGATTCTCCATGAACAGGAGTCGACGGGCTCTGTTCTTTGTTTGAAAAGACGTCATTTTTTGTATGTATAAATGTGTATATATATATATTATTTTCTTGTGTATGTTTGAATGAGCATGAGATGGCATGTTTCATGAATGCTTGAACATGGCCATGTTTGGAGGTTTATTTGCATGATTGAGTGAGAAAGGTGTGACGACAATAACCATGCCGTGTTTTAGCAAAGTGAATTGTTTTAGATGTTGTTGCCGCCTTAATGATACGCGTTTGGCTGAAAGTCAACCTGCCCCGCCTGAGGGCAGCCCAAGTTATGATATGTATGTAAAACACGGTATTACACCTCTCTTGTTTAATACACTATGGCATAAATATACTAAAGATAATGTGGAATTGCAATGGCCTTTAACCGGGTCTTTTGATGAAAAAAAGATAAGTTTCCTGCAGGATCGATTATTTTCTAAACGTAGTCGGCAGTCAATGTTTCACTCCTTAAATATGTGGCAGAAGGAAGCGAAGTGTAGACGTATGATGGAGGAGAAAGTATGTAGGATGAGAAGAAATCAGACGATCACGCAGAAAGCTGTAGCTTATGATAAGGCACGAACGGAAAAGGGAATTGATTGTGCAGACAGACAATTCAGATTGCAAGTGGATAAGACCTATGTGGCTAGGACGGAAGCGGAAGATGAGATAGAGGATTTATTGGATACTCGTCCACCTCGACCTTATGCTCCACAGCGTATATATCCCGTTGTTCCCCCGATTCTAGTACAGGCCCCTTCTGCTTCCGCCCCTGTTGATTCCCCTTCCCTTGCCTCTCCTGGACCGTCCTCTGTTTTGTCTCCCTCAGTGTATGAAACGGCTACCTTATGGCCTGTTACACTGCCGTCTTCCATTACGTCCACAGCTGTTTTGTCTCCCCCACCCCTGTGTGGACCTCCCTTTCTGCGAGCACGACCCCATCCCCAGCTGTTTCGACTCCATTTTGTGCTCCGGGGGAAGTTGTTTACCCATTCGGCTGTAGGACCAAATGAGAAACAGATAGTTGAGGATCAATCGTCCCACTGGATGCGACAGCCTATTTACACTATAACTGATATATGGCAAATGCTTAGAGACTATGAGCCTGTTATGCAGCAACATGCCTTGAAACACATGACTGCACGTATCATTACTCTCTGGGAAGAAGTGTTTTCCATGAGGGATGGCCCCCCAAGTGATGTATGACATCCGGGACAGGGCTCATAAGTCTGAACTTAGTCCTGAAGAAGTGTATAGAAATGTGGAGGTTTTATTGAATTATCGAGAATTGATGCAACAGAAGTGTCCCTCGTGGAACACTCAGCATCCTATGCGAGAGGTTCTTCCTATCCTTCATCCTGAAATACCGGAACTCAAGAATGACCAGGGCGTGGTGACTAGACCTCGTGTAGAGGCCCGAGTGCAGGAGCAATGGTTTACACCCCCTGGAAGAGGAGTGAAGTCCTCTCGCTAAAATCACAATTACCGGACACCCGTAAACATCCCACGGCTTATTATAAAGAACTCACAGAAGCGGCCTCTTCGGCCATCATGACTTTAGCTGATATAGAGTTATTCTTTGCATTGTTAGTTCCCGTTGACGTATGGCGTCAGGTGCACGATCAGGACCATGTTCCAGAATTGGGCGGAACATGGGACCAGATAAAAGATTGGGATAAGGATCGTAAGCCTGGAGATAAGCCGAAACCTGAATTATCGGCATTACCTGGCCGTATTATCACTTACATGCATTCCTTAATCCCACCTCGTAAGGTGGATTGGGACAAATTGACCGCATGTAAACAGAAGAAAGATGAAAGCGTTTCAGATTTTTTCACTAGATTTGAGGGCGTATTTATTGATTTTAGTGGACAGGATTTATCGTTGGAAGGCGGTATACGATTATTTGTTAATCGTTTGTGACCAATTTGTTACCAGAAGTCTCTGCACGGCTACAAGCCGCTGAAAGTACCTGGACCACTTCCATGCCCTCGGTAATATTGAGTATGGCCCAATATTACGAACATAGAGAAAATGAGAGTAAGGATAAGACGGAAAAGAAAGTGAAGGATCTTAAAACACGGGTGTTGTTGCAACAAGTTGCTCAAGGACGGGGCAGAGAGAGAGGCGGTAGAGGATTCGTCCCGAGGGGGGCGGGAACTGGAAGAGACAGAGGGTCGGCTGTTGTTTTGGGAATAAATCAGTGTGCTTATTGTAAGGAGGAAGAGCATTGGCGATCTCAGTGTCCGTTGTTGCTGGCCCAGAACGGGGCTATGAGAAGTAGAGGAAGAGGTCGGGGAAGTGTGGATCGCAGTGATATGCGACGAGAAAAGGCGACGCAAGCTGGACAAGAAAAGAACTATTTTGATAATCCAAGAGGTAGGCAGTATTATAATGAGGAGTGTGTAATGGACGCAACCGAAGAGTATGCTTATACATAGGATAGCCATGGACAGAGTGAGGGCCAGGTGTCAGTACCCGTTGATCAGCAAGGACCTTATGTAGAGGCGCATCTGATGGGGACATCTGAAAAGTTTTGGGTTGATACGGGTGCAATGAATTGTTCTATCTCTCGTTCCCTGGTCCCAGGGGCTGCTCTGTCCGGGCACAATAATGTTTTGGTCAGATTCTCAGGAATTCCGGTGGTGAGCCCCATCTCCGAACATATTCCTTTTACAATTGGTCCTGTTACAATCGACTCTCCGTTTCTTTTGGCTTCCCATTGTGGCGAAAATTTGCTGGGCTTGGATTTTTGGAAGAAATTACATACTAAGATTCATTGCTCGCCTGATGGTGTTTACTTGACAATTAATTCCCTTGGGAAGCATACTTTGCAGTGTTTCACTAAAAATGAACCCCTCCCTCCTGAGTTTGCTGCTATTCCAGCGACATTGTGGGCCACTGGTGATACAGATGTAGGATTATTAAAGATTCCACCCGTTTCTATTACTTTGAAGCAAAATGCTCAACTTCCTCATATACTTCAGCATAAAATTTCTCCGGCTGGTGAGAAGGCTTTGCTTTCCATCATACAAGATTTGGTAAAAAGGGGTGTGGTGGAAGAGACAGCTGCTAATGTGTGCAACAGCCCCATTTTGCCTATTTTAGAGAGAGCCCCTGTCGGCAGCGATCCTGATTATGCTGATACCTATCGTTTTGTGATTGATTTGCGTGAAATTAATAAAATAGTGGTGCCCCAATACCCCGTGGTTTCCGACATCACTACTATTCTCACTATGATTCCTCCTACTGCTAAATATTTTTCAGTGATTGATTTAAAGAATGCTTTCTTTAGCATTCCGATTCATCCTGATAGCCGCCATATTTTTGGCTTCTCAATATCTGGTCGCAGCTTCCGGTTCTGCCGCACTCCCCAGGGGTACACAGAGAGTCCTAGTATTTATAGTCAAGCTTTGAAAACTTTGTTGGATGATTTGGTCTTGCCCCATTGCAATGCGTAGATGATCTGTTAGTGGCCTCTGATACCGAAGAAGGTTGTAAGAAGGTCACGGTACAATTATTGTCTCATTTGGCTGCTAATGGCAATAAAGTATCCCTTTCTAAATTTCAATATTGTCGACAGGAGGTGACCTATCTCGGTCATCTACTGTTGAAGGGGGGACGGAGACTAACCCCTGAGCATGTGACTGTCATTTTTAATATGTCTGTATCTCGTACTCAGCGTGACGTTCGTGCATTTCTCGGCATAACTTCTTACTGTCGCCAATGGATCCCTCATTTTTCCCTTCTTACTAAACCTCTCCTGTACTTAACCACTAAAGATGTGCATGAACCTTTACCCTGGACTGATGCTTGTCAAGATGCTTTTGACACTTTGAAATCTGCGCTTTGTTCTGGACCTGTTCTTGGTATGCCTGACTACCGGAAACCTTTTGTGCTTTATGTACATGAGATGGACGGTTGCTCGCTTTCTGTGTTAACACAAGGATTTGGTGGTAAGCAGAGACCTTGTGCTTATTTCTCTGCGGTGTTGGATAACGTCGCCAGAGCACTTCCTAGCTGTTTAAGAGCTACTGCTGCGGTTGCGGTGGCTATTCGACAGTCGGAAGGGCTCTTTTTGAACACTGAACTCACAGTGATGGTACCGCACGCTGTGGATACTTTATTGAACAAAACAAAGACCCAGCACCTCACAAGTGCGCGTCTTACCGGATACGAATTGACCTTGTTTGCCCCACACATTATGATTAAACGATGTGCCACTCTGAACCCTGCTACGTTACTACACCTCCTTTCGAATGAAAAGAACAATGATGTTCATGATTGTATATTTCGGACTGAGGAAGAAACGAAGGGATGAGTAGACTTGACTGACACTCCTCTATCTGACCCCCGAGGGGAGTTGTATGTCGATGGCTCTTGTTTTAAGTTACCAGATGGCACAACAACTGCTGCATATGCGATAAATACTCTTCACACTATAGTTGAGGCTTCTCGAGTACCCTATCAGTCAGCACAGGCAGCTGAATTAGTGGCATTGTTTCGGACCTGTGAGTTAAGTGAAGGACTGAGAGTAAATATTTACACCGACAGCCAGTACGCCTTTGGCGTGGCTCATAGTTTCGGCCGACTGTCGGCAGAAAGAGGTTTTCTTTACTTCTCATGGTCAGCGAATACAGCATGGTCCTTTGATTTTGCGATTACTGACAGCATTGACGTTACCAGACATAGTGGCTGTAGTAAAATGTAGTGCACACAAGGCAGTGGTTGATGCAGTGGGGGAGGGTAAAGCCTTTGCCGATCAAATAGCTAAGGAAACTTCAAAATCCAAATTTGCCTCAATGTTTGTGACTAGCTCTGCAAGGTGGGTGGCTGAAACAGAGATGTTTGATAGTACCATGGAGAGTGTTCGAGAAATACAGAAAGAAGCTACCCCTATCGAACTGGCTCACTGGAAAGAGCGAATTGGGAGATTAAATGCAGATGGTTGTTGGATTGGTCTGACAGAAAAGCAGCGGTGGCTATTGCCCAAAGCATTAGTGAATGCGGTGGTGACAATGGCACATGTATCAGCTCATATTGGGGTGAAAGGTATTTGTGCATTATTAGATCCTGTATGGTACAATCCCAATATTTTTAGGACCACTGCTCATTTGGTAAAACATTGCATGGTGTGCCTACTTATTTTATTTTATTTTATTTTGAAAGTTTTGTATAGCGCGAACAAGACTCTTGCGAGTAACAGAGCGCTTAACATGTTATAGGTGCAGTTCTGAAAGTCATAAAGATTAAGCTATACATAGGGACAAATTAAAAAGTATCAAACAAACAATCATCAGACATAAAATACAGAAAACCGTAACAAAGATCAAGTGAATTTAGCCATGAGGATCGCTTTCACTTCTTTTTTGAATGCGGCAGACGAAGGGTTCATTCTTGTTTTACTGGGTAAGGCATTCCAGATCCTAGGAGCCATGCCCAAGAAGGATCGGTTATAGGTTTTTTTTTTGGCAAATCTTTGTGGTTTCAATAGAAGAGTCTTGGCACTCCTGGAGGCTCTGTTGCCCGAAGAGCGCACCAATTTCTGAGCTAGGTAGTGGGGGGCATTGTGGTGGAGGGCCTTGTGGGTCATACAAGCGATTTTCAGATGGATTCTGGCTTCAAACGGAAGCCAGTTGAGTGCTCTCAAGTCTGGTGAAATGTGGGAGTTTCTCTTTGCGCCCGTGATGAGTCTCGCTGCAGAGTTGATCGTGGCTCGTAGTGGGGCTGTCGATGTCCTCGGAAGGCCGCAAAGTGTAACTGCCCCGTATTCCACACGAGGAATTACTAGTGCTTGGACCGCTAGTTTGAGATCTTGGGACGGTAAAAAGGGTTTAAGATTACGAAGAGTCTTCAGATGGAAGTTAGCTCCTTTTGTGGCAGCGCTGATATGTTTCTGCATCTTTAGGTTACTGTCAAGCGTGACCCCCAGAGATTTTGCTGAGTCCACGACTAGCGGATGACCATTAAGAGCTGTAACGTGTTTCATCCATTCCAGTATGATTGGAGATTTGTTAGGGGGGGCGATTAGGAGGAATTCAGTTTTGAGGGAGTTTAGTTTCAAGTGGTTTTCGGCCAGCCAGGTTTGGGTTTTTTGAAGTGTGGAGTTGAGTGATTTGATGTCTTCCAGAGAATGAATCTTGATGTAAATTTGGCTACGACATAATCCAGGGGGCAGGGAACCTGTTCTGAGTGGAAACTTTGCACCACCATCTTTGCCTTTTGAGGTGCTTCAAATGGATTATATCCAGCTGGAGCGCTTTAACAATTTGAAGTATGTCTTGGTCGTGGTATGTGCTTTCAGTAAATGGGTGGAAGCCTACCCGACAAAAGAAAACACTACCTTGGCTACAGCAAAGCCGTTGGTAAAGGAGTATTTCCCTCGCTACGGATTGCCTTGTGTGATCAGGAGTGACAACAGAAGACATTTTAACCCCTTGCCTGCTCATGACGGAACCACTCCGTCATGAGCCACGGGCGCCGTGTGCTCATGACGGAGTGGTTCCGTCATGCTGCGGCCGTTGGTGGCCGCTCCGCCCACGCGGCACTGATTCCCCGCCTGTGCGGGCGAACAATGCAAGTGGGCGGAGTCGTGACGGAACCACGCCGTCATGAGCACAGCTCGCCCATGACTCATGACGGCGTGGTTCCATCACGAGCATGGCGGCGCCGCGCTGACCCCAAACCCCCCCAGCGCCGCGGCGGAATTCGTGCCACGGCGAAGGGGTTAATGCAGAACTCATCACACATATATGTAATGGATTACAGATCAAACAGAAATTCCATGCGGCTCGACACCCCCAGTCCGCTGGGATGGCAGATAAGTATAACGGGATATTAAAGCTTAAATTAGCTAAAGTTCATGAAAGTACTGGATTGAAGTGGCCAGATGCCCTGCCGCAGACATTAATGTCAATACGAGTTACTCCACATTCTCGTTCTGGTTTGTCTCCGTATGAAGTCATTTTTGGGCGCCCTGCTAATGTTTGGGGCGTCCCGAGACCTAGAACGTTTTGTGATATGGAGTATCCTATGCTGACATGCTATTTGTATGCTTTGACTAAAGATCTTCGTTCCATTCATCAACAGGTCTCAGCAGTTTTGCAGCCCCTGCCGGAGGGTCCGGGACATCGCTTGGAACCAGGACAGTGAGTTCTGGTCCGTAACTATCAGCGAAAATCCAGTTTAGATCCTTGTTGGTCTGAACCGTTCCAAGTCTTGTTGGCCACGCGGATGGCGGTGAAAGTGAATGGCAAGCGACACTGGATACATGTGTCACATCTGAAGAAACTACCCCTCCCACTTCCATATGATCAGCAAATCCAGGACGGGGTTCTGACTCAGGAAAGTGAGCGAGTTCCTCGATTCATCCCTTTTTCTGATGCCCAGGTAATTGGAGAAGGGCAAGGAGAAGGTGCATCGGGCTCGGAAGGGGCGCTGTTGTCAGTGCAATTGATCGCCCCTGATTCTGTTGTTCCTATAGCTAACCCAGAGGCTCGCAGTAACCCTGTTTCACCGGATTCATCGTCCTCTGTTTTGTTCCCTGATCAGGAAGTGCCTGGCCTTACTCGATACAACCTACGGCCCAGAAAACAACACGGTACACCAGGTGAACATGGTAGGAGATAGGGAGAGACTTGAGTGATAGGGTAAAGACCTGTGCTATGGATGTCTGTTAGATACGCTTCTGGTGTACTGAGCGAGACACTGGACTGAACGCGTTGGGAGCCTTGAACATTTGTTTGCTCCGTTCAGAAAGAAAGACTGAATTTCATGTTCAAAGGGACCCAGGTTGTGTTTTCTTCAAGGGTTGTGTGAGAACCTAACTCCAATGTGAGAAGTTTATTTTGGTATTTTTGTGATGAACGATAGGACACAGGAAAGAAGCACCCTCTGGCAGGTTGGACTGCATTGCCCTAGTTTATTGTTGGACTCTTAGTTAGCATGTATCCCTTTGCTCGTTTTGTTCCCGAAGAGGAACATCCTTTTGTACCACGCCATTTCCCTACATATATGCCTGTTTTTTCTAGCTGGACCAATCGTGTTAAGGTTGCATTTGTAGCTATTATAGCAATATTATTAATCATATTAACCCCTTCCTTGCTCATGACGGAACCACTCTGTCATGAGCCACGGGCGCCGTGTGCTCATGACGGAGTGGTTCCGTCATGCTGCGGCCGTTGGCGGCCGCTCCGCCCACGCGGCACTGATTCCCCGCCTGTGCGGGCGAACAATGCAAGTGGGCAGAGTTGTGACGGAACCACTCCGTCATGAGCACAGCTCGCCCGTGACTCATGACGGAGTGGTTCCCTCACGAGCATGGTGGCGCCGCGCTGACCCCAAACCCCCCCAGCGCCGTGGCAGAATTTGTGCCGCGGGGAAGGGGTTAATGGGAGTATTCATATATTTAGAATTTCGCTACCCTATGCATACTGTTTTAGGAACCACTACCCCACCTCCGGAACATGTGTTTCATACTTTGGCCCCTCATAAGGAAAGGCATTGGCAGACCTATGTGAAAAATGCTTTCATTGAAATGCTTCATCGAGTACACAGTACCACCAATGCTACGAATTGTTGGGTTTGTGGTCTTTTACCATCTGTTATGCACAAGCACGATTTATTTATATTCCTGCCTTTGTCTTATCTGGGAAGTTGTGAGACTTGGTTCAAATTGCTTTCTATGATGTATATGAGTTACACTGTGGATGCTCAAAGGTTTTCAGACAGAGATTATGAGATGATTTTAACATATATTGAGGTTCATCAAGGATTCAATCCCGATGGGAATAATAGAGAGGGAACTCTGGATCCGAATGCCTGAATGAATATGTATATAATGCACGAAAATACCACTTGGTTGAAAAATGAAATTTTTGACTTTGTTGAATTCAATTTTACTCAATATTTTCGACACTTTTAGGACCGTAATGTTACTGAAGATAGGGCTATTCCAGTGCCCGTATTAAACAGCACCTCTACGTTTTGTGTTCAAGGAGCGGGGTACATATCAGTAGGGAAAAGTCGGTGTAATTACACCTATCGGTTGCATACTTTTAGCAGCCCTCCTTTGTTAACCCCTCCTAATGTATATTTTGTCTGTGGAGAAAGCACCTATACTTGGCTTCCACGAGGGTGGAATGGGCGTTGCTACTTGTCCTTCCTGTACCCTCCAGTCTATATTGCCCCTTCTGATTATCATAAGGATCACCGACTAGATAAACGTAGCGTGCTTATTAGGAGAAATAAAAGAGTGATAGATACTACTGATATAGATCAGACCGATACTCCATTACAGTATTTCACCGACATTATGAAGTGAGTGCTACCCTTCTGGGGGCCTGTGATCACTAGCTAAGAAGTGCGACGTTTGTCTAGAGTAGTCGAAGGAGTAATTAATACTACTGCAGGAATACTGACCAATATAACAGTAGAGCTACAGGCGACCAGGCTCGTCTTGCTTCAAAATCGTATGGTTTTAGACGTTATTTTGGCAGATCGAGGAGGAGCATGCCGTGTGATCGGTAGCTCTTGCTGTGTTTATATTCCTGACTCCGCCCCCTCCGTTCATTTGGCTATACAGAAGCTCCATCGTTTAGCTTCCGAGATACATGTAGAAACTGGTACGTGGTCTCTTTCTGGTTGGTTCTGGGGTTCGCTGTCTACTTGGGGATGGAAGATTTTGATGGTGCTGGCATGTATAGCTGGTATCATATTCACGTGTTGTGTTTGTGTACAATTTGGACCTGCCTGTTGCTCGTATTGCGCGACAAAACTCACTGGTCCATCCCCAGCAGCGGTTAAAGCTCAGTTAGTTCGGCAGGAACTCAAAGACTTAATGCAGATTGACAAGGGAATATTTGAAGATTGAACTGTTTTAGTTAGCTATATCATGCTAAAAGGGCCGTTCTGAGGGATAAAAAGCATATTTCCCGTGTATAAGGAGTATCGGACCTATATTATGTTAGCATGATGCATCTATGCGTAAACTGCCTGTTTGACATATATACTTTTGTCTGGAGGAAACTCGTTTTTCCTCCCTGTATATCTATTGCTGAAAGAGTAGGCCGAGAACCATACAGACGCCATCTTCTGATCATAAGCTTGAGCACGGGCCATGATCACGTGTTGATCACATGCAATTTTCAGGCCCCAGTTCATTTGAGTTACTGGTAGCAGCTGAAGGTAGGCTGTTTTACTTTTACTGTTCTAAGACTCAAGGTCACATCTGGCTTTGGGGGCGATAAGCGCATTCCTGGAGGCGCCGTGTCTACACTCCCAGGCACCAAGACGAAAGGGAGTCACCCCTCCTGACCTCATCTGTAATAGATAGTCAAGCCTTTGTACTGATTTGATGTGTGCCATATATGGTTCTTCCCTGGATCTCCAGGGCCAACTGGTATTTTTCCTTTTACAGTGATTGTATGTGTTGAACTGAAAAGTATATAACCCCATGTTTGAATACGAGCCAACAGTCTCCTCGGCGCACCTAATGGGTGAGGTTCGGAGAGGCTCCTCTTTAGAGTATTTTGTCTAATAAACGATTGAACCTTCTTCACTGCCAGCTGACTGATTATTTGGTAATGGTGTTGGGACTATTGGTAGGTATAGTCCTTTAGTTTATTTTTATGATACATCACCCTGGTTCACTGAAACTGCCTGAAGGGACATAAAATGCGTGCGGAGCCTGAGTGCCTAAGATAAAAGTTGGAAGGGCGCGTATGTGTAGCGCTGGGCCTGCTATCCACCTCTGTAGCTGCATTTAATTAAGGGAGAGCCTGGCTGATCTGGACCATAGCACAGCCTGCATACTGCACTGTGTCACTACTGTTGTTATTGAAGTGACTGTTGGGCGCATGTGGGGTTCTGTGTAGCGGCCTGGAGTACACCGCTTGGACTCTGAAGCGGGTTCTGAAGGCCCACCATTTTGTGTGTGTGTAGACAGTACCAGGCTGCACAATGGGCAAGCCGGATAAATTGCAGCAGCAGCTCAACTTTGAAGGGCACAAATCCAATAAGACACTACAGGGGGCCACATCGGACTTTGAACTGGAGGCCCCGGCAGAGCAACACCATGTTGGAATCAACGTTGTTGGCCATACAGAGCAGCCTGCAGGCTATTGATGGGAAAATCGAGGCTCTTAACCTGAGAATGGACCACATGTCCGCTCAGCTGGACCAGCAGGCGCGAGGCTGGGAGAAGTATAAAAAAGAATCTCAGATGCAGAGGACGGCCTGGAAGGGGTCACAAACAAGACACACAACATGGAGAAGATCCTGACTGTCATCCAGACGAAAAATGAGGATTTGGAGGCGCTCTCCCACCGCAACAACATCAGAATCACGGGTTTGCCAGAATCAACGAACACGGGCAGGATGGAGACATATGTTGAAGACCTGCTCAGAGAAATCTTTGGATCTGAGCATTTGTCTGCTCTGCTAGTGGTAGAGAGAGCACATCGCGCTTTGGCTGCCCGTCCTCCACCAGGAGCCCCTCCAAGACCGGTAATTGCTCGCCTCTTGAATAACTGGGACCGGGACACGATCCTCAGATTGTCCTGTGAGAAAGATGAGATAGCGCATCAAGGCAACAACCTGTCCTTTTTTCCGGACTTCACGGCATCGGTGCAGGCTGCTAGGCAGGAATATCAGGTGGTCAAGAAGCTACTGACTGCTGAGAAAGTCCTGTACGCCATGTTGAATCATGCCAGACTGCGCAGAGGGGACAACAACAAAGCCAAAATCTACTCGAATCCCTAAGCGGCCATGGAGTACACACTGTCGCTCCAGAGATCCAGACACGAGAAAGCTCACAACCCGAGGATGAGGAGGACTAACATGTGTCTGGATTCCTGCGGCACTGAACTGTTTGGGACAGGCGGGTCCACAGAAGGTCGTTTGTATGCAAAATGAGGCCTGTATATATAATTCTATGCATATACTCAGTTTTCTTTTAAATGCTAAACTGTTGGCTAGCTATGTGTCTCTGGGGCTGGGGATACCTGCGGGTGGGTTGGCCGTGATGTGGCCGAAAGAGGCACAAATGTAGGACATTGACTACAGAGGTTATAGTAGCGCACTAATTTATACTTAAGCCTGAAGTGATTCCTTTTTGTTTCCACCAGTTCATCAGGTACTGTCACATTATAATCGACTGGTACACGCTAGTTGGTAGCTGTACCGGCTGCCAATATTTGGTTCACCGAGGTTTGCCCTGCTGTTTAGTCATTAGTGATGAGTGGCAAAGAAACTGTTCAGCCCCTCCCGTATCACCTGGGAGGCTGAAGGCGCTCTAGTGACCCTCTATGGGTGTAGCCCACATCTATTCCTTGCTCACGTTCGTGCTGTTAGGTTTGTTGTTTTTGAATGGGGATGGCTTTGGCAGGTTGGGGGCGCTGAAGTGGGTGGCGGAAGGGCTCCTTGCAGAGAACAAATGCACCAGATATATGGGATGGGTACACAAAATGCTTCTATTCCCTGCAGGGTGTTGTTCTTTGATTTTTGTGCAAGGGGGGTGTTAATGGGACTGGAGCAGAACTTTGGCGTGTTGGGATTTTAACTGGTGTATTGATGTTGACATGGACAGATCACAGGCTGTGGGGGTGAAGGGAACTCATGCCTCACAGGTACTAATGTAGGTAATGCAAGCAGAATTTTGGGACATCTGGAGACTGCATAATCCCACTTCTCTCGAGATCACTTTTGTCTCTGGGTTGCATGACTCTTGGTCCAGGCTGGACTACTGGATTACATCAGCCGAGGTGTGTCCGAGGTGGGTAGTCACAATAGATCATTTACCGAAAACACTTGTGGATCACACCCCTGTTCTAATGGGCTTGCAGGTCCCTGAGTGCGTTAGGCCCCCATTCCAATGGAGACTCCAGCATTCTTCTCTTACGGACCCGTTTTTCCGACACACTATTGGCACAGCTATTGGGAACATTTTCCGTGAAAATGAGGGGTGTGTGGAGAGCGCAGGAACCTTATGGGAATCTTTTAAAGTCACGATACTTCAGGAATGCATGAGTGCCCAAGCTGGGGTCTTGAAAGATCTGAGGCGTAGAATGCAGTCTCTGGCTACACAGATCACAACACTGGAGGGGGAATATGCATGAAGGCTTGACTCTGAAACACTTGCTAAAATAAGAGATCTAGTCAGTGAGTTCAATCAAACGGCAGAACAGGAGAACCTACTTTGCTTTCGTCTCTGGAGAGCACGCTATTATGGAGAGGGTGGCAGACCGAGTCGCTCACTTGCTACAAAAATAGCACTGCCCAGAGGACAGGCAAACATTATAGAAATGCAAGATAGGGAGGGACCTAGAAAATACTCCACTCCTGATATAAGCCGGATTTTCCTAGATTTTTACACGGAGCTATATGGGGACAGTCCGGACATTAGAGAGGAAGAGATAGCTACATACTTGGATGACATAGCGCTGGACTGGGTGTCAACTGGACAGAGGGAATATCTCACGCAACTTTTTGATGTTGACAATGTGAAGGAGGCTATCATGTCACTACTAACCTGTAAGGCGTCTGGCATGGACGGCCTGCCCAGTGAATTTTAGAAGGCATATATTGATGAGATAGCGCCCAGACTCCTAAACGTGTATGCCGAGGCCTATGAGACTGGGATTCTACCCCGACATTAAGGAAGGCATTGATTGTAACCCTATTGAAGCCAGATAAGGAACCTAATAAATGTGAATTCTATCGGCCTCTATCAATCATAAATATTGATGTTAAAATTCTAGCTCGGATAATTGCTGCCAGGTTACAACCGTTGGTACCGAAACTGATCCTGCCGAATCATCCAGGCTTTTCCCCAAACTCTACACAGCGCATAATTTGAGAATGCTGTTCGCAATACTCCACTATTTTGAACCAGACTTTCAGGCAGTTGCAGTGTTATTGGACGCTGTAAAGGCCTTTAATTCTCTGTGGTGGGTTTTTATGTTTACAGTGTTCAAAAGAATCGGCATGCCGCCTTTTTTTAAAAAATGGGTTTGTCTGCTTTATGCTGAGCCTGTTGCAAAACTTCGGGTAAACGGGTGGATATCTGAGGCCTTCCCAATACAGAGGGGCACGCAACAAGGCTGCCCCTTGTCCCCAATGCTCTTCTCTCTGGTGCTAGAGCCATTGGCTTGTAAAATATGGTAAAAGCATGTGCAGGCCGCACTGAGATTTAATAGGAGGCCGTTGGCGGTACCCCTTTATGTAGACAACATGGTGTTGTACGTTCACGAACCAGAGACATATCTTCACGCTCTGCTGTGCGAGTACCTAGTGTTCGAGCGTTATTCAGGCCTTGGCATAAACTGGGCCAAATCCACTGTATTCCCTCTGACTGCCGGTTCTAGGGAGGTGTTACAACAAACAAATGATGGACGGAATGTTGACAATGCAGACCCAGTCAAGAGATCTGGGTTAAATCCATCGTTCTTTTGCCCAACACGCCACCCCAGTTTAGACATGAGTTTGCAAATCGGTCTTGACCCTGTGCCTCATGGGAACAGTCCAGCCCAAACTGCCAAGCCATGTCTTCCCTGGACCGGAATCAAGCATCCTAGGACCGGTTTCTGGCTATCAGCCGTCATCAGCCAGGATAGCTTGACTCCAGTGGTGTAGTGAGCACGGGTCCCAAGTTTGGGAATACCCATCCCACTTAGGGCGGAAAGCGTTACAACAAACAAATGATGGACGGAATGTTGACAATGCAGACATTCTCCCCCAGTCAAGAGATCTGGGTTAAATCCATCGTTCTTTTGCCCACCACGCCACCCCAGTTTAGACATGGCCATATGCAAATCAGTCTTGACCCTGTGCGTCATGGGAACAGTCCAGCCCGAACTGCCAAGCCATGTCTTCCCTGGACCGGAATCAAGCATCCTAGGACCGGTTTCTGGCTATCAGCCGTCATCAGCCAGGATAGTTTGACTCCAGTGGCGTAGTGAGCACGGGTCCCACGTCTGGGAATACCCATCCCACTTAGGGCGGAAAGCGTTACAACAAACAAATGATGGATGGAATGTTGACAATGCAGACATTCTCCCCCAGTCAAGAGATCTGGGTTAAATCCATCGTTCTTTTGCCCACCACGCCACCCCAGTTTAGACATGGCCATATGCAAATCAGTCTTGACCCTATGCCTCATGGGAACAGTCCAGCCCGAACTGCCAAGCCATGTCTTCCCTGGACCGGAATCAAGCATCCTAGGACCGGTTTCTGGCTATCAGCCATCATCAGCCAGGATAGCTTGACTCCAGTGGCGTAGTGAGCACGGGTCCCACGTCTGGGAATACCCATCCCACTTAGGGCGGAAAGCGTTACAACAAACAAATGATGGACGGAATGTTGACAATGCAGCCATTCTCCCCCAGTCAAGAGATCTGGGTTAAATCCATCGTTCTTTTGCCCACCACGCCACCCCAGTTTAGAGATGGCCATATGCAAATCAGTCTTGACCCTGAGCCTCATGGGAACAGTCCAGCCCGAACTGCCAAGCCATGTCTTCCCCTCTCTCTCACTGACAGGATCGCAATTGTAAAAATTACCATTTTGCCGAAGCTATTATATATATTTGTAAATATTCAGATTCGGCTTAATATGGCTTTTCAATCCCTTTAGTCTTGTTTGCTGTCCCTGTTGTGGGCTGGGAAAAAGCCACACTGTAGCTGGAAAGTGCTCACACAGCCATTTGCACAAGGCGGATTTGAGGCACCTGATCTCTGGCTATATTATCTTTGCGCTCAAGCGCAGAATGCGCATTACTGGTTTTACCCCCAAAGGTTTCTGCCGCACACGGCTGTAGAAGTGGACACTACACTCCCGACCCCGCTGATAGCAATGACTTTGCAGGGCAAAGATGGTGCTATAAGTAAAGAAATAAATACGGTGAAGTGCACGGTGTGGGCCTGGAAGAGTCTCGCCAGGCAGGCCGGGCTGGACTATATTTACGCTCTGGTACTCCCGTTAGCGGCACACCCAGGCATATCTGCGGCGCAGGAACAGGGAGCACTAAGAGTTTTGCGGAAAGCAAAGGTTACTGAGTTAGGCAACTTGTATCATAATGGGGTGTTCAGGTCTTTGGCCAATTTACAGGCTGGGAGCACGTATAATACTATGCTGGGATTCACATTTGTAAGAGTGCGCAAAGCAATGCGATCCCTTTACCCAGGGGAAAAATGTGGAAAATGTGTTAATAGATCCCCCATTGTTAGTAAAAATGGAATACTGTGCTGGCCTCGCGGATGTCGCTTGCGAACTGGGAGGCCTGCTGTGGTTTGACTGGGCGGCTGATGGCAAACTGTAATCTCCGTATTATACACTTCAAGTACCTACATCAGCTGTACTATACCCCTAGTAAGCTCAAGAAATTTGGGTTGCGTGAAGAGGCAGGCTGTACCAGATGTGGGCAGGAGGCGGCCGATTTCCTGCATCTGGCATGGGCTTGTCCCACCATCAATGCATTCTGGGGCAGGGTTGTGTGCATGATATCAGACATAATCGCTGAACAGGTTCCATGCATTGCACACCCGAGGTTTGTCTATTGGGATGGATGAAGCGGTTTAAACCATGTAATAGGAGGCTGGTTGCTATTTCCACTTTATTCGCCAAGCGAGCAGTTGCGATGCATTGGGGTGCTAGGTCTGCCCCAACGATCCGGCAATAGGTCCGAGCCTTGGTGTATTGTAAGGAGCAGATGAGCGTGTATGCAGAGGACTTGGCCATAGCATCGAGACCAAAAGATTTCTGGGCACCATTGACTTTGTTTCTGCTACAAAATCCTGAGCTGCAGGCGACGTGATGATGTACATGAATGACTATCTGTGATGGTTCGTCTCACCAGCATAGCTATAAATGTAATGTACATTGTGTTCTTTCCATGTAACGCTATACTTGCTGACTTTCGGATGTTGGGGTGGGTGAGGGAGGGGGGTGATGGGTGAAGTTGAAACATGTAGAAAATGGTTGCACTTCTTATCGTACAATGTGTATTGGCAGAGTTGATCTCTGCATTGCTATGTAATATGTGGGCAATTTAGCCCCCCAAAAATAAATAAAAAGCTGAGGTTTTCTTAAACGACAAAGGCATAAATAAAAATAACCTTTATTGTGAAAATATGTATATAACTAGTTTCAAGTGTTTCGAGAGAGTGCTTGCCTATGAATAACTTCTGTGCTCTATGGGAGAAGGGACACACTCATTTTAAATGTAAATACTGACTCACATTTCATCTCGTTCTGTAGTAAATTGAATTAGTATTTGAGCCCGAATATACAAGGCTGGCTTTGCCCAAGGAATTTTGCCACAACTTTGCAATGGCCATTGCACCAACCGGTGCACAATGCAGATTTTGTCATTCAGAAAAAACATTGTAAATGGCAAAAGGAAATAGACCCTGCACCTCTTAAATCTCAGTATTCTCAAATTGTTTGTGCAAGACGGCTCCACCACATCACCCAAATCTGAACCTCACGTTTATAGCAAGCTTGATTGAAGAAACAGAATGCAACGGCGAGGGTAAGCGTGGCTGTGAATGCCTAGGCTCCTGTAGATAATAGAATGCGCCTGCCAAAAAACGATTAGTGAAAGAGAAACTGGCAGGCAGAGGAAACTGCGTGAATAATTTAAAGCCGACCCCATTATATTCAGTCCTAGGGAAAGGAGGAGCGGTTTCAAATAATAGCTTAATTATTGAAAAGGATCTAAAAATAGCATTTGTCGACGATGCCCCCTTTAATCTGATGCAGATGATAACAGGTACTGTTTCAAGAAGAGAATGAAATCGCTACTGTGTGACAACCGAATCCCGGTAGTATGTTTTGTGCAGCGGTGCCCCTTCTGTTCATGGGCAAGGCCACAGCAGTTCAAATGCTCTACCCTAAGAAACATTCCAATTTTCATCAAGCAGGGACATTATCATAAGGTCGCTCACGTCGTACATCTTATAATGACGTTGGAGTTCTAAAAAGACTGAGCATTTCAACTGAAATATGACATGGCACCTGCTATTAGTTTATCATGAAGCCATTCGTCACATCTACATTTATAAAAATCCGATTTGAAAATCTTTTTTCAGCATCTCCCATCACGTACCTAATTTTTAAATTACTTTCTTTCTATTTCCAGATTGCCCGGGCTAGCTTATATTTATTATCATAAAAGAAGAGGAATGCAACAAAAAACCAACTATTTAATGTTTCATTAATAATTGTATACTGGGGACGAGTGGATAGCGTCCAACGGAGATGGAGGCTTAGGAGCGGAGCTCCGGACGCAAATGGCTTTCCAAAACTCAGGAGCATATTATCAAGGGCCTTTTTTGGCTTTAAAAGGCAAAAAAGCGGCAAGATATTCATCGCACTATTAACAAGCTAACCCTTGTTAGCGCTTGTTTTCGCGCGATGGCTGAAGTTTTTTTATCGCCCTGCATGCCATCGCTAATGACATGCAAAGTAGGCGTTCCTGAGTAAAACAGCATGGGAGAACTCGCTAACACGGCTTTGCGATATTATCAAGCCGGCAGCAGACCCGCGAAGCGATGTTAATAATCGCGCTAAGCCCCCTTTATCGCAGGAATTTAACTCCTGCTATAAAGTTGACTTAGCCAGCTTTATCATGGCAGGTGGATTGCAAGGCTAAGGCCACAAGGGCGTATCAGCGAGGTTTTCATTATCGCTCAAAATATATTGCAGCTTTTCCTGCGTTTTGCTGCTATCGCTGGATTTCTGATCGCCTTTGAGATAAGCATTGATAATACCGCGCTAACGCGGCGATGAAATCCAGCGATAGCCGGCGATAGAAATAAACGCGCTAAGCGCGCTCTGCGATATTTATCGCAGTTTGTTGATAATATGCCCCTCAATGTGGAATGTCACAACTGGGAGGCAGTGAAGTGAAAAGCCCACCCGAGCTCTCCCTACGAGCTACGGAACTGTCAGAACGGGCTCCGACAATGAAACTACCTGAGTGCACAAGATGGCCTTGCACTTGGACAGCAACATGCGCTTTTATCCCATAGCGTAAGTGGCTCCTTAATCACATAGGCAGAATAGGTCTCTCAAGGTGGTGTACATTACCTCTCTGGCCACAATTAAGCCCACACTGCACTGACAAGCCTTCCCAGCCTAACTTCACGTGGCAATGTTCTACACCCAAGCATTTAAGATGGTGCGCTCTCCCTAAAACGGACTAATAGACGCCAGCTCTACACATAGTGGTGCCCCTCTCAACAAATCTTAGACCCTATCAATGGAGATTACCAGAATCTTTATCATTAGAGGCTCATTTTTTCAACACTCTGCCACCAGTTGTAAGGATCTCATTCTGAGGGTGAAATTACAAGTGTGGTGTGAGGTGGCTTCTCTCTCATTTGTGCCAAAACATTGGTTAGTGTGGCACTCGGATATCTACTTCCAAGATAAGATAACTTACATAAGAGAGGCAACAAATAACCGTTGGTCCATACTAGTCCAGCTTCCTTGTTTTTTGTTGTTCATCCACGGTTGTCCGGTCATATGTAACAAGGACAACCCTAACTCTTTACACACACACACAACACACCCACACACACTGCCCTGGGCTTCATTTAGTAGGAGGGAAGCACTCTATAAATCAGTGAATCCCACAATTAATGTAGTCACTGTAACGTTCTTGAAAATTATTCACAGTATATATTGCAAAATACATAAAACAACAATAAGACTGACCAGGGTGTCATTGAACGCTATATATTATATATTATTCAAGTTCTTTGCAGTTGTCAATACATCCCAGTATAACAAGAGCAACTTGTGTTTGGGGGCAGTGAGGACTGTAGCACACTTTTTCTAGCTACCCTAGCTACCCTTACAGTTTATTGGAGTGAATTGTATGCTCAGACACCCCCTGTACTGCCGCAAGCATCGTTAACTGCCTTCCCCGTGTAGCCTTTAATTTGAGGGGAAGGGACCCCTCTGTCCTCAGATGCCCTTCCTTGAGGAGGGAGAGCAGAAAAAGCTAAGGTAAGGCATACCTGCCCTCAGCAATCTACAGAAGATGCGTGGAGAAGGAGGCAGATGTAGAGATGAGGAAGGCACCTGACCATAGCTACGCATATCCAGTGACCCTGTGGTTTATTTGGTATGTCACTGGTGCCACCGGCAATGTGTGTGCAGTGGTCATGTGTTTGGAGGATTGGGGAAACAATAGTATCCCAAAGCTGCACAATGAGCTTCCTTTCAGTACTTTGCACCAAGAGAACGTTTCATGAGTGGGCATGGGCATTTCCAGGAAACAATCGATTGATGCAAATCTCTAACTACAAAGAATCATAGGTAGGGATTTGTGGCAAAATCCTATGTTTCCTCGATGCAGACAGAACAAGGAAGATGTTTTCATTTCTCCTCGTTTTTTCCACTTTGTATGTGTACTGCAATATACAGCACACATTATAGGCGAGAAACATCTTAAAGCATAGTTCCTTCACTGGAATAGATGCTTTCAGTGCGAAACCTGTGCTTCAGAGAATATCACAAATAGGAAGTTGATGCATCACCCCTTCGCCTCTGGAAATCGTATGACCTGTTAAGTACCATCTTTTCCAAACGAAATTACTCTCTATTGAATTCATATAAGAGCAGTTCAATTGTCCTCTATTATTCTTTACAACCAGGTTATTTTTGTTTTGGATGTCCTTTTAAAAACCCAGGGATATAAGTAAAAGGGTAAAAAGACTAAAGCTTGACTGAAAGAGGTGCTTACGCTTAACTGGAGACAATTCAAGATTTGCGTGACATCTAACAGTTATAGCAAAGGCACTACTATAACAAAAATATAGTGGACAAGATGTCTTTCCAATACAATGTTGTTACAGGACATACCACTTTAGTTTACTCTTTAAAAAAACAAAATTCAAGGAGTTCATCGTATTGCAATGATGACTGGCAAACCAACTGTGATAAGAATTAGTGCCAGAAAGCTGGCATTTACTACTATATATGTGGCTGCTGAATATAGACACTAAACTACCACTTAATTTGTAGTCAACACAGATATAGCTCACTTCCCACTGACTGCAGAACTGTCAAAACCAATTGGTAGATCATTGACTTGCTCTGCTAGATGATATGTGACTCGGTACAAACAGAAGACTTGTCACTCATGTCGAATATGTGACGTTACAACGCGGTTGTTACATCGTGGTATGCTACATCGCAGTTATTACAACGCAAGTCGTTCCAACGACTTGGGCTGGAGGGCACTGGACTTAGGAATAGTATGATTTACTATTCCAACTCCAGCCTACGTAACAGTAGGGAAGGTGTTGGAATAGTAAATCATACTATTCCTTAGTGTATATCGCCATCCAGCGCAAGTCGTTGTAACGACTTGCGGTGTATTCACCACGATGTAAACAGACCGCAGTGTAACAACCGCGTTGTAAAGGTCGTTCGCCCTCACGTCATACACAGCAAAACATTCCCCCAATTGCCATTGTCCCACCTTGCATCCTCCACCCGTCACAGACAGCGCAGCAATCCCGCTCCTGTCTCAGCCAATCAGTGCTATGCTACATTGATTCCAGACAGCAGACATATCATACTCTGGAAGTGGCATAACAAAACATTAGTGGACCCCTCTGCAAGGTGCGGGGAAGGGGCTCCCTCGACACCCAAATACCATCCTCATCTTCTGCCTTTACAAGGAGCCACAGAGCCATACAAGTTACAAAGACCCACAGTCCAGAATTCACACTCCTGATCTGCCACCAAGGCTTGACAGGCCTTTTATTCAACCTGGCATTTCTTTCTTGGGCTGGAGTCTTTGGAGATTGGTTTTGAAATCGTGGGACCACTCCAATTGCCTCTGTCGCTTTTCCCAGCTCCCCAAGTTTAATTGCACTGGGCACAGAGAGGCATTAAGAGAGAGAGAGGAAGAGGATGGAGAAGGTAAAGGGAAAGTGATCAGAGAAGGAGAAAGAGGAGAGAAGGAGAGCGAAAATGGATGGATGGAAAGCGAGAGCTTGTGTGAGGTGATGAAGAGAGTGGGATGGTTTGAACATTTTTACCAGGGCTGCTTTTGGTTCCCAAGTATGACCCTATCTATCACTTTGCAATCACATTAAACCCTCTATCTTGCTCACCTCTCTATATCATCCTTGTTCCCATTTCTCATTGCCTCTCTTTAAGTTGTCTCATTCTTACCATTCTTTGTCTCTTTTTCACCTCTCTCCCACAGGTCTCAACTTCTATCAGGTATCTTCACCTGTCTCCCTATCTCACACCTGCCTCTCTCTCTTTCTCGCTAATGTATTTTTCTTATTGTTTTGTGTATGTCACTTCTCTTGCTGTCCGTCCCTCCCAGCCGTGTCTCAACTGTCTGTCTTTTTGTCTCACAGCTGCCATTTCCTCTCACTCATAGCAGCCCCTTTCTAAACTGACTCTCTGTTTATCAGTCCTTTGAATTTCTCTACCCTGTCTCTGTCTCACTGTCACATTACCAGACCTATCTGTCTCTGCCATCGGTTTATTACCTCTTTCTGACAGGTCTCCCCTCCCATCAGGGGCGTAACATAGGCCCCCGCATCTCCCGCAGTGCGAGGGGCCCCCCAAGCTCAGGGGGACCCAGGGGGAGAGCTCCTGATCCATGTACCTTGCAGGGGGGCCCCCTCAATTATCGTTACGCCACTGCCTTCCACATTTCTCTGCTGACTCTTACCTATCTGTCTCTCTCACACACATGCACACATATGTGCCTCTCTCAACTTTCATACACGTGTTTCCACCTCCTAACTCTCTAAGCTATCACTTTCTCACCTCTCATTCTCACACCAGTCTCTCTCCCTTTCTCTATACAATCTCTTACCTGTGTCTCTGTAGTTCCTAATTCTGCTACCATGCTTTTGAGCTACCCTGGTGAATGTTCCCCTCCTCCACTCTCGACTGTGCTGTAATTTGTTTCTGCTCAAAACTAAGTGGCAGTGCTGTGGGTGCTTTTTTGCCAGCAACACTTCATTATTTTTCAACTTTTTTTCCTAGCACTTCCAGTGAAAGACGTGGTGCTGGCTGTGATGTACTTACTGTGCAGCAGGCTGAAGCGTGTCAGCGGCTGTTCTGATTAGTTCTGCATGCCTTGCCACAGACACTGCAGAAGGGGTGAGGGGCACTCTATAGGGTGGGGGCACCAGGAGCGCCTGCACTGCTGACTTTAATACTCTTTGCAAAAGCTAACCACAATTTGTAACTTATATTTTTTCAACCAGTGTTGAATTTCGCAAACCTAACTATGTAATAATATGAGGGTTCCCAAAATATCAAATCAGTGAAGGTAGCAATTTGACCTACTTCATGAATATTCATGAAGTAGGTTGCAAATTGTTGATCATTCTGATTGGCCACAATCACAGGGATAGTGACCTATAGGGTCAGCAGACAACCCATTCTGTGATTGTATTTAAAGGAAGACAACCTGTTTTTTAATGCACCCCATTATACTTAAAGGAAATAAGACGGCATTTAAAGGAATATATTGGTTTTTCAATGTCTCTGTGATTTGGCAGTAGTCCTCTGGACCACTGCCTTGACATGAAGCCCCCAAAGTCTGACTCATCTGACTTTCTTTTAGGTAGGCCACGTCACCATTTTAGACCATGGAGGTTGCAATCTGTCTCCATTTATTGAAAATCATTCTCATGTCTGCCATTTGATGCAGATGTCATCTGACTTATCTTTCTAAGAGCTGTGAAAGTGTCAGGTCGTTGGACTGATTATATAGATACAACACCTGATGCGACATCAGTCTGGGTCAAGTGTCTACTTATCACCATGTCTAGGTCAAATATTAACAAGTACAGACATATAGTCAGAATAGCGTAGTCTGATTTAACACTCTCTTATGTAACAAATTCCAATCTTTGATAAGATTTGGTATATAATGACTTTTTGTCAACTGAATTGAGAGGTCCTTCGCCTAGATTATCGCCCGTGATTCTGCCAGAAGGCCGTCTCACCTACTGCCTGCGCACTTTGAAGATGCTTCATCTCACTCACTGCTGATAAAGCCAAGCCCCGGAGAAATACTAGCCCTGCAGTGCGTGTGTGCCCTTCGCCAGGAACATTGCCTTCATGCCTCCACTGATAACTACATCCTTTGCTGTCGGCATGGCATGTAGTGCACTGCTTTTCCATAAGAAACTCTAGGCTGCAAGTTGCTCTGCGTTCCATGCTCTCTCACTGTACCATATAGAAGTAGGTTTTAAGATGTTAGTTTTTAGATTACATTTTAACCATGTTAGAAATGTTATATTATGTGGGGCTCACAATGTGCCTTCATGCTGTGTTTATGATATACTGTGTAGCTGCTTTAGATGTACTGAGAAAAAGGCTATTCATGTCATGATAAATGCTTTTACTTAAAGTGTCTATTATTCTTAGTGCAATGTGTGTGATATTGTGAACGATGAACTAGGTTTGTTTCTGTTACCACTTTGCCCCTGGTCCCCTTATAAAGATGTGGTATTACTCAAAAGCAATAACTCTATTTCAACAATGTACTGGTTAGGGTTCTACAGGGGCTACAATAAATTGTTGTTCACATTCAGCTCTATTGCATTGAACATAATTCACTTGTTTCACCCAAGGGTAAGAAAGTAAATGTTGTAGAACTATGCTAAAAATTACTCAATCGTTCACTCCCCATAAACGTTTTCACCATTCCCAAAGGGAAGATTTTTCACAAATGTTTTACCGCCCCACATATAGATATAGAACCAATTTGTAATCTAGAAGAAATGCCTACAAAACGAGTCAGGAATTGCAAATTGGTGCCTGTTTGGAATCCCATTTTAGGGGTTTAATAGAAGTTTACTGACTCCTAAAATGGGATTCATACATAGGAAAGCCTCTTTAGTGGAAGCAAATGAACCTATTTTGCAAATTGGTGTGTTTGCAACCACAAAATAGGACACGGCATCCGGCCACATATAATCCGATGGAGAATCCCCACTGAATAAATAATGACCACACAAAGCATCAAGAGGCTACCTAATAGGCACATAGCACCAAGAGGCAACTCAATTGTCACATACTGCACTATACAGGTACCGAGAGTACTGATAATGAAACATATTGCTTGGTAGGGTTGTTACCCAACATCTAAACAGTTTGACTCTTTTTTATGTGTTTGTAGTAGTGGCATGCAAAATGAGTGAGGGGCAATGGTGATTTTTAAGGCAGTGTGAGCAGCGCCACCACACCAGGCGTCAAAAACAGGTGACACAATTGATGCAGCGGAGTTTACCAGCTCTACACATTCATACACACAACACTCATTTTGGGCCCATATACAATCATACACACAATGAGCTAGTAAATATCCACTGGTCATCAATTTTATTTTACCCTAGGAAACCTTTACACCTGTATTCTTACCATTCCTGTCTTCTGAGTAAATAAACAATTCGATAAGATCTAGTAGTAGTTTAGAATAGGGAGGAAAGAGAATACTGCATTTAAATGTATTTAAAAACCACAGACTCAGAAGGAGTTTTAAAAGTTTATCTGAATGAATAATTTTGTGAGTCAAATCAACATACACATGGATATACCAGAAGTCTCCATCAGGAAAAATAGTAGAGTTAGCTTATAATCAGTTTGCATTAATACATTTTTGCAATGACAGCACCTGAGGCGAGAAAGAACAGAGAGTAAGTACGGGGCATTAACCCTACAGTTATATTTACCTAGTATGGTATGAGGACCCCGACATCAGAGAGTCAAGGATTCAGGACAGGTACTGGACAGGGAAGGTGACCTCTTCTACTGTAACGCTGGCATTACACCCCTCTCTGGTGCTACTCTCTCCAGCTCGGGCTCGTCCGGACCCCTTCCTAGATGTGCCTCCTCGGTTGTTCCGCAAATTTCCCTAGTGTTGGATTCTTCAGTCAGATTCCAGCAAATCGGGCAGCATCTCAGCATAGCATCAGCATCTCAGCATCAAGTGTGTCTAACTAACTATAACTTACCTCTGTTATACCAAATTCAAGTGTATGATCCACCCCCAAATGTTTCAATTCCATGTTCACCCGCAATTTGATTGGGTCAAGCAGTGGGGTGAGGACATCACACCATACTAAGGGCAATCATTTTCTTTAGTCTATTGTCTAGTTCTCTGCCCCTTAGTTTTAATACCCACAAGCTTTATTCCCACAAGCATTTCATATGTGGCTCAATAAGTCTATTTTACAATGTTTCTTCTTCTTCCTCTTGTAGGGTCAAAAGTTGGTTTCCCATGTCCTTGCTGGGCTTAGGGTTTGGCAGCCAGTCAATTTACTTCACTTGTTCAGAATAAGCAGACGTTTGCGCATGTGTACAAGCCACAAGGTAACCGAGACGCGGTCACCCTCCAAGGCCCAAATGTTAACTATTGATAAAGTCAAAGAAGAATACGTTAGAATACAAAATAAAATGAATTCACTGTATACCACCTACTTCTACTCTAACCCCATTCACTGAATAAATCTTTCACATTAATAGCTTAGTAGAACTTGCATATGTTAGTTTCAGCTCAGCATGTGCATCAATGCGTTACTTTAAAGCGGCCATATTAGAAGCTATTGCGCAGCTGCTAAGATTTCCACCCCAAGCGACAGAAAACATCATACTACGTAGATGTAGTAAACGCATGCGCAGAAGAGTTCCTGGGTTTTCGGCTGCCATTTTAGGACACTCGGGTTATTCATTAGTAAGGCACATAGGAAAGCGTCCACTAGATACAATATGCTGAATGTGGTGCACTGTTAGTACTCACGAACAGATTCATTATATTGTTACAGGTTATTCGAGAGGATTGTATATGAGCAAGTTTCTTTTTATGCGAAACCTTGCTCCATCACAATTGAACTGTGATGGGAGGGGAGGACAGTGCAGACAGGGCAGGCTTGACATGTGAAACAAGAGCAACCTGCAGTGATCTTTGTCTGCCCATAAACGTTCAGGGATTAATATTAATGCCAAGATAACTCTGTTGGTTAATGTACTTGTGTTTTGCCTTGTCATTGTTTTGACTTATCATAGTGCAGAGGATTATTGTGCCTGCTGCAAAGCACAGCATGGAATATGCATATCCCAGATTTTTTTTATGGAGGTAGTGCAGTGGGTTACTGGTTTTGTCTAGCTTTGTCTTGGAGAGCCTGATTTCGAGTTTGGCACATGGGTTACTCTATCACAAACTTCACAGTTATTGTGTTTCATGTATTACAAGTAGGCCGGGGCACAATATCAATTATGCTAGAATAATCAGAGTAATTTAGGTAATTCCATGTTACTCTTTGACGTGGAATTACCAATCATTGCATGATTACTCTTGATAATCATACCATGAGAGAACATTTACCGAGCATGAGTGGCTGCTCATGTTCGCGATTCATGTACAGCAGTATGTAGAGCTCTTTCTTAGTGCAAAGTGCATCCATACATACATTTTGGACACAAAGGTGCATTTTGTGCTATAGAAATAGTGCGTAATGCGAGAAGTAAGTTGAGAGAAAAATCCAATCATAAGAGCACATTTGGCAAGATTTCTTCATGCAAAATGCATCCCCACATCCATATTGGATGTGAGGGGGCATTTGTTTCTGCTGAGAAATAGTGCTAAATACGGAATTACTCTTCTTGCATAATTCAAGAGTAATCATGCGTAATTCTTAGGTAATTACACATGATTCTGCTACATGGAATTACAAGAATTACACCCACCCCTTATTAAAAGTACATCATATTCAATGGCACTTGCAATATGGCGGACTGGATATGTGTCATGTTTGTGAGAGAGTGAACCATCAACCAAACTCTAAATCAGGCCTAGAGTTCCTTATATTATTTGCAGATCATGAATAACACTCTTTGTAATATAGCACAGGGAGTTATGAATGGTAATAAAGACCTGCATACAGCGCAATACAATACAATACAAGACAATACAATACAAAACAACGCAATGCCATACAAAACAATGCAATACAATATAATACAATACAACATAAATTATAAAGCATGCAGTTGCCAAAAAGCAGGCTTCCTGGCACTAAAAGCAAAAAAGAGGCCTACCACACTAGCAGTCAATAGCAAAATAAATTGGTCTCAACTTGTATTCCGAACTGACTTTCATTGGCGATCCTATGAAGGAATGGAGGCATCTCATTCAATGCCTTGAAGGCCAGGTAAGGGAATCCTCAGCCACCCCTAGAATTAAGATGAAATCTTGGGGGTTTCGGCAGCTGGACCTACTTTGATCTAAGAGGGTGAGACAGTACATAGGGACAAAGCCTCTTACATAGACACTTAGGAGCCACCCCAAGAAAGGAGTGAAAAACCATAACCAGTGTTATAAAAGCGATACACTTCTCAATAGGGTACCAATGGATTTCTTTTAGATGTGCAAATACTGTGTAGTGTCTAGAAATCCTGAAGATCTGCCTAGCACCACTTGTAAATGTTTCCTCAAGTTGCTAGGTAATCCCCTAAAATAGAGCTTTTGCTCAATCAGCGCTTAAAATAATTGCCACATGCACATTAGCTTTCCCCAATTCAGGTGGGATACAGTTGAACATCCTCTTCAACCAGCAAATCAGAGAAAAACACCTTCATGCCATAGAAGTAATATGAGGGCAAAAAGAAAGTCTATCATCAAATTTTACCCCAAGATTTGCTTTACCACAGATGCAGAGGTTAGGCCCAGGCCCGGTTCACTTGGCCACCATCCATTAGACTAGCTGGATACTATATGGTAAAGAAAGGAGGCTCTCTCCTTTAGAGGAGTTACAATATAAACATTTATAATTCTTCTAATCCACCACTTCCAATAGACAGTGCTTAAAATTCTGCTGCTCAGTTGCAGGGCCATCCCCTATTGAAAAAATAAGTTGTGCGCCATCAGCATAGGAGATAACGTGAATACCAAAAGCTTCAACAATGGAAGCAAAAGGGTGACCTATATACATTAAATAATGTGGGACTCAGGAACAAGCCCTGAAGAACCCCATATAAGAGATTTAGAAGATGAGAAAAAGGCCCCAACATGACAGTTTTCTCCCTCTCTGACAGAAAAGAGACTGGATCTATTGCAAAGCTTTACCCCCTACCCATATCAGCTAGTCAGACCAGCAGTATTTGATTTGAAATAGCATCACAAGTCAACAACAAACCAAAAGGATGAAGGTGGTACTCTTAACCTGGTCCAGATAGGTCGTTCTAGATTCAGAGACCTCAAGCAGAGCTGTTCCAGTACTATGTCTCTGGTGAAATCAAGATTGAGAAAGATGCAACAGCTCATGATGTTCCAGTAAGTTGTTCAATTGCTGATTCACCGACTTCTTGAGCAATTTAGAAGTGGCGGGATCCAACGAGATGGGTCTGAAATTATCCAACGTGGGAGTGGGGAGGGGGGGTCGGTCATAAACTATTTTAACAGAATAATCAATGTGGACTGTTTCCAGACCTTGGGGTCCACTCCATAAACCAATGAAGCATTGAACTTCTTATTACAAATTTGGAATAATAAACTCCATGGCCAAGGTTTAAAAGTTAGGTGGGCACCAATACATTGTTTAAACTAGACCAACAATGAAGAATGTCGTGTTTGGATTCTTCTAATGAATTCAGCTTGAAAGAAGATAAGGAGCCCAAAGTTTTAGGACGTCATAGACTGCTTGAATCAAGTGACAGAGCGCACCATTGCTTCGGAGATGGGGGCCTGCCTGTTGCTTTGGTTCCCCCACACCCGCCGTACGAAGGTTACTAGTAAGTTCTATGACTTAGGGTTGATTATGGCCAAGAGGGAGCTAACCATGCATTGGAAGTCAAGGGTGGGACCTAGCTTTTTGAGGTGGAGGACGGCGTTTGCGAAATGGGCAGGCGCGGAGGGCACACTTCGTTTGCAATTAGCGCATAGGAGGAACGACGAAAAGGCATTAGCGACGGCCCGTGCATGGGAGTCATTGGTGGTTGAACTTCAGGGGCTGGTGTCTGACGGTGGAGGGGAAGGGAGCATACCTGACCGACAGGAGGAAGCGATAAGCGGGGAGTAGGAGGGGGGTCACGATGGTGGTAGGATGCATCCGAAGCGGCTGAAGCTGGGGGAAAGCCCAAGCTGCCAGAGATAGGTTTGAATACCCCTGCACGAGTCATAGTAATAGGGGGGGCCGCATCTGGGGGAGGATAGGCAGACGAGGGCGCACTGACATGGGTTGCGGGAGGGAGTGGGAGGGGGGAGCCCAAGCGGGAAGGGTAACCTTTCCCATGTATACACAGTTGAAATGTCATATGTAACGCTCTTCGGTGGGGTGCTGGGGCTCTTGTGGGAATTGTATTGGGATGTTGGTACGAAAATAATAAAAAAATGTTTAAACAAAAAAAAAGGAGCCCAAAGCTTTTTCTGGAACACTTTTGACCAGAGCAGAAGAGATAATAGAAGAGTTAGAAACCCCTTTTATTAATAAAAATACACTGAATGGAGTCCACCTTCACCTAAAAAAAGCAGACATTTGTCACACAATTCTTGGGTCTCGGAAACTCTCGAGATACAAACTTTTGGACTGTTAAATATTTTCATGACTTTACAAGTTGCCTGCGCTGTCTTAGCGCATGCAAACTACTAGGTATAGGTTTAGAATCATATTGTCTTTTTCTCACCATTTCCTTATTTTAAGGTTGCCTAAAAGGGTTCTTTTGGGTGGAAACAAATTCTTATTAGTATCGTCTATTACAAACATTTGTCTTATGTTTCAAATACTGAGTTTGAGTTTCTGCAGACCAAGCACTCATAAAATATAATACCTAACACCATGAATGATATGTAACTTAATTATTTTATGTAACTTATCCTTAACACTGATATATGCACTTTTGTGATGTAACGCGCTGTGGCAACCTACATTGGGATGAGCAGACCTATAAAAGAAATTAAATGAGTGTGAGAGAGGGGCTATGGAGAGATGAGCGGTGTGTATTGGAGGGTGGTGGTGAGGGAATCCGGATAGAAGGAGGTAATTGGGGGGACCCCAATAAAGATTGCTTCACCAACCTCAGCCAACGCTAAAGCAGGCAGGCCCTGGAGCACGGTATGGGAAAGTTAAAAGAAACTTCACAACCTCATTTTGAGAAAAATCATATGCAACTTTCTAAACAAAGTATTTGATTGTTCTGACCTAGATTGCTGTGGCCTAATTTCTTCAAGTAATAGAAAAACTGAAGTAATTCATTTTAAGTACATAAATGTCAAAGGAAGGAAGTAATACTGTGCTTTGACAGCAACTACACAGTTAGTTGCCACTCTTGAGGAATAAATCACTAGCCTTTTGTCACAGGCTGATAAGAGACAGAAATATGACCGTTCTCAACACATATATATTGCTGGGTCCGCAGTAGCATTGAGTTTCTTCATAAAATTACAGAAATTATATTTTGACAAAAGTATATATATTTTTTTAGTTTTGTCTAAGAACGACTTCATTATTTGTATGCATTCAGTATGCAGGTCTTGGGAGCGGCTTTACAAATGCTTCGACAGGCACTCATTGATTTTTCAATGTCTAGATGATGCACATGGTGTGGATGGGGGACTCTACAAAATGCTAAACAATTATATGGTATAGGTGAAAGAGAATTCTACAAAGTTTCACGAGTTAAAGACTGAGCATCAGTGGAAACGACAAATGAGTCAAGATTTGTTGGTACAAGTTGCCTTACAGCATACATTGAGTTATTTAAATCTGTGAGTGCTAAAAAGTAGTGCTATTAGCATTTTTTTATCTTTTTTTAGAACTTGTTACCACCAAGAGATAAGCCAAAATTACATGTATTCCTATTTGTATTCCTGTTGTACAGGCAGATACCACCCGCATGCACTTAATGAAATTTGCCCCTGTAAACCACTTTGCATGGGTACTAAAAATCCAAACATACGTAAAAAATGCTTGCTCATGCTAGCCCCACTATGTACCTCAGTAGTTAAGCAGTTGTAAAACACAGCAACCACCAGTGAAAGATTACTTGCCTTGGAGTGCCTTTCTAACTGTTACAGTCTCACTGATCCAAATTAACCTGTAAGTGGAAAATGCAAAACACATGTAGGCCCCAATTACAAGATCAGGGCTACACTGTGATCCCTATGTCAGTGTGAGTTTGCACAGGGCTTGGAATAAGGAGTTGTGTAATAAATATCACATTCTCACAGTTTTACTCTGATAGATTTGAGCAGATCAAACCTGTCAAAAGAAGGAGGACGCGTGAGGCATTCAGTGCATTGAAGGCCTATTCTTCATGAGAAGGAGTGCAAAACCTGGTAAATAACTCTCTCCGGGTCAATGATATTTACCTAGTAGGTGTAATACATCCTCATATTCCATAACAACATGGAGTCAGGGCCTTAGAGTTGAAGGGTGACACTGTCATTGTGCAGTGCTATTCTGCCCTAGTGAATACTGTTGCTACCACCGCCTCCTCTTAGGGCGAGATGTACTAAGCTATTTTGCAGTCACAAAGTCTCCATTTTGATACATTTGCTAATGCTGCAAGAATCAAAATATGAACATGCACTGATAAATGCTATTTCATTTGCACACCTCTTGACAGAAGACAGTTAAGACAATGGACCTCATTACGCGGTCCTAGAAATTAGCACCCTTAAATTTGCTCCCAAGAGTGACTGCACCAGGTAAACCTGATCTCTTGTGAAGAGGGGCGTTAACGGGCATTTCCCCAGGGGGCTGAAAGGATGGGGTAGTTTTGCTGAGAAGGGGGGCGGTTTTGTTACTGGAGACCATTTTTTTAGCAGTTTTGCAATATGGGCCCCAGTAACAAAAGCAGCAGTACCTCACACTTGCAGACCCGCTCGCCCCTCGGTGTGCTGGTCTGACAAAATTGCCCGGGCTGATTCGGATTGCCAGATTTGTAGAGTTCCTATAGATTGCGTAATTCAGATGGGGCTGGTAGCTCTGATTACCAGCCCTATCATAATTTCCCAGGAACTTTTAATTGAAGCCATGGAGCATGTTAATAGTGACTAGAAAAATAAGACTAAAGATTGTAAAATACTGTTAAGTTTTTAGTACTCGGGATAATGAGGAAAAGCCTTATTTCACAGAAGAATAAGGTTCAGATATTGTTTTGTAAAGCAAAGTGTAAAACACCATAATATAACATGTGGCTTATGCTGTTGGCCCACTCACAGAAAGGATTTCGGCCTTTTGCTTTGCTCCTTCTGTAGCAGTCATTGGTGCCTACAAAGTTAGCACCTCTGAGATGGAAAGTCTATGTTTGATCATACACAAAGGAGGTGAACCTGTGTAAATTTACCCATGCAGAGGCTCCACATTAGTAAAGCAAGATCTCTGGCAAAAAGGTCTCGTGCTAAATTGGGGAGGGTTGCTTTACAGGCTAGACTACTTTGTAGGAGGTTCTTTAGTCCTGTTCCAAAGGGAAACCAAATGAGGTATGCAAAGTTATTGACATTACAGAAGGAGACATGCTGTTGGTATCAGCAAAAGGCCCCTATACCATGGCACCGAAAGGAGCCACAATTGAGGTTACAGACGGATACTGCATCTACTCTTGAGGGATCTTTCTGAGCCCCTCTCACAGGTGAGAGTATTACCAGCATATAAACACAGACCATTAGGTGAAGTGCTGCTCCATTTTTCTTTTCTTCACTGTCTCTGGGGCTTGTACTAGCTTATCCCATGCTGGAAGTTACTGTTTTTGGCGACTGAGTGCACAGCGCTTATGCCCCCATCCTTTTTTAATGTTCCTCCAGCTCTATGATATTACAAATTCCTGTGTGTTGTGCTGAAAGGATGTGTATAATACCTACATTTTCTAAACAGAGATCAATTTTTTTAATAGATTTTACTGATCAATGTGAGAGGGCTACAACAAAACAGAGGAAGGTGAATACCCCTGACAGAGGTTGGGCCAGATACTAAAGGACAGCATTGTACACCTAGAGAGCTACCCTGCAAGATCGCTGACAATGGAACATGTGTGGATATTTTTTGGTGAGTAGAAGTTTGCATAATTCTAAAATAGTGGAAGATGCAGTAATATGGTGATGATTGACACATGTCCAGGGCGGCTAGGACTCAGGGTAAAAGCCATGTAGCTTGCTGGGGTGTGAGCTCGCAGGTGAATAGATACAATGTGTAAGGTTGCACAATTCCCGTTGTACTCTTTTATTTGATAGATTAATGCATTTTTTGAGAAGAGTCTTTGTTCACTTCAATTAAGCAGAATTAAATAAATTACATGGCTGATGTAGTTTTTAAAATATGAAACCTATGGTATGGCACCATGATGTGTTAGTCATAACTAGGCCTGGGCGGTAAATTCCGTTCGCGGAATTTGCGGAATTTGGGTAATTTCGCGTTCCGCGGAGAAAGCGAAATTGCCCAAAAATCTGCGTTCCGCGACTTCACGAAATGTTTTGCTTGTTCGCGTTCTCAATATGCGTGTTCGCGAGATATTTCACCCCGAGCACGCAAACAGCGATCGCGAACAGGAAAAAAGTATCGCGAACAAGCAATTCCGTGTGTTCGCGGAATTTCTGCATGTTCGCGGAGATTTTTACCGTTTCGCGGAGATTTGCGTAACGCGATTACGCGAATTCCGCTCACCCCTAGTCATAACCGTAAATGTGGGTTAGGGGTTAACGTGCTGACTTGAAACCTAACCATCTGGGTTTTATTACTGGATTCTGCACTTAACCCAAAATTTGTGACAAATGACAAATCATCATGATCTGTGCCTCAGACTGAAAATAAATGTAATGACTTAGAATTAGATAATGAAAACTGGAGCAGCGTAATTGTGGCTCCACCCTTACACTTCACAGAAGTGCATTATTTATGTGTACTGGACAACATATATATTGTGTGCTTTAACAGTTTAACAGAAATGCAACATGTAGTTCCCATTAGAAGACAACTTCACACTAGGAACATATTCCCTGTAGAAAATAAAGGTTTATCCATATACTTGTGGTCTAATGTTTTCATAAAAGTATAACTGGAGTTCTTATTCACTTTTCATATTTGCACCTTTGGAATTAAATTAAAGTTACTGAAAGTATAACAACATGAGTTTAATTCAAATTTATTGTTTCCACTTAATTGTAAGTTTTGAGTGCACTTATAGCCACATTATAAAACATGAACATCTGCTGTTCCATATTAAGTAAGTTAGCTTAACTAGGCCTGCATTTCTTTAATATAAAGCTGTCTTTTTGCTTGCATTAATGTTTTCCCTTGAAGATGCCTTCTTGTGGATTCATAAGTAAGAGTTAGGAGAACAATGTACTAGTAATAGCAAAGCTGGGAAGAAAATTTTAGCAAGACCGTGATGGTCTAACATGTCACATGAACGCCTCCCTACTACTCACCCTGCACCAGGAGTGGCAAATTGTCCAAGGCTGAAAACAGCTGTCTTAGCTGAGACATTGGGAACGAAGAACCATGTTGCAAAGCACATGAATACTGTTTTCTCATTGTATGGTGGTTGCGTGATTGAGATAGCTCCATCTAAATTAGACGTTTTCCCTATATCTTGGTGTTCACATAGTTCACTGTAGGGCAGATTCTTTTGTACTTTGAGAGGTGCAGACCTCTCTGCTTCCCTTATTCTTGTGTGGCTTTATGAGAACACATGTTCTCTTTTTGGAATACTTCTACAGATGTTTCCACAATGCTGACACATTTCCTTCATGCTCCTGACTCTTTAGAGACCAGTGCTTAGAGCTGTCCCTATCCTAATTTAAAGATCATAGTGGATGGTCTCAACTGTCCTAAACGCTATTTGGACTTTAACCTGATGAATTGAAGGCTTATTCTTGCTTAATGAGGAGAATCAGAGTTTCCTTAAGGAACATCAAATTTTATTTGTAACAATTTGTATCATTGTGATTACTTTTGTATCAGGCCTCCTTCTACTTCAAAGGCGGAAATTATTCCAAAATCTGTATTTACTTAATGTAATTCTGTATGTTATTGATATAATTATGACTTTCATAAATTCTGGACTAATTGCGAATTTGTAATAAATCTCCTAAACTTTATCATCCGATTCCTAGCCTTACTTGTGTAGCCAAATTTGTTGCACAAATGTTGATATATTCAATTTATTGTTGACTTCTTTTTGCCTTAATCATTCAGACGGTCCAGGTGAAAAGAAAAGCGGGAGCTGCACTAAATCTTCTCCAGCAAGCTGACAGCAGAGAATGGTCCGATAATTGATACAAAAGGGGTTAAGGGGCCAGATGTACGGCTCGCAATTTGCGTTCAATTGTGAATCGCAATTTGTAAGTCGCAATTTGAAAGATACATCAGTGTCAGAGACACTGATTGCGATTCCCAATGGGGTTGAAAAATGCGAGGCTCATAAATATTAATGAGGTACTCGCAATTTGCGATCCCATTGTGAATGGCTGGCCCTCCCAGGGATGGTGACCTGCTGGGCTCAGCAGACCTCCATGTCTGGGACTGCTTGTCAATAAATTAGATTTTTTTTTGTTTTTTTTTTTAAATGCAGCCCGTTTTCCTTTCAAGGAAAATGGGATGAATAAAAAAAAAAAGGAATGTTTTCGTTAAATTTTTTAAGGCAGGTAGTGGTCCCTATATAAAAATATTTTTAGAGCCAGTCACAAAGGGAAAGGAGTCCCCTGGTGACCCTTTCCCATTTGCGACTCCGTTGCCACCCTCTTGTACATTCATACATGGCTAGAGACTCGCTATTAGGAAGGGAACGCCCCTTCCTACTCGCAAGTCGCAAAATACTATTTTGCGAGTCGCAGCGATTCACAAAATAGTGTTTGTACATGGCCATGTAGGTTTTTGCGTGCGCAAATGGGTCACAAACCCATTTGTGCACGCAAAACTTGGTCGTACATCTGGCCCAAGGTGTTCTAGTGAAAATTTGGCCGAGCCCTGTCCAAGCCCCTAAAACCCAGGGTTCAGCCAGATGATTGATAGAGTTTCAGCAGTTCGGAAGAGAAATGTAACGGCTGAGGTGTGAGTATCAATAGGGTTGTGCATTGCAATTTCTTATGTCTAGCTTGCAGTGTTTTGCCGATGTTGTTTTGTAAGTTGTGTATGAGTGTGGCGCTTAATGCAGAGAAGTTAAAGTGGTTATCGGTTCCGTCGTAGCCCAAGATCCCGGGATTGTATTGAAAAGTGTAGAAGACACCATATTGCACTTTGTTTTGTGGTGCTAGTTGAGAGACGTTGTTGACAGAGCAAATTCAGAGAGGCACATTTATCTTTGTGTGATAATAAGGTGTGGTTAGTGTGGGGTATTCTCTTTTGCACAGGGGTGAACTGTACTGATCTGGATGAACCCCGCTGGTTGAGGTTTCACTTTACTGTGAGTCGCTATGGATCGGAAAGTGTAGCTCTGGGCCAAATTGTTTTGTGAGTGAATACATTATTTCCTTAATTGAGCAGGGAAAGTTGTTTGTTGCTTTGTGTTTTGTTTTGCGTGCTGATTGCTGAGGAGAGTGAGTTTGTGAAAATTGTAGAGGAGGGCGAGCCGCTGCGAGAAGTGAGACTGACATCACAATGTAATGCACTGGTATAGGTTGGTTAATGTAGACCCATGCTGGTATTGGCTAAGTACGTCATTGAGTGCCGTGCTGTTAATGGTTATATGATAATTTCCTGTATTGAAAGCAAATTCACTTGTTATTGTCAATGTTACTACTGAAAAATTAAATTCTTTAAAGTGATACAAAGTTTGATGTGGGGAGATGTGACAATATCTGCAGGAGAGGGAGAAGAGGCTCCACCCGAAGGTATTCCAGGTCACTATATGATCATAAAAGTAGGGCTTCAAACATGTATGTGGCTTAGTCAATAGCACAAGATCACAAAAAAGAAGGTGAACTGACGTTACCATGCTATGATACTTTTAATTTGAGAGTCATTGAACATTTGAGGAGGATGCTATGTGACATGAAACCACCTCCTAGACCTGCACAATATGAAAAGTTCAATACTTGGGAACATACATCTCACGCTAGACAAAGGGAGACATATCAGGTAAGAGTCAAAAAGGCAGTAGTCACATGTGCAGATGCTAGATGGGATGCAGAACAAAATTGATGAGCAAAGATTTTGGAAAAGGCAAATGGAAGGAAAAGCAGAACAGGGAAGAGTCAAATGGCAAAGAAGGTTTAACTGAGGACAGTGATAGTGAATTTAATGATAAGTTTCTTAAAAGAATTATTGACAAATCGTCCACCCCCATATAATGAAACGTTACTTGAGGGAACAAGTGATCCACGTACTAATGACAGTACTGGGATGCCTACTGCACCCGAGACTATAAATCCTAATCAGATGAGAGGGGGTTCAGCGATTGTCACCCCTTCAAATACCACTGTCTTAAATGTCCCAGATGCATTAAATGTCACAGTCACCATTGGTCCCATGTGGTCTCCATGTTTAATCCCGGAACGACAGGAAACACAACACATACTTTGGCTGTTCCTTTTGAAATTGGTGCCTCAGATAATGCTCTTTCTGGCTCGATAATGAGAAAGGATCCTCAAGTTCTTTCGGTCCGGCACAACTACATACCTCTTGTGCTGCAAGCACAGAGTTTCAACTTTCAATCAGACAGGGCTTTCCACTACAATATGCTTTCTTCAAAGGTTTCCGTCTTTCTTTATGCCCAATTTGAATGTACATCTAGGTAATGGCCACAGTACTCCAAGAGCATGGGTAGCTCCAGGGTCACCGAATTCTGGCATAATCATTTTCTCTCACCTCTACAGGAGGGATAATACTTAATACAACTGCAGTAAAGCCAGGTCCTAGTACCCAAGAACATGATGATTGGCTCAAGCAAATAGAGCCCTCAGCTAAATGTGGAACTACAGGAAAGAGTGGAGGTTCTGTTCAGTCTCCAGTAAGAGAGAATAAAGCAGATGATGCAAAATTAAAGGTTGAATTAGAACTGATACTTGGAACTCTTGATTTATGCTCACTGGATACATATCAGGAGAATGAACTCATATTCATATGTGAAGATGTTACCAAGCATGCTAGACAGGTTTATGAAAGGTTGTTCAAATTGGCTCAGAAATACGAAATTGACTTGAAAAGGACTAAGAAATTGCAGAAAAGTTACAGTGCTTGTTTCAATGATGAGGATTTCACTTGCATGAAAATATCAGGAATGAAATGACAAATTAAGGAATTAATTGGCCATATCCAAAAGTGGAGTGAACTAGATAGGTCGGAAGGTAAAAGAAAGAACAAAGGAAACTAAGGGTAGAGCGGTCTTCGTCTGTGGGAGGCTGAGAGGGTGCATCAAATATTCCATTGAGAGGAGTGCCTGGTGAAGGTTATGTCTAAGTGCCTTGGAGTAGGAGTGTTCTTGTGTCATTCACAAATGATATCCCCAAATGGAGAGAGAAGCCAGTTGAGTGGTACAAACAGGTTTTCTTGGTTTGTGAAACTATCAAAGGTTCTGCGGACAGATTTGAGTAACTTCTTCGACATTGTACTTCAGAGTGATTTGTGGGCTGAATGTAAGATAGCTGTGGGGCGGCCTAACATGGTGTCTATGAGACATTCTGTGGCAAAGGCCTCATCGCTGATTGTAATGAAAAAGTTTCAGCAGGTGATCACATTTTTCAAATTGAATGTACCCCTAAAGATATTAATTTGCTTAAGATTGACAGAACAATCAAAGAGTCCAAAGAGATGATACATTCTTATCATGAGAGACTACTGCAAGAGATTAAACAGTGCAGTGGTACTGAGACCATCAAAGCCAAAGACATGGAGCATTTTGTGTTCAGATTTCTCTAGGGATTGAGACCTGCAATTAGCATGATGATTCAGCAGCATTTAATATGTTGGCAGGATAAGTCAATTGATGAGATCTTGAGGCATGCAAAGTATTGCAGTGATGAACTGGAAACGAAACACAAGAAACTGAAGGAGAATTTAATGGTGGTGCAGATGAGAGCCACACAGAGAAGGTCAAAATCAGCTGTTTCTTGGGAATGTTGGTTCTATGCAAGGAGCGCTGCACCAGAGAGTTACTATGATGCAAGGAGGGAATGGTTTCAACAGCAGGGTAGAGGTTGTGGTGACCCATTGATCCAAGTACTGGGAATGATGTAACGACTTTGGAGAAGCTGAATCCTTGTCACGTTTGCCGCAAGTTGTGTCATTGAAATTGGTAATGTCATCTCAATGCTGGCAATCAGGTTCAGAATGGTGAGTTTGTGCAACCCCAATGTAATAATCCTATTCCGACACAGATTGTGCAGAAGGAGAGAGTCGAGAATTTGAAAATAACCCAAGCTTCAGTGATCCAGTTCCCCAAGCCACAATCCCACAGGAAAACGTAACTGTTCTCCAATTTAACATGAATCAATTCTGGAATGTTAATAAAAATCCTTTTGGGAATTAGACAACCTTTCAGCAGTTCCCTGTAATAGAAGCATTTGAGGATTACAATTCTGATACCTCTAAATTATGGTGCCTGAGAGGGGAGGACGATTGTATGCTTGGTGCAACCTTAGAGGTAGACCCTAGTAGTCCATTTGTAGAAGGTGAGGTGAATGGCCACCCAGTGTAATTTCTAGTTGACGCTGGTGCAAACGCTCCCAATCTACCCTTCTCTGGAAAAAGTATCCAAGTTGTAGGAGTCACAAATAAACAAATGACAAATCCCGTAAGAGAAGAAGTACCTGTAAGAATAGGGCCCTTGAGAAGAATCACCGATTTGTGGTGTGTGATTCGAGTCCTGTAAATCTGCTAGGGTGTGACCTTTTGTACAAGTTAAATTGCACAATCTATTGTACCCAAAGGGCATTTAGTTTCTTTTTTTTTTTTTTAAATATTTTTTTATTGGTTTTTACAAATTTGTTCCCCCCCCCGGACAGGTAAGCATTCTGTACAATAATATCATATTCTTTATGTATGTCAAACTTAAATAAGCATTAAAGGAAATTTTGCAAGACATATTCAATGCTTTACAGGGAAAGAAAAAACCCCAATCCAAACAATAACATAAATACATTGTAGCATTGATAATAAATCAGATTTGTTGCTCTCGCCAGGATGTGAGAGGAGACCAGATATTCATGCCCCTTTCACGTCGCCTTTTCCCTTTCCGCTTGTATATAGCTATCTCGATATTATTCACCGCTAATAACCTAGCTAGCCACTGTTGGAAAGTGGGTGGTAACGGGTCTAGCCAAGCCGAGGCTAGGCATAGGCGCCAGACGGCCATGGCAACAAAAATAAAATCATAGCCGTTTTCAGGATTATCTGAGTCTTCCACCCCAAGTACCATTACCTCTGGTGACAGGACAACTTTTCTATGAAGAACAGCGGTTAAAAACCTCTCTATATCTTGTACCAGAGGCTTTAACACTGGGCAAGAGGCAAAGATATGAATAGAGTTTGCTTTAAATAGATTGCATCTCGGACAGCAAGTCCCAATACCAGTTCCCCATTTTGCAATCTTGTTAGGTGTATAGTAGAGAAAAAAACAGGTTTTATAAAATTGTGCCAAAAGTTTGGTAGAAATGAAAAGCGTTTGTGCTAATTGATAAAAGCCAAAAAATCTTTCTTTAGATATATCAAGTTTACTTTGCCACCTTATTGCCATTTTATCTAGATCGTCAGGGAGTTTGTCCAACAATAACTCATAAACTCCACCAATCGAGTGTTTCCTAGAATGTATAACTGTCTCTACTATAGTAGATTCTTCCCATGATGTTTTTAGTCCAGTTTTATGAGTTAGGAAGGCCCTAATCTGAAGATATTTAAAAAAGTCCCGCCAGTCTAAGCCAAATTCTCCCTTCAAAACTTCAAAAGATTTAATACCCTGGTTAGTATAAAAGTCACCTAGTTGTACTATTCCCAAAGTAGACCATTTATTAACGCAGTTGTCTTTACAGATAGTTGCTGGAAGTATTGGATTATTTAATACTGGGGTGTAGTATGAGAATCGTCCGATTCCTAATACTTTTTTGACAGCCTTCCATACCTTAAAACAACTATAGAGAGTCTTAAATTTGACTTTTTTATGGTAGCTGTCATATATGTATTTCCAAAGATAGCCATAGCAGGAATTCCCCACCAATAGCTGAAAAATTGAAGCGGTGTGTTCCTCTGTGTTATTTGGACTTTGTAATAGTTCCTTGCTGTATAATAATACACATGACCAATAGTATCTCCTTAAGTTGGGAAGTGCGAGCCCTCCTCTATCCTTAGGAAGGGTAAGGTATTTATATGCCCGTCGGGGTTGAGTATAAGACCATACAAATCTAGAAAAGGTACGTTCTATTACTGTAAGCCACTGATTGGAAATTTCAAGGCAAACTGCCCTGAATAGATATAATATCTTAGGAAAGTACACCATTTTAATTGCATTAGCTCTTCCAATAATAGACAGGGGGAGATTGTCTAACCATCGTAGATCTTTTTGTATCGTATTTAATAATAGCTTAAAATTTAAGTCCACAACTTCCGCTAAATTAGAGGAAATTGTAACACCCAGATATGTCGCTCCCTTCACCACCCTAGGATCATCTAAAGAGATTTTTTGATTCAGAACAATTTGTGTTTTTCCTTGATTTAATACGTAGCCAGAGACCAACCCGAATTTCTTGGCTTCGGCCTCTATGGTCAGCATTGCTACACCGGGGTCGGCAGTAACTATAGCAATATCGTCAGCATAAGCTAATGTTTTTGTTGCATATCCCTGTGATATAATAGGGGTTATATGATTATTTTTCTCCAGGTAACGAATGAAGGAGTCAATATATATTGCAAAAAGCAATGGCGAACAAGGACATCCCTGCCGTGTTCCCCTGGAAACTGCAATTTCCTTGGTTAAGCTTCCATTAACAGATACGACAGCCCTAGGATTATTATACATTTTTTGTAACGCCTGTATGATTTTAGTTTGAAATCCCACCGTCGCCATAGCTTTCCAGAGGAACTGCCAGGAGACCCTATCAAAGGCCTTCTCTGCATCCAGAAGTATCAGGGCCATAGGGTCTCCGGTAGCTTCTGTTCCATCAAAAAGTGTAATGACCCTCTGGATATGATTTATTGTTGATCTTCCGGGAACAAAACCATGCTGACTTTTAGCGATGACATTATGTATTATAGGTGCTATTCGATTTGCCAAGATTTTGGAATATATTTTTGAATCAGCATTTATAAGGGTTATTGGACGGTATGATCCTAGCTGTTCTGGTGGTTTCCCCTTTTTGGCAAAGATAACAATTTTGGCTTTAGACCAAGAGCCTGGAGGTTCTTCCCCAGAGAAGATATGTATAATTAAGTCCCTAAGTATATGTTTAATTTCTTCTATAAATATACTATAGAATTCTGATGGAATACAGTCTAATCCGGTTGACTTTCCTTTAGGGAGACTCTTGACTGCATTCAAAATCTCTTCCATGTTTGGAGTTTCCTCTAGAGCCAGCTGTGTATTTTCCTCGAGCTTTACGGTTTCACAATTCTCTAGGTATCTTTCTATTTCTATAATATCTCTATTACCATTATCCGTATATAATTCTTTATAGAACCGCCAAAATGCTTGTTTAATCTGTTCTGAATCTTTTAGCTGGCCTTCTACTGGGTCTTTAATCTCCCTTATTAGATTAACATTGGCTTGTTGTCGTAATCGCATTGCCAATTGATGTCCCACCTGCTCATTAACTTCATAAATTAATTCTTTTCGGGCCGTGGCTTTCCGAATTGCCTTATCTGAAAATATATTAGTAATTGCTGCTTTGGCGACTGCTACTTGAGCTAAGGTACTAGAAATATCCCCAGATATATCTATGATGCTAGTAGCACTAATCAGTCCTATTTCTGCTAACTTAAGTTCATCCTGTAACCTCCGTAGTTCCTCTTTCTCTCGTCTGTTTACTCTGAATGAATAAGAGATAGTTTCACCCCGGACCCCTGCTTTCAATGTGTCCCAAACAACCTCTATTGATGTGCTATTAATATTCTCTGCTAAGAACTTGGGTATCCAATCTTTCATATGAGTACGATACTGAAGGTCATTCAGTAATGCTTTTTTGAATGACCATAAAGTAGGCTCTGGTTTAGCTAAGCTAATAGTCAATGTGCAGAAAAGAGGGTTGTGGTCAGATAATACCCGGGGCAATTTTACAGTTTGGGAGTTCTTGATTAATGAGTTAGAAAGTAGGATGTAGTCGATTCTGGTATGCGTGCGATGTGGGTTTGAATAAAAGGTATAGCCAAGGTCGCCAGTGTTAATATTAGAAGTCTGCCAACTATCCACAAGTCCATGTACAAGACACATATCTTTAAGAGAGCGATATACTTTAGGCTTACGTCCTTTATAGACCCAGTCATCTTTTAGGGACCAGTTAATCGGAAGGTTTATTTTGAAGTCCCCACAGATCAAAGCCGGAAGAGGCCAATGTGATAATTCGTTAGAGACCTCATCGAAGACCCCGGGGTCGTCTTTATTGCTCCCATAAATAGCACAAATTGTTATATTTTGTCCAGTTTCATAACAGCAATCGGTGATAGCCCAACGGCCATGTTTATCAGTTTTAGAATTCTTGAACATCAATCCCCTCCCTTTAGCCAGGATAGCAACCCCCCGATTTTTAGCACCTTGTGAGGTAGCACACACTAATTTATACCCTAGTGTATTTAACAGCAGGCTCTGGGATCCTTCAATATGTGTCTCCTGCATACATACGACATTAGCTCCCCAGTTTTGTAACCCAATCGCAACCATATGCCTTTTCTTAGGATCATTTAGGCCGCCAATATTCAGAGATAATACTTTTATCCCAGCCATGCTCCTATAGTAAAAGTGCCATGTTTTGTAACCCAGACGATCTGGTTTCCTATAGCCCCTGCTGTCGTATCCCTATTCATTTTAACATAGATTTGCCATCCTTTAAGTCTGACTTGTCCGGCCTTCCCCCTTCCCCTCCCCCCCCCCCCCACCCCCACTTTTGAAGGTTACCTGGGCCAGATTGGTCCAGGGGTGTGACATCTGCGCGAGCAGGTCCTGTGAACTAGGCTAATTTGTTATAGATATATGATATGCTTATCTTTTATAGTTGTCACAAAGGTTATTTTGCCTAAGACTTTTAAGTTCCTATAGCCTTTCAGATTATGATTCCACAAAAATCCCCACAATATACCTTCTCCAAAATACACATTGTGATAGTTAATTAATCTTATGTATTCTTTTCTTTACTGCAAATTATATCTGATTTAGATTATTTCCCTGATTTTTGAGAGGCTGTCTCTGAAATTTCTCGAAGATAGTCCTCCGCCTGTATTTCACTGTTAAAGTTTCTTGTTACACCTTTAAATATTATTTTTAAGCGTGCCGGATTTGGAGGAATACTTTAGCTCCGATTTGTTCAAATGGTTCAATTAGCTGACGCATTTTCCATCTTCGCTCCACAGTGGTATGAGCAAAGGGCATTTAGTTTCATACCCATGATGAGGATGTTATATTTAAAATGGCAAGTCAGGATACAAATGTCACACTGTGCCCAGTGATGACAAATGTTGATTAACCACCAGATCTTAAAGACACAATGAAACCTGAAGTATGGGACTTTTCAGGAAAGGACATAGGTCTCTTCAAAGGTGTTGAGCCTCTCCATATAACTGTGAAACCTAATACAGAGTATCCAACAATGCTGCAATATAATCTGATCCCTGAAACTGTTGCTGTAATTTACCCTGTTTTGCTCAATGATACAGCTAGGCATTTTGAAGGAGATTATGGGGAGTCCTTGTAGCTCATCCATCATGGGTTTACAGAAGCCCAATAGAAAGTGCTGCATTGTCCAAGACCTGAGAAAAAGTAACTCTATAGAAGTTCATTGTTATCCCATGGTACTGAAACCAGCTAGGACACGATTTCAGACTCCAAGTGAGGCTGAGTGTTTCACTGTCATCGACTATGGCCAAGCATTCTTCTCCATACCGTAACATGAGGACAGTCAGTTCCTCTTCTAATTTCGGTTTGGCAGTCATGTTATGTCATGGTGTTGAGTCCCACAAGGGTATACGGAGAGTCCCTCAATCTTTAATCAGATCCTTAAAAAGATTCTGGAGTCCCTGGTCATGCTTTGTAACTCAGTCCTGGTCCAGTATATTGGCGACGTACTGGTGGCGTAAAATACACAAGAAGCCAGTAAGACAGATACCATTGCCCTGTTGAACCACTTAGCCAAGAATGGACATATAAAGTGTCCCCAAATAAGTTGCAGTACAGTAGGAAAGGAGTTCTGTATAGTGAACATCACACTGAGAAAAGAGCAAGGAAGGTGTCACATGAAAGAATCTTGGCACTTCTGAGAATGAATCCGCCAACCACTCAGAAAGAAATCTGATGTTTTGGTGAATGGTGGGCTACTATCGTCAGTGGATTCATACATTTTCCATAGTGGCCAAACCTCTACAGAGGCTGACGCACAAGGATGTTTCTGATCTGGTGCCTCTGGATGACGTCCGCCTGAAAGTTTTCCTAGAGCTGAGAGAAAGTTTCTGTCATGCCCCGGTGCTAGGATTGGCGGGTTACAACAAAGCATTTTTGATATTCTGCAGTGAGAGGGAGGGTTGTGCTCTCTCAGTGCTTACACAGGCACACAGCAACAGTCAAAGACTGGTTGCCTACTTCTCTGCTACCCTTGACCCAGTTGCTGCGGCTCTGGCTGGTTGTCTCAAATCGGTGGCTCAGCAGCTGCCGTTTGTGTCAGAATTGATAGGTGTGAAAGTATTGTCATGGGTCATCCACTCACAGTTCATGTGCCCCAGTCAGTGAAAATATTATTAACCCGTACCCGCAAACCACACCTCACCAACAGTTGTCTGACACAGTGTGAACAAATCATATTGGCAACAGACAATGTCACCCTTAGAAGATGTACTACCTTGAATCGGACAAACTTGATGCCTATTACTGAAAATTATGTTGATGAAAATTAAATTGAGCATGACTGTCTCGATGTTACTGAACTATGTGCCAAGACCAGACATACAAGATGACCCATTACCGAAACCTGATTATGTGCTATTTGTTGATGGCTCCTGTTTGCGAGACCACAGAGGGAGCCTGGGAGATGCTTATATGGCATGTAGACTCTTAGGTGTGGTCGAAGTCTCCTGTCTTCAAGGAGTGTTTTCAGCACAAGTGATGGAGCTGGTTGCCCTTACCAGAGCATGCTGTGTTTCAGACCAGTTGAAAGTGATGATTTTTACAGATAATCAGAATGGCTTTAGTGTTGTGCATTACTTTGGACAGTTATGGTCACAAAGAGGTTTTGTGACCTCTTCAGGCTCTCCAATACACAATGGGGAGGAAGTGAGAAATCTTCTTGAGGCATTGCAAAAGCGTACCCAGATTGCAGTTGTGAAGTGTTCTGTACACTACACCAGAAATGACTAGGCGCAGTGGGCAACAAGTATGCAGACAAGATCTCCAGATACTGTGCTCACAATACTTGTACTTTTAATGGTGAATTTGTGAACAAAAATACAGATCAGCCCAAATGCAATTTCTTGTTAACAGCAGCCGATACATGGGGGAGGTTAAGAGGGTGAAAGAAGAAGTCTCAGAAGCAGAACAGCAAGGATAAGCCAGAGTAGATTGTGTCAAAAGGGAGGATGATATTTGGGTTTTAACCAATGGCAAGACATTATCACAGAGCTGCTCATGTAGGTAGGGATGCCATGGTCAAATTGTTTAGGCTGGCATGGGTTAACCCCAGGTTCAGATCGATGGCTGAAGGATTGCGTCACAGATGTGTTGTGTGTCAACAGATGAATGTAGAGAAAAGAGCCACAAAAAACGGAATCATAAAGCGAGATCAGGTGGTCCATTATAACAAGATGCAACTTGGACTTCATTGTCTGTGTGCAATGGACTGAGACACGATTGTGTGCATCTTCTCACATTGGGTTGAAGCTTACCCAACCAGAAGATGTGACAGTCTCACAGTGGCTAAGTTGTTGTTGAGGGAGCTGATCCTGGATTTGGGTTCCCTACTTCTTTTGAATCAGCTTGGGGGGCCCATTTTAATAAAGAGGTCCTGAAGATGCTTTGTGCAGCATTGCAAGTGGAACAAAGATTACATTGCAGTTACCGACCTGAGTCCTCTGGCATTGTGCAAAATGAGAATGGGACGATGACGTCCAAACTGGCTAAAGTGTGTACCTCGACATCTCTGAAATGGCCTGATGATTTGCCTCTTGTGTTGACGAGTCTACGCAGTATTCCTGATAGAAGGACAGACTTGTCCATCCATAAAATCATCATGGGTAGAGCAATGTGACTGCCAGCTGTGCCTGCAAATGCCCATGTGAACATAGCAGATGACATGATTCTTGATTACTGACAAAGGACTGGCTGACGTGTTGCATTCTGTATCTCATCTGGCTGGGGAAGCCACAGCCCGCCTCATTAGGACCAATGCCACATCCTCAGTCCCAGCAACTGGGTGGTTGTTAAAAAGCACTTGATATAGAACTGCGTGGAACCTCATTGACGTGGGCCTTATCAGGTTATCTTATTCACCACAACAGCTGTCGAATGTGGAGGTCTCCCTCACTCGGTGCATACTCCCATACTCGCAGAGTTCCGTGTACCCTTGATGATGTAACAGCATCTCTCCCTGAAGGGTTGGTAGAAAAAGAGAGAACGAGGGAGCAGGTTAGTCAGGCTGTTGGGGACCAGCGAGAGAGTGAAACAGCAACTGTTCAGTTTTAGGGGTCAACAGTGGAAGCTGAAACAAGAAATTCTCGCCCTGTGCTGTTGACTAACCCCTATTCAGACCCAGACGAAGGGTTTAATGATGTAAGAACACGAGTGGTGACTTGAGACCAGTGGCCAAGAAGGCAAGAGAGACAGAGTTTGCCTACAGAATGCGTGCCTTAAGTCATCAAGAGGAAACAGAGGAGTCAGGCATAAGTGACAGTGAAGACAAAAGGCCTGACCTAAGGAGATCAAACAGAACAAGAGCTTGTAAATAAAGAAAAAATAGATTGCATATCATGGCAGGAAATATAGCTGCATTGGAATTTGATTTGCAACACAGAGGTAAATTGTGCGCATATACTAAGAGATCAAAATTAGACACAAATTTTGTGGAAAGGAGTAAATGTGATCATATTTTTGAGACACATGGAAACTGGGGATTTTATTTAGATGGAGTGTATCCTATTATTCCTAGAGTTAATTACATCTGTGGAAAAAAGGCTCATTATAGGTTACCCAGTAAATGGTATGATACATAGTATATGGGGATAGTTTATCCCAAGACCCATCATGGGGGACACCTTGATGACTCAGTAGGAGGAGAACATACCAGACCTAAAAGAGGTGCAAGTGTTAGTGAATTTGTTGGAGATATCAGTGGTGGAATTATTCCATCTTTAGGCATTATGCTAAATTCTCATAAGATTAGAAAGATGCCTACTGTGGTTGATAAGCTGTCTACTAATGCAGTTGGAGCATTTTTAGTTGTAGATATTGAGATGATTGCTATCAGGTCAATGGTTGTCAGAACAGACCCGTGTTAGATGTTCTTCGTGCAAAGGAGGGTGGAGTCTGCAGGATGTTAAATGGTCATGTGTTGCATCTACATTCCTGAAAAAAGAAAGGATTCGAAGAAGTATATTAAGAACATTGATAATCTTGTTATTTTTATAGATGTTGCTTGAACACTGTAAAGCGCTCTGGTACCCGCAAGGGTCATGCTTGCGCTATATAAAACGTTGTAAATAAATTAATTACTGATCTAAAGAAAGATTTGAAGGGGTTAGAAGAAACAAATGCATGGGAAGCAATAGAACATGGTTTTACTGTTGTAGGCAGATGGTTTGGACACTTAGGGAATGGAATTTTAGGAAGCATCCTGAGACCCTCTACTGATGATTTCTCTTTGTGGAATAATCCTGTTTGTGACCTATAAGGGATACAAATGATTAAAGGGAAAGTGGGGGTGTAGAGAAACAGAGCAGACATAAAACAAGAAGACATACTGAGCAGATACTATGTTGCCATCAAATGTCTGGAGGAATCCAGATGAAAGTTTATGAAACCCATGAAATTGTGTCTCGTCTATCAGATAAGATCTTGATGTGATGGCTAGATTCACCATCAGAGGGGTATTGGACCAGACTTATTTTGGCCCCACATTTACATATCACAGAAATGCATTACGTGTACTTGACTATATATATATTGCATACTTTAACATTTTAATAGAAATTTAACTTGTAGTCCCCATTAGAAATAAATTTCACACTAGAAATGTTTTCCCTGTAGAAAACAGAGATTCATCCATATATATGTGCTCATAAATGTATAGCATGTAGTTCTCATTCTCTTTTTATATTTGCACATTTTGAATTACATTATAGTTACTGAAAGTATAACATGTATAATCCTGCTTTATTAAAAATATTTCCACTCAATTGTAAGTTGTGAGTGCCCGCCCTTATAGCCACATTTAAACGTGCACATTTGCTGTTCCATATTAAGTTAGCTTATCTAGGCTTGCATTTCTTTAACATGAAGCTGTCTTTTTCTCTTTTTGCTTGCAATAACATTTTCCCTTGCAATGCCTTCCCATGGAGTCATTAGTAAGTGCTAGGAGAATATTGTACTAGTTATAGTAAGGCTGGGAACTAAATATTGGCAAGAACTTGATGATCTAACATGTTACATTAATGTCTCCTGCTCATTCTGTACCAGGAGTGGCACGTTGAGATCAGCTGTCTTAACTGAGATGTTGGGAATGAACAGAAATGTTGCAAAGCACCTAAACACTGTTTTCTCATTGGATGATGGTGATGTGATTGAGCTAGCACCCTCTGAATCTCTCGTTTTCCCTGTATCTTGGTGTTAACACAGTTCACTGTAGGGCAGATTCTTTTGGTCTTTGAGAGGTGCAGACCTCTCTGCTTCCCTTATCCCTTTCTGAGTGTGGCTTTATGCTAACACTTGCTCTTTTATTCGGAATACCACAACAGAAGCTTCCACAATGCTAACACCTTTCCTTTATGCTCCTGACTCTTTAGAGACCTGTACTTAGAACTGTTCCTATCCTAATTTAGAGCCCAGAGTAGATGGTCTCAACTGTCCTAAACTCTATATGGACTTTAACCTGAAGAATGTATTAATGCTTAATAAGGAGAATCAGAGTTTCCTCAAGGGACATCAAATGTTATATTTAAACATCAGTATCCTTGTGATTGCTTTTGTTTTATGCCTTCTACTTCAATGGCTGAAATTATTCTGAAATCTGAATATAACTATTATAATTCTGTATGTCATTGATATAATAATGGCTTGCAAAACAGTTGGACTAATGGTGAATTTGTATCTAAAAACCTTATCCACCCATTCCTAGTCCTCCTTGTGTAGCCAAATTGGTTTCATGAATGTCAATTTTTTCAATTGATTGTTTACTCCTTTTTGCCTCAATCAATCAGATGATCCAGATGGAAATAGAAATGGGAGCTGCCAAAATCTGCTCCAGCAATACCATATGTAATACCATTATAGTTTTTTTTCTTTCTAAACCGGAACCTGAATTGTTTTCCTACTGCCCACTGTCCATTGACATGCAGTGCTCTGTTGCTTCCCAACGAGGTTCAGACTATATTAAATGCCATTTCCGACATCAACTTTTGTAATATAGGTGCCTTCACTATGTTTGTCACTCGGCCTTGAGGATGCTGTGGCAACACTGTCAAGCCTTCATACTATGGTGTTAATTCACTTTAAATTCTTCATATGTAAATTGGTGTATTCTGTGGTCTGCATAATGCATTTGTTTCTATGTGGGACTAGAAAAATGTGTGGCATGAATAATGATGAGTTGGGTCCTTCTCAACATGAGCTGAATTGAGTCAAAGAGGAAATTACTTGAGTGACCCTAGGACTTGGCATTTTGACCTATTAGTATGGAAGCGATTACATCAATGAGGCTAGTATTTAAGCCCTCATTCCAAAATATGATCTCAAACCAGATTATGAGTTGTGCTGTTTTCTCATCCAAATTCATTCAGGTGTTAGTGTAGGAATTGGAAGAAACAGGTCAAATAATGGCTTGACTTGACTAATATTTTGTAGAATCATACCAGAATGGCAGCAGAAAAATCAAGCACTAGCAATGTCAATACGTCTGGCTTTAAAGGAAGGTTGTATGGCATTGTGAAGCATAACAGGTAGATAGCATTGAAATGGATATGTATTTGTGCTGAAGCAAAGAACTGAAGAATTATATTGGTGGAGGTTTGAAGGTCAAGTGACATTTGCACAGTCAAGCCAGACCTAATAATCCATGCAGGTTAATGACTGCCCTTCTCCTATATGTGCTGCTTGTTGCAAAATATATATATCCATTTAAATTCATATGTATGCACTCACACTAACATGAGGCCCAGAGCTCCAGAGGGATTCCTATCTGACCTTGCCTGGACAAGCTTCCAGCAGCTATTCTGAATCAGCCTTAAAGGTCACTTTCCTTGTCCTGACGTCATCATAAGTTTCCTTATCTGGTTGTGCAAGTTGCTTACACACTGCTGAGCCAGCCTTTCTGGTCTGCCCATATCTAGCCATTTATAATTGGCATGTTACACATCCCTGTTAGCCATATTTGGCTTGGTGCCTTATTCTAGTTCCACTGACATGGCATTACTAAATATATATAGCACCCAGAAACCTGTCACTCTGGGAAGAAGCGGTCTGAGAGCCCCTAAGGCAGGATACCTGACTTTTCCCTTGCTAATTAGCAATGATGCATGCTTTTGGTACCAATAAATAAATTTCACTGTGTTTCTGAGCAAACCTGTTATGTCTGGTGAGTTTCATTTATTTGCTCCTGGGAGGGTGCCAGTATTTCCCCATCACTGCTGCCTAGGAAAACACCATAAATCATCTAGTTAACTAAGACACTTTAATGTCAATACAATGTCATGTGTGTGTCCCTGAAAGTTCAAGCTTATACAGCTAGATAAATAAGAAATGATCACAGTTGTGCGGAGGGCAAGCACCTTTTTGTAGAAGCACACATATTGTGTCCAATCAAAACATGTACTCTTGACTCGCAACATGTGGGTAGAGCCAAAGCACCTCTCCAGTGGATTCTCAGATAAATGTCTGGCAATGGTTATGCTGTCAAGACAGACCATAAATATGTACATCCATCAAAGAGTATTTCTTCATATATATCTTGCTGCTTTTGTTTCTGCCCGTTTGGAATCGCCTGCTGCCAGCCTACTTCTTGCGGAACCCGCTCCGCGGGTCCCGCTGCGTGAGGAGTGTTGACCGCAGCGCCTTGAAGGGGACACCGAGGGAAGTACTTGCACGGGGCTGCGAGCGAGTGCGTGAGCTCCTTGGGACTGCATTTCCCAGGAGCACCCGCCAGCCCTGATCAGCTACACCTGGGCCGCTCTCCCCGACCCCTCCGACCCTTCCACCGAGCCCTTATCATCTGCTCTCGCTGAGACGGCGAGTGGGACGCCTTGCTGCTTTTGTTTCTGCCCGTTTGGAATCGCCTGCTGCCAGCCTACTTCTTGCGGAACCCGCTCCGCGGGTCCCGCTGCGTGAGGAGTGTTGACCGCAGCGCCTTGAAGGGGACACCGAGGGAAGTACTTGCACGGGGCTGCGAGCGAGTGCGTGAGCTCCTTGGGACTGCATTTCCCAGGAGCACCCGCCAGCCCTGATCAGCTACACCTGGGCCGCTCTCCCCGACCCCTCCGACCCTTCCACCGAGCCCTTATCATCTGCTCTCGCTGAGACGGCGAGTGGGACGCCTTGCTGCTTTTGTTTCTGCCCGTTTGGAATCGCCTGCTGCCAGCCTACTTCTTGCGGAACCCGCTCCGCGGGTCCCGCTGCGTGAGGAGTGTTGACCGCAGCGCCTTGAAGGGGACACCGAGGGAAGTACTTGCACGGGGCTGCGAGCGAGTGCGTGAGCTCCTTGGGACTGCATTTCCCAGGAGCACCCGCCAGCCCTGATCAGCTACACCTGGGCCGCTCTCCCTGACCCCTCCTACCCCTTCCACCTATTGTGTTCATACTCCTTATTAAGCCACAAGTACTCCCGCAGCGCGGGAGAGCGCGCGGGAGAAGCCCGGGACAAGGGTGGGACCGTCTGTGGCCGTCCGGGGCCGAAGGAGGCCGGGCTGGGCCACCCCCCTTACCAGTGACATATAGTATCACCTCCAGTAAGTGGCTTAGAAAAGTTGGATTCGTTTAGTGTTTAACATGGCAACGTCTACATCAACAAACTCTGCAAATAGCCATCAAATAACTCCTTCTGTAGAGTGTGGTCCACTGGCAATTGGCCCCTTAGATAAATTTTTCTTTAATCGTTCACTGGTAATAGACAAAGAGTTGACCTTGGCAGAGAAGCGCGCAGAGCGTAGGCTGTCAATCGAAATACTTAAGAATTCAACGGATAAGTTTTCAAATCTAGCTTACCCCACCCTGGTAACCCCTCTGTCATCAGTGAACCTGCCAGTTGTAAACGACCATTTTGAGGTCCAGGCCCAAAAACCAAACAAGGATGTTGTGATAGAACTAAATAATCCTTGTGGCGGCAAAATCCTACCAGCACCGCTCACAGATTCTGGCGCCCAGGTTACATTGGCCCAACCCAAAATCGGGTCCAAACGGAAACGACCAGCATCTGTAAGAAAATGTAAAAGGGTGGTCAAACCCCCTCAAAAACTCAGGAAGTTACATAAACTCGTGAACACAGGAGAGGTAGCTACTAACGAAACTCAAAGCACAGAAAGTGTTACACCTACTAATCTTGTCTCCTTGAACAGTCAGGACGGAGATGACAATCCTTGTACCGACTCCACTGTACCATGTAAAGATAAGGAGCAATCACTTGTAATTGTTCTCCCTGAACTGGAAAAATTGTTTAGATCACTACTCACCCCCATTGAGGATAAAATTGCAAAGCTTGTAGATAGGCTAAACCACTTTGAACAGACTACCTTAGACAATTTTTATTCTACAAAATCACTGATTAAAGCGAATAGGGTGGAAGTAAGCACAAACTCTCAGGTCCTAAACAACCCTGTTATTCAGGATAAGGGAAGAAATCCCCGAAATAGCTCTCCTTTACCTCCCAAACTGAGCAAACCTACAGTTAAAGCCATTACAAAATCCTCAGACAGAACAGAGAGAGCAAACGTTGGCCCTGATTTACCTCAGTCGACCATAATACACCCTACACAGCCCACAATCCCCCCGACACAAAATCCACCAATCGCAACGAGTGCTGAGGCTACAGTGCGTCACCAAGCGGGAATAGTACCAACAAACGCAAACGTAACTAATAGCACGCAGAAAGCTCAGAATATTCCGGTGGGAGGGAATAGGGCTAACATAGGTTTGTTGGTAGGTAAAACTTCAGTACCGTCCCAAATAAATAACAAACAACAGGCGCTGAAGCCTGTCCCCCAATATGTCCCCCAAGTTCCCAAATCTATCCCACCGCCCGTGGCAAAACAACCCTACAGAAAACCACCAATTAATCTCACCCCAGACTCCTTTCCCTATGTAGCAGTTCTTATAAACGTCCCATCATTACCCCCAGGACAGAGAGAAACTTTCCAGATGCTCAAAAACAAGATCATGCACTGGCTAAAGGAAAACCGTCCTCTGCCTGGTAACATCGAGATAAAATTTTTTCCTGCCCTGGAAAATTACTGGGACAACATCACGGTACCAATGGACAGGAAACTTGTATTTCAGCTAAGATCAGGATCTATCCCCCTCAAGAAACTGACATCTGGCTGGCACAGACCCACCAATAACTTATGTCCAGCATGCGAAAATGCCGAGGAGAGCATAGGCCATTTTCTTTTCGTATGCCACGCTTATGTGAATCCGAGGAGAAAATGGCTCTCGCCGGTATGCAAAAACTTGGGGACACGAGACAGCACAGTGGCTCTAAGAATCCTACGTACAACAACTCAGGATTCGATAGTCATAGGGGTAGCTAAATACCTGGGTTGGGCATGGGCAATTAGAAGACGGTCCCTGGGGGGAAGCAGGTAACAAGGTATTCCTCTCAACAATGATTAATGTAATACTATTTGTAAATATGGTTTTTATATGTAAATGTTGTATGAGCCGTACTCTATGTTTAATGAATTTTTAATCCGTAATAATGTATTATTGTATAACTGTGTTGATTTTATCTGCTTTTATGAGAATTGTCTCGAATAAAGCTTATACAAAAAATGTTAAAATATATATCTCTTGCTGCCTTTGTTACCTAATTCCGATCATCTGTATGAATGTTATTCATAGGAAATTTAAACCTTCTTCACTAGATACCTGCTGTAAATCAACTAAGATTCTACCACGATTCTCCCCTGTGGTTCCCTCTTCTATGGGATCATTAATTACACCATCAATTCCAGGCAGGGCTTTCTCATTGCCCCGCACCTCTATTTTGCTTTATTAATTTGCATGCTGGTCCCTTTAGTACCTGCACTCGTCGGATCTAGCAAAATACATTTAACGGATATCAGCATATTATCTTTGTCATTTAATTAACCATTTGAGACGTTCTGATTGACTACATTGCAATTATGCACCTAGTCTCTTTCTATGCAGTAGTTTATGCAAAACATATGTAAAAAAATATATTTATATTTTACATAATTAATATTCATTAACATAATTAATTATCAATTAATAAATAATTGTCAATCAATAATTAACTTTCCACCCTATTCCCCTACAAAGCCAGCAGCCTGCACCTAAAATATAACTTTAAAAATAAGTATGTCATAATTTACATATTTAAAACCAATTAAATAATTAAATAACAATTAATAATCAGATTTGAATTAACTTTCCAGCCTCGACCCCTTCAAACCTAGCAGCCCCAACTAAAATGCAATTAAAATTATTAAATAGTCTGTGATTTAAATATATATATATTACCTACTGGCTGCCAGTAGGTAGTTATAGTTAGAACCTAGTTTCCATAGGGAAAGCATTTTTTGATTTGCTAATAACTTTGGCGTCGTTTGACGAATCTTCGCAAAATTCTCAAAAAAAGAAGTCTATCCAGGTCAGCTCCAATCCTGAAAGTTTGGGGGTGATTCATCAAGCGAGGGCTGAGAAAAGAGGGGGGGTCCCAAAACACGTTTTCCCCTATGTTACTTTGCATAGGAAATTTTGACACAGGCTACAGCCCGAACTGCTGAACGGAAATTACCCCAAATTTTGCAAAAAGGTGGTGCTTGGTTCAGAAAGTGACTTTTTTTTAAATGGTGTAAATCAATTCAGTAGTTGCTGAGAAATTAAAAAAATAAGAGTAAAAAAATCAATTTCCCATAGGAAACTTTAGGCAAGACTACAGCCAGAACTGCTGAACGGAATTACTCCAAATTTGGCATAAAGGTAGTGCTTGGTTCAGAAAGCGACCTTTTTTTAAAATGGTGTAAGTCTGTTCAGTAGTTGCTGAGAAAATCAAAAATAAAAGTTTTGATATCTATGGCCGAGGAGGGTTCGTGAACCCTCCCGACCACAAGCTTTATTCTAATTGGCTGTCAACACTCCAAACCAGAAAGTGTTGGCAGCCATCTTGTGACTCAGTAGTACCGAGTCACAAGTAAACAGAGAAACAAAGGTGATAAAAAGAAAAGGGGGCAGGGTAGAAACACCCTGACCCCCTAGGTCTGCTCAGGTGATCCCACAAGGACCAACGCAAAACCAAAGGGGATGCTGGACGGAGTGTTGAACATTGCAAGCACTCACCCCGAGTCAACTGATCTGGGTTTAATCCATCATCATTCTTTAGCTCACTCCGCCACCCCAGGTCCAACATGGCCATATGCAAATCAGTCTGACTCTGTGCCTCATGGGAACAGTTCAGCCCGAACTGCTAAGCCATGTATTCCCTGGACTGGAAACAAGCATCCTGGGACCGGTTTCTGGCTAATCAGCCGTCATCAGCAAGGCTAGCTTGAATCCAGTGGCAAAGTGAGCAAGGGACCCACGTCTGAGCATACCCTGCCAATTTAGGGCGAACAAAGCAAAACCGAAGGGGATGATGGACGGAGTGTTGAGAAAATCAAAAATAAAAGTTTCGATATCTATGGCCGAGGAGGGTTTGCGAACCCTCCCGACCACAAGCTTTATTCTTATTGGCTGTCAACACTCCAAACCAGAAAGTGTTGGCAGCCATCTTGTGATTCGGTAGTACCGAGTCACAAGTAAACAGAAAAACAAAGGTGAAAAAAAGAAAAGGGGGCAGGGTAGAAACACCCTGACCCCCTAGGCCTGCTCAGGGGATCCCACAAGGACCAACGCAAAACCAAAGGGGATGCTGGACGGAGTGTTGAACATTGCAAGCACTCACCCCGAGTCAACTGATCTGGGTTTAATCCATCATCATTCTTTAGCTCACTCCGCCACCCCAGTTTCGACATGGCCATATGCGAATCAGTCTGACTCTGAGCCTCATGGGAACAGTTCAGTCCGAACTGCTAAGCCATGTATTCCCTGGACCGGAAACAAGCATCCTGGGACCGGTTTCTGGCTAATCAGCCATCATCAGCCAGGCTAGCTTGAATCCAGTGGCAAAGTGAGCAAGGGACCCATGTCTGAGCATACCCTGCCAACTTAGGGCGAACAAAGCAAAACCGAAGGGGATGATGGACGAAGTGTTGAACATTGCAAGCACTCACCCCCAGTCAACTGATCTGGGTTTAATCCATCATCATTCTTTAGCTCACTTTGCCACCCCAGTTCAGACAGGACCCCCAGGACCCAAAAAAGCATTTTTTTAAAAAAGTTCTGCGAAATTCGTGTTGGGGTCGCAAATCTCGCTGAGATTTTTAAAAAAATGATATGCGGGCTCCCGCGCTTCATTTAATTGAGGCCCCCGGGTGTGCCAGGTCCCGGGGACATTTGCAACAAATATGTGCGGGGGCCCGCAGGGGCCCCCGCAGCCCCGGGGACTGCCACCCCTGGGCTTGCTTAACATTATGTGGGAGAGGGCGCTCGGCCCTCCCGCAGTCCCGGGGACGGCCCCCCGTGCTTCTTTTTTAATGTGTGGTGGGCCTCCAAGGCCCCCCAAGCCCAGGGGACCGCCACCCCCGGGGCTTTAAAAAAAAAAACCTGTGTGGGAGGGCTCGAGCCACCCACACGCCCCGGGGACCACCAACTCCCCGGGGCACTAAAATGTAAATGCAGGGGTCTGTAACAGACTCCCGAGCCCCGGGGGCCACCACCTTCTTCACTAGATACCTGCTGTAAATCAACTAAGATTCTACCACGATTCTCCCCTGTGGTTCCCTCTTCTATGGGATCATTAATTACACCATCAATTCCAGGCAGGGCTTTCTCATTGCCCCGCACCTCTATTTCACTTTATTAATTTGCATGCTGGTCCCTTTAGTACCTGCACTCGTCAGATCTAGCAAAATACATTTAACGGATATCAGCATATTATCTTTGTCATTTAATTAACCATTTGAGACGTTCTGATTGACTACATTGCAATCATGCACCTAGTCTCTTTCTATGCAGTAGATTATGCAAAACATATGTAAAAAATATATTTATATTTTACATAATTAATATTCAGTAACATAATTAATTATCAATTAATAAATAATTGTCAATCAATAATTAACTTTCCACCCTATTCCCCTACAAAGCCAGCAGCCTGCAACTAAAATATAACTTTAAAAATAAGTATGTCATAATTTACATATTTAAAACCAATTAAATAATTAAATAACAATTAATAATCAGATTTGAATTAACTTCCCAGCCTCGACACCTTCAAACCTAGCAGCCCCAACTAAAATGCAATTAAAATTATTAAATAGTCTGTGATTTAAATATATATATATTACCTACTGGCTGCCAGTAGGTAGTTATAGTTAGAACCTAGTTTCCATTGGAAAAACATTTTTGATTTGCTAATAACTTTGGCGTCGTTTGACGAATCTTCGCAAAATTCTCAAAAAAAGAAGTCTATCCAGGTCAGCTCCAATCCTGAAAGTTTGGGGGTGATTCGTCAAGCGAGGGCTGAGAAAAAAGGGGGGGTCCCAAAACACGTTTTCCTCTATGTTACTTTGCATAGGAAAGTTTGACACAGGCTACAGCCCGAACTGCTGAACGGAAATTACCCCAAATTTTGCAAAAAGGTAGTGCTTGGTTCAGAAAGCGACTTTTTTTTAAATGGTGTAAATCAATTCAGTAGTTGCTGAGAAATTAAAAAAATAAGAGTAAAAAAATCAATTTCCCATAGGAACTTTAGGCAAGACTGCAGCCCGAACTGCTGAACGGAATTACTCCAAATTTGGCATAAAGGTAGTGCTTGGTTCAGAAAGCGACCTTTTTTTAAAATGGTGTAAGTCTGTTCAGTAGTTGCTGAGAAAATCAAAAATAAAAGTTTCGATATCTATGGCCGAGGAGGGTTCCCGAACCCTCCCGACCACAAGCTTTATTCTAATTGGCTGTCAACACTCCAAACCAGAAAGTGTTAGCAGCCATCTTGTGACTCGGTAGTACCGAGTCACAAGTAAACAGAAAAACAAAGGTGGAAAAAAGAAAAGGGGGCAGGGTAGAAACACCCTGACCCCCTAGGCCTGCTCAGGGGATCCCACAAGGACCAACGCAAAACCAAAGGGGATGCTGGACGGAGTGTTGAACATTGCAAGCACTCACCCCGAGTCAACTGATCTGGGTTTAATCCATCATCATTCTTTAGCTCACTCCGCCACCCCAGGTCCGACATGGCCATATGCAAATCAGTCTGACTCTGTGCCTCATGGGAACAGTTCAGCCCGAACTGCTAAGCCATGTATTCCCTGGACCGGAAACAAGCATCCTGGGACCGGTTTCTGGCTAATCAGCCGTCATCAGCCAGGCTGGCTTGAATCCAGTGGCAAAGTGAGCAAGGGACCCACGTCTGAGCATACCCTGCCAACTTAGGACGAACAAAGCAAAACCGAAGGGGATGATGGACGGAGTGTTGAACATTGCAAGCACTCACCCCCAGTCAACTGATCTGGGTTTAATCCATCATCATTCTTTAGCTCACTCTGCCACCCCAGTTCAGACAGGACCCCCAGGGCCCAAGAAAGCATTTTTTTAAAAAAAATTCAGCGAAATTCGTGTTGGGGTCGCAAATCCCGCCGAGATTTAAAAAAAATGAAGTGCGGGCTTCCGCGCTTCATTTAATTGAGGCCCCCGGGTGCCCCCCCCACACGCCCCGGGGACCGCCACCTCCCCGGGGCACTAAAATGCAAATGCAGGGGTCTGTTACAGACTCCTGAGCCCCGGGGGCCTCCAATTTCCCGGGGCTGTGCACTAGTTGGGAGGGGGCCGTGCGGCCCCCCTCCAGGAGCCCTCAATGGCCCTGGGGACCGCCACCCCCCAGGGTCGGCTCCTGCAGTGTCCCGGTGTGCCCACCCCCGGGACACTGCTGTTTGCTATGGCAGGGCGGGAGCCCCCCAGGGCTTACTGCCTAAGCTACGCAAAGTTTTGTCTCTTTGTCCACTGTTGAGCAGTAGGGAGTAGTATATTTCTCCCCTAAGAAATCCAACACTTTTCCTACTATTGCACAGACTGGAGTAATAATAGCAAATGTTACCACTCCTCCAAACTCCAACACATTCTCTACTGTTGCGCTTACTGGAGTGGGAATAGTAACCTTCACTACACCCCTACGAAATCTAGCACTTTCCCTAATTCAAACACCTTCCCTAATTCAAACATTCCCAAATTTTAACACTTTTCTCGAATTTAGCACAGAATGGAGTGAGAATAGTAAATGTAACCCCTCCAAAATCCTTTGCTTTTCCTACTGTCTCAGAGGCTGGAGTGGAAATACCTCTCCAAAGTCCCCCACTGTCCCTACTGTTGTTCTGACCGGAGTGGGAATAGTGAATTTCACACCTCCAAAATCCAACGCTTTCCCTACTGTTGCACAGACTGGTGTGGGAATAGTAAATTTACCCCCTCTGAAATACAACTCTTTACCTACTGTTGCAAAGACTGCTGGGGGAATAGTATATTTACCCCCTCCGATATCCAGCTCTTTCCCTACTGTTGCACAGACTGGATTGGGAATAGAAAATGTCACCACTCCAAAATACACCGTTTTCCCTACTGTTGCACAGACTGGAGTGATAATAGTAACTTTCACCCCTTTGAAATTCAGCGCTTTCTAAACTGTTGCACATATTGGAGAGGCGATAGCAAATGTTGCCCATCCAAAGCACATCACTTTCCCTACCATTGCATAAACTAGAGTGAGAATAGTATATTTAATATGTGTAGACTAAAATAGTTTTAATCATTTTGGTTAAATGGAGTTTATAGCATTCATTGTTTTATTTTTTATATTTGACAATATTAGTTTGTAGTATCAGTAGAGAAAAATGCAGTGGACCATGGAGACTGCACCTAATCTGTGTTCGAAGTTTACAGTTCAACAAAAATAAATGCAATTGTGTGCACACACTACAAGTACCTGCTGCCAAGGTGTATAAACCAAAAACAGGTTACAAATGACAGTGTAAATTGTAGAGATGCACCACAACAATAATCCAAACCGAGAATATAATTCTTATCTTTATTTTCTCTTCCTTTTAAAAAGCATCACATATTTGCAGTGAAGACAGCCAACGTGTTTCGTCCATGACAATGGACTTCTTCAGGGCAAATATGCTCACACGAGAGATTCAGCCAAGTAGAAGCATTCCGCTGTAGGTCCAAGAGAAAGCCCACAGTAGTGTACTTTGTTATTATTTTCGGTTCCTGAATAACCAATATTTTCTGTCCCTGTCGTCCACGTTGAAGTTTTACGTATGTATACCACAATGATAAACTTCCTAGTGGGGTGATGACGGCAGAGGCAAGGTAAGAAAAAGGGTGAATTAAAATATGTGATACAATATTTAAGATTTACTACTTTAAAATCTATTTATAATAAAATCATTGTTGTCTGTTTTTTTTACAATATTAGTGTCAGCAATATATTTTTCCAATATTTTTGTACTTACCATTCTAAGTATAGGATCAAGCTATTATGGTAAATAATATTTTCAAGTCAAGTCAAGAATAACTTTATTCGGTTCACAAAGTACCATAAAAGCATGACAAACGTACTAAATAAATAAAGTTTACATATTAAATTTTACAATGATATGTCACTTGATTCAAATACTCAACAGTTTAAAAGCAACTTAAATACACATTTCTAAAAAGAAGAGCACCCATTTCATTTACATTTCATACAGTTTCCTTATTGTAAGTGCAGTTCTGATAAAATTTAATACTGCGGTACAAAGAGCTTTGGTGGCCAAGCAACGTAAGAAATTAAAACCATCCTGGTGATTACAAGGGCGAATTTCTCTTAAGTGTGGTATGAGGAACTGTGACCATGGCTCTTTGTAAAGTGCACAGAAGAGAGTACAGTGCAACGTGCTTTGACGTGATGAACTATCACAGGGGCATTGAATGAGGGTATTGCACCATCCAGCCTGTTTAGGAAAGGCCGCTAAAAAAGTGCAATGTGCAAAGCCGAAACTTGAGATAAATCTGGAAACCACCATGATAAATAAAAAATAAATAATCATGTTTTCAATGAGATGTTCTGCTATATCAATCATGACTTTATTATGATTTACACTTTTCTCAAACAGACCACTATATGGATATGAATGAGTGTAGTATGAATGAGTTATGAATGTGTGTAGTTAGGATGCTGTTCAAGGTATGGTCTCTGTAAGACTAGATTTATAATGTTTTTTAAAAGTCGAAATGGTACTATGAATGTTTGAATAAATTGTTTTTGTATTTTTCTAAACACTAGTGTCACTATTTTTATTCTTGACATGTTTTGAGATTTTCACTGTTTTGAAGTTGCCCTAGCTTATTTACACTACACAAAGCCGAAACCAAGTCATTAAAAATCTATGCTGCACGTTCATGCTGAAAGACAGATAAAATTGTTGTTGTAAAAAGGGCCGATCTAAGTGAGAGTGCAGTCCTGGTTGCCACTGTCGGATATCAAGCTCAACAAAATAAGCCTTTTTTATGATAAATTTCATGTTTGTGTCTATGCTGGCAGGATTGTCATAATAATGCCCTGGGCCTATTTCTTTAAATTTTCTTTCACATAGCAAAGCCATGGAATGGCCTCGGCATTATCAGCATCATACAGTCCTTGATAATTTCCCTTGTGAGCAATAAATCGTCTGACAGCCAGACTTTGGCCCAGAGAATCAGTGGTGCAATTTTAATCCGATCTGTGATAAGATCTATCACTACCTCAGAATGACAGAATGCTGTGGAGGTGCTTTTAGGGATCATCAATAATCTTTTTAAAAACGCATTTTCTAATATTTGCAATTGAGAGCTTTTGTGATCTCCCCATACTCCAGCCCCATCGGTAGCGCTGGATAAACATTTTGATTTATATAGAGTGATCAATTCCGCTACAGGCTTGTGCCCTAACTTACATGCGAAGTGGAAAAGGCCTTCCACTGCCCTATTAGTGTTCAGCACCCTAGATGTAATAAGGGGGTCCCAGTCCAATTTATTGTTAAAAACATTCCCCAGGTAGATAAAATTAGAACCTTTACTTGTCTTGCCCTTTACCATAAATTTCCTAAAACTAGTTTGACTTGGGCTAAAGACCATAATGTAAGATTTAGAGAAATGTACTTTTAGGTCCAAAGCTAGCATAAAATCATTAAAAACACTTAGGGACTTCTGTAGGCTATTTGCAGTTAATGCCATTAAAACCGTGTCGTCCACATATGACAACAACGGTATCGGCTTGTCTCCGACTTTCGGAAAATCGAATTCCTGAACTATAAAGGCTGGTTCTAGGCTATTTGTGTACACAAGAAAGAGGAAGGGGGCAAATATGCACCCCTGTCGAACTCCCTCTGTTGAAACAATGGGTCCGGTCCATATGGTCGTATGGTTACCGTGGTGGACGCATGTAACCTGCGCAGGAGGGTGATGAGAGGTTCCTCGAATCCCATGTCTCCCATCATGGACCACAGTTTTCCCCTATTGAACGTATCGAAAGCACTGGACAAGTCCATGAAGGCACGGTGGATTGACCCCTTCCTTGCCTTCATGTGCTTGCCCATGATCAAGGCCAAATTGAGGCACTGTTCATTTGTCCCCCTGCCTCTTCTAAATCCACATAGGGTTTGGGATATTAGCCCAATAGAATCAGCCCAGGTCTCAAGTCGCGCTAAAATGACCCTCCCCAACACCTTAACCATAGCGTCTATTAGGGAAATAGGCCTATAACAGGCCGGATCCTCCTTGTTTCCCTTTTTGTACACGGGTACCACAATGACCTCTTTCCATGATTTTGGGATGGGACCGGTTATTGCTGCTCTAAAAACATTAGTCAGGAGGGGTGCCCAGAGTTGGATATTACTTTTAAATAAATCAAGGGGTACCCCATCAAGTCCTGCAGCTTTGAGTTGTATACCTTTCCTGAGTGCATCCTAAACCTCACTGACTGATAGGGAAGAGCTGAAATGGAGTGCAGTAACTGGATTTATTAAGATGTCTTAACTTGATTCCTGGCTAGTGATACCCTTCGGGTTAAATATGTTTGTGTAGTGCGATTCCCACACTTTCCCTGGGATTAGTGAGTCCATACCCCTAGCGTCATTTGAAAATAATGGGCGGTTTATTACCTCCCAGAAACTCCTAGAGTCTTTTACGGCACTTGCTCTCTCTAAATCCGCCCAGGCCTGCTTTCGCAGTTCCTGCTTCCTCTGCGCGACTACGCTCTTGTAGATCTGTCTTGCGCGCTTGATTAAGGTATTATCTCGAGGGCTTGTGTGTAATGCCTTTTTAAAATCCTTTTGGGCCCTTGTGCACTCAGTATTAAAGCATTTTGTCCCCCTGGTTTCCCTTATTATTATTGGGTTCATCAAATTTCGGGACACTTCCCTACAAATTCCCTGGAATCCCTGTATGACCACTTCCGGGGTGGAGTCATGTAAATTTAAATGTAAATGTAAATGTAAATTTCAAAATGGTGCTGAAGGTTTGCTTTGATAATACTCTCCTCAAATTGTGGGGCGGGGGTTATCTTGTTCCATTTTTTTCTCACCCCTTGATCTGGGTTATACTGGAGGAGGCTACCATCCCCTTCCTCCTCCTGGGCAATCACGTGTAGGGAGGCAGTGAGGGGGTTATGATCATTTGCATTGTTGAGCTCTACTTCAAAACTATCCACCAGGGCGGCAAATGTTCTGGATATTAACATATAGTCAATAACACTTTCCCTTCCTCTGCCCATAAAGGTGGGGTATTGAATTGCCGTGTTACTGACCAAGGTGTCAACAAAAATCAAGTAATTCACAATAATAATATCATTTAAAGCATCTCCCTGTGGCGTGTGTACACAATGTGTTAGTGGTTGTCCCTCAGTGTCCATTAACCCACACACTTCATTTGAGCTATGCAGGCATAGGGAGCAATTAAAATCCCCCACCCAATAGATACACAAGGGTTGCCACTTTTCCGTGATCTTATCGATTTCCTCCTATAGATTTACAATAATATCACATCTATTTGAATCAAAACATTGTAATACCAATTAATTAAAAGTGTCTTGACCTGAAACAAGTTAAAAATCAAAATCAGTTGATACCAGGGTGAATTTATAACAGGCTTTGCTTTGATGGACCCATATTTAAGGGAGATCGATGTCGCCAGACCTCCTTTCGCTCTCCCTGCAAGTGAGGGAATTGCATGCAATAGCCATCTAGTTCAATGTTCTCCCTAGACCATGTATCCTGAATACAGATGATATCAAAAGTATTTACATAGTTTAACCACATTTCATCCTCTAATTTCGAGCGGATGCCTGCGATGTTCCAAGAAAGAATTCTAAAAGGATAGGTTTTCTTATACCTGGATTCAACAGTGGTGGAATTCAAGCCAGGCTCATGTGTTCGTAAATTATGTAGAATTGGGGGGCTAGTTGAAACATCCCCAGACTCCAGCTTCTTATTGCTGATAAAAGTATCTAGTGGTTTGTGTATATGATGATCCAAGTGTTTAGCCCCCAGGCCCATCCCTTCTATTGTAACCACTGGATGATGGATTTCCCGGGATACCCCTCCTGTCATTAACATCTTACTTGTGCTGTATGGTTCCGAGGGTAGTCAATCAATTTCTGTTAGACCAGACAATGCCTCAAAACGATTGGGATGAAACCATGAGGGGGCTGGGGGGGGGGCTTTTCTATTCAGAGGGCACTGACGAGACATGATAGCCCCTTGGTGTGGAGGGTAAAAATAACCCAGAGGACGGGCTTGTATCTGCTCTAGAGGGGAGTCTCTAATATGACATAGGGCAAAATCCACCCACCTCTCATCATTAAAATGCAGGACCACACAATCCCCTCCTTTTTCTTTTTGTGTTTTCCCCAACCAGCTTACCCTCCTTGCCATTATGATGTGCTTGAACCAGTTTACCTGGGGCTGCATTTTACTGGTGCACCAGTGAACAGATTTATTGATGAGACTCTGGAAGCTTGCGTGGTGACCTGGTGGGACATGTGGGACCCCTGTCAGGATCAACGTATAAGGGTTGCACTCAGGGGGGAGGTTTAATCTGATATTTTCATCCTGCCTAGCTGGCTCAATGCCCATATTCAGCATTTTCTTATTCTCTATGCTCCCTCTGCAATGTCTTTCAGTGCTCAGGGGGTTAGGTTCCCTTTGTTCATTGACAACCCTCCTCTCATGCCCTCTTGCCTGAGTTAGCGACATTATTTCAGGATCCTTTTGATTTACCCTAGCCCGGTGGGGATCTGATGTATTGGCCTCCACGCCACTGGGCACAAGACCCTGTAGTGATGACCTCCAACTCTTAGGAACACCAAGGGTGACATTTTCACCCCTCTTTATCGGGCCTTTATCCAGGGAACATCTTTCATTAAAACCACTTTGCTTCTCCATGCTCCCCGATGTCAACAATAACTGGCCGAGCTGCTACTCTATACGGGCCAGCCGAGATAAAATAGGTTCCAGGGACTCTGTCACTATTTTACCAAATTGGGTTGACAGCATTTCCATGTCAGACAAAGTCTTTGTCTTAGCAGGCCCTCCTCCCACTCGGGGTCTTCCTACAGAAGAGGGGGGTTTTTGCTTTATTCTCTTGATCCTTGGCAAGTGACCAAAAGTCTGTTGATCAGTCCCAGTTACAATTTGGTCAATGCGCTTCCTTTTTCCCCTTGCCACAGTTTGGTCCCCCGTGATTATTGGTATTTCTACTTCTCCGACTGTTGGCCCTCCACCCATGGGGTCCTGACTCAGGATAGCGATAGTGGGTAAAAGAGCAATTAAGGGTACTTCCTGAGAAATGGGGGGGGTTACAGATGTTGTTTGGTTTAGGTCCTCTACAGTTATCGGAGGAACGGACTGTGTAGAGCGCGTGTTCATTGTTGGTAATGGTGATGGTGGGCCTAACGAATGCCTACGTTCAGCCAGTTCAATTTCTTTATTGAGAGCCCCCACTGCCTTTTGTAGGACGTCATCTAGTGTTGTGTCTTTACGTTTAGGCACGGGTGTAGGTTTCTTTTGCCCCATCTCAGTAAAAGTCTTAGGGTCTCAATATACACAAGACAGATTAAATGGGTGTAAGGGTTATGTCCGTGCCCGTCCAGTCCCTTCTCCTTACTTTTGCTTTTGCGCTGTTTACCGATGTCCCGCGCTGAGGGAGGCCGGCAGGGCTCTTATCGCGCCTCCGGGCGTGGAAGGCAGAGTCACAGTAGGCGCCGCTGCGGGACTGCTCGGAGATGTAGTCTCTCTGGTGGCCGTTCCCCTCACGGCAGGAAAATGGTGTAGCTGGTGGCCGTTCCCCTCACAGCGGCGAAATGCGCTGTTTACCGGTGTACCATGCTGCGGGAGGCCGGCAGGGCTCTTATCGTGCCTCCGGGCACAGAACGCAGCTTGACGGCAGGCGCCGCTGCGGGACTGCTGGGAGATGTAGTCTCCCCAGTAGCCATTCCCCTCACGGCAGGAAAATGGTGTAGCTGGTGGCCGTTCCCCTCACGGCGGTGAAATGTGCTGTTTACCGGCGTTTCCTGATGTTTTTGATAGTGATATTTCTTACAAGCATATTGTGTCAGTGATCTGAAGAACCATCATTGTGTGAGGACCTGTATTATGGAATGGTAGGGACTGGGCACAACACAATCTTCATGCATGCACACACACACACAAGTACACACACTCACACACATACGCACAGACACCTATGCTTGAACAACATAAAAACTCAAAATCAAATCAATCTTTATTTGGCTACAGTTGAGCCATGAAAGCAAAAGTATCAACAATACAGTACAACTTTGTGATAAGAGCAATTATTATAATTAGGGCACCCGGTTTTACATTTAAACGGATTTTTACATAAAAATTTTCCTTTATCTGTATTTAAATGTAAAAAAAG